>NC_137801.1:49609381-50209381 GCF_963383645.1 Muscardinus avellanarius
CACCAGGTGAGTGTAGACACTAAAAAAACCCCACAGGAACATGAAGGAGAAAGCAATGAATATGGTCTGGCATGAAGATCTCTCTCTGACCCTCTTAGCATGAGTAAAATGAATAATAATGTCTTAATTTATCTGCTCAGGATACAAGCACATCTTAAAGCCTTAAATTAAGGCATCATGAGCTTCTATACATAATCACTATACATATACACCTCTGATAAGTCCTAATTTATAAATTAGACATGGTAAGAGATTAGTAATTAAGTAATAAAATAGTTCAACTATAACACAATACTATAATAAATGTTATATGATATAATCTCTGTATCACTGTACTGTGCCCACCCTTCTTGCGATGATATGAGGTGATACAGTTTCTCTATGGTGAGATAGATGAAGTGGATGACATCTTCACTGTGATGTAGTGTTCAGCTACTACCTAAGGGCTACTTCAACCTCAGCACTGTGCTGCTGCGGTTAATCTGATCTGATAACCGAGAAGGCGGCTAAGTAACTAGAGGGGTGTAATTGTACAGCATGGAGATAATGGATAAAAGGATGATTGATTTCTGTTCCATGGAGGATGGCATGAGTCTGCCTTCATCACACTACTCAGAGTGGCACACAATGTAAAACTTAGGGGTTATTTCTGGACTTTTCTATTTAGTATTTCAGGGCTCAGTTACCTGTCCACAGGTAACTGAAATTATTGAAACTGAAACTGAAACCATGGGTAAGGGAGACCACTGTAAGTGGATTTGGGGGAGGCAAAGTTTAGAGAACAATCTCTGCAAGAATTTTAGTAAGATGTTAGTAAGACCTATGTAAAATAAGGACTTCTTTCTGCACTTGGAACAGGCATGACTTCAGATTCTGACTTAGTTTTTTAAAGATAAATGTTATTTGATTTCCTTTTTTTTTTGGCACTGAACCCAGGGGCATTCTACCTCTGAACTATACCCCAGTCATATTTTATTGCTTATTTTGAAACAGGATCTCACTAAGTTGTAGAGGGCCTTGTATTGCTGAGGCTGGCTGTGAACCTGCTATCTTCCTGTCTCAGCTTTCCAAATACTGGGATTATAAGCATGAGCCACCATGCCCAGCTTGATTTCCCTATTTTTTTTTAATTTTTTAAATTTCTTTTTATTGGTGCATTGTAATCATATATCACATTGGAATACAAGACTTGAGAGGATATACAAGCACACATCATCCAATTAGCCCTCATCCAGTCACCATTCCATTCCCTCCCCCTCCCTCGATCCCATGCTTGTTTGGTGATTAACTTTGATACATATGTTTATGTACCTCCTGCCTTTTAAAGAGGCTCCATCCTCCCCTATTCCATACCCTCTGATTGGTCACCTTAATTGCTTCACTATAGGGCCCTTTCTATAACTCGACCTCTTCCTGTTGCCCCTTTCCTCCTAGTTATTGCTGATTAGGGGAAGCATCTGGTTTTTATTTTCTGCAATATTTCTCTGTGCATGCCGCGTTGCAAGTACCGATCCCACTCTTGGCGACCCCAGTAGTGGCCTGGCTACCCGGTGGACTGATCCAGATCTCGCTGGCTCAAGCAGCGACCTTGCCTCATGGGAGGCCCCGATTCTGGCCTGATTTCCCTATTTTTGAAAACATCTTTTAGTTAGTCATTTTGCATCTGCATTTGTGCATCACATAATACAAGCCCAATAATGGGTTTATTGAATTTAGATCTTTAAGTGTGCTGGAAATCATTTAGTGACTTAGGATTTCCTTGGGAGTTGTTCTGGACTTGTATGTCAGTGCACCAAAGCTGCTTAGTGATTCTCTCAAGGAGTTTTGGTTATGTTCAGTATTATTTAATCATTGAATGGGGTTGCTTTGGGGGAGTAGTGTTGTTTTAGGGCTGGCTGTACAATTAGAGGGCACAGTCTGTACGTAAGACTGCCCTTACCTCTGACACCAACCATAAATGTTGATTCCCCAAAACACTCTGCTTCCATAGAAAGATTTACAGAACTCACTGAAAGCAGTTATACTCACAGTTATGGTTTGCTATGAGAAAAAGGTACAGACTAGGATGAACCAAAGGAAGAGGTGCACAGGGAAGAGTTCAGGAGGCTCCAGATACAGAACCTCTGCTGGCCTTTCCTGTAGGGGCAGGGTGTGAAAGCAGACATATCAACAACAAGAAAGCTCTCCTGCATATCACGGTTCAAGTTTCTACTGGGGCTCTATGATTGATTTCTTGTCCACATGTTTGATCCCAGCCTCTAGATCCACTGATAAATGTGATTCAAAGCCACACTGTTGGCTTCTCTGGAGTGGCCAGCCCCTACCCTAAGTCTGCGTGGACAAGGTCAGTCTCAGTCCTGAGCTGTATTATTAGATTCTCTGTATGACTCAACACCCTCAGGCAATCAAAGCAATTCCTATCAGGCAGGACATCCCAAGGACCCAGAGAAGTCACTAGAAGCAGAGGGTTACTACACGAGGAGTGTTTTCCAGCTGTTGGTTACAATCCACTGTGTCCAATAAAATCAGTTTAGATAATACCATTGGCATTTCCCCACCAGTGATGTTTTAAAGTTGGTATACCATTGGCTTAAAGTTTTGTAAATGAATTGGAATTGCATCACTTTTGGGGGTAGTGTGGGTGAAAGGCTCTTGACTGGGCACTGACCCCACCCTGTGTAAGCAACGGAAGGTTTTTCTGGTTCTTGTTCTCCTAAGTTCTTATCCATGCTTACCGAGGCTAGTGCTCTAAAATCCTCCTGTCATTTTAAAGCAAAACTGACATTGATGTTTACTGTAATGCAGAGAATATATCAAAATAAGAATATCAAAATAAAGGCAACTATAAACATGTTCTTGCCATGAATAATTAACCTTATTTGCATATGTATGTGTGAAAAGAACTTGGTAAACTGTAAGTGCTTTGCACATTTTAGTGATTATTTGGTATCCTACAATAGTAATCTAGAAATCATCCTTCTATGACTTCATGGCAGCCCTTCTCCTGTCTTCGCTGTACCCACAGCAGACAGATCTACATGCATCACACTGTGTCCTTGCAGGCCTTGTTCTGGCTCCACTTTCCTGACAACTCCAATGGAGAAGATTCCAGCCCCTCCTCAGCTCCAGAATCCTCCACTCCAGAATGCTTCTGCATTCTTTCTCACTTCTAGGTGCATGAATCAGGGTTGCTACTGTGAGCTCTCGTTTTAAATTTCCTTAAAGCCTCACAGAGTCTCCAGAGGACTGGAGCTTTGTTGCTCATGTTATTTACTCTCCTCAATACCAGGGCCTTGCTCCTAGGCTTCACCTGGTATCTGGGGCCTTGTGAAGGACATGTTATTCTCTCCAGCTCTTGCCAGCATGCCTTGAATCTGGGACAGCATGTCTGACTGTCTGCATCCATCTTTCCACCTGCCAGTTCCCAGGGAACCTGGTTCTCTCTCCTGCCTGCCTTCTTGCCCTCCCCCACACGGGCACCTCGCCGGCAGCTACCTTTGCCTTTCTCCTGGCTCATCTCAGTGGAGATCCTGGCTGCTCCACACCTTTCTGCCTGTACTTCAAGTAAACAGTTGTGCTTTGCAACATACTGAAGAATGTTTATTCCAAATTGCTTGTCCAACTTGAGAATTTTGAAATCTATTAGTACCTTTTGAAATTTAAATGTATCAAACGCTTAAAATTGTTTTCATTCTGTATAATCTCATGTACATTCAAATTTAATCCATGAAGAAAGTCAAGTATATAAGCATCTAATATTTGTACCCAACAGAAGTATTGGATAAATATTGTTTAGCTTTTATTATGTGAAGTAGAACTGTCTCAGGGATTTATAATGGGTGATAAGTCTTTTTTAATAAAGATTATTTTACATATTATTTTACATAGTTTTTGTTGGAATATACTTTCCCCAAATATATTAATTCTTAACATGGTAGTCTTACCACATCCACTGTTTGAGTAAACACAAGCTCATAATATTTAAGGTAAATAATCCTGGATTAATTTATAAGAATTGGACATTCATATATGTTCATTATTGGAAGAGAAATGCACCATTGTCATTTCACAGCATGGCATAATTTTCCTATGTTCATGAGGAAGAACATGATCCAGGCTCAAATTTTTCCATGTGGGAGAGCGTGTGGGTTGAAGGAAAAGGGCCCTGGGGTATCTTGACAGTCAGGAAGAGGATATTCTAAAGATGCCCACAAAGGAAAAAAGGGAAACCCAGGAATTTAAAGGTTACTGAGTGCTAAAATCAGGAAGGCCAGGGGACAAGAACAGGGACAGAACCTTTGACTTTTGCTCAGATGTGGTCTTCTTAATGTGACCTCCAAACCTATGTCCTCAACCTGAATCTCTCTAGACACCAGACAAAAATTAGCAAGCCAAGTCCTTTCTAGATATCTGAAGTTGCCTGGATTTTAGCATATCCAAAATGGAAAAAATTAATTAATTGGACAACTGCTCCTTACACCCAACTATGTCAGGGGGAATGGAGCCCTGTCCTCAGGGACTGACAACTCAGCTGTCTCCGGTGGCTTCTTTCTGGTTCCTCCCATGCTCATCTGGGAGTTGACCTTGCCCCATCCAGAGCTCCTTCCAGCTGTGGGGCGGCCATACCATGTCCTCAGTTTCCTTCCGTAGCCGTCCTCTCCTGTGGGTACTTCTCACACTGTCTCAGTTCACTGGCTTCCTAGTAGCTCCCTGCAGGTAGGTTCTCAGCATTCCTTCTCTTGCTTTTTGTCCTTCTGTGCTTTCTTTTTGATACATGCATCCTGAACTCATTGTGTTTTCTTCTTGTCTGTTTCCTCAAGGACACTTTAGCCCACCTGAATTACAGTGACCTACTCATCAGCAGGTGCCCAGCATTAACAGTGGCTGTCAGTAAAAGCTTGTTGAACAGATAAGATAACATAGCAAGAGCCCTGTCTTGGTGATGTGATATAGTGGCTTCAGAATTAGAATCCAAACTCACTCCTTCCTAGTCCTGCCACCCAAGCCTCAATTATAATGGTTACTACACTCTATGAGGATTGGTGTGAGAATTTGATAGATAACATCACTCAAAACTGTCAAGATGCTTGATTGTTGCTAGTGCACAAATCAACTTTTCAGTGGCCTCTTGCTTTCTAAATTGAAATTGGTTAGTACAGTATTTGTGCTTGGCAAGACTTGACTTCACACAAAAAATAAGAAATCAGATGCTTTCCCTAATATGTGAGAGTTAGGGAGAAATGGGTCATAGGAGGAACTCTAGATGAAAAAGGAAGAGGAGCAAACAAGGTAACCCAAAGGGGGAAAAAGGAGGGGGGAAGAAGAAAATCTCTAAAATATACAATGCACTTAAACATATGGAAGTCAACCACTAAGCCAAGCAAGGGAAGGAGGGACGGGGAGGGGATGGGGTGGGAATTGGGTAGGGGTTAAATCAGTGATGTGTACATGTATGTACACACAAGTTTTTTGCCCCAGTATGATGTATGAATATAATGCACCAATAAAAAATAAAAAAAAAGACTTGACTTCAAATGACCATTTCAGTTCCACTGTTCCATGTTCTTCTGGACGGCATGTCTGTCCCGGTTCCCGTTTCCTCTAAGTGCCCCCTGCAGGTATATGTCTCAGCACCTTTGCTGCTGTGTTCCCCCCGCCCCATATACACACATATCCTCACCTAATGCAGCCCTTCTATATCCAGACAAAATGCCATGTTCTTCCTGAAGACCCTTGTGTCCCAGTCAGATTTAATCATTCTTTGTTCCCTAGCAGCTCCTATTTTTCTCTATTAATTGGTTCTCGTGTTGTTGGAGGTTATTCGGATATTCTTATGTTTTTTCTTTTTGCACATGGTAGGAAGAAATGCACCTTCTTGCCCATTTAGGTTTAGGCATGGCCATGTGACTTGCTTTAGCCAATGAAATACAAGTAGTAGTAATAGGGGTTGCTAGAACTTTAAAAGTCAGTACATTACCTCACCATGAGCTTATTCCTTTGGCACATTCAAGATAGTGTCTACTCTGCCAGCCTGGGTGTCTGAGAGAGCCCCGCTGCTGACACCCGATAAACATGTAGTGCAAAGCCATGGGGTTCTCGGTTAGCTCAGCACAGTCTCGCCTAGCTCATGCAGCTGTTCACATGCGTCCTCTCCCCCCTGGGTTCTAAGTACCTTAAAAGTAGGCTCTGTGTCTGACTTTTTACCCACACTAATCTCTAATCTCCCTGCCACTATTGGGTGCTTCAAATAATTCTACTTGAATCTTCCTGGAACATGGGAGAACAGTAATTGGTTTGGGGAGATCCAGGAGTGATTGGTATCTTAGAAAGACAACATAATACATGTTGGAGTTAATATCCTATTTAAGAACCTAAGAAGAAAAGAGGCTGGGGAGAGAGAGGAGGCACTTCAGCATGCAGCATGGAGAGAGGCCAGCCCTGCTGTGGTCACCTTGCTTGCCAGGCCATGGGGACGTCGGCTCTGTGCTTAGTGTTGGCAGGCAAGTGCTGGAAAGACCCTTGGAGCTTTAACTTTGGTTTAATGGTTTTTATGAAGTCACATACTTACCATATTTTGTTCTTTTGCTTTTTATTTCTAAATCTATTTTATTTGTAAATTAATCAGTGGGGTGTGTGTGCGTGCGTGCGTGTGTGTGTGTGTGTGTGTGTGTGTGTGTGTGTTAGTGGGGATGGAACCTAAGGGCATTCTACCTCTGAGCTATACTCTATCCTGATTTCAGTTTTTGTTTTGAATCTGGATTTCATTAGGTTGCTGAAAGTCTTGTGTTGCTGTGTCTGTCCTTGAACCTGCAGTCCTCCTGTCTCAGTCTCTGAAGTATTGGGATTATAGGCATGTGCCACCATGCCAAGTTTAGAGTTAAAAATAATTTCCCTTGACATGTCTAAGAATACAGAGTACTGTAAAGTGAGATATATTAGCCTGGGCACTGAAGTAATACTTATGTAATCCTGGCCGCTTGGGATACTCACGTGATAGTGGGAGTTTATTCATGCTTGACGCTCCAATATGATGTCAGGGGTTGAAGAGGACTTCATTCCATACCTTAGCTCTCAGGAAGGCACATCATCTTTTTGTGGAAAAATAGAAGAGGAATAAAACTTTATTTCCCCATGAAGCCACTTGTACTGAATGAAACTAGAAAGGAAAATCAGTGACCTTGAATTATAATTGCAGTATTCTTAGCTTTCAAAGACCCTTTCTTCATTTCCATTTAACATTTTCTTTTTGATTAAACATCATATGGAATCTAATATGAATTTTTTTTTGTGGTACTGGGGTTCCTGGAAACACTTCTACCTCCGGGCTACACTCCCAGACCTATTTTTTATATTTTTATTTGGAAACATGGTCTCTTCAGCCAGCGCTGCTGGCTTTGAACCTGTGCGATCCTCCTGTCTCCACCTCCCAAGCGCGGGGATTACAAGCGTGTGCCACCACGCCTGGTGAAAAAATTTAAAGCTAACATTTTTAAAAATTTCTTATTTTGTGCCTAATTTAGGTAGAAAAGTCTGAGGCTCTATGAATGAAAATGATATACTATTAACTCTCTAAGTGTGGCTTTGAATTTGAATTTGAATTTTTTTTTCTTTTGTGGTACTGGAGATTGAACCTAGGGGAGTTCTACCTATGAGTTTCACCCCCAGCTCTATTTCATTTTTTTTTAAAAAAAGATCTGAGTTGCTAAGGTTGTTCTCAAACCTGAAATCTTCCTATCTCACCCTCCCTCCCAAGTATTGGGATTACAGTCATGTGCTACCACACCTGACTTGAATTTTTATCTTCTGGATAATTTCAAATATTTGGGAGGAATTACTAATGTTGAATACAGATGGTATTTTTCGTGGTAATTCTTGTCAGTAGATTTCATGACAGGAACTAGGTGCACCAAGGGTGCTTACAGCACATAATGTATCTTTTCACATATCTTACTCATTCAGAATCAAGAATGACACATCCAATATATATTTATATAAAAGTATCTATTTGATATCATTTTACAGATTGACATATCTAATATGTATTTACATAAAAGAATTTATTTGATATCAAGCACCATATTGTTCCAAATATTATTAATGAAAAAAACTAAAATTTTTAACCCTTTTGAGTTAACATTCTTTAAAAATGTTGATAATGACAGAATTAGAACTAATACTCCCTGTGGGAGAAAGAATGAGAAAATAAGATAATTTCAATTTTGATTTGAATACCTAAAGATCACAATAAGTAACTCATCTTCTAAGGTTTTGAATTTTTTCCACTTGGTAATGAATGATTTTAGTTGCTTAAATCAAGAGCCTTGTTACCTATACTCTGTTTATTGAGTGCTTACTATGTGTCAAATTCTGTGGCATTTACATCAGAGACTGGCAACAATCTCTCCATTCAGTTGAAAACTCACTCTCCCTCCCCCCATTTTTTGGTGGTACTTGGGGGCATTTTTACTCTGAGCTACAGTCCAAGCCTTCTTTTTTATTTTGAAACAGGGTGTCACTAAGTTGTGGAGGGCCTCAGTAAGTTGCTGAGGCTAGCCACAGACCTGTGATCTGCCTGTCTCAACACTGCCGGAGTTACTGTTGGCTTGGAGTCTTATTAACCCATGGGAGTGAAGTAGAGAGGTGCACTTCTCCCCATGATTTTGTCTACTTAACCTATGGCACAGTGTCTGAAATGTTTGACAGAATGTTCTGAGGAAGGGGAAATGACATCACTTTGAATTCAACAGTAAAATGATATGTCGTTTGATATAGCCTGAAAATCTTGTGGCTCAGTTGGTGTGGTATTAACACAGGGGTTCTACTTCCAAACCTCGATAATATAAACAAACAAATTAAGACTTAACCTGGCAATGACTGCATGCTACTCTACCATAAAGGTAGAATAGTCCAGGAGCAGAATAGAGGTAGTAATGTTTTGTCATCTGGCAAAGCCCCTGGACCAGATGGATTCACTAATGACTTCTCTAAAGTATTTAATCAGACCTTCCTGAAATACATGACTGGCATATTTAATTATGCTAAATGAACAGGACTTCTGCCGGATATAACCCTCAATGCCTGAGTCATGCTCTTTGCTTAAGGAAGGAAAAAGAGAGCTGGCTTTTGTATAGATCCCTCTCATTACTGAAACTTCTCCTTAGCAAATCGTATTACAGTCTTAGGCAGTATTTCTCCTTTTTCAAAGAATGTGTTGTGAGCCTAGCCATGTTGATCAAATTCATTTTATCAGTAGCAATTATACTGATGAGAACATCTAGGGGTAGATAAACCTGATATAGTCATCAGACATCCATTCTTATTTCCTGCCTGTGGGAACTTCTAAACTATCATATGCCACTGTGTGTGTGTGTGTGTGTGTGTGTGTGTGTGTGTGTGTGTGTACACATTTGTTTCTTTAGGATCTTTTTTGTTATTTGATTTAATTTTTAAATTTGTACCAAAGCAATATAGACACACAATTAAGAAATTACAGAAAACCTTCTGATGAAAAATTGTCCTTCCTCAACTCTTTTTTTTATCCCCAATCAACTTTCCAAACGAATAGTTTATTTTTTTATTTTTTTAAATTTATTTTTATTGGTGCACTATAATCATACATCACATTGGAATACAAGACTTGAGAGGATATACAAGCACACATCATCCAATTAGCCCTCATCCAGTCCCCATCCCATTCCCTCCCCCTCCCTCGATCCCATGCTTGAATGGTGATTAACTTTGATACATATGTTTATGTACCTCCTGCCCTTCTTTTTTTTTTTTTTTTTGGTGGTACTGGGGTTCCTGGAAGCCCTTCTACCTCCGGGCTACACTCCCAGACCTATTTTTACATTTTTTTTATATTTGGAAACAGGGTCTCCTAAGCCAGGGCGCGCGGCTGGCTTCGAACCTGCGCGATCCTCCTGTCTCTGCCTCCCAAGCGTGGGGATTACAAGCGTGCGCCACCACGCCCGGCTACCTCCTGCTTTTTAAAGAGGCTTCATCCTCCCTTATTCCATACCCTCTGATTGGTCACCTTAATTGCTTCACTATAGGGCCCTTTCTATAGCTCGAGCACTTCCTGTTGCCCCTTTCCTCCTAGTTATTGCTGATTAGGGGAAGCATCTGGTTTTAATTTTATGCGATATTTCTCTGTGCATGCCACGTTGCAAATACCGATCCCACTCTTGACAGCCCCAGTTGTGGCCTGGCTATCCGGTGGACTGATCCAGACCTCACTGGCTCAAGCAGCGGCCTTGCCTCCTGGGAGGCCCCGATTCTGGTCTTGCTGGCCCCGACACTGGCCTAACCCCTCAGCTGGCTCTGATCCCAGCCTCGGAGGCCCCAGCACTGGCCTTCCTCACGGCAGGCTCCGATGCTAGCCAATGGCCCCGGTATCGGTCTAACCCCTCCACAGGCTCCGATCCAGGCCTCGGAGGCCTCAGTAGCAGCCTTGCTTCACGGAAGGCTCCAATGCCGGCCCAAAGGAATAGTTTAAATTCTCTATGATAGTTCTTTTTTTTTTTTTTTTTTTTTTGTCTTTCTGTTCTTTATTGTAAGACAAGTGGTTTTTTTTTTTTTTGGTGCACTGTATTCATACATCATAGTGAGATACAAACTTTTGTAGACATACATGCACACATCGCCCAGTCAGCCCCCACCTGATCCCCACCCCATTCCCTCCCCATCCCTCCTTCCCATGCTTGGCTTAGTGGTTGACATCTAGTATTATAGCAATTTATCCAAAATTAAAAATGATAATCTCACATAACAGTTTCATTTGTCTGATACCAAGCTTTTGATGACTTAAAGATAACATTTCAATATTTCTTTTTGCTTTCTTTCTTACCAGAGAATATTTTTTTCTATTTTTTTTAGGTGAAACTATCATATATTTATATATTTATTTTTCAGAAAAAAATCTATCCTAATATGGAATATGGATTCTAGATACCCAAAACGATCTTCAAAAGAACAAAGCTAGAAGATATATATTTTCTGATTTCAAACCATATAAAGCTACAATAATTGAAACAGTGTAGTACTGTTCTAAAGGCAGATATATAAACCATTGGAGTTAAATACAAGCCTAGAGCTAAATTCTTCCCTATATTATCAAGTTATTTTTGACAAGGTTTCCATGAACATTTGGTGGTGGAAATAATAATCTTTTAACTAAATATAGTTGAAAAATAATAATTACATGGAAAAGAATAAAATTGGACCCTTACCTAATCCCATATACAAGTATTAACTCAAAATAGATATAAGACCTAAATATAAATCTTAAGACTATAAACTTTTAGAAGAAAATCTGGGTCATAAAACCTCACAACATTGAAATTGGCAGTGATTTCTTGAATATGATTTCAATGGCACAGGCAACAGAAAAGTATACAAACTCCCTAAAAAATAAAAAAAATATTGTATATCCAAAGACAATGTAAACAGAGTTAAAAGTTACTAATAGAATGGGATAAAATATTTCCAAATGCTATATCTGAAGGTATATTAATATTCCAACTAGAAATCCTAAAAATCAACAACAATAAAGGCAAACAATACCATTTAGAGATAGGTAAAAGACTAACATAAATAATGAATCTCCACAGATAACCAATCTTAGTTGTCTGTTGGATGGAAAATCTTGTTTCTCTGGTTCTGGTGTGTGTTACCTATTTCTTCTTTGTAGTTAATCTCTTTGAGTATTTTCTCTAGTGCTGGTTTTGAAGACATAAATTCCTTCAGTTTCTGTTTGTCATGGAAGCTTCTTATTTTTCCACCTAATTTGATAGAAAGTTTTGCTGGGTAGGAAATTTTTGGCTGGAAGTTGTTTTCTTTCAGAGTTTGGAATATGTTACTCCAAGCCCTCTGGCTCTCATGACTTGGTTTGGGAAGTCTGGAGTGATTCTAATTGGTTTGCCTCTGAATGTCACTTGGCCCTTTGTTTTTGTTGCCTTTAAGATTCTCTGCTTGGCTTCCACATTGGTCATTTTGACAATTATGTGGCATGGGGATCCTCTTCTCTGATCCTCTCTAACGGGGGTTCTATAAGTTTCCTAGATCTGTGTATCAACCTCTTGCTCTATGTTTGGAAAATTTTCTGCTATTACTTCCTTGAAGAGCTTGTTGATCCCTTTGGTATCACTTTCTTTTTCCTCCTCTATTTCAATTATTCTTAGGTTAGCTCTCTTAAAATGGGCCCATATTTCTTCAATGTCAGATTCCTGCTATTGGATATTTTTTTCTAGATTAGAAACTATGCGTTCATTTTTGGAATGATCATCTTCTAAGAGCGAGATTCTGTTCTCCATGTGGTCTAATTGGTTGTTTGTGCTTTGAATTGAGGCCTTTACTTCATTAATTGCATCCTTTATCTCTTTTTGGCTCTCTTTGAGTTCTTTTCGAAGCACCTCTATTATTTCTACAGTTATTTTCCTGATTTGATCTTCTAGAAATCTCTGATTTTCTGTTTTATCGGGTTCTGATGTTGTGGGGTTGTGGGCATTCATTGCTCCAGTGTTATTCCTCTTTCCCATGATTTCGGAAGTTTGTGCCTTCTCTGGGTTCTTCCCTTGGGTCACTATGACTTCACTTAAGGTGCTCTGGATCTCGAGTCTGTAGTATCTCAGACCCCACTACTCCTTTACTGGGTTGTATCACAGAGTCTCCGACCCAGGGAGTCGATAGAGGCTGCTTTAAACTATGGGGGGGTGCCAGGTTGCACGTTCTCATATGGTGTGATATTTCTGCCACTGCCACTCCCCCACTGGGTCAGGTCCCAGGAAGTACAGTACTGGGATTTGTCCTCTGTGGCCCGCAATTTGACTCACTGTTCCTTAGTTCGCAGATGTAGCTGTACTGGACTCGTTGAATTCGCTGCTGCTGCCGCCGGTGGCAATATGGTGCCGCTGCTACGCCCTCGGCCGTGAGGCTGGCTTATTTCTTCTTGGTTTTGAATTCCACTCTGAGTTCTTGCAGCATGTGCTAAGCTCAGCCACTGGGAACTTTAGATATTCCCTGCGCTGAAAAATCCCGCCTGGCTGTTCTGTAGCGGCTCACCTCGGCTTGCTGTAGCCATCACGTGAATTTGCCGCTGCTGCTGGCAGTATGGCGCTGCTGCCGCGTCCTCGGGCGTGAGGCCGGTGTATCTCCTCTGTGGCTCTGAGCTCTGTTCTCAGACCGCTTTCTCTCTGGAGCCTGGTGATTTTTTTGTTTCTCTGGTAATGGTGTTTTCTGGCTATGAAAGGCGCTGATTTTGTGGTAATGGAGATTGGTTGTTAGCGAGGCTCTTAAGCCCCGCTTTTTTCGGTCGCCATCTTCCCGGAAGTCTGTATGATAGTTCTTTCTGGTGGTTATTTTCACATATTAAAACAGTGTTATTGATGGCTATTTCTTTATCTGTCCACTCTAGACATGATTGTACATAAATATTTAGTTTTCTTGTTTTAAAATTTTTTAAATTGGTGCATTATAATCTCACATCATAATGCAGATCATTTTGACAATGGCATACATTCACACAGTACTTAGTCTCCCTCCCCCACCTCCCAATTTCCTCCCTCCCAATAATGAATGTCCAGGTTAACAATGTTATATTCACATGTATACACATAGTCATAGATAGCTTTCTTTCTCCCCTCCCTTTCCTCCCTGGCTCCACTGAGGATATCCTCCATTATCTGGAGTCCCTCTGGTATCTCAACTCCCTAGCTCAAGCATATTACAGAAAACATATGTCCCTTCACTTTCTGTGCTTGGCTAATCTCACTTAACATAATGTTTGTCCAGGTCCTTCCATCTTCTTACAAATGACATAATTTTACTCTTCTTTATTGCTGAGTAGAATTCCATTGTTGTATTTCCCATAATTTTGTAATCCATTTAGCAATTGAAAGACACCTAGGTTATTTTCCCAGTTTTGCTATTGTGAATTGTGCTGCTATGAACATGGGTATGCATGAACATGGGTATGCATATATTATTGAAAGTTTCAACCACTTTGGAAATATACCCAGTAGAAGTATAGCCGGATGGTATGGTAGATTCATTCCAAGTTTTCTAAGAAGTCTCCACACTGATCTCCGGAGTGGCTGAGCTAGTTTGCATTCCCACCAACAATGTAGAAGAGTTCCTATTTTCCCACATTCTTGCCAACATTTATTGTTATTTGACTTCTTTATCTTGCTATTCTGGTTGGGGTTAGATAAATCCTCAGTTTAGTTTTGATTTGCATCCCCCTGATTGCTAATGATGAAATTTATATATAATATTTCTATATCTTTTTTCCCTCCCCTAAGGATTATTCTTTTTTATTTCCTTAACATTGACTTCTGTATCTTTAAGTTATATTTTTAATATTGTATTGGGGGTCACCAAATAGTTTATCTCAGCTCCTAACTTTATATGATGAAGATATTAATGACCTGAGTATTCTGAATGCTCTAGAGTTTTTTCTCTCAGTATAACATTTTTTGAGATTCATTCATATTATTTATGTTAGTAGTTCATTTACCTTTAATACAAAGAACAGTTTTATTGCATGAATGTACAATCATTTGTTTATCCATTCACCTGTTGATGGACATTTATTTCCAATTTGTCACATTCATTGATATATTTAGTGGTACTGGGGATTGAACCCAGGAGCATTCTATTTCTGTGAAATAGTCCAAGCCCACCTCCTTTTTTGTGGTACTGGGAATTGAACCCAGGGACATTCTATCTTTGAGCTACACCCCAGACCTATTTTTTATTTTTTATTTTGAAACAGCTTCTCACTAAGTTGCAGATGGCCTCACTAAGTAGTTGAGACTGGCCAGGAACCAGTGAGCCACCTGTCTCAGCTTCCCAAGTACTGCGACTACAAGTGTGCACCACCATGCCCAGAGCTACATTCCTGCATTCCTGCGGAGCCTCCAGGCTTGCTAGGTACTGTTATCAGGAGTTCCTGCCCTCTACCAGCTCCCATATCAGCTCTTCCAGCCCCACACTCCCAGCCACAGCCACAGTCAAAATTCCCTTCCCCACAGCTCCAGCCCAAGCCCAGGCACACACCTTGAGCTCCCACCTCCTCCTGGGGCTGAGCCAGCAGAGGCCACTGCAGAGCCTGCCCACCAACTACCCTGGCATCTGCTCCTGAGCCAGGACAACTTGGCTGGCTTCTCCTGCTCCCCTAACCATGCCACCCACCCTGATCTAGTTACCAGCCCAAGCTCCTGTCCCACACCTCTGCCCTCTTTGTTAGCAGAACCCAAGTGATTTGTGGTTAAGAGTCAGTTCTCTCACTGCTGGAGCTCAGGTTTAATTACAAGGCACAAATCTCTAACCTTTCAGGTATTTAAGGAATTAAAGAATAAAAAATATTTTCCAGAACCCTTTACCAAAGGATTTCCTAAAGCTATATCATCTAGCAATGGGCTAACTCAAGGTAAAAAGGACCTCACTAACCCTTTATTTATTTGACCCCTGCTCAAAATAAGGTTTGGCTTTTAAAATATAGTGACATACATATCTTAGGCTTTAAAATTTTATAATTCATTCTCTAATGTTTCTTCTCTTATACTCTAAAAGTTAAGTATAGGATTATAAAGACCTTCATTTTAACCCCTATTCTTGTGGGGTTTTTCTAAATGACTGAGTTATCCCACAGGAGAAAGGAAAATTAAAAACAAGAATCAGAGGGTTAAGTCTAGAGGGTTTGAGGAAGTTACAAGTGATTTATAAAAGAATAAGATATATTAGAAAGTTTAATGTATAGTAAGGTTGGTTCACATTAAATGCATTGATTATATGTATTCCATGTTTAAAACAATTTGGTTTTTCTGCCAGGCATGGTGGTTCACGCTTGTAATCCCCGTGCTTGGGAGATTACAAGACAGGAGGATCGCACAGGTTTGAAGCCAGCCTCAGCTGGCTTAAGAGACCCTGTTTCCAAATAAAATATAAACTAGGTCTGGAAGTGTAGTCTGGAGGTAGAAGGCCCCTGGGTTCCATCCCCAGTGCCACCACCAAAAAAAAAAATTTTTTTATTTTCTTTTTTTAAATAACTTTTTATTGGTGCATTGTAGTCGTACATCTCAATGGGATAAAAAAATTTGTGGAGCCGTGCGTGGTGGCGCAAGCTTGTAATCCCAGCATTCAGGAGGCTGAGACTGGAGAATCGCGGTTCGCGGACAGCCTCAGCTACTTAGTGAGGCCCTCTGCAATTCAGTAAGACCTGGTTTCAAAATAAAGAGTAAAAAATAGGACAGGGCCTGTAGCTCGGAGGTCAAATGTCCCTGGGTTCCATCCCCAGATCTGAAAAACAAAAACAAAGACAAAAAAACAAAAAAAACTTGTGGAGATATACATGCACACATCACCTAGTCAGCCACTACCCAATCTCTAACCCCTTCCCTCCCCCTCCCTCCTACCCATGCTTGGCTTCCTGATTGACTTTGATATGTTTAAGTGCATCATGTCCTTTAAAGAGTTTCCCTGATCCTCCCTCTTATCCCCTCAGATATGTCACCTTCATTGATCCTCTGTAGGGTCCCTTCTTCATCTAGAGTTCTTTCTGTTACCCATTTCTCCCTAATTTTTTGCACATTAAGAAAAGCATCTGATTTCTGATCTGCCTTTGGTAAAGTTTTATAAAACCTATATCTCCTGCTCTATATTAACAATCACATTTTAGATATTTGTGTTACCAAAATGTGTTTTAGATATTTATGTTCCCAAATGTAGAGGCCTGATTGTATTATGACCATCTTCTTTCCTGATAATTCTGTTTTGTGTTTTCTTGTAAAATGATGTAACTGTTGTTTGTTAGTGTTCAACAGAAATATAACACCCAAACAGTGTTTTGAGATTATAGCTATCACCTGCAAGACAGTGTAAAACTGACCTTTTGAATTTTCAATAACTGAGACTTAAAAAAACAATCAGGAAGTTAAAAGACTAAGAAAAATAATAAAATCTGCCGATATTTTGGCCCTCATTCTCCACGGTCAAATAGGAGCCAGGAAAGGACCTCTCTAAAGGCCCCTAGAAACTCTGGTGAGTCATCTGACTTCCCAAGACAGGGAGATCACAAAGGTTCCTGAGATGGGGCCACCAGCACATACTCTGCAAAAGGAGTTTCTTCAGAGAGAAAAATGTTCTCTATGCTTCAACTGAAGCCATATGGTCAGGAATGCCATGATAAGACCTTTCCTGGCAGATGGCATAAATGATAGAGGTAAAGCCTCACCAATTATAACCCTGAAGAGACTTGACTTATCTTTTTTTTTTTTTTTTTTTTGGTGGTACTGGGGTTCCTGGAAGCCCTTCTACCTCCGGGCTACACTCCCAAAACTATTTTTACATTTTATATTTGGAAAACAGGGTCTCCTAAGCCAGCGCGCGTGGCTGGCTTCGAATTTGCGCGATCCTCCTGTCTCTGCCTCCCAAGCGCGGGGATTACAAGCGTGGGCCACCACGCCCGGCCTGACTTGACTTATCTTAACAGCAAAAATTGTTAGAAAACCTTGTTTGCCCAGCCTAGGGCTACCAGCTTGGTCTTCAATTCCCAGAAAAACAAAACAAAACAGTATAACTAGAGGAGAAAGTATTATTTCAGTGGTGACAAAAAGGATCTGTACTAAAGCCATTTATATAGTACTTCTGCCTTTAGACTCACAAAAAATAAGATATGATACCAGTTCCCAAAACCTCACTCCAGTTAAGTCCTTATAAGATGCTGTAAAGTTAAACCTATTCTTCTTGAGGTTTTACAGGTCTGTCAGACACTACAAAAATGGAGATTCCTATTTCTGTAAGCTCCTAAAAGATAGGAGTCCCCGTTTAAGCTAAATTAAAGACAACATGCTGGGTGTTTTTCAGGCTTTGTGCCACAAAAACTTCACAATGTTATGGGTTGGTTACCTGGCCTCCAATTTGAAATGCTAAGAAATGGATGTCATATATAATATGTTATAGAAAATGTACTAACATATCAGTTTTCATGTATGTATTCACTGAACCACCATAAATGACTTTGAGCCAAGAAAACCAGACTCCTTCAGCCCTCCAACTCCAGATGGTTATAAAAATAAAACATCATAGCCGGGCATGGTGGCGCATGCTTGTAATCCCCGCGCTTGGGAGGCAGAGACAGGAGGATTGTGCAGGTTCGAAGCCAGCCACGTGCGCTGGCTTAAGAGATCCTGTTTCCAAATAAAAAAGTATAAAAATAGGTCTGGGAGTGTAGCCCGGAGGTAGAAGGGCTTCCAGGAACCCCAGTACCACCAAAAAAAAAAAAAAAAAAAAAACCAAACCCATCATATAACAAATTCCTTCTTCCCTGGTTCTCTAGGTCATCCATCCCTGAGACCCTAAACTGCAGTACTCCATTAGCACCCCAAACCAACTCAAAGCCTTTAGAGTGGTCACTGACCCATTTCCCTAATAGCAGTTGGGGTCAGTTCATCAACAGGACAGAGAACTTGGGGACAGGAGGAAAAGGCAACCTGCCCCAACCTTGTTACCCCTGCTCCCCTCGGTATTCCCACCCAAATTCACTTCTTTTCACTCTTTTTTTCCCCTGCTTTTTATGTTTCACCCCCTGTTCCTACTTCCCAGAATAGATAAAATAGTGGCAATTCTAACTCTCTTATCCTTGGGTTATATTCTTTTAATCTTCTTTATATTTCTGAGCCCAAACTGCCTTCTTACCTCTTCCTGGAGCCAAACATATACAGAAGTCCAATCATCTCTGCAAGGCACAAAAAAGGTAACTAGTTTAATATCTGATATGCAAAAACAACTAGATAATATTCACCAGTCAAAAGAAATCTTTGAGTATGGTTCCTCCTGGATAGCATGGCTCCTACTTTTTCTAAATTCTTTGCTTATTTTACTTTTTATCCTACCCTTTTGGCCATGCATAATCAACCTGATTATGTCACAAATTCAAAAAAGTCACTAATTGCTCTGTTAATGAGATTTTTCTTTTGTGGAAGAAAGACCAATGCATCCCCCACCCAAATACACAGAACCTCTAAGACCCTCACAGTGCCTGCAACACAGCTTCTAGCCCTAGATCTGCCTCTGTCTTGTATCTAGAAAAAAAAAAAGTAGCTCAAACCAAAAACTGCACCCCATTTTCCAATATAAATATTATAAAACCCTTGGAATGTGGACACTGAGGTCTGACTGTGAGGCATGGCCAGATGAAGCCAAGAACGAATGACAGCAGAGATGGTGAAAAAGTAAAGAGAGATGCTTCTAACCATCCCCCTGTCCCCAACCCCATAAATTTACCTGCTCTGGCCCTGTGCCAGCCCTATTCAGAGAAATATGTTACTACTTTGCTCTCCCTCCCTCCTAATGTTTCATGAAAAGCCCCTAGTCTGTAAGGAAAGGAGCTTTCTGATTCTCATGGGCTCTCTCCCTGGTCAGTTTCTCATCCCAGGCTCTACTCCAAATAAAGCCTGCTCTGGTCTGTTGAGCATTGTGTCCCTTTTATCCCTGTATTTACTGAGAAGGAATAAATGCTTCATTATTCCGTGTAGAGGGAGAAAGCTTGCATGCTTTTCTGTTGAGATTTTTAAGAATAAACACACTCAGGAAATTATGGAAAAAGTCACTGAAACAGCCTGAGCAATAATGAAATAAGGTTGCACAAATTATAGTTAGAATCTTGAACATTTTTTAGGTACTGTCCTTGAAACAAATAATCAAATATAACTTTTTTCCTCAGGGAATCAAGAATGATTCGTGTTTATTAGTGGCTTTTTCCAACCACATAAGCAAGGCTTCTTTTTTCCACGACCCTATTAATTCTCTACTTCTCTTCTACTCAGCTTATTTGGACATCTTCCTGGTCTTGTCTGACTTCAGAAAGACATGTCTTTGCCCTTCTGGCATGATACAGAAACAAATCGATTTATTCTCCCAGATAGGTTGATTAAAGTCCCTCTCTGCAGGCTTTCTATTGCTATGGCAACAGAAAAGGGATTTCCCAATGGAACTGGATTTATACATACACAGAGAAAAGCAGCTGTTCCAAAGCTTGATCCCTTTCTGTCGCCATGTGTATGATACAATAAACTGAGTGCCACAGGACAAGTAAGAATGACACTAAACCTTTTTATGGGGGAGTGGAACAAGTCTTTCATTTCATTGAGATCCTTGATGAAAGGGAGACAATTTTAAAAGTTTTAATATTGTGACATTGTTGTTATAGCTAAAATAATTTGCAAATTTTACAAAAGTATTCTTGGCAAGGAACTGGGTTTATGAATTCACAACAGTCACACAGACTTGAAATATAAGTACTATCAGTACACAGATTTTTAACACTATGACATGATAAATAGATGATGAGAATCCTGGAGTGAAATAAATGCTTTTTGCAATGGTTCTACATTCCACTTGCATTATTTCCTCAATGGAAAGACACAGTAGTTGGCTATATCTCATGAAATATGCTCAGAAATTCAGGGGACATGATGCTTTCCCTTGTGACCTTTAATTGGATATAGAGAGCTAATGTTTATTCTGCTGGTTGTTCTTAAGGTGTTATCATAGTGTGGCTTCTTTAGGATCAGAGCAGTCTGTGGAGAGAGAAAGATCAATTTTGAAGTATATAGAAAGGGATGGTTTGGGGTTTATATAAGAAAAATTCATACAGATTTATTTTAAATACATCTGTAATTTAAAATGCTTCTGAACTGAAATTCCAAAGATGTTTGGAGATTAGACAAAAGCAGATCCTCCTCAAAATGGTTTTTCATGAAACTTTTGAATTCATAAAGAACTAGAAAGAGGCAAATAGATGCCTTCATACTTACTATATAGATGTTTCTGCAACTGCACCATCATTGATGCCTTGCATTATGTTCTTGCAAATTCAGTGATTAAAGTTAACAATTTTCTTGTTTAGTTTAAAAAGCCCTGTTGAAATGTTAAGAAAATATTAAAAGATTTTCTTAAAATAAAAGAGCACTTGGCTGTGCTCTCGAAGATAGTTGGATATTATTCTGTTACCCAGGTGAATGGAGTCGAGTTTCTGGGAATTTGAAGGAAAAGTAACTCGTGATAGCCAGGCATGGTGTTGCACAGTTGTAATCCCAGCACGTGGGAGGCTGAGACAGGAGTGTTGTAGGTGCATGGCCAGCCTCAACTACTTAATAAGGCCCTCTGCAATTTGAGACCGTGTTTCAAAATAAAATAAAATAGCGCTGAGGGTGTAACTAGGAGGTAGACTACTCCTGGGTTCAATCCCCAGTATCACACAAAAAACCAACTCTGAACTACTTAGGATGTGACCCCACAATATATCAATAAAAGTGTTTTTTAAAAAGTAACTCATCTGCCGGACGTGGTGGCGCATGGTTGTAATCCCCGCACTTGGGAGGTTGAGACAGGAGGATCATGCAGGTTCAAAACCAGCCTCAGCAACTTAGTGAGGCTCTCAGCAACTTAGTGAGACCCTGTTTCCAAATAAAATATAAAAATAGGTCTGGGAGTATAGCCTGGAGGTGGAAAACCCCTGGGTTCCACCCTTAGTACCACACACACACACACACACACACACACACACACACACACACACAAAGTAACTCATGACAAATGAATAAAGGTAGTTCTCTATTTTCCCAATTCATGACATGGATAAAAGGTAACATTATGAGCCACAGTAAGCTGTGGTGTTGCTTTCAATTCAGAAAAGTGAGGCCATAGACTCTGGGCTTATAAGGGAGAACAGCTAACTCAGTTGATGTGCTCCAATGGTAAAGATGGAAGCTGGAGAAATGGAGAATCATGTGTGATGGGCTAGGACGAGACAATTTCAGTAAAAGCATAAAAGAACTCTTGCAAGAAAAAAACCTCCAATATGCATTTTTAAATAAGAGAGAAAATTTATAAACTATAATATGAATTTATGAACTATAATATCAATGAAAATAATAATTATAATCATAGTAAATACTATAAATCCAAAATGAGGTATAGACTGGTAAATTATCCTGAAGGCCTCTTTAAAGATTTGCTGAACCCTTCCTCATTTGAAGCACCAACTGAGAAAAGTCAGGGATCATGAAATTGGAGAAAAAACAATGATCTGGAACAATGATTTTTTTTTAACATTCTGGGTTTTTCAGAATACTTTGAACTGATGGAAAATATTTTCTTTCATTCTGTAGGTTGTCTCATCACTCTTTTCATTAGTTCCTTTGCTTTGTAGAAGCTTTGTAATTAGAGGTATTTCCATTTATCATTTCTTTTGTTTCCTGTGCTCTGGGGATCCTATCTAGGATATCTTTGCCTGAATCAGTATCTTGAAGTAATTCTATTTTGCTAGTGGTGAGTTTCTTGATTTCTCTGTATATTCTAGATATTAGTCCTCTATTGGAGGAGTAGTTGGCAAAATTCTTCTCCCAATTTGTCAGCATTCTGTTGAGGTTCTTGATAGTTTCAGTTTAATGCAATACCACATATTGATCCTCCTTTTTGTGCCTTTGGGGTCTTGTTGAGAAAGTTTTTATTTGTGTTTATGTCTTGAAGTGTTAACCTATGCCCTCTTGAAGGAGCTGCAAGGTCTCTGATCTTATTTTCAAGTCTTTGATCCTTCTTGAATTGACTCTTGTGCAAGGTGAGAAGATAGGGTTTCTTTTCATTTTTCTGCATATGGTTAACCAATTTTGCCAACACCATTTGTTGAAGAGACTATATTTTTTTCCAGTATATGTTTTTCGCCCCTTTGTCAAAAATCAATTGGCTGTAAGTGTACAGATTTGTTTCTGAGACTTCTATTCTGCTCCATTGGTCTATATATCTGTTTTGGTGCCAATACCATGATGTTTTTATTACTGTGGCTTTTTAGTATACTTTGAACTCAGGTATTATGGTACCTTCTGTATGGTTCTTGTTGCTGAGAACTACTTTGGCTATTCTAGAATTTTTTTGTTCCAAATAAATTTAAGCACTGATTTTTCTTTCCTTTTTAACATTTTTTATTGGTGCATTATATTCATACATTATACTGGGGTAAAAAACTTGTGTGTACAAACATGTACACATCACTGATTTAACCCCTACCCAATTCCCACCCCAGTCCCTCCTCCTCCCTCCCTCCCTTGCTTGGCTTAGTGGTTGACTTCGATTTGTTTAAGTACATTGTGTGTTTTAGAGATTTTCCTTCTTTCCCCCTCCTTTCTCCTCCTTTAGGTTGTCTTGTTTGCTCCTCTATAGAATTTCCTTTTTCATCTAGAGTTCCTCCTATGACCCATTTCTCCTTAGCTTTCACATATGAGGGAAAGCATCTGCTTTCTTATTTTTTGTGACTGACTAATCTTGCTTAGCATAATGTCCTCCAGTTCCATTAATTTCCATGAAAATGATGCAATTGAGATTTTTTTAATTGCTGAGTAAAATTCCATTGTGTACATATCCCACAGTTTTGCAATCCATTCATCTGTTGATGGACATCTTGGCTGGTTCCATAGTTTGGCTATGGTGAATTGTGCAGCTATGAACATAGATACACATGCATTAGTTTGGTAGTTTGGTTTCCTTTCTTTTGGGTAGATACCCAGAAGTGGTATTGCTGGATCAAATGGTAGATTTGTTCGCATTCTTCTGAGAATTCTCCATACTATTATTTATAGTGGTTGCACTAATTTGCAATCCCACCAGCAGTGTCTTAGAGTTCCCACTTCTCCACATCCTTGCCAGCATCTGTTGTTGTTTGTGTTTTAAATGATGGCCATTCTAGTTGAAGTTAGGTGAAATCTCAGGGTAGTTTTGATTTGCATCTCTCTGATTGCCAGTGATGTTGAGCATTTTTTCATGCATTTATTGGCCATTTGAATTTCTTCTTTTGTGAAGTGTCTATTTAGTTCCCTTGCCCATTTTGTTATTGGATGCTTTGTTTTCTTAGTGTTGAGTTTCTTGAGTTCTCTGTATATTCTAGATATTAGTTCTCTATTTGAGGTATAGGTGGCAAAAATCTTCTCCCATTCTGTTGGCTCTCAATTGAGGTTCTTGACAGTTACTTTTGATGAACAGAAGCTCTTCAGTTTCATGCAATCCCATGTATTTATTTGCCTTTTAATTTGTTGTGCCTTTGGGGTCTTGTTGAGAAAGGGTTTATCTGTACCTATGTGTTGCAGTGTTCGACCTATGCCCTCTTCAAGGAGCTTCAAGGTCTCTTGGTTTGATTTCCAAATCTTTGATCCATCTTGAATCGAATCTTGTGTAGGGTGAGAAAGTGGCATTAATTTCCAATTTTCTGCATATGGTTAACCATTTTTGCCAAAACCATTTGTTGAAGAGGCTATCTATTTTCCAGTGTATGTTTTTGACCCCTTTGTCAAAAATCAATTGGCTGAAAGTGTGTGGATTTGTTTCTGGGTCTTCTATTCTGTTCCATTGGTCTATATATCTGTTCTTTTGCCAGTACCATGCTGTTTTTATTACAGTGGCTTTGTAGTATAGTTTAAAGTCAGGTATTGTGATTCCGCCTGCATAGTTTTTGTTGCTGAGAACTATTTTGGCTATTCTGGGCTTTTTGTTATTCCAAATAAATTTAAGGATTGATTTTTCTATGTCTGTGAGGAATGATCTTGGTAGGTTAAGGGGCATTGCGTTAAATCTGTAGATCACTTTTGGGAGGATGGCCATTTTAATGATATTTATTCTGCCAATCTATGAACATGGAAGAGCTTTCCATCTTCTAATATCTTCTTCAATTTAATTTTTCAGTGTTTTATAATTTTCATTGTTGAGATCTTTTACCTTCTTGGTTAAGTTTATTCCTAAGTATTTTATTTTTTTGTGGGAGATCCTGAGTGGAAGTGTTCTGAATTTCTTTTTCAGTGGATTTATGGTTGGTGTACAGGAAAGCTTCTGATTTTTTAAGATTGATTTTGTATCCAGATACTTTGCTGAATTTGTTGATCAGTTCTATAAGCATTTTGGTTGAGTTTGTTGGGTTTTCTAAATATAGTATCATGTCATCTGCAAATAGTGAAAGTTTGAGTTCTTTTCCTATTTATACTCCTTTGATTTCCTTTTCTTGCCTTATTGCTCTGGCTAGAGTCTCTAGTACTATATTGAAGATAAGTGGTGATAGTGGACATCCTTTTCTCATTCCTGTTTTTAGGGGGAATTCTTGAAGTTTTTCCCCATTTAATATGATGTTGGCAGTAGGCTTATTGTAGATTGCCTTTATGATGTTGAGATATGTTCCTTCTCTTCCAATTCTCTGCAGTGTTTTTATCATAAATGGATGTTGGATTTTATCAAATGCTTTTTCAGTGTCTATTGAAATGATCATGTGATTTTTGTCTTTGATTCTGTTTATATGGTGAATTACATGGATTGATTTTCATATATTGAACCAGCCTTGCATCCCTGGGATGAACCCTACCTGGCCATGGTGTATGATTTTTTTGATGTGGTTTTGAATGCGTGTTGCTAGTATTTTGTTTAATAGTTTTGCATCCAAGTTCATCAGAGATATAGGCCTGTACTTTTCCTTCCTTGAACTGTCTTTATTCAGTTTTGGTATTAGTGTAATGTTGGCTTCATAGAATATATTTGGGAGAGTCCCGGTTTTTTCTATTTCATGAAATAATTTGAGGAGTATTGGGGTTAGCTCTTCTATAAAGGTTTTATAGAATTCACTTGGGAAACCATCTGGTCCTGGGCTTTTCTTTGATGGTAAGTTCTTTATTGCTGTTTCAATCTCTTTGATTGTTTTTGGTTGGTTGAAGTGTTCTATATCTTCTTGACTCAGTTTTAGGAAGATTGTATTTATCTAGGAAGTTGTGTATTTCCTCCAGATTTTCCATTTTGTTGGAGTATAGTTTTTCAAAGTAGTTTCTGATAATCCTCTGGATTTCTACACTGTCAGTAGTAATTTTTCCTTTTTCATCCCTTATCTTTATAATTTGGGTTGATTCTCTCTTTTTTTTAGTTAGGTTGGCTAGTGGTTTATCTATCTTGTTAATTTTTTCAAAAAACCAGCTTTTGGTTTTGATTTTTTGTAATGTTTTTTATTCTCTATTTTGTTAATTTCTGCTGTAATTTTAATAATTTCCTCTCTTCTACTGGCTTTGGGGTTCAATTGTTCCTGCTTTTCAAGGGCTTTTTTTTTGTGGGTCTGGAGATGGAACCCAGGGGCATTTGACCTCCGAGCTACATCCCCTGCCCTATTTTTTATTCTTTATTTTGAAACTGGGTCTCACTGAGTTGCAGAGGGCCTCACTAAATAGCTGAGGCTGTCTGCGAGCCGCGATCCTCCAGGTCTCAGCCTCCCAAATGCTGGGATTACAAGTGTGCGCCACCACGCCCGGCTTTTCAAGGGCTTTGAGGTGTGTCATTAGGTTATTTATTTGAAGATTTTCTGTTTTTCTTATGTGAGCACTCAGTGCTATAAATTTTCCTCTTAATACTGCCTTCAAAGTGTCCCAGAGGTTTTGATATGTTGTATCTTTATTTTCATTTGTTTCTAGAAATTTCTTGATTTCACCTCTTACATCTTCTATGACCCATTCTTCATTCAGAAGTGTGGTGTTCAGTCTCCACATGTTTATATTGTTTCTCTGGGTCTTCTTATAGTTGATTTCTAGTTTCATTCCATTATGGTCTGAAATGACACAGGGAAGTATGTAACATTTTTTAAATTTGCTAGTGCTCATTTTGTGTCCCAGGATGTGATCTGTTGACTCCATTGTTAATATGGTTTCTGGTCAGCAAAGCAGAAGACCCCGTGAAGTTGCGGCAAATATAACCTTGGGAACGGAGGTTCCTGAAGGCAGAGTAGTGGCTCAGACTGCCAATTGCACAGGAGGCCACCATCTTGAGCAGGAGCAGACGAAAGTAGAGAGAGCTTCCAGCCCGTGCGGCGGAGCGGAGGACTTTTTTCCCCTGTAGTTTCCTGATTTTTCTATGTCTTTGAGGTTGACCTTAGTAATTTAATGGGTATTGCATTGAATCTGTATATCACTTTTGGAAGAATGTCTATTTTGATTATATTTATTCTGCCTTTTAAGAGTATGGAAGATATTTTCATCACCTAAGGTCTTCTTTTATTTTTTTCAAAATGTTATATTTTTTTGCAGATGTCTTTTACCTCCTTGGTTAAGTTTATTCCTAAACATTTTATTTTATTTTATTTTTTGTGGGATATCCAGAGTGGGAGTATTTTCTGAAATTCTTTTTCAGTGTATTAAGGGTTGGCATACAGGAAAGCTTCTGATTTTTTAAGATTGATTTAGTATCCAGACACTTTGTAGAGTTGGTTGAGTTTGTTGGGTATTCTAAGAATTATATCAGGTCATCTGCAAATAGGGATAGTTTTAGTTCATTTTCTATTTATACTTCTTTGACTTTCTTTTCTTGCCTTATTGCTCTGGCTAGAGTCTCAAGAAGTATATTGAAAATAAATGGTGATAGTGGACATCCTTGCCTTGTTCCTGTTTTTAGGGGAATTCTCAAGTTTTTTCTGTTTAATAGGAAGTTGTTTTTGGGCCTTTATGATGTTGAGGCATGTCATTCTATTTCAATTATCTGCAGTGCATTTAGTATAAATCGGTGTTGGATTTTATCAAACACTTTTTCATCACCTTTCAAATGATCAAGTGATTTTTGTCATTGGTTCTGTTTTTGTGATGAATTGTATGTATTGTTTTTGTATGTTGAACCAGACTTGCATCTCTGGGATGATTCCTACTCAATATGGCATATAATTTTCTTGATGTGGTTTTATTTATTTATTTTTAAATAAATTTTTATTGTTGCATTGTAGTCATACATCATAATGGTATAAAATACTTGTGGAGATATACACGCAAACATCACCCAATCAGCCCGTACCCTATCCATAACCCTTCCCTCCTCCTCCCCCCTTCCCATGCTTGGTTTCCTGATTAACTTTGATATGTTTGTTTGTTTGTTTTCTTTCATATATGGTCAAGTTATTTTTGACAAGGTTTCCAAGAACATTTATTGAAGGAAATAATAATCTTTTCACTAAATATTGTTGAAAAATAATAACTACATGAAAAAGAATAAAATTGGGCCCTTACCTAACACAATATACAAACATTAACTCAAAATAGATAAAAGACCTAAATGTAAATCTTAAGACTATAAACTTTTAGAAGAAAACCAGGGTCATAAAACTTTACAACACTGAAATTGGCAATTATTTCTTGGATATGATTCCAAAGGCACAGACAACAAAAGAATAAACAGACAAACTTCATAAAAAATAGAAAAAAATATTGTACATCCAAAGACAATGTAAACAGAATTAAAAGTTACTGATAGAACAGGTTAAAATATTTCCAAATGCTATATCTGAAGGTATATTAATATTCCAAATATAAATCCTAAAAATTAGCAACAATAAAAGCAAACAATACAATGTAGAAATAGGTAAAAGACTAAAGTAGATAAGGAATTTCCAAATATTTTTATATGACCAATAAACATATGAATATCACTCATCATTATCATAATATAACTAATCATTAAGGAAATACAAATAAAAACTATAGTAAAATACTACTTCACATTGGTTAGGATGACTACTTAACATGAATTACCTTGCTCCAGCCCTTTACCTTCAATTTGTTTCTCTTTTTACTTGTAAAGTGTGTTTCTTGTAAGCAGCAGATGGATGGATTCTGGTTTGTAATCCATTTTGCCATTTTAGGTCTTTTTATTGGGGAGTTGAGGTCATTTACATTCAGTGTGATTATTGAGAGATAACTTTTAATTCCTAACATGTTAAGATTTTATTTCTATTAGAAATATTGTTTATTCTTCTTTGCTTAGTTGTCTTCTGGATGAAAAAATCTTGTTTCTCCAGTTCTGGTGTGTATTACCTATTTCTTCTTTGTAGTCAATGTCTTTGAGTATTTTCTCTAGCACTGGTTTTGAAGACATAAATTCCTTCAGTTTCTGTTTGTCATAGAAGCTTCTTATTTCCCCATCTAATTTGATAGAAAGTTTTGCTGGGTAGGAAATTTTTGGCTGGAAGTTGTTTTCTTTCAGAGTTGGGAATATGTTACTCCAAGCCCTTCTGGCCTTCATGACTTGGTTTGGGAAGTCTGGAGTGATTCTAATTGGTTTGCCTCTGAATGTCACTTGGCCTTTTGTTTTTGTTGCCTTTAAGATTCTCTGCTTGGCTTCTACATGGGTCATTTTGACAATTATGTGGCATGGGGAACCTTTTCTCTGATCCTGTCTAAAGGGAGTTCTTTAAGTTTCCTGGTCCTGTGTATCGACCTCTTGCTCTATGTTTGGAAAATTTTCTGCTATTATTTCTTTGAAGAGATTATTGATCCCTTTGGTTTCACCTTCTTTTCCCTCCTCTATTCTGATTATTCTTAGGATAGCTCTCTTAATATAGGTCCATATTTCTTCAACGTCAGATTTCTGCTGTCTGATTTTTTTCTTAAGTTATAAATTATGCATTCGTTTTTTGAGTAATCATCTTCCAGGAGTGAGATTCTATTCACCATGTGGTCTAATAGATTGTTTATACTTTGAATTGATGCCTTTACTTCAATGATTGCATCCTTTATTTCTTTTAGAATCTCTCTAAATTCTTTTCGAAGTCCTGTATTATTTCTACATTTATATTCCTGATTAGATCTTCTGGAGATCTCTGAATTTAGTGTTATCAGGTTCTGATACTATGGGGTTTGGAGCATTCATTGCTTTGTTGTTGTTCCTCTTTCCCATGATTTCAGAAGTTTGTTCTTCCCCAGGTCAGCACGACTTCACTTAGGGTGCTCTGGATCTTGAGTTTGCTGTAATCTCAGCCGCCACTACTCCTTTACTGGGTTGTATCGTAAAGTCTCAGACCCAGGGAGTTAATCGAGGCTGCGTGAGACTGTGGGGGTGCCAGGCTGGGCATTTTCCCACAGGGAGCTGCAACTAGGGTTTGGTATCTTTGCCACCACTACTCCTTTACTGGTTTGGACTGTAAAATCTCAGACCTATGGAGATTATCAAAGCTGCGCAAGTCTCTGGGGGTGCAGTGCTGGGATTTCTACTATAGGGCCCACAGTTTCACTTATAGTTATTGTCTGCGCTAATTTGCAGCCGCTGCATGCATGGTGAACTTGCAGCCGCTGCTGGCAATATGGTGATGCTGCCATGCCCTCGGCTGTGAGGCTGGCATATTTCATTTCTGGTTTTGAGCTCCGTTCTGAGTACCTAGAAGGCGTGATGCACTTGGCCCCTGGGAGTTGTAGATGTTCTTTGCACTGAAAGAACTGCTGAATTATACCCGAATGATCCACAGCTGCTCACTTCAGCTCCTTGTTTACCTTTCCTCTCTGGAGCCTGGTGCTGTGAGGCATGATGGCACTGGTGTGGCTTCGCAATGCAGGCTGGTTTCTTTTATGGTCTCTGGTTGTTCTTCTAGTTTTCTTTTTCTCTGTCACTTGTGTTTACATTTTTTATTTCTCTGCTGATAGTGTTTTCTGGCTATGACAAGCGCTGATTTTGTGGCAATCAAGATCAAGTGTTAGCAGGACTGGTTAATGCTGCTTTTCTTGGTCGCCATCTTCCTGGAAGTCCCCGATGTGGTTTTAAATGCACTTTGCCAGTATTTTTTATTTTTTAGCAACTTTGAGTCTATGTTCATCATCAATAAAAGTCCTATAGTTTTCTTCTTCTTCTTTTATTCTTATTTTTATTTTTATTTTTTTGCCCCTGCAGGTCTGTGGATGGAACCCAGGGGCATTCGACCTTCGAGCTATACCTCCTGCCGTATTTTACATTCTTATTTTGAAACAGGGTCTCACTAAGTTGCAGAGGGCCTCACTAAGTAGCTGAGGCTGTCCAGAAACCACAATCCTCTGGTCTCAGCCTCTTGAATGCTGGGATTATAAACATGTGCCATCATGCCCAGCTAGTTTTCTTTTCTTGAGCTGTCTTTTTTTAGTTTGAGAATTAATGTGATGTTGGCATCATAGAATATATTTGGGTGAGTCCCTATTCTTTCTATTTCATGGAATAGACTAAAAAGTGTTTAGATTAGATGTTTCATAGAGGTTGTATAAAATTTATGTGGGAAACCATCTGGTCCTGGTCTTTTGTTTGATAGAAGGCTCTCTATTGCTGTTTCAATGGCTTTGCTGTTGTTTGGTTTAAATATTCTATATCTTTTTTTTTTTTTGTGGGTCTGGAGATGGAACCCAGGGGTATTTGACCTCCAAGGTACACCCCCTGCACTATTTTTTTATTTTCTATTTTGAAACAGGATCTCACTAAGTTGCAGAGGGCCTCCTTAAGTAGCTGAGGCTGTCCATGAAAGGCAATCCTCCTATATCAGCCTCCCAAATGCTGGGATTACAAGTGTGCACCACCATGCCCAGCTAAAGTTTTTATATCTTTTTGACTTCGTTAAGAAAGGCTGTATGTATCTAGAAATTTGTCGATTTCTTGTAGAATTTTCATTTTGTTGGAGTATAGTTTTCTAAAGTAGTTTCTGATAATCGTCTGGTTTTCCATTCTATCAGTGGTAGTATCTCCTTTTTCATCTTATATTTTAGTAATTTGTTTTTTTTTCTGTCTTTTACTTTACTCATTTTTTTTATTGGTGCACTGTATTCATACATCATAGTAGGATACATACTTTTGTAGACATACTTGCACACTTTTCCCAGTCAGCCCCCACCCAATCCCACCCCATTCTCTCCCTATCCCTCCCTCCCATGCTTAGCTTAGTAGTTGACATCTAGTATTATGGCAATTTATCTAAAATTAAAAATGGTAATCTCACATAACAGTTTCATTTGTCTGATACCAAGCTTTTGATGACTTAAAGATGACATTTCAATATTTCTTTTTGCTTTCTTTCTTACCAGAGAATATTTTTTTCTATTTTTAGGTGAAACTATCATATATTTATATATTTATTTTTCAGAAAAAAATCTATCCTAATATGGAATATGGACTCTAGGTACCCAAAATGATCCTGAAAAAGAACAAAGCTAGAAGATATATATTTTCTGATTTCAAACCATATAAAGCTACAATAATTGAAACAGTGTAGTACTATTCTAAAGGCAGATATATAAACCATTGGAGTTAAATAAAAGCCTAGAGCTAAATTCTTCCCTATATTGTCAAGTTATTTTTGACAAGGTTTCCACGAACATTTGGTGGTGGGAATAATAATCTTTTAACTAAATATTGTTGAAAAATAATAATTACATGGAAAAGAATAAAATTGGACCCTTACCTAATCCCATATACAAATATTAACTCAAAATAGATAAAAGACCTAAATATAAATCTTAAGACTATAAACTTTTAGGAGAAAATCTGGGTCATTAAACCTCAAAACATTGAAATTGGCAGTGATTTCTTGGTTATGATTTCAATGGCACAGGCAACAGAAGAGTATACAAACTCCCTAAAAAATAAAAAAAATATTGTATATCCAAAGACAATGTAAACAGAGTTAACAGTTACTAATAGAATGGGATAAAATATTTCCAATTGCTATATCTGAAGGTATATTAATATTCCAACTAGAAATCCTAAAAATTAACAACAATAAAGGCAAACAATACCCTTTAGAGATAGGTAAAAGACTAACATAAATAATGAATCTCCACAGATAACCAATCTTAGTTGTCTGTTGGATGGAAAATCTTGTTTCTCTAGTTCTGGTGTGTGTTACCTATTTCTTCTTTGTAGTTAATCTCTTTGAGTATTTAGCACTGGTTTTGAAGACATAAATTCCTTCAGTTTCTGTTTGTCATGGAAGCTTCTTATTTCTCCATCTAATTTGATAGAAAGTTTTGCTGGGTAGGAAATTTTTGGCTGGAAGTTGTTTTCTTTCAGAATTGGGAATATGTTACTCCAAGCCCTTCTGGCTCTCATAACTTGGTTTGGGAAGTCTGGAGTGATTCTAATTGGTTTGCCTCTGAATGTCACTTGGCCCTTTGCTTTTGTTGCCTTTAAGATTCTCTGCTTGGCTTCCACATTGGTCATTTTGACAATGATGTGGCGTGGGGATCCTCTTCTCCGATCCTGTCTAAAGGGAGTTCTATAAGTTTCCTGGACCTGTGTATTGACCTCTTGCTCGATGTCTGGAAAATTTTCTGCTATTACTTCCTTGAAGAGATTGTTGATCCATTTGGTTTCACTTTCTTTTCCCTCCTCTATTCCAATTATTCTTAGGTTAGCTCTCTTAAAATGGGCCCATATTTCTTCAATATCAGATTCCTGCTGTCGGATATTTTTTTCTAGATTAGAAACTATGCGTTCATTTTTGGATTGCTCATCTTCTAAGAGTGAGATTCTGTTCTCCATGTGTTCTAATCGGTTGTTTGTGCTTTGAATTGAGGCCTTTACTTCATTAATTGCCTCCTTTATCTCTTTTTGGCTCTCTCTGAGTTCTTTTAGAAGCACCTCTATTATTTCTACAGTTATTTTCCTGATTTGATCTTCTAGAAATCTCTGATTTTCTGTTTTATCGGGTTCTGATGTTGTGGGGTTGTGGGCATTCATTGCTCCAGTATTATTCCTCTTTCCCATGATTTGGGAAGTTTGTGCCTTCTCTGGGTTCTTCCCTTGGGTCACTATGACTTCACTTAAGGTGTTCTGGATCTCGAGTCAGTAGTATCTCAGACCCCACTACTCCTTTACTGGGTTTTATCACAGAGTCTCCGACCCAGAGAGTCGATAGAGGCTGCTTTAGACTGTGGGGGGTGCCAGGTTGCACGTTCTCCTATGGTGTGATATCTCTGCCACCGCCCCTCCCCCACTGGGTTAAGTCCCAGGGAGTACAGTACTGGGATTTCTCCTCTGTGGCCCGCAATTTGATTCACTGTTCTTGAGTGCGCAGATTTAGCTGTGTTGGCCTCGCTGAATTTGCTGCTGCTGCCGCCGGTGGCAATATGGCACCGCTGCTACACCCTCGGCTATGGGGCTGGCGTTTTCTTCTTGGTTTTGATTTTGACTCTGAATCCCTGCAGCGTGTGCTGAGCTCAGCCACTGGGAGCTTTAGACGCTCTCTGCTTGGAGAAATCCCGCCTGGCTGTTCCGCAGCGGCTCACCTCGGCTTTCTGTAGCCATCCCGTGAATTCGCCGGTGCCGCCGGCAGTATGGCGCTGCTGCCGCGTCCGTCGCGTCCTCGGGCGCGAGGCCGGTTATCTCCTCTGTGGCTCTGTTCTCAGTCCGCTTTCTCTCTGGAGCCTGGTGATTTTTTGTTTCACTGGTGATGGTGTTTTCTGGCTATGAAAGGCGATGATTTTGTGGTAATGGAGATTTGTTGTTAGCGGGGCTCTTAAGCCCCGCTTTTCTCGGTCGCCATCTTCCTGGAAGTGATATTTTAGTAATTTGGATTGATTCCTTTTTTTGGTTAGGTTGGCTAATGGTTTATTTATTTTGTTTATGTTTTTTGATAAGCCAACTTTTAGTTTCATTGATTTTCTGTATTTTTTTATTCTCTACTTTGTTGATTTCTGCTCTGATTTTAAAAATTTTCTGTCTTCTACTGGCTTTGGAGTTAGATTGTTTCTGTTTTTCACGGGTTTTGAGGTGTATCATTAGGTTATTTGGTAATTTTCTCTTCTTATGTGGGCACTCAGTGTTTTGAATTTTCTTTTTAATACCTCCTTCAAGGTGTCCCAGGAGTTTTGATATGTTATGTATCTATTTTCATTTGTTTCTAGGATAAAGAAACCAAGGCAAAAGAGATTAATTTTTTAAAAAAGTAGTAGTAAGGGGTAGCTGGTAGACAAATTCAGGTGTCTGATTCCAGAGCATATACTTAATACTATGCTGAAAATAGAAAAGAGAAAATAGTCTCCTTTGGTTTACTGTACAGATACTGCAACTTGAATTTGAGAAATACTGAATTTCTGTTTGTTACATAAACAGAATCATCTGTTTTTTATATATGTGCTCATTTTTGTTTGTTTTTTAATTCTCATTGTCTAATTTTAAAAAGTTACCACTTCTTTATATGATGAATTTGAAACAGTATCATGATTTCTCACCCAAGAAAAATGATAGCCTTTCTCTCTCTTTACTGCCACAAACTCCTTGAACTACTATGTGGTATTTAACAAAGTTTTATATTGATTGGAATGCAGAGAAAAATTGCTATACAGACTATGAGCCTAGTAATTGCAGTTCTCTTGGTGTCATAGTGATTTATGTAAAACGCTGAAACAAGAGGATCAGAGGTTTGTGGACAGCCTTAGCAAGTAGTGAGACTCATCAACCTAGCAAGACCTTGTTTCCAACTAAGAAATAAAATCTGGCTCTGGGTTCAATTCCCAGTACTACAAAAAGAAAGAAGAAAAAAGAAAGAAATCCTTATGAGGATAGTATATAGGCTGGTTTTTTTTTTTTTTTTTTTGTGGTACTGGGGTTCCTGGAAGCCCTTCTACCTCCGGGCTACACTCCCAGACCTATTTTTACATTTTTATTTGGAAACAGGGTCTCCTAAGCCAGCGCGTGCGGCTGGCTTCGAACCTGCTCGATCCTCCTGTCTCTGCCTCCCAAGTGCGGGGATTACAAGCGTGCGCCACCACGCCCGGCTAGGCTGGTTTAATTGAGTCACTTTTTGACTCAATTGAACTTTAAACTTTCTGTTTTTAATTTTATTTTTATATTTTAGCAATACATTGTAATTACACATCATAGTGAGTTTCAAAGTGATATAAACATACATACACACAATTTCTTGGTGTATTTCCCTTTTATAGTAATTTTTTTTCAAACTAAAGTCAAAAGCTAACTTAAAAACTGAATAAGTAATATTTTGAAAGTATATAACATAAAAATTTATGGAACTATATAGAAGGTTTCTAATTGGAGAATTATAATCCTAATAGTATTTGGTTTTCTAGGTAACCAAGTAGATAAGATAAAATGAAAGGAAATTATAGGGAAACTGTACTAAGCTGCTGTTTGCCAAAGCTGAACATTTCAATTTAAATCTATTAGGTAATTAATTGCTTTGGGGGCAGTTGGATTCTTTCTCTTGCTATCATGTCATTAAATGGCTTAAAATGAGATACAAATTTGAATGAAAGATGATCAATGTTTATCTTTGTTTAATGGGACAATATGAATTTCTTTTTCTCTTTCAGTCTTGCCTTACACCCAGATAGAACTCTCATTGCAACTGGCCAAGTCGGGAAGGAGCCATATATATGCATATGGGATTCCTATAATGTCCAGACTGTGTCTATTCTTAAAGATGTTCACACACATGGAGTTGCCTGCTTGGCTTTTGACTCAGATGGTCAGGTGTGTATCATTTGTTTTTAATAACTTAGGGTTCACCTAAAATTACAATGGAAATAGCCATCAGTCTTTTACTCCCCCACCCCCTTGGTAGGCTTCTAGAATTCTTCATCTGTTTGACCGTTTCCCAGACTGGTGTTACTGACACTTATTTCTGTGTAAGTCCTAGCATTGGTTCTCTGCCTCTTTTACCTTCCATGTATCTGTCAGTTAATTCCTTTTATCCAGGTTTTTTGGCAAATTTTGGAGTTTATTATGTAAATCAGTGGTATGGAAAGTCTATGAAATTAGTCATAGAAGCTTGACCAACCTAAGAGTACAGAAAACTTAATGGATTATAGGAGTTGACCTGGTTTGAATTGTTTTAAGATAATTAACATTTATTTGGTCAACTTCTGAATATACGTTACTGATAATCTCCCATATCCCCCCAAAATGTGAAATTCTTTTTTTCAGGTCTTAAGAGTTTCTAATTTAAAATTGATTTTAAACAAGAAGTTTCTAAGTTTCTCTCATGGTTTTAGTTTGGGAGTATTCAGTAAAAAGAGCAATGTGGTTTATGCCAACAGAATAGCTTGGCATTACAGTTGGTCCCTCCTTGAGGTGGGTCCCAGCATGGAACTGTGGCCAGGAATTGACAGGTAAGTCCTGTAAGGATAGTCACACCCTCACACATTTGTCACTTGAGTTTAGTCACAGCGCAGATCCCACGTCTGTATTCTGATACATTCTGAGAAGTGCCTGATGATGCTGATGTACTTAAAGGTGCAAGAAAAATCTTTGCTGTAATTGTATAAAGCCATAAATGTGCAAAAAAGTTAAAAGAACATTTACTTGGTAATTTCTGCCATTTTTACTTTACTTTTCATTCTAGAACTAGATTTATTATGTATATAGGTCCCTGGTGTGAGTGTGTGTGTATTTAATTTTACTAGTTTTCTGTCTTATCATGTTTAATAAACATAATGCATATATTGCATTGTATATACATGTCTAAGGAAAAGTAGTAATAATTTTCTTAAGTTTGCAGTTATATTGAATTTCTGATTAGATTTCTGATTAAATTGAATAAGCAAGTCAGAATACATATGTATTTAAAAGTGTAACTGTATGCTTATATGTGCACATTCTCTAATTGTTATTTGGTGGTACTGGGGATGGAACCCTTCTACCTCTAGGCTACACTCCCAGACCTTATTTTTTATTATTATTTTATTTGGAAACAGGGTTTCTTAAGCCAGCAAGGCTGACTTTGAACCTGCGCAATCCTCCTGTCTCCGCCTCCCAAGTGTGTGGATTGCAAGTGTGCACCACCACGCCCGGCTAATCTTTGTTATTTGAACAAACATCTTTATGAAAATTTGTTCTGAAGTGTCATGAGAAAATATAATGCAGGGTAGGAAATTCATCTTTATCAGTTATTTGTCCATATTAATTTTACGCTAGAATCTTAGCTATTTTCCCTTGAGGTTCCATTTTGAAGGGTGGGAATGGGGGTAGATGATAGGGTATTTAACTGTCAATTGAGAAAAAAACCACCTATTTGTTTGCGATGATGGATTTCATGGCTTGTTGATGCTGATTAGTTCAGGTCTGCCATATTCCCTAGACAGTTTACTGGAACTGAATGATGTTTAGAAAATGATAAATGATCCACTAACTCACCATTGACAAAAGGCATTAGAAATGCTTTTCCTAAGCTATGGGACCTGTCACTAAGAATAAACAAAAATTGATTTTTCTCACTCAAGAAATAGGAGTTTTGCCTGCCCATGTTTGTTAATTGCTTTATTTATTTATTTATTTATTTATTTATTTATTTATTTTGGTGGTACCGGGGATGGAACCCTTCTACCTCCGGACTACACTCCCAGACCTATTTTTTTTTATATATACTTTTTATTTGGAAACAGGGTCTCTTTAACCAGAGAGACTGGCTTCAAACCTGCACGATCCTCCTGTCTCTGCCTCCCAAGTGTGGGGATTACAAGCGTGCACCACCACACCCGTCCTTGCTTTTTCTATTTAAAAATGCATAAACTGAATGGAATTCACCCTCTCGGATTTTCATTTATGGATAAAAAAATACAACAATGTCTTATAATCATTTCCATCTCTGGAGCCCTCAATGAAAAATTACAAAGACCTTTTTTTTCCTTTTCCTTTTCATTTTCTTTTCTTTTCTTTTTTTTTTTTTTTTGTGGTACTGGGGGTGGAACCCAGGGGCTTTTCTACCTCTGGGCTATACTCCCAGACATATTTTATACTTTATTTGGGAACAGGCTCTCACTAAGTTGCTGAGAGCCTCAGTAGCTGAGTCTGGCTTTGAATCTGTGTGATCCTCCTGTCTCAGCCTCCAAAGCTCGGGGATTACAAATATGTGGCACCACATCCAGCTGAGACATTTCTTGAGGGTACCTTTTAAAATCATCAATGTTCCTATATCTCACATTAAGATTTATTTATTTTAATTTTTATTGGTGCATTGTAGTCATACATCTTAATGGGGTACAGGATGGTAGAGGCATACATGCATACATCATCCAAATAGTCCTTACCCAATTTCCACACACATTAAGAATTTAAACTACTCCAGGTGAAAAAGGAGATCCTATAGAGGAGCAAATAAGGCAGCCTAATGTGGAGATGGGAGGAGGGAAGAAGGAAACTCTTTAAAGAGCACGATGTACTTATTCATATCATAGTCAACCACTAAGCCAAACATGAGAGGGAGGGATGGGGAGGGAGTGGGGTGGGGACTGGGTGGGGGCTGGCTAGGTGATGTGTGCATTTATGTCTATACAAGTTTTTTGCTTCATTATGATGTATAAATACAATGCACACATTAAATACAATGCACACAATAAAAATAAATAAAATAATTTAAACTACAAAATATAATTTAAAACCCTAATTTCAGCCGGGCATGGTGGCACACACTTGTAATCCCTACATCTGGGAGGGAGACAGGAGGATCATGCAGGTTTGAAGCCAGCCTCGCTGGCTTAAGACACCCTGTTTCCAAATAAAATATAAAGTAGGTCTGGGAGTGTAGCCAAGAGGTAGAAGGGTTCTATCCCCAGTACCACCAAAAAACAAAACAAAACTTTACTTTCAAGTTCTGTTCCTATGACTTCTGATTTAGAGACTTCATCAGAGTTTATACATGTTTTTCCTATGTTTAAAAAAGACAAATGAAGCCAGGTGTGGTGGTACACCTATGATCCCAATACTTTTGAGGCTAAGACAGGAGAATCCTCAGTTTTAAGGGCAGCCTCAGCAACTTAGTGAGACCCAATTTCAAAATTAAAATAGTGTTGGAGTGTAGCTCAGAGGTAGAATGTCCCTGGGTTCAACCTCTAATACCAAAAAAATAAAGTGGCTTTTAGGTCTTTGAATTTTAGATATATGGTAATAGAAATCATCTATTGTGATATCTTTAGTTTGGGGTTTAGGATGGATTTTGAGAAATCATTTTGTTACAGGAATTCAATGCCTAAACCATAGTAGGTAATTGGTAATTAATAACTATTTGTTGAAAGTAAGCATGAATAGTAGGATATCTTGCCATCACTTTTAGATGTTGAATTATTCTTTTTCTTAGCGTTTAGCTTCTGTGGGATTGGATGCTAAAAACACAGTCTGCATTTGGGACTGGAGGAAGGGCAAACTTCTGGCCTCAGCCACTGGCCATTCTGACCGGGTAAGACCTTTGTTGTATCAAACCATGCAGTTTCACAAATGTTGAGTAACTGTGCTATTATTTCTCAGACTTTTATATTTTCTAAATAAATTTGCCAAGTATAGTTTTTTTTCCAACAAATTTAACTTACAAATGTGCACTTTCTTTTATTCATGATTGATAGTGGTGCAAGTGTGATTGCTTCTGGTGATCACATATTTTGAATTAGTATTGCTTTTCATAGGCAAAATGAATTTTTGATGTTTGTATTTGACTTCATGAAATCAAAATAGAATTAATTTTAAATAGATATATTCACTTAGACATGGCAATAATTGCTAGAAAACATTCATGAGATATTATAAGGATATGCATTTTAATTTCAAATGAATGTAATGACAATTTTGTGAATCTGCTATATTTGAGAATGTTGTATGCAAATTGTGGTCTGCTTATCATTTATATTAAAGTCTGTGATCAGAAATGATAATTTTATGTAGTGTAAGAAGGCAAGATAGGGGATTAAGCAGCCATATACATACAACTGGTCAGAAACCTATTTCTATAGTACCTTGCACAGTGGAATACTTTAACCCCTTTAATGGCTTGTTTTCCAGTTTAAATTTGAATTTGCATGACTACCTTCATTGGAATTTATAGTTGTTTTTTTATTTCTGTATAATACAATTGCCAGTGTAAAATGAAGCCCTAATTAAACTCTAAGTTCATTTTCTCTTGCATAGTATGAGCTCTGAAAATTTTTTTGTAAGAATAGTACACCTATCTTTGGAGATATATATTTTTGAAGGAACCTTGCAGTTGTTGCGAATTCCTCTCCAGGATCAAGTCTTCACAAATTCTAAGACTGATCAGAAGTATAACTTAAGTTTTGAGAAGGGATTGATGCTCAACCCTAGGTACATGTGGAACCCCTTAGAAAGAGTTTACATTGCAGTGGCAGTAGGTCAGGTTCTTTTAGGAACCTGAAATAATTAATGCTAACTTAGTACTCAATCAATATTCAGGTTGAAAATATTTGCAGTGCTTAAATTTGGATGTTACTTCTCCTACTAATGCTATAATCCCATCATTTGTGTCTTATAAGGTAAATTGCATCAACTTGAATCAATACATAAATTTCCAGTTGTACCAAAAAGTGGATTTGAAACCCAGTACATACTAGCTCCACTGAGAACAAATTCCCATGTAATATTTAACTAAGTAATTCTATAATTACTACTTCTAGTACTGTGTTTTATATAGTCTGACCTAAATTAATATACTGTGTGTCAGACTTCTGGGAGTATTGCCTTGGAAAAGAGTAGAAAACTAATATTGTAAATGCTTGCAACCAATAAAATCTCCTTACTTAAAAAAGAGCCTAATGTATATGCCTTTGTATATATACTTCTATGCCTTTGTTTGTATATAAAGTGCTTGTGTTGTTAAATTCCTGTTAAACTAAATTAGGCCTGAGTCTGCCTCCATGCCTTGAGGCCCTACCAACCTACCTTGGTAAGTAAAAAAGCCAAAAGTTTAATTTAGGAGTTTGCTTTTGTAACTAGTGGCTGAGGATCAGCCAATCACAGGCTGCTAACTCATCAGACCTCGTCTACATAAGGCAGATGCCAAGCTCTAACCCTGGCCATGCAGTGTGTATGCCCACATTGCAGAGCAGAACTGTGTGAATATCTGCTGGGTCCAAGAGCTGCCCTGTTTGAAAATAGGTCTCTGATCAATTAAACTCTGTTAAATTTAATTTCTCTAAACTTCTTCTGACACTACTGAATGCAGTGTGACTTGCTTGAGTTCAATGACTGTGACTTATTGCCTTTTTATACCCTCCAATTAGGGGTCGATTGTAAAAAGGTGCCCCATTACTCTAGTGAGAAATGATTACAGAATGTTTTAATGAAATACTTTACACTGTTTTTCCAGGCCCTATTAATCTATATCATACAGTTTTGTTCTTTGTTATTGATGCCTTAGTGCACATATGAATTATGGCTGCATATGATTAACTTCAAGGTTATTTTAGTGCTAAAACACTTAATCTATTACATTTATAACCTGCAAAATGATTTTACCTACCTTTTTCTTAATTGACCTAATAAGTAAACTGAGCTGGTATAATCCATTTTAGAGATAAGCATAAGCTCATCCTAAGATGAGCATAAGCTTAGAGATACTGAAGCTGACCTGAGCTCAAATAGCTAAACTGGATACTTGGACCAAGTCTGTTTTTTTTTAATCTGGAGTTTATAATTGCTCCTTTCCAATTTGATGAGAAGCTACTGGCCTAGGTTCTTCCTCTGGTCTAGACTTTGGCCCTGACAATTGGTCCTTCCCTATCTGTGAACACCCCATAGAATATATAGCACCCTGGACCACCTGCATCAGAACTCCTGGAGTGTGTTTTATAATGCAAGTTCCTAGACTTGATTCTAGATCCCCTAAATGAGAGTGTCTTGGATGGACCCTGGATACCTGCATCTTAAACCATCACAATGGGTGGTCTTCTTGATTTTCAAGGTTGGCAGAGAGTCTTCTCTTCCTGTCTCCAAAATGGAAACAGGGCCCCCTGCAAGCTGTCAGGTAACTCTTAAAGAATAACAAGTAGGGTTAGCTGATATATTTCCAATTCTCCAAGAAATTGAAAACATTAAATTGTGACAGTTGAATGGACTATTTTAGGTGGACTAATTAATGTCAGATAAGTACCTGTGTCTCTTATGTTTCATGATGACTAGGGGCTGTTGGCCTCATTAAGTTATAGTTAGCAAAATTTTTCTTAGACAAAATAAACCATTTTATAATTTTTATTTTTTGGTGGTACTGGGGTTCCTGGAAGCCCTTCTACCTCTGGGCTACACTCCTATACCTATTTTATACTTTTTTATTTGGAAACAGGGTCTCTTAAACCAGTGCAGCTGGCTTCAAACCTGCGCGATCCTCCTGTCTCCACCTCGCAAGCGCAGGGATTACAAGCGTGTGCCACCACGCCCAGCTATAATTTTTAATTTTTATTAAAAAACTGTTTCCAGTGTTTTATCTGCACTGAGAGGATTGCTAGAAAATTGATCAAAAAATTGTTCTAAGCCGGACACAGTGGCACATATCTGTAATTTTAGTACTTGGGAGGCTGAGATAGAGGATGACAGGTCTAAGGCCAGTCTCAGTGACTTGGTAAAGCACTTTACAACTTAGTGAGGTTCTGTTACAAAATATAAAATAGAGCTGAGGATATAGCTCAGAGGCAGAATACCCCTGGGTTCAATACCAAATACCACCATCACCAAAAAATAAATATAATAATAATGATAATAATGATAATAATAATAATAAATTTTTTAAAAGTCCTAAATCATCAAATTTGTTGGTTTACCCAAACTTAAAAATATGACAACAGTTTGTTCTCAGTGACTGAGCTTAATAACCTCTGCACTCAGACCTAAGGTAAGTAGAGAGGGCTCATAAAGAGTATTAGCTATTCCTTACTGGCTTTCACAGCCAAATCCTAGAGGTTCATTCTGTGCAGGTTACATGTGTTCTAAGGGTTTCAGGGTAGTCTTGGCAATTATACTGGTTTCTGGGAAAAGGCAAAAATATGCAAAGAGATCAACATTTAATTTTTTTGAACAGATTTTTGATATTTCCTGGGATCCATATCAGCCAAACAGAGTGGTCAGCTGTGGAGTAAAACATATAAAGGTAAAGTGATTTTTTTATTTTTATTTTTTATTTATTTTTATTTTTTAATATATGTTAATTTTTATTTTTTTTAATTGGTGTACTGTATTCATACATCATAGTGGGATACATACTTTTGTAGACATACATGCACACATTGCCCAGTCAGCCCCCACCCGATCCCCACCCCATTCTCTCCCCATCCCTCCCTCCCATGCTTGGCTTAGTGATTGACATCTAGTATTATAGCAATTTATCAAAAATTAAAAATGATAATCTCACATAACAGTTTCATTTGTCTGATACCAAGCTTTTGATGACTTAAAGATAACATTTCAATATTTCTTTTTGCTTTCTTTCTTACCAGAGAATATTTTTTCTATTTTTTAGGTGAAACTATCATATATTTATATATTTATTTTTCAGAAAAAAAATCTATCCTAATATGGAATATGGACTCTAGGTACCCACAACGATCTTGAAAAAGAACAAAGCTAGAAGATGTATATATTCTGATTTCAAACCATATAAAGCTACAATAATTGAAACAGTGTAGTACTATTCTAAAGGCAGATATATAAACCATTGGAGTTAAATAAAAGCCTAGAGCTAAATTCTTCCCTATATTGTCAAGTTATTTTTGACAAGGTTTCCACGAACATTTGGTGATGGGAATAATAATCTTTTAACTAAATATTGTTGAAAAATAATAATTACATGGAAAAGAATAAAATTGGACCCTTACCTAATCCCATATACAAATATTAACTCAAAATAGATAAAAGACCTAAATATAAATCTTAAGACTATAAACTTTTAGGAGAAAATCTGGGTCATTAAACCTCAAAACACTGAAATTGGCAGTGATTTCTTGGATATGATTTCAATGGCACAGGCAACAGAAGAGTATACAAACTCCCTAAAAAATAAAAAACATATTGTATATCCAAAGACAATGTAAACAGAGTTAACAGTTACTAATAGAATGGGATAAAATATTTCCAAATGCTATATCTGAAGGTATATTAATATTCCAACTAAAAATCCTAAAAATTAACAACAATAAAGGCAAACAATACCCTTTAGAGATAGGTAAAAGACTAACATAAATAATGAATCTCCACAGATAACCAATCTTAGTTGTCTGTTGGGTGGAAAATCTTGTTTCTCTAGTTCTGGAGTGTGTTACCTATTTCTTCTTTGTAGTTAATCTCTTTGAGTATTTTCTCTAGCACTGGTTTTGAAGACATAAATTCCTTCAGTTTCTGTTTGTCATGGAAGCTTCTTATTTCTCCATCTAATTTGATAGAAAGTTTTGCTGGGTAGGAAATTTTTGGCTGGAAGTTGTTTTCTTTCAGAGTTTGGAATATGTGACTCCAAGCCCTTCTGGCTCTCATGACTTGGTTTGGGAAGTCTGGAGTGATTCTAATTGGTTTGCCTCTGAATGTCACTTGGCCCTTTGTTTTTGTTGCCTTTAAAATTCTCTGCTTGGCTTCCACATTGGTCATTTTGACAATTATGTGGCGTGGGGATCCTCTTCTCCGATCCTGTCTAAAGGGAGTTCTATACGTTTCCTGGACCTGTGTATCGACCTCTTGCTCTATGTCTGGAAAATTTTCTGCTATTACTTCCTTGAAGAGATTGTTGATCCCTTTGGTTTCACTTTCTTTTCCCTCCTCTATTCCAATTATTCTTAGGTTAGCTCTCTTAAAATGGGCCCATTTTTCTTCAATATCAGATTACTGCTGTCGGATATTTTTTTCTAGATTAGAAACTATGCGTTCATTTTTGGAATGATCATCTTCTAAGAGTGAGATTCTGTTCTCCATGTGTTCTAATCGGTTGTTTGTGCTTTGAATTGAGGCCTTTACTTCATTAATTGCATCCTTTATCTCTTTTTGGCTCTCTCTGAGATCTTTTCGAAGCACCTCTATTATTTCTACAGTTATTTTCCTGATTTGATCTTCTAGAAATCTCTGATTTTCTGTTTTATCAGATTCTGATGTTGTGGGGTTGTGGGCATTCATTGCTCCAGTATTATTCCTCTTTCCCATGATTTGGGAAGTTTGTGCCTTCTCTGGGTTCTTCCCTTGGGTCACTATGACTTCACTTAAGGTGTTCTGGATCTCGAGTCAGTAGTATCTCAGACCCCACTACTCCATTACTGGGTTGTATCACAGAGTCTCCGACCCAGAGAGTTGATAGAGGCTGCTTTAGACTATGGGGGGTGCCAGGTTGCACGTTCTCCTATGGTGTGATATCTCTGCCACCGCCCCACTGGGTCAAGTCCCAGTGAGTACAGTACTGGGATTTCTCCGCTGTGGCCCGCAATTTGACTCACTGTTCTTGAGTACGCAGATGTAGCTGTACTGAATTCGGTGAATTCGGTGCTTTTGCTGCCGGTGGCAATATGGCGCCGCTGCTACGCCCTCGGCTGTGGGACTGGCGTTTTTTTTCTTGGTTTTGATTTCCACTCTGAATCCCTGCAGAGTGTGCTGAGCTCAGCCACTGGGAGCTTTAGATGCCCTCTGCGCCGAGAAATACCGCCTGGCTGTTCCGCAGCGCTCCCCTCGGCTTGCTGTGGCCGTCCTGTGAATTCGCCGGTGCCTTCGGCAGTATGGCGCTACTGCCGCGTCCTCGGGCGTGAAGCCGCGTCCTCGGGCGTGAGGATCTCCTCTGTGGCTCTGTTCTCAGTCCGCTTTCTCTCTGGAGCCTGGTGATTTTTTTTTTGTTTCTCTGGTGATGTTGTTTTCTGGCTTTGAAAGGCGCTGATTTTGTGGTAATGGAGATTTGTTGTTAGCGGGGCTCTTAAGCCCCGCTTTTCTCGGTCGCCATCTTCCCGGAAGTTCGATTATTTTTAATAATTGAGATACTTCATATAAAGAGAATTGTAGGTGTTGGTATAATTAATTCGGTGTTGAGAGACTGCTTGACTTTCAACCTAATCCCTGCCTAGATTTTAGACCCCTGCTACCTGTTCCTCTGATCTTGAAGAAAGCTAGCATTAGCTAGTAGGTCTCTCAGAAATGCAAAGTAATGATAAATCAAGGGAAGTGCTTAGGAGGCAGCTTTGGCAATTAAATTCAAAATTGAAGACACACAATCCTTCTAGGACTGCATGTTTTATTTTTTTTAATTTTTATTATTATTTATTTATTATTATTGGTGCACTGTATTCATACATCATAGTGGGATAAAAAAAAAAAACTTTTGTAGAGATACATGCACATATCGCCCAGTTAACCCCTACCCGATCCCCACCCCGTTCCCTTCCCTTCCCTCCTTCCCATGCTTGGCTTAGTGGTTGACATCTAGTATTATAGCAATTTATCCAAAATTAACAATGATAATCTCACATAACAGTTTCATTTGTCTGATACCAAGCTTTTGATGACTTAAAGATAACATTTCAATATTTCTTTTTACTTTCTTTCTTACCAGAGAATATTTTTTTCTTTTTTTTTTTAGGTGAAACTATCATACATTTATTTATTTATTTTTCAGAAGAAAAACCTATCCTAATATGGAATTTGGACTCTAGATACCCAAAACAATCTCAAAAAAGAACAAAGCTAGAAGATGTATATTTTCTGATTTCAAACCATATAAAGCTACAATACTTGAAACAGTGTAGTACTGTTCTAGAGGCAGCTATATAAACCATTGGAGTTAAATAAAAGCCTAGAGATACATTCTTCCATATATTGTCAAATTATTTTTGACAAGGTTTCCACGAACATTTGGTGGAGGAAATAATAATCTTTTAACTAAATATTGTTGGAAAATAATAATTACATGAAAAAGAATAAAATTGGACCCTTACCTAATACCATATACAAATATTAACTCAAAATAGATAAAAGACTTAAATATAAATCTTAAGACTATAAACTTTTAGAAGAAAATCTGGGTAATAAAACCTCACAATATTGAAATTGGCAGTGATTTCTTGGATATGATTTCAGTGGCACAGGCAACAGAAGGGTATACAAACTCCCTAAAAAATAAAAAATATTGTATATTTAAAGACAATGTAAACAGAGTTAAAAGTTACTGATAAAATGGGATAAGATATTTCCAAATGTTATATCTGAAGGTATATTAATATTCCAACTAGAAATCCTAAAAATTAGCAACCATAAAATCAAACAATACAGGCGACTTCCAGGAAGATGGCGACCGAGAAAAGCGGGGCTTAAGAGCCCCGCTAACAACCAATCTCCATTACCACAAAATCAGCGCCTTTCATAGCCAGAAAACACCATCACCAGTGAAACAAAAAATCACCAGGCTCCAGAGAGAAAGCAGACTGAGAACAGAGCCACAGAGGAGATAACCAGCCTCACGCCCGAGGACGCGGCAGACGCAGCAGCAGCGCCATACTGCTGGCGGCACTGGCGAATTCACGGGACGGCTACAGCAAGCCGAGGTTAGCCACTGCGGAACAGCCAGGCGGGATTTCTCCGCGCAGAGAACATCTAAAGCTCCCAGTGGCCGAGCTCAGCACACGCTGCAGGGAGTCAGAGTGGAAATCAAAACCAAGAAGAAAAACACCAGCCCCAAGCCGAGGGCGTAGCAGTGGCGCCATATTGCCACCAGCGGCAGCAGCACCGAATTCAACAAGGCCAGTACAGCTACATCTGCGTACTCAAGAACAGTGAGTCAAATTGCGGGCCACAGAGGAGAAATCCCAGTACTGTACACCCTGGGACTTGACCCAGTGGGGGAGGGGCGGTGGCAGAGATATCACACCATAGAAGAACTTGCAACCTGGCACCCCCCCACAGTCTAAAGCAGCCTCTATCGACTCTCTGGGTCAGAGACTCTGTGATACAACCCAGTAAAGGAGTAGTGGGGTCTGAGATACTACAGACTCGAGATCCAGAACACCTTAAGTGAAGTCATAGTGACCCAAGGGAAGAACCCAGAGAAGGCACAAACTTCCGAAATCATGGGAAAGAGGAATAATACTGCAGCAATAAATGCCCACAACCCCACAACATCAGAACCCGATAAAACTGAAAATCAGAGATTTCTAGAAGATCAAATCAGGAAAATAACTGTAGAAATAATAGAGGTGCTTCGAAAAGAACTCAGAGAGAGCCAAAAAGAGATAAAGGATGCAATTAATAAAGTAAAGGCCTCAATTCATAGCACAAACAACCGATTAGAACACATGGAGAACAGAATCTCACTCTTAGAAGATGAGCAATCCAAAAATGAATGCATAGTTTCTAATCTAGAAAAAAATATCTGACAGCAGTAATCTGATATTGAAGAAAAATGGGCCCATTTTAAGAGAGCTAACCTAAGAATAATTGGAATAGAGGAGGGAAAAGAAAGTGAAACCAAAGGGATCAACAATCTCTTCAAGGAAGTAATAGCAGAAAATTTTCCAGACATAGAGCAAGAGGTCGATACACAGGTCCAGGAAACGTATAGAACTCCCTTTAGACAGGATCGGAGAAGAGGATCCCCACGCCACATAATTGTCAAAATGACCAATGTGGAAGCCAAGCAGAGAATCTTAAAGGCAACAAAAGCAAAGGGCCAAGTGACATTCAGAGGCAAACCAATTAGAATCACTCCAGACTTCCCAAACCAAGTTATGAGAGCCAGAAGGGCTTGGAGTAACATATTCCAAACTCTGAATGAAAATAACTTCCAGCCAAAAATTTCCTACCCAGCAAAACTTTCTATCAAATTAGATGGAGAAATAAGAAGCTTCCATGACAAACAGAAACTGAAGGAATTTATGTCTTCAAAACCAGTGCTAGAGAAAATACTCAAAGAGATTAACTACAAAGAAGAAATAGGTAACACACACCAGAACTAGAGAAACAAGATTTTCCATCCAACAGACAACTAAGATTGGTTATCTGTGGAGATTCATTATTTATGTTAGTCTTTTACCTATCTCTAAAGGGTATTGTTTGCCTTTATTGTTGTTAATTTCTAGGATTTCTAGTTGGAATATTAATATACCTTCAGATATAGCATTTGGAAATATTTTATCCCATTCTTTTAGTAACTGTTAACTCTGTTTACATTGTCTTTGGATATACAATTTTATTTTTTAGGGAGTTTGTATACTCCTCTGTTACCTGTGCCATTGAAATCATAACCAAGAAATCACTGCCAATTTCAATGTTATGAGGTTTAATGACCCAGATTTTCTCCTAAAAGTTTATAGTCTTAAGATTTATATTTAGGTCTTTTATCTATTTTGAGTTAATATTTGTATATGGGATTAGGTAAGGGTCCAATTTTATTCTTTTCCATGTAATTATTATTTTTCAACAATATTTAGTTAAAAGATTAATATTTCTACCACCAAATGTTCGTGGAAACCTTGTCAAAAATTACTTGACAATATAGGGAAGAATTTAGCACTAGGCTTGTATTTAACTCCAATGCTTTATATATCTGCCTTTAGAACAGTACTACACTGTTTCAATTATTGTAGCTTTATATGGTTTGAAATCAGAAAATATATATCTTCTAGCTTTGTTCTTTTTCAAGATCGTTTTGGGTACCTAGAGTCCATATTCCATATTAGGATAGATTTTTTTTCTGAAAAATAAATATATAAATATATGATAGTTTCACCTAAAAAATAGAAAAAAATATTCTCTGGTAAGAAAGAAAGTAAAAAGAAATATTGAAATGTTATCTTTAAGTCATCAAAAGCTTGGTATCAGACAAATGAAACTGTTATGTGAGATTATCATTTTTAATTTTAGATAAAATGCCATAATACTAGATGTCAACTACTAAGCCAAGCATGGGAGGGAGGGATAGGGAGAGAATGGGGTGGGGATTGGGTGGGGGCTGACTGGGAAAAGTGTGCATGTATGTCTACAAAAGTATGTATCCTACTATGATGTATGAATACAGTGCACCAATAAAAATAAATTAAAAAAAGTGAAAAAAAAGTTATCAAAAGCTTGGTATCAGACATATTAAACTGTTATGTGAAATTATCATTTTTAATTTTGGATAAATTCCTACAATACTAGATGTCAACCACTAAGCCAAGCATGGGAAGGAGGGATGGGGAGGGAATGGGGTGGGGATCGGGTGGGGGTTGACTGGTGATGTGTGCATGTATGTCTACAAAAGTTTTTTTGTATCCCACTATGATGTATGAATACAGTGCACCAATAAAATTTTTAAAAAAATTAAAAAAAAGAGTATAAAAGCTGCAAGCTTCTGTTTCTAGGGGTCGCCTCCCTCTTTTTTGCGGGCGACCCCAGCGTGCTGGCCAAATAAACCTCTTGCAGATTGCAAAAAAAAAAAAAAAAGAAAGAAATCAAACAAAACAATTTAGAGAGAGGTAAAAGACTAACATAAATAATGAATCTCCACAGATAACCAATCTTCATTGTCTGTTGGATGGAAAATCTTGTTTCTCTGGTTCTGGTGTGTGTTACCTATTTCTTCTTTGTAGTTAATCTCTTTGAGTATTTTCTCTAGCACTGGTTTTGAAGACATAAATTCCTTTAGTTTCTGTTTGTCATGGAAGCTTCTTATTTCCCCATCTATTTTGATAGAAAGTTTTGCTGGGTAGGAAATTTTTGGCTGGAAGTTGTTTTCTTTCAGAGTTTGGAATATGTTACTCCAAGCCCTTTTGGCTCTCATGACTTTGTTTGGGAAGTCTGGAGTGATTCTAATTGGTTTGCCTCTGAATGTCACTTGGCCCTTTGTTTTTGTTGCCTTTAAGATTCTCTGCTTGGCTTCCACATTGGTCATTTTGACAAATATGTGGCGTGGGGATCCTCTTCTCCGATCCTGTCTAAAGGGAGTTCTATAAGTTTCCTGGACCTGTGTATCGACCTCTTGCTCTATGTCTGGAAAATTTTCTGCTATTACTTCCTTGAAGAGATTGTTGATCCCTTTGGTTTCACTTTCTTTTCCCTCCTCTATTCCAATTATTCTTAGGTTAGCTCTCTTAAAATGGGCCCATATTTCTTCAATGTCAGATTCCTGCTGTCAGATTTTTTTTTCTAAATTAGAAGCTATGTGTTCGTTTTTGGAGTGATCATCTTCTAGGAGCAAGATTCTATTCTCCACGTGGTCTAATCGGTTGTTTGTGCTTTGAATTGAGGCCTTTACTTCATTAATTGCATCCTTTATCTCTTTTTGGCTCTCTCTGAATTCTTTTCAAAACACCTCTATTAATTTCTACAGTTATTTTTCTGATTTGATCTTCTAGAAATCTCTAAATTTCTGTTTCATCAGGTTTTGATGTTGTGGAGCTGTGGGCATTCATTGCTCCATTGTTATTTCTCTTTCCCATGATTAGGGAAGTTTGTGCCTTCTCTTGGGTTCTTCCCTTGAGTCACTGAACCTTCACTTAAGGTGCTCTGGATGTCAAGTCTGTGGTATCTCAGTCCCCACTACTCCTTTACTGGGTTGTATCGTAGATTCTCAGACCCAGGGAATCAATCGAGGCTGCTTTAGACCATAGGGGGTGCCAGGTTGAGCATTCTCCTGAGAGGAGTTGTGACTATGGTGTCATATCTCTGCCACCACCACTCTCCCACTGGATCAAGTCCCTGGGAGTGCAGAACTGGGATTTCTCCTCTAGGGGCCACAATTGGACTCACTGTTTTTGAATGCGCTGATGGAGCTGTAGTGGACTCAGTGAATTTGCTGCTGCTGTTGCCACTGGCAATATGGCACTGCTGCCACGCCCTTGGCCGTGAGGCTGGCGTATATCTTCCCTGGTTTTGAGCTCTGCTCTGAGTCCCTGCAGGGTGTGCTGACCTTAGCCACTGGGAGCTTTTGATTCTCCCTGCGCTGAAAAATCTGCCGAATTCCGCCCGGCTGTTCCACAGTGGCTCACCTCGGCTCGCTCTCCGCAGCTCTTCTCTGGAGCCTGGTGGGCTATTGAGTGCATTGGTCTGATGCCATCGGTGAACTCGTCGCTGTCACCGGCAGTTAGGCGCTGCTGCCGCGTCCTCGGGCGTGAGGCCGGTGTATCTCCTCTGTGTTTCTGAACTCTGTTCTGAGTCCCCCTCCTCTCTGGGGCCTGGTGCTGCAAGGGAAGATGGCACCCACACCGTTCCGCGCCACGGCTCTGGCCGCAACACTGTGGTCTGGTTTCTTTCTGGTGTCTCGTTTTTCCAGCCCTCTTTTTCTCTGTCCCTTGTAATTACATTTTTTGTTTCTCTGCTGATGGTGTTTTCTGGTTATGAAAGGCGATGATTTTGTGGTAATAGAGATTGGTTGTTAGCGGGGCTCGTAAGCCCTGCTTTTCTCCGTCGCCATCTTCCCAGAAGTCCTTTAGGACTGCATGTTTTAAACAGTCTTCTTCTCATGTAATGAACTAAGTTTTTTACATTATAATGAATATTTATATTGTAAGTTAAAACTTTTTAGCATGTTGATATGGTCTCTTAGAAGAAATCTGTTTAACTTTGAAACAGAAGGATACAGAATATGATCCTACCTGAGGCGTTGAGTTTCTTAATTTTTTGTTTCTGTAATAATGAGGATCATATTCAGAGCCTGTGCATGCTAGGCAAGTGATCTACCACTGAGAAAAATCCCTGGCCCCAGCCACTAATTTTAAATGTCTCTTGTCTTCCTTAGGACTACAGAGGCTGAACCTTCCTCTGGCAAGGCTTACCTCTGCTTCTTTCTGTTTTGTTATTCAGGTAGCAGAATTAATACCATTAACATTCTCTGCTCTCATAGCAACAGTTTCTCCTGAACTGTGCAATATGGCCGAGGATCTTCTTTCTATAGTCCTATAGAAAATACAAGTTAAAGTCCATAAATAAGGGTATAAGAATCACCCTGAGGAACGGAGCATGTGTGGATCTCTACTAGTGCAAAATGGGGCTTTTCTATATGAACAGAGTAGATATTTATTGTATTATATTATACCTCTAACTAGCCTTTCCAATTTCCCAGTTATTTTGTTCTTTTAGTCTAATTATCCTATTAAGTGATAAAGGATAGACCATTAAATGATCAGAAATAAATGTAAGAAATACATGAGACTTAAAGCCAGGTGTGGTGGTACACACTTATAATTTCAGTACTTGGGAGGCTGAGACAGGAGCATTGTGATTTGAGGCCAGCCTCTGAAACTTAGGGAGACCCTGTTTCAAAATAAAGAATAAAAAATAGGGCTAAGCTGGGCGTGGTGGCGCATACTTGTTATCCCCACACTTGGGAGGCAGAGACAGGAGGATCGCGCAGGTTCGAAGCCAGCTGCGTTGGTTTAAGAGACCATGTTTCAAAAAATAAAAAATAGGTCTGGTCTGGGAGTGTAGCCTGGAGGTAGAAGGGTTTCCAGGAACCCCAGTACCACCAAAAAAAAAAAAAAAAAAAAAAAATAGGGCTGGAGGTGTAGCTCAGAGGTAGAATGCCCTTGGGTTTAATCCCCAATTCTACATACATACACAAAAGAAACACATGAGACTTATATAAAAATATTATAAAACTTTACATAGGAATATGAAAGAAAACTTGAACAAATCTTGACTTTGGGACTTAAGAGAATCTTAATTCTGGACATTTAAGATTTGCAAATATATCATTTGTCTCCAATTTAATTTATATTTGGTACAAATTAAGTTAAAATCCCTATAACTTTGTTACCTGACAGATTTTCCCTTTAAGTTATTCTAAATTATTCTGGAAGGATAAAGGAATGAGAATAACTAAGAACTAAGGGATAAAAAGGAATAATGAAGGGTACATGCACAATTTACTAATGAATATTAGAAGTTAAAATAATTAACATTGTCATAAAGAGAATAAACCAATTTTTTTATACTAGGGACTGAACCCAGGGTCATTTTAACTCTGAGCAACACCCCCCAGTACTATTTTTATTTTGAAGCAGGGTCTTGCTAGATTGATGAGAGTCTCACGACTTGCTGACACTATCCTTGAACCTAGAATTTCAGGTGTGTTAATCCAATTTTTAAAAAGGTGGGAACTAGACCTTAGTTTGTATGACATTTTATAATACAAAGCTTTCTAACCAGTGGGCACTAAAATTATTTGACAGGGAAAGTTACAGTATTTCATACTATATGCTAAAATAAGTTCTAGATGAATTATAGTTAAATGTTTAATGCAAACTCTAAAATAACTAAGGAGTATATAGGCAAATGTTCAACTGCTTTCAAGTTGGGAAAAGATCTTTCTAAATATAAAATCAAAGAAGAAATCATAAGGAATAATATTAATAGATTTACCTATTCCTATCAAATATTAAAACCTTACAAGCCCCACCTCCCAAAAAAAGAGGGAAGCCACAAGCAAGTTAAGTACTATAAAAAACAAGCTTACTGGTGAGCTCTTCCTTCCTTTTCCTCCCTTTCTCCCTCAATTTTATTTTTTACAGCACTACGAATGGAAACCAGGGTTTTGCCTGTGTTAGGCAAGCACTCTACTACTGGTAGAACCAAGTCTATAGGTTCCAGTGCCCAGAGGTATAAGATGTGCTGCCAGCACCTTAATGCTTTATAACTTTTTTTTTGCATTAGTAGTGTGTAGAAGCTCCTTCTCCTGTGCTTCATATCGTATTCCTGAAAGTCCAAAAAAAACTTGACATTGAATAAATACTTGTTGAGTTTGTGCTATGTGAAGTAACAGACACAGACCCTATTTTCACTTTACTCGAAGTCGAATGATAAAACGCTGAAACAGAACATTCTGTAAGGAAAGCAAGACTAAACGTTGTAAGGATCAAGGAGAAACCCTGGCGGCGTTAGCACACTCCTGGAGGTTGCTGCCACTTGGGTGGCAGCACAGCCGTGGTGGATCAGGTTGGATAGGAAGGGCCTGGGAGGTAGCAGAATCCAGGGGAGGGTTTGCCTTCAAGTCAGTTCATCCACAGGGAGTCTTTGGTCCCCCATGGAGTCATGGGACTAAGGAGGAGGGAAGGGCCATGGCTCATGACATGTTTCAAGACTGCCAATATTTTTATCACTGTAGAACTTCTTTGCATAATTTACTTTCTGAGATAACTTATTTCAAAACACTTTGGGTACAAAACAAACTAGCATTAAATAATATTTTTAGACAAATTTTATTAATCAAAAATATATATCTGCAACAGGAGTTTCTGTTCCACCTAAGATGGGACAGAAAACTGAGTTGTACTTTTTTTTGCCACAGGAAAAGAAACCTGAGTTTGATTTCTGTCAGGCCATGGTGGTTTTCCGGAAACCTAGGATCCTAGTCTAGGAGGCGCCTCCAACTTGCACATTCCACAGTAAGGAGGCTAAGGTCCAGGGCAGGCTTTTTTTTTTTTTTTTTTCCCCAAAAAAGATACTGTGATTTGAACCCAGGGTCATTCTACCTCCAAGACACAACCCTAACCTTTTTATTTTTTGAAAGAGGGTCTCACTAGGTTATTGAGGGTCTCACTAAGTTGCTGAGGCTATTCTAGAACCTACGATCCTCCTGCTTCAGCATCCCAAGTACTGAGGTTTCAGGCATGCACTACCTCAAGGAGCATGTTCTTTTACTTTGAATCCTGATTCTCTCTCCTTCTTGATTTAATCTCCTTGAGGCTGGCTTTCTTTCTTTCCCCCCCTAAAAGAAGGGGATTAATAGATCCCGAATTCATTAAGAGTTATATTAAATGGTGTTTGGAACCAGTCGGGGCACAATAATGTTAAATTCTGTCCTTATTTCCTAGTATCACAACAAGGTGGCAGAGATAAGATTTAAATGCACCCTTTGGCTTCCTGTAGAGAATTCTTTGCACTGAGAAATTCTTTCTTTAATAGCCTCTCTTAGCTTAAGTTTTCTCTGAAAAATAACATATTTATTGTGTTCTAACTATATAAGCTACTTAATTTAAAGAATTCTCCAGATTCTTCTCTTTTCTTTGTATCCTTGGTTAACTCTAACTTTGAATCAGGTCTAAAAGCAGAGACAAACAAAACCCTCAAATTTCTTTTGAGAATTCTAAGCTGCTTATCATGATAAATGCGCTAATTCTTATAGCAAATTTAAGCTTTTTTCTAAGCAAAATAAACATCTTTACCTCAAATGGAAGAATCTATAACTTAATTAATTTATAGAAAATAAAATTATTAAGCTGGGCATGGTGGCACACGCTTGTAATCCCAGCATTTGGGAGGTTGAGACAGGAGGTTCATGGCTCGCAGACAGCCTGAGCTACTTAATGAGGCCTTTAGCAACTCAGTGAGACCCTATTTCAAAATAAAGAAGAATAAAAAATAGGGCTATGGGTGTAGCTTGGGGGTGGAATGCCCCTGGGTTTCATCTCCAGTACTGCAAAAAATAAAAGAAAATTATTAATAAATTATTTAATTTTATTTATAAATAAACCTACAATACATTTAAGCAAGCTTTAATAAGTTATTTTTAATGCCTGTTTTTCTATATTTGATTCTATGATCCCCCTATCTTTTTATTGTCCCCCAAACATGTTGTGTACAAAATCTTTTCTTTTCTTTTTTATTTTTTGTGATACTGGGTATTGAACCCAGGGGAATTCCACCTCTGAGCTAAACCCCAGCCCCATTTCATTTTTCTTTGGAAACAGCCTCACTAAGTTAATGCTAGCCTCACTGAGTTGTTGAGTCTGGTTTTAAACTTGTCATCCTCCTGTCTTAGCCTCTCAAGTATTTGAATTACAGGTGTGAGCCACAGCGCCTGGCAATTTACAAAATCTTTTAAGAAAACATTTTTATGTGGAATATTTATAACTAGGTTAAAATTTTTTCTGGTTCTATGTGTTTCTAGTGTTTGACAAACAGGTAAATGACAGTGATCTGAAACAAGTGCTTGGAAGACAATAACAGTTAAGCACCATCTGCTTCATTGGTTTTATAGCCAGTGAGCCTACATGTTTGTGGGTATGTTGAGCCTTCTGCAGCCTCTAGTCATAGACTGAAGGGACCTGGGGGACTATATAGGGCCAGATGAACTCCAGGGTACCTGCCAGTTCTGACAGAATTTGCATTTCAATCTGGAGACTGTAGAGGATAAACAGCGTCTCTTCATTTGATGTACATTTAATGGTGTGCCACCCAAACATGCCACTGTTTTTCAAATAGAAAATGGTTCTCAAGAAGAGAAACTGCAAGTGTTTGTCACTTTATGCATAAAAAACTCATAAACTGGCATCAGATATACATATACCTTTTAAGATAATCATTTGATTATTTAGAATGTTTCATGTGGACATTATACCATCTGACAGAGTGATTTTTGTCAGAAAAATCTTTGTGCAATCAAGTCCAAGGAGAATAGTCTTTATTTTTGTGGTTGTCTACCTAGAAATATTTAGCTTGGGCCAGGGGTGCACATCTAAAATCAAAGGACAATTTCTCTCCATTTAATTTTCATGCATCAGAAAGTTTAATGACAAAGGAAAACCATCTCTTGAGAACAGAAAGTTCTTTGACATATTTGTATGTGTAATCATTTGTGGGTTTTTTGTTTGTTTGTTTGTTTGTTCATTTTGGTGGTACTGGGGTTCCTGGAAGCCCTTTTACCTCTGGGCTACACTCCCAGACATATTTTATACTTTTAAAAAATTTATTTGGAAACAGGGTCTCTTAAGTCAGTGCAGCTGGCTTCGAACCTGCGTGATCCTCCTATCTCCGCCTCCCAAGCGCAGGGATTCCAAGCATGCGCCACCACGCCCGGCACCATTTGTGTTTTATAGTTTGTTTGAATTCAGAGTTAAATGCCTTCCAAAGCCTATTCCTAGCTAGCTTTTCCCCAAATCTTTGTATTATTTTGATATATACTTCAACACCTTCCTTTTTTTTTTTTTTTTTTTTTTGCAGTACTGGGGATGAAACTCAGGGCAGTCTACCTCTGGGCTACAACCCCTAACACTATTTTTTATTCTTTATTTGAAATAGGGTCTCACTGAGTTACAATGGGCCTAAGTAACCGAGGCTGTCTGAACTGTAATCCTCCTGTCTCCACCTCCCAAATGCTGGGATTACAATTATGCGCCACCATGCCTGGCCACTTCAACACCTTTTTACAAAAATAATACCCAAAGACATGACTCCTCACAGTTGACACTCTCCTCCTTTGAGAGGAGAATCCTGCAGTGTTTTGAATGGTGGCAACTATGCTCAGCAGCTGTGCGGTGGCCAGAGTCCCCATCATCCTGCAGAGCACTCACCCAGAACTGCTTCCTCCATGCCCCATCACCCTAAGGGACACCAGCCTCCTCTCCTGCAGGAACAGAATGCATTAAGGCTGTCACTGATCTGCTTCTCTTTCTCTTTTTTTCATACATTTCTACCACCTGCAAGTCATCTAATACTGCTCTCCTGGTAGTTTCTTCCTCCCCACTGATCCAAATCCATTTCTTGTTCATTCTACTCATTGTAACTTGGTTCTCTAAGCTTTAAATTTTCTTTCCCCTCGTGTATAAACTGAATATGCTGTCATTAAATTCTTGCTCATGCCAGATGTAATGGTATACACTTGTAATCCCAGAACATAGGAGGCTGAGACAGGAAGATTTCAGGTTCATAGCCAGTTTCAGCTTCTTAATGAGGCCCTCTGCAACTTAGTGAGACCCTTTTTCAAAATAAAGAATAAAATAGATCTGGGAGTATAGCTCAGAGGTAGAATGCCCTTGGTTCCATCCCCAGTACCAGGGGAAAATAAATCTTCCTCATTATTTCATATGTATCTTTTTCATTAGATCTGAAGTCCTCAATGCAAAAAGTAAGACTTCAGTCGTTTCCCCTGTGTAACTCCCACTCAACCCGTGCTTTCAGTAAATTTCATATGCTATGCCTCCATTGCCCACTTCCAAATGGGAATAGAATCCCTACTTCCACATGGGAATAAGAATAGAATATTGTAGGATAGGGTACGCTATGATACGAAATGATGCAATATGATAAGATAATACTAGAATAGAGAATAATGGAATGCTTTAGCCTGTTCTCAGGGGCATTTTTGAAATCAGGTAACATATGCAGAGAGCCTTTATATTCTGCAAGGAACTATATAAATGCCTGTGAGATTATACCAGCTCATACATTTAGAACTCTATCAAGCTATGTGTGGAAGTGCACACCTATAATTTCAATACTTGGGAGGCTGAGACAGGAGGATCATAGGTTTGAGACTAACTTCAGCAACTTAGTAAGGCCCTGTTCCAAAATAAAAAAAAAAATAAGATAGGACTAGGGGCATATCTCAGATGCAGAACACCCCCAGGTTTATTTCCCAAAACAGAAAACCCCCCAAATGATACAGTTTTGAAAAATACTAGATTTCTGTATAATCATGGGAGTGTTCCTGTTGTCATCTCTAAAGTAGCTCAGGCTTCATGTCTATAGTCTTTACATGAATTGTGCAACTGGAATGAAAAACCCTGTTGTTTGACTATATGGAACTATTCATATTTAGAAACATTTCTTAGTAACATTTCTACAGTAAGGATTTATGATACTTTTAGTTACAAAGCCATTATTTCTAAAAGTTAGAAAGCATATATGTATGGATGGATATATATCCTTTAAAAATGCCTAGATAGCTCACATTATAACATCAGCATTTAGGAGGCTAAGACAGAAGGATCAAGACCAGCCTCAGCAATTTAGAGAGACTCTCAGCAACTTAGAGGTACCCTGTTTCAAAAAAAAATTTAAAAAGGACTGGAGGTGTAGCTTTAAGGTAGAATGCCCCTGGGTTCAATCCCCAGCACTACCAAAACAAACAACCTAGACAATATATCAGTTGGAAGGAATAAGAGGAAGTTATATGATAGAAAGTTATATAATAGGAAGTTATATAATATTAGTATTTCTACTAATGGGAAGTTACATAATATTAGTATTTCTACCAATGTTAATCTCAGTACTCTGTATAGGGAGGGGGTGAGGGGAGGGAGCCTGGGCACACCAAGTGTGGTATGCATGTATGCCACTGTCAACATGATTTACATTATGAGACTATAATATACCAATAAAAGCACATAAAAATAAATTGCCTCATTCATGTTAAAAATAATAATTTGAATTTTTCTTTTATCTTTGTTTTTAAAACTCTGTACAATAAAGCTAGACTAATTTTATAACTTGATAAAAAACAAAAACACACATCATCTACTTCATTCCAAGTCAAAGAACATTGGCGTTTTCTGTTTCATATTATTATTATTTTTATTATTTTGTGGTACTGGGGATTGAACCCAGAGATGTTCTACCTCCAGGCTACACCCCCAAGCCCTATTTTTTTTATTTTTTATTTTGAAACAGGGTCTCACTAAATTGCAGAGGGCCTCACTGAGTAGCAGAGGCTGGCCATGAACTTGCAGTCTCTATCTCAGTCTCCCAAGTACTACTGGGATTACAAGCGTGTGCCATCATGCCTAGCTTTTATATACCATTTAATATTAAGAAGAGTTTTGAAATTTTAGAATTCTGAAGGTTTTATTTCTTTTTTCTTTTTACTTTGAAGGTTTTAAAATGTCATTACAGGTTTTTCTCACTTACCTACAGGTAGGCTAAAATGCAATCTTTGCTATCTTCTTTGTTATCACTATGAAGCAATTTATTTGTGCCTAGTTCAGATATAGCAAATTATGTAAAAATGTACTGAAACATAAATAACTATAATGAAGTGTATCAGAATAGTTTTGGATCTATGTATTTGGTCTCTTGCTTTCTAGTTTTGGACACTATGTGGAAATGCTTTGACTGCAAAAAGAGGAATATTTGGCAAAACGGGGGATCTTCAGACCATCCTTTGCCTTGCATGTGCCAAAGAAGACGTCACCTACTCTGGTGCTTTAAATGGCGACATCTATGTCTGGAAAGGGCTCAATTTAGTCCGCACCATCCAAGGAGCGCACAGTGTAAGTATTACCAGATAGAAATTGGAGAATAAACTTAAGGTCACAAATCCCCATATCTTCCCTTTTGCTCCCTGCTTTGCTGAATACTCCCAAAACACTCATGAAGATTTCCCAAGTTTTATTCATCTAAAAGAAAATCATGTTATGCTACCTTAATTCTACCTTAGTGAGTCTGGGCTGCTGCTGCTGCTTCTGCTCTGTAGCCCATAGTTTGAATAGAAAGCACATGGACAGCAGTTGCTTACATGCTAGTTGGTGAGGTGATTTTCTTCATCCTATTGAGGTGCTGAGAATCACCTCCACAGTAGTATCACAAGCTTCTGAAATACAGATGCCATAATACACATGGTTACATTGTTATATTTATAGACCATAGGATAGAAATACCAGAAGAATGGGGAGATAATTTAAAAAGTACAGCCTATTGTCATGAATGAAAATATGGCAAAATCTTTTTGGAATTTTGACAACCCTTAGCTTACTGCCACCAAACTGATATTTATTCTTCCCTCCTCCTCCTCCTCCTCCTCCTCCTCCTCCTCCTCCTCCTCCTCTTCCTCCTCCTCTTCCTCCTCCTCTTCCTCCTTCTCTCTCTCTCTCCCTCCCTCCTTCCCTCTCTCCCTCCCTCCCTCCCTCTCTCCCTCCCTCCCTTCCTCCCTCCCTCCCTCCCTCTCTCATTGGAAAATGAACCCAGAGCCTGACTCATATTAATAAGTACTTTGTAATTGAGCTATACCCCTAGCTCCCTATTGTTTTTAATATAGATAAACGCTTAAGCAACTTTTAAAGAGCTAGGGAATTTTAGATCTTTAATTTTCTTATATGTTGAAAACCAATTTTCTTGGCTTCAGTCATTATGAAACAGTTCCTAAAACAATTAGAAAAGGTCAGTATTCGTATTTATTCATAGGAACAGCTGCTTTAGAACCAAATTGTTCCTTAAGCTGGATTTTACACCAACATGATATACTTGTAACACTTTAAAATAAATCAAATGAAGCCAGGCATGGTGGCGCACGCTTGTAATCCCCGCACTTGGGAGGCTGAGACAGGAGAATCACGCAGGTTCAAAGCCAGCCTCTTCTGGCTTAAGAGACCCTGTTTCCAAATAAAAAATATATAAAATGGGTCTGGGAGTGTAGCCCGGAGGTAGGAGGTCCCTGGGTTCTATCCCCAGTACCACCAGTAAATAAATAAATAAATAAATAAATAAATAAATAAATAAATATCAAATTAAATACTTTCATAACTTTTCTTTTTTTTTTTTTTTGCGGGTTTGGGGATGGAACCCAGGGGCATTTGACCTCTGAGCTACATCCCCTGCCCTATTTTTATTCTTTATTTTGAAACAGGGCCTCACTAAGTTGCAAAGGGCCCCACTAAATAGCTGAGGCTGTCCACAAACCGTGATTCACCAGTCTCAGCCTCCCAAATGCTGAGATTACAAGCATGCACCAGCACACCTGGCTCCTTTCATAACTTAAAAATACTCTTTGCAAGAAAGTATTTTAGATACGAAAAGCCCATCTTTAGCTGGGTGTGGTGGTGCACGCTTGTAAATCCCAGTACTTGAGAAGCTGAGACAGGAAGATCAGGGTTCATGGCCAGCCTCAGCTACTTAGTGAGGCCCTCTACAACTCAGTGAGATCCTTTTTCAAAATAAAGAATAAAAATTAGGGCTGGCGGTGTAGCTTGGAGGTAGAATGCCCCTGGGTTCCATCCCCAGTACCACAAAAAAGAAAAGTGCATCTTTAAACAGTGGGTCAAGCTGACACAGATGTCATTTGTGTTTCCAGTTAGGCCTATGTGGTACCCTCTTGATTCTTGAGATGCATTTCAGGCACCTATGTACAAGCATTCTTGTTCCTGTGTGTCTTTATCTGATTATTTTAGACAGCAACTCACATGAAACATTTCCACTGTGTATTATCTTACTTAAGAATACTCAATTATCCTATACAGACATTTATTATTTAAATATCTACTTTAACCAAGGTACTCATGAGGAACTCTTTTCTAAATATATCTATTTATCAATTTATAAATTACTAAGGAGCACTGGAATTACTTTGCTTCATTTTTATTGTGGTCCAGGAGATTGAACCCAGGGCTTTGTGCATGCTGGACAAATACTGTCTATATCCTATCCCTTTCCACTTTACTTTGAGACAAGGGCTTGCTAAGTTACGCAGGCTGGCCTTCAACTTGGAATCTTCCTACCTCAGCCTCCCAAGTAGCTTGGATTACAGGTGTGCATAACGCTACCTGGTGATAATTATTTTTTAATGTAGCTGAGATAAAAGATACTATAAATGGCAGGTTGGTCCCTTGACAGGATTTCAGTAGAGAACAGCTGTGTTTTTTTTCTTGTTTTGATTTTTAAATCAAAATTCAACTATAATGACTATTTACAGTGGTCACAACACTGAGTATTATTTATGTTAATCAACAGGCTGGAATCTTTAGCATGTATGCCTGTGACGAAGGCTTTGCTACTGGTGGGAGAGATGGTTGTATACGATTATGGGACACTGATTTCAAACCAATAACCAAAATTGATCTCAGGGAGACAGAACAAGGATATAAAGGTAATATATGTAACACTTACCTGTCACTCTAATGGTATAAAACACGATGCACAGTTCTGTATTTCTGTTAAAGGGTATTAAATGTAATGTGAAGTTTTTATTATAGTTATCTGTTCACCTCCTCATTCTATAAAGGACTTAAGGAAGTTTACATAAATATATTGAATACAAGATCAATAATACACTAAAAAACAAAGTATACCTTTTTCCTAATTGGTACAAGAGATTTATAGGTACCAGCAGTGCTCCTGCAGCAGAGATAACATTATGCTAAGCTTCTAAGCAGTTTCCTAGGAGGTGGAGTTTACAGTGATAAAACTACGTGCCCTACTCTCTGATGGCTAGGATAGATTCCCGAGGACTGAGAGAAGAAAAAATGAACTGCATATCCCTCAGGACATCTTCCTTAAATATTACTGTTCTCAACCAAGATCTTCTTAAAAATTGAGCAACTGGGAAGTGACCTGGATATTCTACTCTCTGTACCTGGAAGGCAGCTTCATTATATAACTGTTCAATATGAAAATATAAGTATAAATATGAAGATATTTATACTCAGCTCATCTTTATTGCTGCCTTTATTTTTTACAATTTTGTATTGGTGTATTGTAGTCACACATCTTAATGAGGTTCAAGATGGTGGAAACACACATGTACATATTACCCAGTTAGCCCTTACCCTCAGGATCCTGGTCTGGATATATTTCTGAATACAGGGCATGGGAAGTGCATAAGAACTTGTAGAACTTGGCATTTACTTTGGTGTGGACAAGAAGAGCATAGAGGCCCTTAAGTTCTCTGCCCTAGAGCATGGTCCAGTGTAAATTGTTCCAGAAAAATATTTTAAATAGATATAGATGAGCAAGTCCACATAAGAATAATGTAAAGAAAAAGTAAAGTGGGAAAAATGTTTTGACTTTGAACCTTGATACTATTTATTTATTTATTTATTTATTTTTGCAGTACTGGGGATGGAACCCAGGGACATTCCATCTCTGAGCTACACCCTTAGCCCTATTTTTTATTCTATATTTTGAAACAGGGTCTCATTGATTTGCAAAGGGTCTCACTGAGTTGCTGAAGCTATCCACAAACTGCGATCCGCCTGTCTCAGCCTCACAAATGCTGGGATTACAAGCGTGCACCACCATGCCCGGCAAGAAACTTCTTGACCTCTCCTTTGAGATATAAAGGAGGAGGAAAACCTCTACTTAGATAACTGATGATGTAACTTGCTAGAGGAAATTATTGACCATAAACTGGCTAAGTATTGGGGAGTATCAAGTTGAAGTGATGACTGACTTTTGGCAATAACTTTATTCAGTTCTTGCAAAAATTATAGCTCATGATTAAAGCATAAATTTTAAAGCCTGGAGACCAGGACAAAAACATTATTAACTTGCCCTGCTGTACTTTTCTACTTAATACTGAGTCCTTGACCTCAACTCGCAAAAGAAAATTTAGGAGCTGTTCTAAATGAGTGAATATAGAGAGGGTTTGTATTGATTACACACAGTCAACTCCATGGCCACATACTGCCACCAGAAACAAATGATGACAGTCAGAAATGCCCTCCATTTTGTGTCCATCTCAGTAGATTTATACACACTCTTAGCAGGGTCAAGAAAAATCTGGGTAGTTCATGGTACACAGGTGGAACCTGAAACCATCTGTACCTCGTGGGTTGTCCTCTCTGGCACCCAGGCTTGAGGTTTATCAGAGAAAGACTAACCTGCCTGTTGAATATATGACTAGTAGGACAGTAGATTGTATTTCAAGAGGAGGAATGAACTGTGCTTTTGTTTTTGCTTGGTGCATTTTTTAATTGGTGGATTGTAATTATACATTGTGATCAGGTTTAGGGTGATAGAGGCATATATGCACATGGCACTTATTGAGCCCTCTCCCAGTTCCCACTTTACTTCTCTCCTTCCTAACTTTCCCATAGACAACACTGTGATTGGCATTTATAATTTATGTATGTACTTTATGTCCATTGAAGTGTTTTCCTCTTCAAGTCTTCCTCCTCTCCCCTTTTACCTTTCTCAGTTAGATTCCCCTCCCTCACTCCACTAAGGCTTCTCCTTCTACCTCATTTTAATTTCTTGTGCCTTTGAGGAAGTTTTTACCTGTACTTATATGTTGGAGCATTGGTCCTATGCCCTATTCAAGTAACTGCAAAGTTGCCAGTCTAATTTCCAGATCTTTGATCCATATTGAGTTGACTCTTATGCAGAGTGAGAAAGTGGAGTTTATTTCCATTTATATATATATGTGGATACCAGTTTTGCCAAAACCATTTGTTCAAAAGGCTATCTTTTGCAGTGTATGTTTTTGGCCCCTCTGTCAAAAATCAATTGGTTGCAAGTGTGTAGATTTGTTTCTTTTTTTTTCTTTTTGTTATTTTTTAACGGTCCAAATACTTTTTAGTTCACATGCTTTCAATCTTTAACAAATAGATTCAAAATTTAAAAATGTGTTGCAGATTGTTTCAAAAATTAAATTTAAAAAGTTTTTTTAGCCGGGCATGGTAGCACATGCTTGTAATCCCAGCATTTGGGAGGCTGAGACCAGAGGATCATGGTTCGTGGACAGCCTCAGCTACTGAGTGAGGCCCTCTGCAACTCAGTGAGACATGGTTTCAAAATAAAGAAAAATAGGGCAGGGGGTATAGCTCAGAGGTCGAATGCCCCTGGGTTCTATCCCCAGAACCGCAAAATAAAAAAATTTAAAAAAAAGTTTTTTTTTACTCGTCTTTTTTATTTTATTTTATTTTATTTTTTATTGGTGCACTGTATACATACATCATAATGGGGAAAAAAAACTTTTGTAGACATACATGCACACATCGCCCAGTTAGCCCCTACCCGATCCCTACCCCGTTCCCTTCCCTTCCCTCCTTCCCATGCTTGGCTTAGTGGTTGACATCTAGTATTATAGCAATTTATCCAAAATTAACAATGATAATCTCACATAACAGTTTCATTTGTCTGATACCAAGCTTTTGATGACTTAAAAATAACATTTCAATATTTCTTTTTGCTTTCTTTCTTACCAGAGAATATTTTTTTCTTTTTTTTTTTTAGGTGAAACTATCATATATTTATTTATTTATTTTTCAGAAAAAAACCTATCCTAAAATGGAATATGGACTCTAGATACCCAAAATGATCTCTAAAAAGAACAAAGCTAGAAGATGTATATTTTCTGATTTCAAACCATATAAAGCTACAATAATTGAAACAGTGTAGTACTGTTCTAAAGGCAGATATATAAACCATTGGAGTTAAATAAAAGCCTACAGATAAATTCTTCCATATATTGTCAAGTTATTTTTGACAAGGTTTCCATTAACATTTGGTGGAGGAAATAATAATCTTTTAGCTAAATATTGTTGAAAAATAATAATTACATGAAAAAGAATAAAATTGGACCCTTACCTAATACCATATACAAATATTAACTCAAAATAGATAAAAGACCTAAATATAAATCTTAAGACTATAAACTTTTAGAAGAAAATCTGGGTAATAAAACCTTACAATATTGAAATTGGCAGTGATTTCTTGGATATGATTTCAATGGCACAGGCAACAGAAGAATATACAAACTCCCTAAAAAATAAAAAATATTGTATATCCAAAGACAATGTAAACAGAGTTAAAAGTTACTGATAGGCTGGGATAAAATATTTCCAAATGCTATATCTGAAGGTATATTAATATTCCAACTAGAAATCCTAAAAATTAGCAACAATAAAAGCAAACAATACAATTTAGAGATAGGTAAAAGACTAACATAAATAATGAATCTCCACAGATAACCAATCTTAGTTGTCTGTTGGATGGGAAATCTTGTTTCTCTGGTTCTGGTGTGTGTTACCTATTTCTTCTTTGTAGTAAATCTCTTTGAGTATTTTCTCTAGCGCTGGTTTTGAAGGGTCTCCATGAGTTGCAAAGAGCCTCACTAAGTAGCTAAGGCTGTCCGCAAACCATATCCTCCCGTCTCAGCCTCCCAAATGTTGGGATTTCAAGTGTGCACCACCACACCTGGCTATTAACATGATGTTTGTATGACTATGGCTTTGTAGTATGATTTGAAGTAAGTATTGTGATACTTCCTAAATGGTTCTTTTTGCTGAAAGCTATTTTGGTATTCTGGGTCTTTTTTTTATTCCATATGAATTTAAAGGCTGACTTTTCTAGATCTCAAAAGATTGGCCATGGTATTTTAATAGGAATTGCATCAAATTTGTAGATCACCTTTGTAGGATGGCCATTTTGATATTTATTCTGCCTATCCAAGAGCATGGAATGTCCTTCCATCTTCTAATATCTTCATCAATCTTTTTCCTTAGTATAATACTCATTGTAGAAGTCTTTTACCTCCTTGTTTAGATTTATTCCTATGTTTTTATATTTTGAAGTTATAGTGAATTGTTTTCTGGCTTTCTTTTTTAGTGGATTTTTGGTTGGTAAATATAACAGGTCCTGATTTTTTTATATTTTATATCAGAAACTTTGCTAAATTTTTAAATCACTTCTAAAAGTCTTTTGGTTAACTTTATTGGGTTTTCTAAGTATATGTTCATGTCATTTAAAAACAGGAATAATTTCAGATCTTTTCCTATTTATATTCCTTTGATTTTCTTCTCTTGCCTTATTTCTCTGAGTAGAATCTTGAGTACTATATTGCAAAGGAATGGTGATAGTGAGAACCCTTGTCTTGTTCTTGGTTTTAAAGAGAATTCTCACAGTTTTCCCCCATTCAATATGATATCAGATGTGCCTTTATTATATTGAAGTAAGTTCCTTCTGTTCCAATTCTCTCTAGTGGTTTTAACATAAATGATATTTAATTTTTTCAAATGTTTTTTCAGCATCTGTTGAAATTATCATGTGATTTTTTTGTCCTTATTCTGTTTATGTGGTGAATTATATGAATTGTTTTTCATATGTTAAACCATACTTGCATCCTTGGGAGGAACCCAACTTGGTCATGGTATATAATTTTTTTGATTTTATTTTTTGTTTTTTCATTTGCGGGTCTTGGGATGGAACCCAGGGGCATTCGAGATCTGAGTTATATCCACTGCCCTATTTTTTATTCTTTATTTTGAACCAGGCTCTCACTAAGTTGTAGAGGGCCTCACTAAGTAGCTGAGGCTGTCCGCAAACTGCTATTCTCTGGTCTCAGCCTCTTGAATGCTGAGATTACATGAATGTACCACCACGCCCAGCTTGATGTAATTTTGAATGCATGTTGTTAGTATTTTCTTTTTTTTTATTTATTTTTTATTTTTTTATTTTTTTATTTATTTTTAATTTTATTTTATTGGTGCACTGTATTCATACATCAGAGTGGGATACAAACTTTTGTAGACATACATGCACACATCGCCCAGTCAGCCCCCACCCGATCCCCACCCCATTCTCTCCCCATCCCTCCTTCCCATGCTTGGCTTAGTGGTTGACATCTAGTATTATAGCAATTTATCCAAAATTAAAAATGATAATCTCACATAACAGTTTCATTTGTCTGATACCAAGCGTTTGATGATTTAAAGATAGCATTTCAATATTTCTTTTTGCTTTCTTTCTTACTAGAGCATATTTTTTTCTGTTTTTTTAGGTGAAACTATCATATATTTATATATTTATTTTTCAGAAAAAAATCTATCCTAATATGGAATATGAATTCTAGATACCCAAAACGATCTTGAAAAAGAACAAAGCTAGCAGATATATATTTTCTGATTTCAAACCATATAAAGCTACAATAATTGAAACAGTGTAGTACTGTTCTAAAGGCAGATATATAGACCATTGGAGTTAAATACAAGCCTAGAGCTAAATTCTTCCCTATATTGTCAAGTTATTTTTGACAAGGTTTCCACGAACATTTAGTGGTGGAAATAATAATCTTTTAACTAAATATTGTTGAAAAATAATAATTACATGGAAAAGAATAAAATTGGACCTTTACCTAATCCCATATACAAGTATTAACTCAAAATAGATAAAAGACCTAAATATAAATCTTAAGACTATAAACTTTTAGGAGAAAATCTGGGTCATAAAACCTCACAACATTGAAATTGGCAGTGATTTCTTGGATATGATTTCAATGGCACAGGCAACAGAAGAATATACAAACTCCCTAAAAAATAAAAGAAAATATTGTATATCCAAAGACAATGTAAACAGAGTTAAAAGTTACTAATAGAATTGGATAAAATATTTCCAAATGCTATATCTGAAGGTATATTAATATTCCAACTAGAAATCCTAAAAATTAATAACAATAAAGGCAAACAATACAACTTAGAGATAGGTAAAAGACTAACATAAATAATGAATCTCCACAGATAATCAATCTTAGTTGTCTGTTGGATGGAAACTCTTGTTTCTCTGGTTCTGGTGAGTGTTACCTATTTCTTCTTTGTAGTTAATCTCTTTGAGTATTTTCTCTAGCGCTGGTTTTGAAGACATAAATTCCTTCAGTTTCTGTTTGTCATCGAAGCTTCTTATTTCTCCATCTAATTGGATAGATAGTTTTGTTGGGTAGGAAATTTTTGGCTGGAAGTTGTTTTCATTCAGAGTTTGGAATATGTTACTCCAAGCCCTTCTGGCTCTCATGACTTGGTTTGGGAAGTCTGGAGTGATTCTAATTGGTTTGCCTCTGAATGTCACTTGGCCCTTTGTTTTTGTTGCCTTTAAGATTCTCTGCTTGGCTTCCACATTGGTCATTTTGACAATTATATGGCGTGGGGATCCTCTTCTCCGATCCTGTCTAAAGGGAGTTCTATAAGTTTCCTGGACCTGTGTATCAACCTCTTGCTCTATATTTGGAAAATTTTCTGCTATTACTTCCTTGAAGAGATTGTTGATCCCTTTGGTATCACTTTCTTTTCCCTCCTCTATTCCAATTATTCTTAGGTTAGCTCTCTTAAAATGGGCCCATATTTCTTCAATGTCAGATTCCTGCTGTTGGATATTTTTTTCTAGATTAGAAACTATGCATTCATTTTTGGATTGCTCATCTTCTAAGAGCGAGATTCTGTTCTCCATGTGGTCTAATCGGTTGTTTGTGCTTTGAATTGAGGCCTTTACTTCATTAATTGCATCCTTTATCTCTTTTTGGCTCTTTCTGAGTTCTTTTCGAAGCACCTCTATTATTTCTACAGTTATTTTCCTGATTTGATCTTCTAGAAATCTCTGATTTTCTGTTTTATCAGGTTCTGATGTTGTGGGGTTGTGCACATTCATTACTCCAGTGTTATTCCTCTTTCCCATGATTTCGGAGGTTTGTGCCTTCTCTGGGTTCTTCCCTTGGGTCACTATGACTTCCCTTAAGGTGTTCTAGATCTCGAGTCAGTAGTATCTCGGACCCCACTACTCCTTTACTGGGTTTTATCACAGAGTCTCTGACCCAGAGAGTCGATAGAGGCTGCTTTAGACTGTGGGGGGTGCCAGGTTGCACGTTCTCCTATGGTGTGATATCTCTGCCACCACCACTCCCTCACTGGGTCAAGTACCAGGAGGCACAATACTGCGATTTCTCCTCTGTGGCCCGCAATTTGACTCACTGTTCTTGAGTATGCAGATGTAGCTGTACTGGACTCGGTGATTTCACTGCTGCTGCCGCTGCCGGTGGCAATATGGCGCCTCTGCCACGCCCTCGGCCATGAGGCTGGCGTATTTTTTCTTCTCTGGTTTTGATTTCCACTCTGAATCCCTGCAGCGTGTGCTGAGCTCAGCCACTGGGAGCTTTAAATGCTGTCTGCGCCGAAAGATCCCGCCTGGCTGTTCCGCAGCGGCTCACCTGGCTTGCTGTAGCCGTCCGTTGAGTTCGCCGCTGCCGCCGGCAGTATGGTGCTGCTGCCGCGTCCTCGGGCGCGTGTGTCTCCTCTGTGGCCCTGAGCTCTGTTCTCAGTCCGCTTTCTCTCTGGAGCCTGGTGGGTTTTTTTGTTTTTCTGGTGATGGTGTTTTCTGGCTATGAAAGGCGCTCTTTTTGTGGTAATGGAGATTGGTTGTTTAGCGGGACTCTTAAGCCCCGCTTTTCTCGGTCGCCATCTTCCCGGAAGTCTGTTAGTATTTTCTTTAGAAGTTTTTCATCCAAGTTCCTCAATAATATTGGTCTGTAATTTTCTTTTCTTGAATTTCCTTTATTTGGTTTCGTTATTAATGTGGTACTGGCTTCATTAAATGTGTTTGAGAAAGTCCTGCCTCTTTCTATTTCATGAAATAATTTGAGAGTATTGGAATTAGATCTTCTATAAAGGTTTTATCAAAGTAGGCTGGTAATCCATCTGGACCTGATCTTTCTTTGATGGGTAGGCTCTTTATTGCTGTTTCAATGGCTTTGCTTTCTCTTGATTGTTTTAAATTTTGTATATCCTCTTGATTCAATTTAAGAGTGTTGTATGCGTCTAGAAATTTGTCAGTTTCTTTTAAGTTTGCCATTTTATTGGAGTATAGGTTTTTTTTTTTTTTTTTTTTTGGTGGTACTGGGGGTTGAACCCAGAGGCTTTCTACCTCCAGGCTATACTCCCAGACCCATTTTATATTTTATTTGGAAACAGGGTCTCACTAAGTTGCTGAGAGCCTCACTAAGTAGCTGAGGCTGGCTTTGAACCTGCATGATCCTCCTGTCTCATCCTCCCAAGCGCGGGGATTATAAGCATGCGCCACCACTCTTTAGACTCTTGATGATTTACTTTTTTTAATACACGAAAAGAGAGATGTTGACTTCCGGGAAGATGGCAACCAAGAAAAGCAGCGTTTATGAGTCCTGCTAAAACTCGATCTCTGTTGCCACAAAATCAGTGCTTTTCATAGCCAGAAAACACCATCAGCAGAGAAATAAAAAATGTAAACACAAGGGACAGAGAAAAAAAAGACTGGAAGAACAACCAGAGATGAGAAATCAAGCCCACAATGCGGTGGCAGAGCCACGCCGGTGCCATCTTCCCTCACAGCACCAGGCTCCTGAGAGGAAAGGTGAACAAGGAGCTGAAGTGAGCAGCTGCAGATCATTCGGGTGTAATTCAGCAGTTCTTTCAGCGCAACAAATGTCTAACAATTTCAGTGGCCAAGCTCATCCCGCTTTCCTGGGACTCAGAATGGAGCTCAAAACCAGAAAAGGAATATGCCAGCCTCATGGCCAAAGGTGTGGCAGTGGCACCATATTGCCAGCAGTGAAAGCGATTTCACATACCCCGCCACAGCTCTAGATCTGCGTGCACAATAACTGTGAGTGAAATTGCGGCCCCTAAAGGAGAAATCTCTGTTCTGCACTCCAAGGGACTTGCGCAGCTTTGATAATCTCCTTGGGTCAGATATTTTGCAGTCCAACCCAGTGGAGTAGCAGTGGCAGAGATAACACACCCTAGTCGCAGCTCCCTGTGTGACACCCCAAGAGTCTTGAACAGCCTTGATTAACTTCCTGAGTATGAGACTTTGCAATACAACCCAGTAAAGGAGTAGTGGTGGCTGAGATTACAACAGTCTCGAGATCCTAAGTGAAGTCGTGCTTACCTAGGGAAGGCACAAAATTCTGAAATCATGGGGAAGAGGAACAACAATAGAGCAATGAATGCCCACAACCCCATATTTTCAGAACCTGATATCACAGAAATTCAGAGATCTCCAGAAGATCAAATCAGGAATATAACTGTAGAAATAATACAGGACCTTCGAAAAAAATTTAGAGAGAGTCTAAAAGAAATAAAGGATGCAATCATTGAAGTAAAAGCATCAATTCAAATTACAAGAACCGATTAGACCACATGGAGAATAGAATATCACTTCTAGAAGATGATTACTCCAAATACAAATGCATAATTTATTACTTAGAAAAAAATCAAACAGCAGGAATCTGACATTGAAGAAATATGGGCCCATTTTAAGAGAGCTAACCTAAGAATAATTGGAATAGAGGAGAGAAAAGAAGGTGAAACCAAAGGGATCAGTAATCTCTTCAAAGAAATAATAGCAGAAAATTTTCCAAACAGAGAGCAAGAGGTCGATACACAGGTCCAGGAAATTTATAGAACTCCCTTTAGACAGGATCGGAGAAGAGGATCCCCACGCCACATAACTGTCAAAATGTCCAATGTGGAAGCCAAGCAGAGAATCTTAAAGGCAACAAAAACAAAGGGCCAAGTGATATTCAGAGGCAAACCAATTAGAATCACTCCAGACTTCCCAAACCAAGTCATGAGAGCCAGAAGGGCTTGGAGTAACATATTCCAAACTCTGAAAGAAAACAACTTCCAGCCAAAAATTTCCTACCCAGCAAAACTTTCTATCAAATTAGATGGGGAAATAAGAAGCTTCCATGACAAACAGAAACTGAAGGAATTTATGTCTTCAAAACCAGCACTAGAGAAAATACTCAAAGAGATTAACTACAAAGAAGAAATAGGTAACACACACCAGAACCAGAGAAACAAGATTTTCCATCCAGCAGACAACTAAGCAAAGAAGAATATATTCATATGTTTACAGTTTAAAATCTTTGGAGATTCATTAGTTATTTCAGTCTTTTTTTTTTTTTTTTTTTTTTTGGTGGTACTGGGGTTCCTGGAAGCCCTTCTACCTCCGGGCTACACTCCCAGACCTATTTTTACATTTTTTTTTTTTTTATATTTGGAAACAGGGTCTCCTAAGCCAACGCGCGCAGCTGGCTTCGAACCTGCGCGATCATCCTGTCTCTGCCTCCCAAGCGCAGGGATTACAAGCGTGCGCCACCACGCCCGGCAGTTATTTCTGTCTTTTACCTATTTCTAAATTGTATTTGTAAATTGTATTATTTGCTTTTATTGTTTCTAATTATTAGGATCTCTATTTGGAATATTAATATACTTTCAGATATAGCATTTGGAAATATTTGAGCCCATTCTATCAGTAACTTTTAACTCTGTTTACATTGTGTTTGGATGTACAATATTTTTTTATTTTTTAGGAAGTTTGTTTATTCTTTTGTTGCTGTACCTTTGAAATCATATCCAAGAAATCATTGCCAATTTCAACGTTGTGAAGTGTTATGACCCAGGTTTTCTTCTAAAAGTTTACAGCCTTAAGATTTATATTTAGGTCTTTTATCTATTTTGAGTTAATATTTGTATATGGTATTAGGTAAGGGTCCAATTTTATTTTTTCATGTAATTATTATTATTGAACAATATTTAGTGAAAAGATTATTATTTCCTTCACCAAATGTTCGTGGAAACCTTGTCAAAAATAACTTGACCATATATGGAAGAATTTATCTGTAGGCTTTTATTTAACTCCACTGGTTTATATATCTGCCTTTATAGCAGTACTACACTATTTCAATTATTGTAGCTCTATAAGGTTTGACATCAGAAAATGTACATCTTCTAGCTTTGTTCTTTTTTGAGATTGTTTTGGGTATTTATAGTTCATATTTTATGTTAGGATAGATTTTTTCTGAAAAATAATAAATATATGATAGTTTTACCTTAAAAAAAAGAAAAGAGTGATGTTTTATTATAATAATAACAACAGGGTAAATGTTTCAAATACACATAATAATTCTAAACTGTGCCAAAGTTTTAGAGTTCATGAAATAAAAACTGGCAATAGTAGAGGAAGAAGTGACAAATCCACAAACATAGGTTAGTAGTTTAATATTCCTTTTTGTGATTATTGATAGAAGAAATAGAGAAAATTCATCAGAAAGAAAAGACCAGAAGGACACTGCAAACCAACTTGTCAAACTGACATGTATAGGCCATTACATTTGAAACAAACAAACAAAAAACATATTCTTTTCAAATGCAAATACAACAAGGAGCAAAATTGTATTCTGGGTCACAAAGTTCTAGTAAATTTCCAGTGACTTGAATGGTACAGAGATTTTCTCTAGCCACAAAAAGAAGAGTACTTTGGAATGCATAGTTCCTTTTTTTTTTTTTTTTTTTTAGTACCTCTTGAGCCTTATGCTCAATTTATTCTCTTCCTCTTTAGCCATGATAATCTACTTTAAATCCATCCATTAAATGTTTTTCTTGACTTTGTTTTATTTTACTTTTTATACATTTATTTATATTTTTCAGAAAAAATCTATCCTAACATGAAATATGAACTCTAAACACCTTATTTTTACTCATTTAAGCAAATTACAACTGTGTGTGTGTGTGTGTGTGTGTGTGTGTGTGTGTGTGTGTGTGTGTCGTAGTGGGGGTGGAACCTGAGAGCTTTTATACCTCCAGGCTATACTCCCAGACCTATTTTATAATTTATTTGGAAACAGAGACTCACTATGTTGCTGAGAGCCTCACTAAGTAGCTGAGGCTGGCTTCGAACCTGTGCCATCCTTCTGTCTCAGCCTCTCAAGCACTGGGATTACAAGTATGCGCCACCATGTCCAGCAAATTACAACTATTGATATAAGAAATTTTGACCATATTGCACCCATTTAACATCATACCCCACCCTGTATTATCTGGAATGACCCACTTTGGACAGCTCTGTCACAGAAGAATTTGTGTTCCATCAAATTCAAGAGAGACTAGTGTTCATTCCAGTCTTTAGTAGAAAAACAGAACACAAATCTCAAGTCAAAAGAACTAGAAGATCCTGACTAAAGTATTGAAACCACCAAATCCATGCCACCCCCAGCTCAGAGGTTCTTAAACCTATGTAGACAGAGCCAAGCTGGGGAACCTGCTGTGCACTGCCCCAGCCAAGCCCCAGTGCCATCTCCACTCAAGAAGGCATAGAGGTTGTTGTGTTGGGGGGGGGGTCACTTTACACAGCTCAAACCCAGAATCTAAGTGGCGCACGCTTGTAATCTCTGCGCTTGGGAGGCAGAGACAGGAGGATCGCGCAGGTTTGAAGCCAGCAGCCTTGCTGGCTTAAGAGACCCTGTTTCCAAATAAAAATATAAAAATAGGTCTGGGAGTGTAGCCCAGAGGTGGAAGGGTTTCCAGGAACCAACCCCAGTACCACCAGAAAAAATAAAATAAAATAAAATAAAATAAATAAATAGGCCTCCTGTTGTCTCAAGCCAGCTTCCTAGGCCACCTGTGAGAAGGGCTAGCCCTCTAGAACATGCAGAGTGTCCCAAGGCCAAAGTGAGACAAGAGTTCCAGCACACATGCAGGAATTAAGATCGACAGGACTTGAGGAGGAGATTAGTAGTAATTGGGACACAAATAATTTTCTGGCGCACTTTCTCCTTCTACAAGGCAATACATGCCCTTGATCTTTTGAGCATTTGTAGTGAGTGTGGGGTTAAAGACAAGGGAAGGAATAAAGGTAGGAAAAGGACAGGACAGAAGGAAGAAGGATGAGTGGACAGGTGTTTGGGATGCTTTGTCCACCCTGAGAGAAGTCTTGACCTTCACTTTCACTGACTCTGCTACAAAATATTGGAAGCAAAGTACATTTGAAAGGAGCAGATTTAGGCAACTTGATGTTAGAATTTGTTCTGTTTAAACATGAACCTATGTATATGGATGGTTTTTTCTTTATTAGGACATCTTGATATATATGAGCTTTCTCTGTATTATTGCTTTTCTTGTAACAATGACTCTTGAATTCATTTCCACAGAGATACTGTGATTTCTCAATTTGTTCAAGTGACTTTCTAAACCACTTTAGCAAAGGAATTATGATCAAGTCCCAATTCCCATGACATGGTACTAATAATTTTCTGTTTCTTAAATTAAAGAATATTAGTTAAGATTAAGAAATTGCTACTTACTAGCATTTGGAAGTCTGTTTCTGAGGATCACAGTTCACTACCTGTAAAGACTCCTATTGCTTCTCTTATAGACTTACATGTTTACAAAATGAATCCTGCAATTTCCAAGTATTTTATGCAAGAGTTACATACATTTGCATAAAATGTATGTAATAACTTATAATAACTATTCATTGTTAGATGTCAAGAGAGATAGAATACTTTTTAATGAAGTAAGATAAATTCTAAGCTCAGAAAATATGATTTTACTATAGGGTGGCACTATTAATTAGTTCTTTTACATCTTTGTAGTCAAGCTTGAGCTAATTAGAGTCATTGAGCTTCCAGTGAAAACAATTAACCCTGCTTTAGATTGAGAGTAAATAAGCTAGAGATAGGTCATGCTCACATCAACAAGAATCAGTAAGGCCAGGGCTGATTCTTAGAGCTCCTTCCTTCCCTCCCAAGACTTAGTAAAAAAAAAAATGACCTTCACATAATCAGGAAAACCATCCTCAACTGTTGCAGTTTAGTTACACCAGTGACTTGCACATATTTTGTGAATTACTAGATTTTGTCTGGCTGAGTGTTGAAATCCATTTTCTCTAGCTTTAACTACATATGCTAAATCAACAACCCAGTTCATCTAGTGTGTATTAACCAGCTTTCTGTTGCTGTGACAAAATGCCTGACAAAGACAATTTAAAAATTGGAAAGATTTACTTTGGCTTACAGTTTTAATGCATGGTCACTCAGCTTCATTGTTTTGGGACTGTAGTGAGGCAGAACAACATGGCTGAGAGGATGCAGGGGAGGAAAGCTGCTCAGCTCCTGGCAGCCAGAAGCAAAAAGAGAGAGAGGAAAGATCCAGGAATAAGATATGCCCTTCAAGGATGAGCCCCCAGTAAACTATTTCCTCCAGGTAGGCCTCACCTTCTAAAGTTTTCACCAGCCCCAATAGCATCACCATTGGAGACCAACCTTCAGCACCTTGGCCTTGTAGGACAATCCAGAACCAAAGTATAACATTTGGTGTCATTTTTCCATAATTCTGAAAGTGAAACAGCTTATAGTCACAGAGTATTTTATGACTAGTTTGGCAGAAAAACCTCACCTGAATTGTGATGAGATGATTTGGTATCTTCATGCATGTGAATATTCATATTCATACATATTTATACTTGTGAATATTCATATATTTAGCTACAGAAATGTTTGATTACAAGTGCTACTTCAGACCCCAGTGGACATATTATAGATTCAAAGTCCAAACTGCTAAATTTTTAAATGCACCTGGCACCAAAGGATTTCAGGTATATGGAAGAATGTATTGGCAAATACATGTCTCAGTGAATCTCAAATTCTGTAATTTCCAAACTAGAATTGGATATTATTGAGAAGAACTCTTATCCCCTTAAGGATGCATAGATCAAGGCTTAGAGTTATTAACATCAAGATAATTGTAGACTTAGGGTTCTAACTCATATCTCACACCAATTTTACTTACAGTGAGTTTTGAATCTGATCATTTTTAAAACAAAATTATGATCTGGATGAAATAATGAAGCTTAAAATGACTTATAGTGATGGTAGGAGAAGCCAAAAATAATCCTAAGGAAAGTCAACCAGAAAGAATTACTCCTATAATGATAAAAATATTTTAAGTTAATGATTATAAATGATTGTCTAATACAGTAATTATTCACAAACTAAAATGTATTATTTATCAATTTAATAAATATTAAACATCTATCAAGTGCCAGATACGTGCCTAGGAACTAGATGAGCAGTTCTAAATGCCTGCTTTAGTCATAAGTACTTTTTATTGGGGAGAGTGTTTTAATTACAAACCCATATATATTGAATTGTTACTGTATTTACTGAATTATAAACTAATTCAGAGAGATCCTGCATTAGGCTGATCACTAAGTAAGAGATGGAGTCTGAAGTCCCTAGGACACAAGATGTTCCTTCTTAGACTTGTCACCATCTCTACTGTCCTCTGCCTGGTGTGGGCTACCCTCATTTCACACACAGATTCCAGCAGTTGCTTTATAATTCGTGTCCCTGATTTGACCAGTGTTCTCTGCACAGAAGGTACAAAGATTGTTTGGAGTTTTCATGAGCCAGATCACATTATTCCTTTCCTCAAGACCTTGCAATAGCTCCGTTTTTAGCAAAGAACCAATGTTTTCTTTGATGATTACCTCACAGCTCCCACCCCTTCTCTGCTCTGGTTGCCCCCTGGCAGGCCTGGCTGGTTCCCACCTTCCTGTCTCTATATTCACAGGCTGTGCCCTCTGTCTGCAGCACTTTCTGTAAGAACCAGCATGACTACCTTACTCCTCTCCTTTGAGCCTTTGCTCCAGTGAGTCCTGCCCAGGTGACCTTATTTGAAATTGTAACCCACTCTGTCTCCACCCCCTGAACACTCCTGATCCCTTCCCACAGATCTGCTTTTTACCCAGGTGTTATGTTCTTGGCTCTCATTTGTTTCCACAAGGACGAGGATTTCTTTGTTCTCTGATGCCTCCAGAGTATTTACACAATGCCCCACCATGCTAGAGGCCTGGGGATAGCTGTCAGATGAGTGAACGAAGCACACGTTCCGTGACAGGAGTGTAGAGCCCTGTCGTAGAGCCAAAAGACAACCGTGCAGGAGGAAGGGGTAACTTGGTTCTTTTCCTACTACATGTAATCTTGACCCCAGGGACCAGGATAAGAAGTCTAAAACAGGTTTAAGGAAGGGAGTTTCTAGTCAGATATCCTCTCAGAGCTCTTGCCCTCCAAGGCAGAGACTGACAGGTGGAAGTCGGAGCTCAGCTTATTATTCTTCCCCTTTGTTCATCTTCTTACTATCATTTTTCTTCATCAGAGTACATTGAGGGTCAGATAGCCTAGCAGTTCTGACTCACATTCATTAATGTACATAACATTATTTGGATTGTTTCTTTCCCTATACCTCTGCTTTCCCTCTCTCCTTCCCCCAGTTTCTTTCCACTACTCTACTGGTATATCTCCTAATTTTCATGGAATCCCTTTTCTTTCTTTTTTTTCTTTCTAGCTTCCACATAAAAGAGAAAACATGTGACCCTTGATTTTCTAAGTCTGGCTGATCTTACTTGGCAGGAGGTTCTCCAGCTCCCTCCATTTTCCTGCAAATGATATAATTTCATTCTTCCTTAAGGCTGAATAAAACCCTATTGTATATCTCCCATTTTCATTATCATTTTATCTGTTGACAGATACCTAGTTTGGTTTCATAATTCAGCTATTATGAATTGTGCTGCTATAAACAAAGGATATTCATGTATCACTATCATATTCTGGCTTTCTTTTGAAAAGATGTCAAGGAATCATAAACCTCAGTCATCTGATCGTTCCATTCCTAGTCTTTTGAGGAACTTCCGTACTGATTTCCACAGTGGCTGTACTAATTTACAGTCCCACCAATAGTGTATGTATAAGTGTTCCTTTTTATCTCACATCCTTGTCAACATTTATTATTGTTTGTATTCTTTTTTTTTTTTTTTTGCGGTACTGAGAATGGAACCTAGGAGCATTGTACTTCTGATCTACACCCCCATCCCTAGTTTTTAGTCTTTTTTATTTTTGAAACAGGGTCTCACTGAGTTGCAAAGGGCCTTGCTAAGTAGCTGAGGCTGTCTGCAAACCACAATCCTCTGGTTTCAGCCTCCCGAATGTTGGGATTACAAGTGTATGCTACCACCCTCAACTTTGTATTCTTTTTTTTTTTTTTTTTGTGGTACTGGGGTTCCTGGAAACCCTTCACCTCTGGGCTACATTTCCAGACACCTATTTTTTATATTTTTATTTGGAAACAGGGTCTCTTAAGCCAGTGAGGCTGGCTTCGAACCTGTGTGATCCTCCTGTCTCCGCCTCCCTAGCCCAGGGATTACAAGCATGTGCCACCACGCCTGGCCTTTGTTTGTATTCTTGATGGCCGCCATTCCAACTGGAATGAGATGAAATCTTAGTATAGTTTGCATTTTATTTGCATTTCCTTGATTGCAAACTGTGGGCACTGTGAGATGTGGCCATGAGGTCATGCCAGAGGAGGACTGAGAACAAAGAAACAAAGAAAGAGAAATGCACCTGACCATTGCCCTGCCCTGAGATGACCTGGCCACTAGCACGCCAACCAGTGGCTCACATGACTACTCCTGTACCCCTCCCCTTTCTTGCCCAGTAAAAAGCCAGTATCCTGTAAGGAGATAGGCTTTTTGACTCTTGTGCACTCTTTCCTCAGTCAGATGCCTCCTTCTAGCCTGGCCCCTGCTTTGGGGCCATGTTTTTTTTGCCCCCATATGCCCCAACACTAATGATGTTAAACATTTTCCCCTATATTTGTTGGCCATTTGTATTTCTTCTTTTGAGAAACCTCTATTAAATTCAATGGCCTATTTATTGATTGGGCTATTTATTTTTTAGTGTTGACTATTTTGAATTTTTTATATATTCTATATATGAATCTTCAGTCAGAAGAGTCACTGGCAAATATTTTCTCCCATTCTGTAGGCTCTCTCTTTATACTCTTGATTTCTTTTGCCACACAGAAGCTTCTCAATCCAATGTTTTACTATTTATTAATTCTCAATAGGAAGGTGGTGTCTGTGCCCACATGTTAGAGAGTAGAGATGTCTTTGATTGTCATGACTGCACATGAGTGTGATTAGAAATCATGGGTAGAGGTCAGTAATGCTGCTAAGCTTATTACAGCACAGAGGATAGCCACCCCAGGGTAGAATTCTTTGGCCCAAAATGTTAATAGTATCCCAATTTTGAAGCCATTGTATAAAATACTCAAAAGACCTCTCAAACCTGAGAACATCCTTATTTACAATAGAAAAATAGTAAGCACTCCTGTTCTTCTGTTCTCTTGGTGGCTTCATTTCATTACTCACCTCTATACCCCCACTTGCCTCCATCATACTCCCTTTTTGCCACCATTTTCCTTTAAGCAATGCCCTCTGTTTCACTGCTGTGCTGAGAAGCTAGAGGCAGACCACAGGGGCATATGGTGTGGGAGTTGGGGACAATGAAGTGTGCAGCCAGGAGGCACCAAAGTGCGTTTGCTCAGACTCTGCATGTAACATGGTATCAGATGAGCAGACGTCTGGCTGGCTGTTCTAATTCTCCTGTAAAGCTGGCCTCACATAAAAGCAAGATTAAGTGTCTTTCCATTTGTGGAAGACTATGAGTTTCTATCCTCTGACGTTCTGGTAGGTTGTGTGGACCCTTCAGAGTTCCTATAGCTGTGGTATCTTGTGTCTTGTAGGGTGGGTTTTGAAATAACTAGGGATTTTGTCAAGAGTCACATTCACTATGAATTCAGCAGGAAATTCTCAGACAGAGGGCCCTTGTAAACAGGAGCAGACCTTTGAAGAGTAGACCCCCGGATGGTCTCTAGTGAGACCTCCTGATCCTCTGGAGAGACCCAGTACTGGATGCTGGCTCTGTGGTATGCTTTGTTCTAAAGTGCAAAGGAATCCACTTCATCTTCACATGCCCTGACAGGCCCTAGGCCTGAGGTCTGTGCAGTTGACTGGGCCCATACTCAGGAGTCTCCTAAGGCTGGTTTAGTGCTTTGCTGTCACTGTCCTGAAATTCTTAAATCTTTTTTAAACCAAAAAACTATGGATATGGATTTCAAGTACAGTTTAAATTTTTTTTATTTTTTGGTTAAAGTGTATGTGTGCAATGACCAAATTCATCTTTCCTTTATCCACACTCCTGAATACACACACCATTCCCAACTTCTAACAATCACTGTTGTATGTTCAGGTCACCTCTTTTTAGCTTCTACATATAAGAGAGCCTGTAGTAGTTGGCTTTCTCTTTCTGGATTATTTCAATTATTATATGTCCTCCAATTTCAACAATTTTGCTGCAAATGGCAGAATTTCATTCTTCCTTATGACTGAGACATATTCCACAGTATACATATGCCATATTTTCATTATCCATTCATCTGTTGATGGGTACATAAGTCGATTTCATGTTAGCTATTTGAATAATGCCTCAAAGAAACATGTATGTACAGATATCTGTTTGGTATGCTGATTACATTTCCTTTTATATAAACTCAGAAGTAGGATAGCTGGGTCATACAGTGGATCTATTTTTGGTTTTGAACAATCACCATACTCTTTTCCATAATATCTGTATTAATTTCCACTCATACAAACAATGTTCCTTTTCTCCACATCTGTGCCAGAATTTTTAATTTTAATTTTAACTTATTTTGATAACAAATAGCCATTCTCTCTGGAATAGGATGGTACTTATTGTAGTTCTGATTTGCATTTTTTTTCTTTGAAAATTTTTTTTTATTTTTTATTTTTTATTTTTTATTGGTGCACTGTATTCATACATCATAGTGGGATACAAACTTTTGTAGACATACATACACACATCGCCCAGTCAGCCCCCACCCGATCCCCACCCCATTCTCTCCCCATCCCTCCCTCCCATGCTTGGCTTAGTGGTTGACATCTAGTATTATAGCAATTTATCCAGAATTAAAAATGATAATCTCACATAACAGTTTCATTTGTCTGATACCAAGCTTTTGATGACTTAAAGATAACATTTCAATATTTCTTTTTACTTTCTTTCTTACCAGAGAATATTTTTTTTCTATTTTTTAGGTGAAACTATCATATATTTATATATTATTTTTCAGAAAAAAAAATCTATCCTAATATGGAAAATGGACTCTAGATACCCAAAACGATCTTGAAAAAGAACAAAGCTAGAAGATATATATTTTCTGATTTCAAACCATATAAAGCTACAATAATTGAAACAGTGTAATACTATTCTAAAGGCAGATATATAAACCATTGGAGTTAAATAAAAGCCTACAGATAAATTCTTCCCTATATTGTCAAGTTATTTTTGACAAGGTTTCCACGAACATTTGATGGTGGAAATAATAATCTTTTAACTAAATATTGTTGAAACATAATAATTACATGGAAAAGAATAAAGTTGGACCCTTACCTAATCCCATATACAAATATTAACTCAAAATAGATAAAAGACCTAAATATAAATCTTAAGACTATAAACTTTTAGGAGAAAATCTGGGTCATAAAACCTCACAACATTGAAATTGGTAGTGATTTCTTGGATATGATTTCAATGGCACAGGCAACAGAAGAGTATACAAACTCCCTAAAAGATAAAAAAAAAATTGTATATCCAAAGACAATGTAAACAGAGTTAACAGTTACTAATAGAATGGGATAAAATATTTCCAATTGCTATATCTGAAGGTATATTAATATTCCAACTAGAAATCCTAAAAATCAACAACAATAAAGGCAAACAATACAATGTAGAGATAGGTAAAAGACTAACATAAATAATGAATCTCCACAGATAACCAATCTTAGTTGTCTGTTGGATGGAAACTCTTGTTTCTCTGGTTCTGGTGTGTGTTACCTATTTCTTCTTTGTAGTTAATCTCTTTGAGTATTTTCTCTAGTGCTGGTTTTGAAGACATAAATTCCTTCAGTTTCTGTTTGTCATGGAAGCTTCTTATTTTTCCATCTAATTTGATAGAAAGTTTTGCTGGGTAGGAAATTTTTGGCTGGAAGTTGTTTTCTTTCAGAGTTTGGAATATGTTCCTCCAAGCCCTTCTGGCTCTCATGACTTGGTTTGGGAAGTCTGGAGTGATTCTAATTGGCTTGCCTCTGAATGTCACTTGGCCCTTTGTTTTTGTTGCCTTTAAGATTCTCTGCTTGGCTTCCACATTGGACATTTTGACAATTATGTGGCGTGGGGATCCTCTTCTCCGATCCTGTCTAAAGGGAGTTCCGTAAGTTTCCTGGACCTGCGTATCGACCTCTTGCTCTATGTTTGGAAATTTTTCTGCTATTACTTCCTTGAAGAGATTGTTGATCCCTTTGGTTTCACTTTCTTTTCCCTCCTCTATTCCAATTATTCTTAGGTTAGCTCTCTTAAAATGGGCCCATATTTCTTCAATATCAGATTCCTGCTGTCGGATATTTTTTTCTAGATTAGAAACTATGCATTCATTTTTGGAATGATCATCTTCTAAGAGCGAGATTCTGTTCTCCATGTGGTCTAATCGGTTGTTTGTGCTTTGAATTGAGGCCTTTACTTCATTAATTGCATCCTTTATCTCTTTTTGGCTCTCTCTGAGTTCTTTTCGAAGCACCTCTATTATTTCTACAGTTATTTTCCTGATTTGATCTTCTAGAAATTTCTGATTTTCTGTTTTATCGGGTTCTGATGTTGTGGGGTTGTGGGCATTCATTGCTCCAGTATTATTCCTCTTTCCCATGATTTCGGAAGTTTGTGCCTTCTCTGGGTTCTTCCCTTGGGTCACTATGACTTCACTTAAGGTGTTGTGGATCTCGAGTCAGTAGTATCTCAGACCCCACTACTCCTTTACTGGGTTGTATCACAGAGTCTCTGACCCAGAGAGTCGATAGAGGCTGCTTTAGACTGTGGGGGGTGCCAGGTTGCACGTTCTCCTATGGTGTGATATCTCTGCCACCGCCCCTCCCCCACTGGGTCAAGTCCCAGGGAGTACAGTACTGGGATTTCTCCTCTGTGGCCCGCAATTTGACTCACTGTTCTTGAGTACGCAGATGTAGCTGTACTGGATTCGGTGAATTCACTGCTGCTGCCACCGGTGGCAATATGGCGCCGCTGCTATGCCCTCAGCCGTGAGGCTGGCGTATTTCTTATTGGTTTTGATTTCCACTCTGAATCCCTGCAGCGTGTGCTGAGCTCAGCCACTGGGAGCTTTAGATTTTACCTGCGGCGAGAAATCCCGCCTGGCTGCTCCGCAGCGGCTCACCTCGGCTTGCTGTAGCCATCCGGTGAAGTCGTCACTGCCTCCGGCAGTATGGCACTGCTGCCGCGGCCTCGGGCGTGAGGCCCGTTTATCTCCTTTGTGGCTCTGAGCTCTGTTCTCAGTCCGCTTTCTCTCTGGAGCCTGGTGATTTTTTTGTTTCTCTGGTGATGGTGTTTTCTGGCAATGAAAGGCGCTGATTTTGTGGTAATGGAGATTAGTTATTAGCGGGGCTCTTAAGCCCCGCTTTTCTCGGTCGCCATCTTCCCGGAAATCTCCCTGATTTGCATTTTCTTATTGATAAAGATAGTGAACATTTTTTTATATATTTCTTGGCCATTTGTATTTTTCTTTTGAGAAGTGTCTATTCAGGTCATTAACCTATTTTTAAATTTGATCACTTGTTTTATTGGTAAACTTTTTGAGTTCCTTATATGGTCTCTATATTAACTCTCTGTCAGATGAATAATTAGCAAATATTTTCTCCCATTCCGTAGGTTGTCTACCATCAGTCTATTATTGTTGTTTTTAGTGTGCAAAAGCTTTTGAGTTTGATATAATCCTATTTGTCACTATTTTCTTTGTTCCTAGTGATTTTGACATCTTATCCAGAAAATAACTGCCAGTATCAATGTCTTGAAATGTTTCCTCTATACTCTCTTCTAGTAGTTTCAGAATTTGGGGTCTTATATTTAGGTTTTTGATCCATTTGAGTTGATTTTGTATAGGGTGACAGTGAGGTGTCAAGTTTTAGTCTTCTGCATAAGGATATCCAATCTTCCCAGCACCTTTTATTGCAGAGGCTACCCTTTCTCCATTGTATTTTCTGGCAATTTGTTGGAAATTGTTGGCTGAAGACGTGTGGTTTTATCTTTGGGGATCTCTGTTGTTTTACATCATTCTATGTGGCAGTTTTTATATCAATACTACACTGTTTTGGTTACTGTGTTCCTGTAGCATGTCTCAAAATCAGGTTTTATTATACCTCCAGCTTTCATTGGTGTTTTTATGGGGATATAATTGAATCTGTAGGTTGCTTTGGTTATTTGAATATTTTAAAGACATTAATTCTTTCCATGTAAGGTCTTTCCAACTTTTTGTGTCTTCTTTAATTACTTTCATCAGTGTTTCGTAATTTTTGCTTAACTTCCTTAGTACTTATTCTTAAGTATTTTTTTCTTTTTGGTGGTACTGGGGTTCCTGGAACCCCTTCTACCTCCGGGCTACACTCCCAGACCTATTAGATACATAGATAGATAGATAGATAGATAGATAGATAGATAGATAGATAGATTTTTTTAATATTTGGAAACAGGGTCTCTTAAGCCATCGCGACTGGCTTCAAACCTGCGGGATCCTCCTGTCTCCACCTCCTAAGCGTGGGGATTACAAGCGTGCGCCACCTCGCCCGGCATTTTGCTATTTTTTAACTGTTGTGAATTAGATTGCTTGAATCCTAGTACTTTGGAGGCTGAGATAGGAGGATCATGGTTTATAGACAGCCTCAGCTACTTAGTGAGGCCTTCTGCAACTTAGTGAGACTTTGCTTCAAAATAAAGAATAAAAAAATTAGGGCTGAGGATGAAGTTCAGAGGTAAATCTTTCCATCTTTCAAGATCTTCAATTTCTTTAATGTTTTATTTTTTCATTATAGAGGTTTTTATGTCTTTGGTTAGGTTTGTTGCTAGGTATTTTATTGGTTTTGAGGTTATTGTGAAAAATTTTTTTTTTGTTTCTTTCATCATGGATTCATTGTTAGCATATAGAAAAGCAACTGATTTCTTTAGGTTGATTTTGTATCCTTCAACTTTGCTGAATTGGTTAATCAGCTCCAATAGTCTTTTGGTTGAGTTCTTTGTGTCATCTATATAAAGGATCATGTCATCTACAAACAAGGATAATCTTAATTCCTCACTTCCTATTTGAATTCCTTTGATATCCTTCTCTTATCTTATAGCTGTGGCAAAAGTCTCGAGGACTATATTGAAAATATAGTCTATTATCATTTAATTCCAGAAAATCTTTATTTCTTATCTTACCTACCCATCACTCAATAGTGTATCATTCAATTTCCATGTATTTAGATAGTTTCTTTTGGTCTTCCTGTTCTTGATTTCTACTTTCATCCCACTGTGGTCTCAAGAGATGCAGGGAATTATTACATCTTTTGAATTTGCTGGTGTTTGCTTTGTGGCCCAGGATGTGACCTATTTTGGAGAAGGTTCCATGGGCTGCTGAGAAGAATGTGTATTCTGCTGTTCCTGGTTGAACTATTGTGTATATGTCTTTTAGGTCCATTTGGTTTATAGTTTTCTTTAGTTCTGAAGAGTCTTTACTCATCTTTTGCCTTGAAGATCTATCTAGTGGTGTGAGTGGTATATTAAAGTCTCCCAACATTATTGTATTTGGGTCTATTTGAGATCTGATGTCCTGAAGGGTTTGTTTCACAAATGTGGGTACACCCACATTTGAGGCATAAACATTTACTATCAGTATATATTCTTGGTGAATTGTTGCTTTTAATAAAAAAGAAGTGCCCTGCTTTGTCTCTTTTAATGTGTTTTATTTTAAAGTCTGTTTTGTTAGATATCAGCTTTGCTACCCCTACCCATTTTTGGTCTCATTAGCATGATATATCTTTTTCCATCCTTTTATTTTCAGTCTATGAATGTCTTTGGCTGTAAGGTGAGTTTCTTACAAGTAGCATATATTTTAATTATTTTTTTAATCCACATTGCCTCTCTATGTCTTTTAATTGGTGAGTTAAGGCTTTTGACATTCAGAGTTATTATTGAAATATGATTTCTGTTTTCTGTCATTTTGTGTTCTATCTTCTGTTTGATAAAATGTTTCTTCTTTGCTTAGTTGCCCCACTGATAATTTCATCTCTGGTTCTGAAATTTGCTTCTTTTTTATTCTTTATGTTTTTTTTTTCTTTAAGTATTTTCTCTAGTATTGGCTAAGTATTCATGAATTTTTTTTGAGAGTCTGCTTATCTTGAAACACTTTTCTTTCCCCATCAATTTTGAATAATAACTTTGCTGGATATAGCAGTTTTGGTTGGAAGTTTTTTTCCAGGGTCTAGATCATATCATATCAGTCTCTCCTGGCATTCATGACTTGGTTTGTATAGTCTGGGGTGATTTTTATTGTTTTACTCCTATGTGTCACCCGTTTTTTTCTTCTCACTGCTTTTAAGATTCTTTCTTTGGTCTCTGTGTTGATCATTTTGATTATTACATGGTGTGGGAAGATCCTTCTTTGATCTTGTCCAAACGGTGTTCTGTATGTCTCCTGAACATGTATGTCCAAGGCTCTTTCCATGTTTGAAAAATTCTCTGAAATTATTTTTCTGAAGAGATTACAAATACCCTTGGACTATACTTCTATCCCTTCTTCAATGCCTTTTATCGTTAAGTTAGAACCTTTAGTGTTGTCCCATAGTTGTTTGATATTTAGGTTTTGTAGCTCTAATGACTTGTGAATGCTGTTGACTGTGCTTTCAGTTTTAAATGAACTATCTTCTAACAGTGATATTCTGTTTTCCATTTCATCTAGTCTTCCAGAATTTCTTTCTGTTGTTGTCTTCATCTCATTTATTGACTCTTTCATTTCAGACCTCTTTCTGATTCTTTCTTAATATCTCCATTTTCTCAGGGAAAATGTAAGCTCAGGGAAAATGGAGATATTTTTCCACCTTGGGCTCTGTGCTTTCCAGCCCTCTGCTCCATTCCCTCTGGTCCTGGGCTTTGCACTCTCTGGCCTTGACTCTGTGCTCTCTGCTCTGGGCTCTGTGATCTCAAGCCTTGTGCTCTGTGCCTTCTCGCCCTGGGTCTGTGCCTCCCTACCTGCACTGACAGAGGGCATCCAGTGTAGTTTTGGAGCGACCCCCTGTGACCCTGTGCCAGCACTGCACCTTGAGCACTAGTACCTTTCCTGTGTCTCTGGAGATTCTAACGACTACCTCTCTGATGGGCCACCACCAGGTCTTAGTCCACCAGGGTCCTGAGTGCTCTGGGCTTTCTTCTGTCAAGTAATGAGTAATATAGTGCTGTTTCCTTGCTGTCCTGCGGGCCTGGTCTCTGCAGGGCACGGTGTGCCACTGCGGGTGCCACCTCTGCTGAATGCACCGGCTTTTGGATCTTTTTCTGTGTCTCTGAAGCATATCCCTGAAGATGTTGGAGTTCTGCCACCTCTTTCTGCACTTCAAGTCCTTGGATTATTTGTCAGGATTTCTTAGGGCTACATCACTAGAGCCGGCAATCATGGTTTAGGCCAGCGGCCCAAGATGGCACCGGCCACCATGCCAGGTTAGTCGTGCACTCGGGTTTTTTGCAGTGGATCTCATGTTCAGACTACTGGATTTCCTTCCACCATGGTTCCCATTTGTGTTTTGGTTCATGAGTATCTTCCACTGCTTTGTTTATTTTGTTTGTGTAAGACGCGCCTTTTCGGTAGTTGAACTTTATTTGTTCCAGTTACTGAGATGTGCTGCATCCAACAGTTGCCATTTTTAACCCCATGCTTTCATTTTTAACAGAGTCTGAAAATTCATTTGGCCAGTCCTGTCCCTGGGTCATCTTGCTTGCCAGTCTCCAGGGCAAGCTCTCTTTTTGTTTCCTTTAGGTTCCCAAGCTCTGCCTTCAGAATTACTCTTAGAGTATTAGACACCACATCAAGACCAGGAGCTGCTGTATCCAGGCTCCAGACTGCCCATGTAGTCTCTGTCACCCTTAAGAAGAGTTTAGAGGTCTCCCAACAATCCTTCATGATGTGCCTGAGTAAAATCTGATCCTTCCTCTTTTATAACCTTTTTATTTCTTTTACCCAAAGGCCATCCTTGGAACTGCATTCCTAATGAAGTTAGGTTGGCAGGAGATAGCCGTCACCTCTTGAATAATCTTTGCTGCCACACCCTGGGTGCACATTCATGGAGGTAGGGCACGCACCTTTGTAAGGAAGAGTGTGTGTTTTAGACTTGAACTGCTTGAATCTTCCTCTAGTTTCTATTGCTTTCTTGCTCTGTGACTTGGCAAGAAATATAAACTTTCTATGCTATAATTCATTTTATTCAGCAGATATCGACAACTCAGCCCGACATTGTCCTCGAGAGTGCCTCCTCCTAAGTCTCCACCAGTGTGCATAGGTTTGGGCCCTATGCTACCAGCAAGGACCTTTACTACCCATTTGCTGCTCTGATAAAAACCTGCTGCTCATGGTTGCACTGAGTTTTTGTGTTTATCACATCAGGCCCTGTCTAAGTGGCTGAGGTGGTTTCCAGCTGCAGCTGAAGAGCCAGGGCCTTCAGACTACCTGGTGATGCAGCCTGGCACTCTAAGTTTTCACCCATCTGGCTAAAGGCTGAAAACATTGTAACTCAGCTTGGTAGACAGTGGGAGCTAAAAACAACTGCCTTTACTGATGCCAGACCAATTGAGGGGACTCTGGTAAGGTGCAGACTTCTGTATTTTTGAAACACTTCATGTAGATTCTGATACACAGTAAGTATTGAGAACAACTGTTCTCAACTCTACCATTTTTCTAGACCTGAAAGCATCAGATTTAAGACTATGATTAAATGTAAGCTTTACCCTGTTGTCACCCCCCCCCAGGTTCAGATAGTTGTGGGGGCATCTTATTCCCATAATAGCTTTGTTCTTATGTGTTGGACCACAGCCTTTCCTTCCTAGAGTTTGCAGTGCTAGCATATCCACTTGATAAAGCAGCAACAAAATAAGGTGTAACACAAGGAAATGGTCTGGACTCAAAAAGCACATGTAGTAAGAGCTCTTTGTAGCTTTTGGTTGGCTCCCGAGATATATACTAAATTAAGAGACTCAGACTAGGAACAAAGGCCTGCTGGTTAAAATAACAACTTAAACTAATTTACTTACTAAGTGCCAGCCTCTGGGCTAAGTGTTACTGCAGAATCCTCACAATGCTGTTGAGTTGAGAGTGCTAATATTATCTCCACTTTATAGATGGGGAACTAAACATTTGAAAAAAACAGCTGGCCATGCCCCACAGCTGGGAAGGGTGGAGGCTGGGACAGAATCCAGTCTATTTAATCAAGTAGTGGAAAATAAGCAGCGTCTTCTAGTGATGAGGCCTATGTTGGTATTTACGAACCAAGCTTCTCACACCCACATTTCAAGACTGTAGCAGAGAGAATTAGGAGGATGTTCTTTTTACTGTCTGGTCTGAATGTAAAACCAGAACACAGGACTGGTAAAAATTTTGTCTTGGGGATGTGGCTTAATGGTATAGTACTTGCCTAGCATGTGCCCAGAAGCCCTGGGTTTGATACTTGGCAGGCCTGGAGTTGGAGGGGAAGAATTTCGTATTGACCTTAGTGGATTTTCATATTTAAACCTGTGGTTTGCTCTCTACTGTCATCTGCTGGTCATATGTACCAAGCTCAAGCCAGAACACCACTTTTCTCAGTGACTTGAAGAGAAAGGGCTACAGTGTCCAAAATATGGACACTCATTGTTCCATCAAAAATATATGTAATAGGTATATTTAAAAGAAAATGGCATTTCTTTAAATAATTAGGGTGGCATTTTCTGCCTCTCTTTTCACTACTGGTGGATTTCTAATCATATTGCAAACAATTGCCTGTGTTTTCCTCACTCCCAAAGCAGAAGATAAAGAAGTAAAAAGACAACTTAATTGCTCCCTGGTACAGTGGTGGCCTCAATTAGCCTCGCCAGGACACTGTGGTTACGTTCCTGTCCTCTGTGTTTGTCAGTGAAGTTACTCCAAGCCTGGTGGTAGAAGGAGCAGGGAAGCACAGTCGCTTTCTCCTCAGCATTCTGTCCTCTTTAGGGTCTCTCCAGAAGACGCCCAATGGCCCACGCTTCTTTCCACCACTCTTGCATACAGGGGAGCAATTAGGTTTAGCATAATGAAACTAGATGCAATAGTAAGCTTGGGTGCAATCTTGTACTCACTGGTGTGTCTTCAGGAAGTAATGCCTATTTAAAATGGTTATCTTGGAAACGAGGGACCCAGTGTATATGTGTAGCCCGGTAGATAGGTCCTGGGGTTGACTCACTTGATGTGACCAAAAACAATTTATCTCCAAAGAACAGAAGTGTGTGGAAAGCCTGAGTTGGTCTCTGAGAGAAAATACTCATAGCTCGCTATGTTTATGTTGCAAAGGACAAAACTATAGCACCGCTCTCTGTCTCTCCTCTCCTTCCTCCCTCCCTCTCTCACTGTCTTTCCCTTTCCCTTTCCCTTCCCCCAATATTCACTTAGCTTAGCGTCATTGCCAGGAAGGGTAAGGCTGCCTCCTGATTTGGGTTATTTACTGGAAGCCTTCTTTCAAGTGAAATATTCTATAAGACATAACACTTACCAGAAAGCAGGGTGGGAGCCTCAGACCAGTGCCTCCCACGTGCCCTTTGCTGGCCCTTTCCTTGTCAGGCCCCTGGAGCTTGGTGGAGGGATCCCAGAACTCCTGGGTGCATCTGAAAGCTGTGTGCCTTGTAGTAACTGGCTCATCTGGATCATCCATCTGGGCCAAGTTGAAAGGTTTGTCTTTGTTTCTGAACTTCTTTTTAAAAAAAGACAAATATATATTTTTAAATGTTAATAGTTGCCAATTCTAGGTAGTAGGTTGTGTGTTTCTTGTACTTTTCTGAATTTGTACCATTACAAAAAGTTAAAAATACTGTGATTGTGGGGAGAATAAATGTACACTGGACCAGTACAACATCAGATTCTTGGGAGAAGTTTCTGTTCTCAAGCCATTCAGCCTTCTGTGACTAGACATGCTTTTGAAAGCCATGGGAAGAATAGATGTGTTCATGCTTATAAGGGAAGCCTGAGGTTCCAGGCCTGCTTGGGAAGAGGCAATGTCCTTAAAACTGTCAAGGAAACTATAAGAGGACTGTGTTTGACTGTTCAATAACAATTAAAAGATATAAGACATCATTAATATATATAATGTATATATGCATATGTACACATACATACACATATATACTATAAATATTTACAATTTTGATTGGCTTTTGGTGTGTAAATAGCTCCTATAAATGTCTAGCCCCAGCTGGGTATGGTGGTACACACCTATAATCCAAGTACTTGGGAGGACGAAATAGAAGGATCACAGGTTCAAAGCCAGCCTCAGCAACTTAGCAAGACACTATTTCAAAACAAAAGATAAAAAAGGCTGGAGGGATAGCTCAGAGGTAGAATGCCCCTGGGTTCAACTCCTGATACTACAAAAATAAAATAAGTAAAATAAAAGTCCAGCCTTTCCTTAAAATGCAAATTTCATTAGGACAGAAGCCTGGTTTGTTCTATTTATCAGTCACATAGTAGGTGTTTAGTACAATTTTTTGAATAAATATGTTTCTTTGAATATTATTACTGAGAACAGAGATAGTATATTCTATTCCTTAGTATCACGATGCACTCAAGAACTGTTCTGATTTTGGTGTTTTATTTTGCTCATTCAGGAATTCTTATTGAGCATCTGCTGCCTGCCAGCCTCTGTGCTAGGTCCTGAGGATGCAACAGTAAACAAAACTGACAGAAACCCAATGCTAGTGAGAGGAATCAGACAATAAATGATGTTTCTTACAGATGATAGAACATCATTAACTTCATATGTCCTAATCGAGTCAGGCAAGTGCTACACCCTTTCTATAGTAAAATTATAGGTGACTCAAAGCCTTCTGAGAAACAGCAAATTCAGCTCTTCCTGTTGGCCCCTGAAGGAGCTAAGGAAAGTCCTAGGGAGGAAATGGGAATATATTGATTCATGAGTGATGATGAGGATGGGAAGGAGAAGGAGAAGGCAGGGTCGGAGGTGGCTCGTTGCACTGGGCAAGGACTCTGTCACTGGGACACCTGCGGTGGTCAGCTGCTGTCCTGTCCTGATTGAGTTGGCCACACGCCTTTGTTCCTCTGAGTCCTTGCAATCCCATGGTGATGAAGGACCTGATGCTTTCAGGTGAGGGATTTGAATAACTAATCCTGAACTAGTTGTTGCTAATGTATCCCTTCTCACCACCATAGTAGAATAATATACCTGCCTGCTTGCCTTCACAGGACATGTAATGGTGGATTCAGAATGAAGAACAAGGAGAATAATCTCGTATACAAATAGCCATGCTCCTTGAAAAATAAGACAAGACACAGGAAAATAATAAAGCAGTATTTCATCTGATCCTTTGAAGATCACATGTGAAGATTACAATGTGGTGTGCATACACCCCAGATTACCTTTTCTGTTCTCCAGTATTCCATTCGGCTTAGTATTTGTCCAGAATTTGTAAAACTTGATATTATTTTTTAAAGCAATTTTAGGCTTGTGGTAAAATTGAGTGGAAGGTATAGAGAGTTCCTATATACCACCTCTCCATACATGCAGAGCCTCCCCCACTATAGACATCTCCTCCAGAGTTGTAGAATGGATGAACCTACATTGGTGTGATGTCGCTCAAGTCCATAGTTCCTGTTGGGATCCGCTGTTGGTGTTGTGATTCTGTGGGTTTTGACAAACGACGTGTATATGCCATTGTGTTGTCCTACAGAAGAGTTTCATTGCTCTAAAATTCTTTGTGCTTTTTTTTATTTCTCTGTTCTGAGGTTTTCATGTCATAGTAGTGTTACTATAATTTTATGTTTGAAAATTTTGATAGGACCATTTAATTGGTCTTTCAGCATAATAAGACTCCTGTCTTGATCAATAAATATTTCCCAAAAATGTAAACCTCTATTCACTTTTCAATAGAACCTCTATTCACTTTTCAAAGGGGCTCATATTTGAATGATGAATCACATAGTCTCCATAATTACAGTCTATATCTTTAGGGAAGAAAAACCAATCCCTAGAGAGTATTGGGTTTTTTTTTTCCCTTGGATGGGATACCCACTCTCCCTTGGGTGTCTGGCCAATCAGGCATAGAGCCAGACTGAGGCCATTCCCAGACTTCTGGTGCTCTGTATACTAAAGCCAGCCTGCTAGCATGGCGATTCTGAGTGCAAAGATTATTGCAGCCTTGTTATATTTTAAAGGACTTACAAAAATGGGATTGCTTTTGTACTTCTGACTCAAATGTAAAACCACTCCATGCATTAGTCAATAAAAAAACAAACCCCATATGGAATGGAATAGACCAAAAGAAGTCAGAGATAAAAACTCAAGCAGGCAGTCGAGGATACTGCAGGCAGTCAAGTATAAGATACTATGACAGTAGAAGGTTGGACTTAAAAAGAGTACTATGTTCTTAGAGAAGATTCCATAAATTCAGATGGGGAAAAATAGCATCTTCACTGAGAAGAGTTTGATGGTATTTTGAGACTGAAATTAGTTTCATTTGCATATTCCAGGGACATAATACATCTGTTTATTCAGTAGAATGAATTTAAATTCCCGTCAAATACATACTAAACTTGCTGAATATGATAATTAAGTATTCTATAGTATCACCCATGCATAATCTAAGTAGTGTTATTCTAAAAATTGGCATGATTACTTTTTCTAGCAATTCAAAAGGAGATTGCTTCAAAGAGAATTATGTTTTCATAAAGATTTATTTGTATATGTATGTATCTACATATTTATTTATTTATTTTTATACTAGGGATTGAACCCTGGGACATTCTACCTCTAAGCTATAGCTCCAGCTCTTTGTTTTGAAACAGAATCTCTATAAGTTGCTGAGGATCACTAAGTCACTGAGAGTGGTCTCAAATCTGCGATCTTCCTGTCTCAGTTTCCCAAGTACTGGGATTACAGATGTGCACCATGCACCACCATGTCTGGCTTCTTATATTTATTTTAAGATGTGATACTGAAAATATACCCTTCTGTAAAATCACATAGATTTCTTATGTCAGACCAGAAGGAGCAGTCACTCTAGCAGATAAAGTTACAAGGAACAGAGTGAAAATGACAGGTGAACAAATGCAGTGACACAGGAAAGGGTGTGGACGCGATTTTCCACCTCCAGGAGCTTTTAGGATATATCACATCAGACACCAGCTCCTGAGATGGTATTTGCTTATTTGCAATGGTGTAAGAAATGCTCTCATTTATTTTTGCCAGGCCTCTCTATCCGGAGCGTCTGCTGGAAGGCAGACCGCCTTCTAGCTGGGACCCAGGACAGTGAGATATTTGAAGTGATCGTGCGAGAGCGGGACAAGCCGATGCTGATCCTGCAGGGCCACTGCGAGGGCGAGCTTTGGGCTCTGGCCCTGCACCCTAAGAAGCCTCTGGCCGTGACAGGCAGTGACGACCGCTCTGTTAGGTGAGGCCCTGGCTGTGATTGCATTACCTCATTGACTCCCTTTGGATAACTGATTTCTTTTGCTCAAATTTGCCTGTTAGCTCCCTCCCCTTTATTCTTATTTTTTAATATTATACTGTATTAATATATTGTAATTATACATCACAGTGAAGATAAAAGTGATATACATATACACAGGTTCTGGTGTGTCTCCCTCCATGTCCCACTTGCTCCTTCCCCTACATATTAGTGAGATCAACATTCTCACTGTATAATCCAAGACAAGTGACCACAGAACTTAGAGAAAGGAAGATTAATTTGCTCACATTATTTTGGAGAGCTCAGGGCTTAGTCCATGTGAGGCTGAGTGTACGGATCTCGGGGCATAACAGTGGAAACAGAGTGAGCAAGGCTCTGCTCTCACATCATGGAGGCTGGAAGCAAGAGACAGCAAGCAAGCAAGAGGATTCAAAGACAAAAGGACAGTCCCCAAGGCCACACCCCAGGAACACACCTTCTCCAGACGCACCCACTGGCCTAAAAGGCTGTGATGAATCTATCGCAATGACTGTATCTACTATGAGATTGCAACACTTTTGACATAATTACATCAGATTTGAACCTAAATATGTGATCTCTTCAGGGGACATTCTATATTGAACCATAACACATGGGCATAGCATTGTTTGAACTATTTTTTTCATCTTTTCTTTTTTCCCCTTCCTATCTCCCTTACCCGATTCCTTTCCACTCTTTTACTGGTCTCTCTTTTCATTTATCTGAAGTCTCTTTTGTTTCCTATTCTATTCTCTCTCTAGCTTCCACATATGAGAGAAAACATAAGACCCTTGCTTTTTTTCTAACAGGCTGATCTCACTAAGCATAATATTTTCTAGTTCCATCTGTTTTCTTTCATATGACATATTTTATTCTTCTTTTGTAAAACTCTATTGTGTGTATATACCACATTTTCATTATCCATTCATCTGTTGGCAGATACATAAGTTGGATCCTTAACTTGGCTATTGTGAGTTGTGCTGCTATAAACATGAATATGCATGTATCACTATAGTATTCTGATGTGTGTGTGTGTGTGTGTGTGTGTGTGTGTGTGTGTGTTACTGGGGATTGAATCCAAGGACATTCTACCTCTGAGATATACTCTGAACCTTATTTTATTTTTTTATTTGGAAACAGGGTCTTGCTAAGTTAATTGGAGCCTCACTGAGTTGCTGAGGTTGATTTTGAACCTGTGATCCTCCTATCTCAGCCTCCCATGTAATGGGATTACAGGCGTGTGCCACCATGTCCAGCCTGACTTAATTCTTTTGGGAAGATACTAAGGAATGGTATAGCTTGGTCATATGGTGGTTCCAGTCTTATTATTTTGAGGAACTTCCATATTGATCTCAATAGTGGTTGTACTAATTTGCAATCCCACCAACAATGTGTGAGAGTTCCCTTTCCCCATATCCTCATCAACACTTATTATTGTTTGTATTCTTGATGGCTGTCATTTTAACTGGAGGTAGAATCTCAGTGTTATGGTTTGCATTTTCCTGATTGCTAGTGATGATGAATATTTTTTCAAATATTTATTGGCAACTTTTGTATCTTCTTTTGAGAAATTTCTGTTCAGCTAATTTGTCAATTTTATTGATTGGGTTATTTGTTTTTTAATGTTAAAGAAAGGATAAACCATAGCACATAGCTGTACGTTTTGCAGATGGAATGTAAAGGAGTTTAGCTCAACACTGGTTGGCTTCTTGGCAGATTGTTGTTATCTTGCTTTAGCTTCATCTTAGGTCACACACACAATTTTGGAAGTGAAAATACGTGAACATTATTTAGGCTGGCTTCCAGTTCTAGTTATTCATTAATTTATTTATTTTGGTACTGGGGATTGAACCTAGGAGCATTCTGCCTCCAAGCTACACCCCAGCCCTTTTTATTTTGAAATAGGCTCCTACCAAGTTTCTACGTATCCTTAGCTAGACTATAAGTGCTAGACTAAATTCCCCCTCCTATACTTGGTCCTTAGTGGCAGAGGACTGCACAGCCATTTTACAGTTCATCATCATCAGACCTTAAATTCTGATTTCCTAAACTGTCTTCAGTACATGAGTAAAGTATTTCTTTGTAAGTTCTCAGGTGGAATTTTGAACACTCTAATCAAATCAAAGTAAAAGGCTGGTTTCTGAGAAGGAATACAATTTTACTAGGGTGTCCAGAGTTCCTGCTGTGGATCATCTGCTGTTCTTTGAAAACACAGTATTGGGTAAAATTAGTATATCTCCATCACTCTTAGGACTTTTGAATGAATGAATATATGATTTAACAGTTTGAGATGAAGACTGCTATACTGCTTTTAATATTTATTATGAGTTTTAAATTTGCTCAACCACAGGCCAGAGAGTGTACGTAAGTGTCCTGGTCAGCATTATCACAGCCACAATATCAAGACCTGACCACATAACTTAGAAAAAGGAAGATTCTTACAGCTTCAGGTTCAGTCCATGTGAAGCCAGGGACCGAGGATCTCTAGGCATGGAATGGGCAGTGGAGAAAGGGAGAGCACAAGGCGGTGCTCCTCACATCATGGCGGCTGAAGCAAGAGAGCGAGCAGGTGCAAGAACCATATATAATCCCCAAGCCACACCCTGCCAGCCACCACCCAAATAAGTCCATTACAGTGGATTTATCCACTGCTGGGATTATAGCCCTCAAGATTCAATTGTATTGCATCCAAACATTAATAAACAAGCTCCTTAGGGGACATTTTATATCTAACAGTAAGAATGAGGAAGAGTGATTGATCAACTGACTGACTGATCACTGCTTCTGAGCTTTAACAGCTAAAAGACAGTATTGTAAACTAGATTAATGGCCACTGTTTTTTCCCATTTATTCTGTATGTTTATAATTCGAATCAAGATACAGTCTATTCAGTTCTGGGTTGTTTTTTTTTTTTGTGTGTGTGTGTGTGGGGGGGGGGAATCCTTCCAAGCATAAAAGCCTCATTAATCTCAGAATCAGTACAAATAGCTACAGTTAATAACTCATGCATACATTTGGTTTATACTTCTTGTGACTCCCTTTTTCATTTCATTTTTTTCCTTCGCTCTGAACTTCCCCAGGGCAGCCAGAACAGTGTCATGAAGTGACTTAAACACCTGCATGACTAGATTCATGCCAGCACGGAAAGGAAGGGTTCAGAAAGTCCTTGACTTTTGTATTTGAAGACTGTATTGAGTCTTAAAACTGCAAACATCCTTGAGGAGCCCTGGATGCCAGAATCTCATTTCCCTTAACAATTTGGCAAAAATTTTAAATGTAGTTTTATACTGAGTATTGAAATTTAGGAAGGGTAAAAGTCATAATTTCTTAAGGCGGATCAGCTTAGTGGCTTGGTAGGTATGGTACCATTTACTGAGGCAAGATGGTTTCTTCATCCCAGTAAAGCAAAGCTTATATTGCTTAAAATAGTAAAAGGCTAAAAACAGCATGGGATTATGAATAATGGATGAGGTATTGCGAGACTATCATAAGATTTAGGCTGAACAGTACAGGCTGCTGAGGGGACCAGTAAACCATTCCCTGGGCCTCCTCGTGATGAGGGTGTGCCTGCTCCTCCTGATGGCAGGATGCTTTTAGAAACACTGTTACTTGCACATCACTTACTCTTGCCCTTCTGTTGCAATACTAGTGTCTTCTCTGTCCCCCTAGCACTGTAGACATTATTATTTGTGTTAATAGGAGACTCCTAATAATAAAAGTCCTAATAGAAATTGTACACCACATTTGCAACTCACATGGAGACCCTTATTTGTATCTTATAGATATTTCTTTGGGGTCCACTTAGTTTGAGGCCCTGTATTACATTCTCTGGAGAGGGGGATGCATGTGGCTGGCTCTGCTGGAAATTCTGTGTTAGCTGCGCTTGCCCCTCCTTCGCCATTTCACCAGCAGTGACTGTGCTCATTGGCCACAAGCACCGCAAAGCACCCCGTCAGCAGGGAGCTTGTGAGTGGCAACACTGGCTATATACAGCCAACTTTGGAGCCACCCTGTATAAGGGATATCATTGGCTGCTATCTCAGGTATGTTTTTTTTCCAGAGAGGATAGCAGACATGATATGTATTTCAGTCTAGTGCTTAAAGACAAATTACCAGAAAGCTACTTGTTCTGGTCAGCATTCTCACAACCAAAATCGAAAGACCTGACTATATAACTTAGCGGAAAGGAGAGTTATTTTCTTAGGGTTTTGAGTTCTTTCTGTGTGAGGCCAGGGACCAAGGATCTCAGGAGATGGCATCAGGTAGCAGAGAGAGGGAAAGTGCATGGGCTGTGCTCCTCACATCATGGGGGCCGGAAGCAAGAGTGAGAGCAGGGGGAGGAGGAACCACATATAACCACCAGGGCTGCACCCCAGGGACCACCTCCAGACACACCCAAATAAATCCATTGCAATAGGTTTATCCACTGCTGGGGTTATAGCCCTCATGACTCATTTACATCAGATCCAAACATTAATAATGAGCTCTTTAGGGGACATTTTATATCTAACTATAACAGTACTCATATGTACTTTTTTTGCAGTACTGAGGGTGGAACCCAGGGCCACACACATGCTAGACAAGAGCTCTACCAATGAACTACTCCCCACTCTGTGTATTTTTATGATGAAACTGAGGTGATACCTATTGTGCTAATGAGGAATTTCTACTTTACTTATTTGTTTGTTTGTTTGTTTGTTTGTTTGTTTGTTTGTTGGTACTTGGGATTTAACCCCGGGACATTCTACCTCTGCGCTACACTGCTAGCCCTTTTTTTTTGTTTTGTTTGTTTCTTTTGGTGGTACTGGGGGTGGAACCCAAGGGCTTTCTACCTCCAGGCTATACTCTCAGACCTATTTTATATTTTATTTGGAAACAGGGTCTCACTAAGTTTCTGAGAGCCTCACTAAGTAGCTGAGGCTGGCTTCGAACCTGTGTGATCCTCCTGTCTCAGCCTCCCAAGCATGCACCACCATGCCCAGCTACTGCTAGCCCTTTTTATTTTTTGTTTTGAAATAGGATCTTGCTAGGTTGATAAGAGTCTCACTACTTACTGAGATTGTCCTCCTGTCTCATGCTTCCAAGCCAATGGGATTACAGGCATGCACCACCACACCTGCTATAATTTTGGGGGGCAAAGTACTGGAGATTGAGCCCAAGGGCATACTACCTCTGAGCTATACCCCCAACCCTTTTTAAATTAATTAGTTAATTTTCTTTTGCAGTACTGGAGATGGAACCCAGGGGCATTCTACCTCCAAGCTATACCCCAGCCCTATTTTTATATTCTTTATTTTGAAACAGGGTCTCACTGAATTGTGGGAGGCCTCACTAAGTAGTAGCTGAGGCTGGCCACAAACCAGGATCCTCCTATCTCAGCCTCCCAAATGCTGGGATTACAAGTGTGTGCCACCACACCTGGCTTTTATTTTTTATTTTGAAACAGGTCTCACTAGATAGATGGGAATCTCACTATTTGCTGAAGCTGTCCTCAAACATGTAATCCTCCTGTCTTAGCCTCCCAAGTACTGAGATTACAAGTGTATACCACCACACTTGAGTCACCTGACTATAATTTTTAATTTTCAAAAAGATAAGATTCTATTAATCTCAAAATCTTTGGAAAGGCTATTTCTTACTCGATGCTGGTATTCCCAATGCTGGAAGTGTCCCAAGGGTAAAGAAAGTGCTTACCTGTAGGCCTGGCAGGCTGTGATGGAGGTGCTGCCGGGTCATGCATGCTTTCTCCTTATCATCACGTGGTGAGTGGCACCGCCTTGGCTGCCCGAGGCAGTGAGCAGATGGTTTGTTTTTGCTCTTACTTTGTTCCTGTGCTTAGGCTGTGGAGCCTGGCTGACCACGCCTTGATTGCCCGCTGTAACATGGAGGAAGCTGTGCGCAGTGTCGCCTTCAGCCCCGATGGGTCTCAGCTGGCCCTGGGCATGAAGGACGGCTCTTTCATTGTTCTCCGAGTCAGGTACGTACCAGTCCTGAAAATGGTATTCAGAGATGCTCTTTGTTAAATAGATTCTCCTGGTCATCACATGTGGCAGGACCTTAGGAAAAACACATTTAGTTTTCAAATAGGAATACTGTAGATCCTCAGTCCCCTAATTCCAAAGTCCAAAATAACTCTGAAAATCCAAATTTTTTGGTAATTTATGTGGTAGTAGAACTAAACCCAGTGAACTGAGGTGAGGCTATTTATAGTAGAAATAGTAATAGATAGAAATAATAGTAAAAATAATAATAGATCATGTAATTTGCTGGTAAAATATTGTATTTAATACAGGTACTGCTCCAGCCCCTGTATAGAGTTGTTACATAACACAATGTACATGAGCCTTTTTTCTTTTCTTTTTTTTTTTTTTTTGTGTGTGCGCGTGTGTGTGTGTGTGTGTTACTAGAGATGGAACCCAGAGGCATTCTACCTCTGAGCTATACCCCCTGCCCTATTTTTTATTCTTTATTTGGAAACAGGGTCTCACTGAGTTGCAAAGGGCCTTACTAAGTAGTTGAGGCTGTCTGCAAACTGTGATCCTCCTGTATCAGCCTCCCAAATGCTGGGATTAGAAGCATGCTCTACCATGCCCAGCACACATGAGCCTTTTTGAAATCCAATCAATAACAAACTTATAAGTACAGCTGACCCCAAGGGCCTTCAAATAAGAGATCATGGACTTTGTAGTTAAGCCAAGAAAAAGGGAAACAGGATAAAGCAGCTTTTAAACACTCTTGATTTTTGCAAGTGACTTGAATAAAAGATTGCATCCACCCACAAGTGTTACTTTAATTGAATATTTTCTATTTAATAACATCTTAAATTATTTTTACTGGACAAAAATTCTGACCTACCCTTGTACTTCCTCTAAGCACATTAGTTGCTCTCTTAGCTCATATAGTTTGAGATTGCAAAAAGAAATAAATGCAGTCATAAGTTAATATACTGCGTGTTTTGCCCAGAGATTTTTTTTTTTTTTTTTTTTTTTTTTTTTGCGGGTCTGGGGATGGAACCCAGGGGCATTTGATCTCCGAGCTACACCCTCTACCCTATTTTTTTTTTATTCTTTGTTTTTGGGGTTTTTTTTTCCCCAGTGGTACTGGGGTTCTTGGAAACCCTTCTGCCTCTGGGCTACACTCCCAGACCTATTTTTATACTTTTTTTTAAAATTTGGAAACAGGGTCTCTTAAGCCACCTCGGCTGGCTTCGAACCTGCGCGATCCCCCTGTCTCTGCCTCCCAAGCCCGGGGATTACAAGCCTGTGCCACCACGCCCAGCTATTCTTTGTTTTTGAAACAGGATCTCACTAAGTTGCGGAGGGCCTCACTAAGTAGCTGAGGCTGTCCACCATCTGATCCTCCCGTCTCAGCCTCCCAAATGCTAGAATTACAAGCGTGTGCCACCATGCCCGGTAGAAAATTCTGTATAGCACTGAAGAATACTCCTGACACAATACATTATACTAAATTCTCATTGCAAGACACACATAATTCATTACCATATTGGTAGGCAACATTTTCTCTTTCTCTTTGTTTGGAGACTCGTGATAAGATGTCTAATTACTAGATTTCCTTTTAGATAGCGTTTCCAAACCTAAAACAAAAACAATCCTCCACATTTATTTTATAACATTATAGTACACTATAATGCTACTAAAAGTGATAGCAAATATAATGAATTATTATGTGAAAGCAAACATTTGTTATTTATGCATTCAGTTTCTTTGGAAGTTGATAAAACTCTCTTTACTGACTTGGGGAACCTATCAGTCATAATCCTATCTCTTAGTCGAGAAAAAAATTTACCTCAGTGAGCTTTCAAATGTGAGCAGAAATTACTAAAAGAATTTAATCAGAAAGTTTATAAAAGAGCCCAGTGATTCAGTGTATTCATGACTGAACTTTCATAGTGAAAAATTAAATGATAATAATAACAACTTGCCATTCTAAAAGGTAATTTTCTTCTGCTTTTTGGATTTGCTTCTTGTAGCAATAAGCATCAAGCTTAACAGTCACAGTTTACTCATTTTCACATATAAGAAAGATGGCTAATTTTCATGCTAACCTTGATATATTCTACCTTTCTCCATAAAAAATTTAGGGAAAAACAATACGTAGTTGAACATGAAAGAAAATATCTATTGTAGTAAAGGATTTTTGTACTTACTTTGATAGTCCCAAATATTTTCTAACTATTTATTGTTAATTTTCTGGCTAGAGATTTCAAATACCTCATATTATTCCTCAAAGATGATAAAAAGTAGATCTGTTAATGCTGGTGGGTTTTCTCTCCCTTTCAAAACATTTTCTTTTTCCTTCAACATATATTTTAAAACATGACTTGGGTTTTCTACCTTGAGATTTTCTGCTTATCATTTTGCTTTTTATTCCTACAGAGATATGACAGAAGTGGTTCATATCAAAGACCGGAAGGAAGTCATCCATGAAATGAAATTTTCTCCAGATGGCTCTTATCTCGCAGTGGGATCCAATGATGGCCCCGTGGATGTCTATGCCGTTGCCCAGCGGTATAAGAAAATAGGAGAATGCAACAAGTCACTCAGTTTCATCACGCACATTGACTGGTCCTTGGACAGCAAATACTTACAGACTAACGACGGTGCAGGAGAACGATTGTTTTACAAAATGCCATGTAAGGCATGCATAGTTATTGGGTGTTTGTGAAAAGCAAAACTTTAAAACACATGAAGAAGATATAAGAGAATATTCTTATAATCTCAGGGAAGGGACTCTGAAACTAGATCCCCAAGTCATAAGCCCTCAAGGAAAAGGTTAATGAATTGAAACACATTATTAAAGTAAAAAAAATAATAACTGCATAGATAAAGTAACCAGGAGTAAAATTTAAAGACAAAGCATAGATAAGACATAAATCCTTCCAGTTGCTATACTGGACAAAGAATATATGTCTAGAATATATAAAGAAAGCCTTAAAAGTGAAAGGAAAAATACGAGAAAATGCACAAATCTTAAATGGCCAGTAGTCATATGAATTAAGGAATCAGGGAAATAATAATTTCAATAGTGAGATACCAGTTTTCATAGTTTAGACTGGCAGAAGTCTGTCAATAAAACATAATAGGAAGAGGGGAAATGGAAGCCACATGCATTCAGTTGGTAACATGCACAAAGACACATGTACGAAAATGCTTGTTTTAGTGATATTTGTGGTACCTAAAAATGAGGCACAATTCAAAATTAGCAGCATGAGAAAAGCTTAATTAAATGTGATGCAGTGATACAATAGGTACTATTACGAATTTGAACTAAACCTATTTAAGTCAATGTAAATAGATCTAAAACACATACTGCCAAGCAAATAAAAATCGCAAAATGACTACTCATATGAAATTGTGGGACATGAAAACAAATTACATATACTATTTACAGCCATATACATATATAGTAAAATGTTTTTTAAATGTGTTGGAATGATAAACACCCCATTTATTGCATTGTACCTCTAAGGAGAGAAAAATGAGATTAGTAGGAATATCCACTAGATTTTTAACTACTATAACATTTTCCTTAAAATTCTGTGATAAAGACAAATGATAAGATTTATTGAAGCAGGGTGGCACATACTTTTTCATTATAGTATTCTTTTAGATTTTAAATATTTCATATCATTCCTCAAAAATGATAAAAAGTAGATCTTTAGTTTTCTATATACTTGAATGTTTTATGATTTTTTGAAGCACAGATCACCTGAAATTTGTTTTACAGCCAACTTTCAGTACTAGAAGACCGATGACCCATTTTGTTCACTGTCTAAATCTTTTGCTTCATCTGCTATTTCCTCTTCCTTGTTTCTTTTCTTTGTCAGTTTTATCGTTCATTAGTGCATCTTTCAAAGATTGGATAAATGGTGATAATGCAAAACAGTCACAATATTTCTGTCAGTGCATGGCACACACAGTTCTATGGCAGGATTAAAAATGAATGAAAGTGAACTGGATGTATTATCTGTGAGTTTCAATTGCCAGACAATGACACTCTTATCATAACCCAGATTCTAAGGGTTATTGGCTTCATAGTCATTAGGAAAATGAGTTCTGCCAGAATCCAAGAGGAACAGAATGGTCTGTTGAAACTTGAGAATGGATTGCCCTGGGAAAATGAGAAACTGTTTCTGAAATCAGCTCACAACCACTACATAGGACTTCAAGATTTGAATTCTCAAAGATTTGAGGATCATAGTCCTTATTTACTATGATGATTTTAGTCCAAATCTATGTTCTTCATAACTGGAATCCCTTATCATGTGCTTTATTTGGTGAATATGCTCATTAAGAATTTAGAAAGTCATAGCTGGATGTGGTGGCACACACTTGGAATCACAGGATTTGGGAGGCTGAGACAGGAGGATCTGGGTTGGTGACCAGCTCCAGCTACTTACTGAGGCCCTCTCCAACTCAGTGAGACCCTGTTTCAAAATAAAGAATAAAAAATAGGGCTGGGTGTGTTGTTCAGAGGTAGAATGCCCCTGGCTTCCATCCCCAGTAGGGCTGGGGTGTAGCTTGGAGGTAGACTCCCCCTGGGTTCAATCCCCACAATCACCAAAAATTTAGAAAGTCATAATTGACATTTATGACCATACTCTAACTTTTAAAAGAGATTTATCTGACTTAGCCTATAATACTAAAATGCCATAAATAAAATATAAATTATCATATTATCATCTTTAATGATTTTTAATATAAAAAGAAATTTTAGCATTTTAATCTTGACCTCAAATAATTATATTTTTTTGTTTAGTTTTTTTTTTGGAGCTGGTAATTGAACCTAGGGGCTTCTACCTCTGAGATATACCCTCAGGCCTATTTATTTTCTATTTTGAAACACCTTACTAAGTTGTGGAAGGCTTCACCAAGTTTCTGAGGCTGGCCACAAATCTGTTATCCTCCCGTCTCAGCCTCCCAAGTACTGGGATTACAAGCATGTGCCACCAAGCCCAGCTTTTCTTTAAGTTTTTATTGAAGAATCATTGACTATAAAATAATGAGTAATATATAACATTAAGAGTCTCAGCCTTATCAAATTCATCAGTACACCATTACCATGTGTATTTTTTGTATCTATTCTGTTTGCTTCGTTTTCTTCCTTCCTTCCTTCATCCCTTCCTCTCTGCCTCCTCACCTCCTCCTTCCCATCTCCTTTTTTCTTTCTCTCTTTATTTCATTTTGTGGTACTAGGGATTGAACCCAGGACCATTCTGCCCCTGAGCTACATTCCCAAACCTATTTTTTTTTTAAACAGGGTCTCACTAAACTGAAGAGATCCTCATTAAGTTGCTGAAGCTGGCTGCAAACTTGTGATTCTCCTGTCTCAGACTCCCAAGTACTGGGATTGTAAGCGTGCACCCCCATGCCCAGCTAATATTATTTCATACATACATTTTCCATATTATAGAAACCTATGGAACATATGTTTCTCATTTGCAATAGCAAAATAACATTCCATTCAGTGATATCATAATTACTTTATTGTTCTATTATTGGAAATTTGGGTTTATTTCCAACAACTTTGCTAGTCCAGATAGTACAGCTCCAAATACCTTTCCAAAGGTAGGATTTTATCTTCTGAGTTATTTCCTGGTACTGTATTCTCCAAAGCACATTGTAGACATAAATCTTAATGGAGTTTAAGATCGTAGAGGTATACATGTACACTTCACTCATTTAGCCCTTCCCCAATTTCTACCCCAGTCCCTCCCCCTCTCTCTTTCCCTTGTATATTTCTTTACCTTTGTGTTTCCCCAGTTGTTTTCTTGACTAATCGAAGCTAATAGATGTTTTGTTTTGTTTTGTTTGCAGTACTGAGGATAGAACCCAGGGGCATCTACCTCTGAGCTATACCCCCAGCCCTATTTTTTATTCTTTATTTGGAAACAGAGTCTCACTGAGTTGCAGAGGGCCTCACTAAGTAGCTGAGGCTGTCTGCGAAGCATGATCCTTCTGTTTCAGCCTCCCAGATGCTGGGATTACAAGTGTGCACCACCAAGCCTGGCTAGAAGATTATTTTTAAAGGTTATAGATCTCTATGAGGAAAATGAATAAAATAAATTAGAATATGCTTTTTATGTAAATGCAACACTATTATTATTACTTATTGATTATTTTTAGCTGGGAAGCCTTTAACAATTAAAGAAGAAATCAAAGGAATTCTCTGGGCCTCCTGGACTTGTGTGAAAGGTCCAGAAGTAAGTGGAATTTGGCCCAAATACACTGAGGGCACCGACATCAACTCAGTGGATGCAAATTATAACAGCTCAGTGCTGGTGTCCGGAGATGATTTTGGACTGGTCAAGTTGTTCAAATTTCCTTGTCTCAAAAAAGGTAAGACCAAGGGAGGTTTCACTGGAGAAAATTTTACTCTGGATGTTTATACAGTACAATGAAGACTTATTTTCTCAGTATCTAGTCAGCTGGCTGCATTTTCTCTCATATATTCATGTTTACTCTTCAACAGTTTTACATGGAAGGTGCTGTGAGGTCTTCTATTTTTACCATCTTTAGATAACACGCTTAGCTAGGCATGGTCACACATGCCTATAATCCCAGTATTTGGGAGGCTGAGACAGGAGAATTGCAGGTTCAAGGACAGCCTCAACAATGTAGCAAGACTTTTAGAAACCTAGTGAGATCCTATTTCAAAATAAAAATCAAGGGCGCAGAGTTAGAACGCCAAATGAGTTCAATCCCCATTATCACACACACACACACACACACACAACATGCTTTTGTAATTTAAGTCAGAATTCCTTATTAGAGTTAATACCATTGCCTGCTTCTTAAAACCTGTTTTCACTTTTTTTCCCCCCCGCAGTACTGGGGTTGGAACCCAGGGGCATTCTACCACCAAGCTGCACTCCCAGCCCTATTTTTTATTCCTTATTTTGAAAGAGTCTCACTGAGTTGCAAAGGACCTCACTAAGTAGCTGAGGCTGTCTGTGAACTGCAGTCTTTCTGTCTCAGCCTCCCAAATTCTGAGATTACAAGCATGAGCCACCATGCCTGGCTGTTTTTCACATTTTAAACAAGTCATATTTTATTTGTATTTACACTTATGTAAATTTCATATGTTCCTCTGTAGTATTGTAATTAAAGTTCTATTATGCTGCTTAGCTACCTGTGCTTATTTGAAAAAGCAAAGCAACTCTTTTAAACATAATTAAAAGAATCTGAAAGTTATCATTCTGGTGACAATGTGCTTTCTAGACCCTTTGTCACAGCACTAATTTTGAAAACCGGATTTGCAAAACAGTAGCTAGTGATCTTGGAGAAAGAAATTGGATTCAAAACAACCTCCTTGGCCTTCACATTTTGCTGCTTGCTTTATAGTTGAGAGGGTATCAGTTCAATATTGTAGTCCCTTTGGACTCTGTAGAATGTAACTGGGTTAACTATAAACTCATCTTTTCTTCATTCGCAAGCTTAGACAAAGCCCTTACACAGGCTCTTCTGAGACTCCTCTGCTGTGTCCTGAAAATATGATCTTACAGCAGTGATCAGCAGGGACATGCTGCTGCCTGAAAACGCTTTCAGTTGAATGATTTTTAAATTAAGCAAGGAAGAGGATTGAAAAATGTAATCAGAAAGTCATTTTCAGCTAACTGACAGTTTTGAAGCAGTGACAATTACGGTACAAAATGGAATATAAAATGCATAGCAAACCCACTGCCCTGGCACTTGACAAAATGGCCATCAGTTAAAACATTCAAGGCACAACATTACCACAGTGTGCCAAGTTCAGACTCCTCTCTTTCCCCCTAATGGTTCTTGTGAGTAATAGGGCATATCTTGTTAGATTAATATACTTGCAGAGGAAACACTAGGCAAGTTAGATGTCCAGAAACTCAGGATTCACAAGCAACATCACTGAGGTCCAAAGCGTCGCTACCAGTCTCCAGCACCAGAACTCAGGAATGACATCAACTCCATGAAAACAGTTATCTCCCTTATATCCCCAAACTTTGTAAGATGGACTTGGATCTAGAAAATAGCAATAGAAATGTGGGTCTGGCATGAACAGTGAGAGATGGTGAACAGTGCAGTCTGTCAAAATGAGGTACTATTAAAAAATAACCCTGCAGATGAGGCACAGAGGCCTGTGAGGGAGAGAGGGGAGGGGGCGGTGGAGTGACAGGCGAGAGTAGCAAAGTCCACCTCGGCAGCCTGCCAGGCCCCTATGTCCGCAGAGCAAGTCCGTGTTCTACTTTTCATGATACATATTTATAAATCTTGGAATTCACCTCAGATACTTCAGGCATTTGTGTCTTTTTTTATGCCAGAACTGCTGATTGGGAAGCTAATAAAAACGTGTGGGATTTGTTGATAGAAATAGTAGTTGATGGAACTCATCTCTCTAACCTAGGATACCAGTAACAGATATTTTCCCAAGTTTTTCTATCATTTAGGCTTGGTGGTGGTGGTGGTGGTAGTGTTGTTGCTGTTGTAATGGGAATTGAACTCACGGGCATACTACCTCTGAGCTACACCCTCAGCCCTTTTTTTTTTTTTCTTTCTTTTTTTTTTTTGAAACAGGATCTCGCTAAGAGGTTGCTGAGGCTCTCTAAGTTGCTGAGACTGGCCTCCAACTGTGATCCTTCTTTCTCAGCCTGTCAAGCACTGGTAATATAGGCACGCACCAACACACCCAGATCCCCCCAAGATTTGAACTCAGTTCTTCCCAAGGTGACCATGAGCAAGTATGGGAGACCAAAGAAGCATCAGAGTCTTCTATTATGATTAAATAAAAATCACAGCCCAGATAATTTGGCACCTTGAGAATTGTATATTGTCTGTATTCTGTTGTACAATAATTAGATATGTGTTCTTCAGGTAATGGGAATTACTGAATCGGTATTATTTTTATTACTTTATTGTTTTTATTACTTTTTCTCATTTTGACAGTTTTTAAATCATATCATAATTAGAATCAATATTGTCAGTTTTCCTCGGTGCAACTTACCACATGCTGATTGCCTACCTCACAGTTGTTGACATGTAGTAAAATCTAAAGGCTTGCTCATTGGCGTGTGCCATTTCTCAACATCCATGGTGCCCACCCCTACTTCAAGGGGAGGCTCAAAGGCTGAGGCTCATGTTTTACCTTTGTGCTCTCACCCTTTACACACACACACACACACACACACACACACACACAGGCAGACCTCCAACAACTACCTCACATGACAAGTGTCCTGGGTATTGTGGACTTGAGCTGCAGAATCCTGGCTCCTTGACAGTCAGTATAGCCTGGATGGGCTTCATGTGGAGGAAGAACAGAAAGGCCAGAGCATGTGAGTCAGCGGGAAGTCTACAAGACTCCTACCATGAGGTGGGAGAAGGCAGCAGGAACTATGTCATGAAGGCCTAGCAGCCACTACTAGAAATGTGGGTCTTATTCTGTGTGTAATGAAACACCAATGCGAGCTTTAAGCAGAGAAGTGACATGGCCAAATTAAATCTTTGAAAGATCACCTTAGCCGCCTATCCCTATAATCTCAGTACTTGGTGTAAGATTGTAGAATGCGGTATGCCCATTAGCATAGAAACACACCGAGATCCATAATAAGTTATGAGAGGCTTTATTCGTGGGGGATCAACCTCCAGCCCCCGCGTGGCCGCGGGGGCCGGTGGCGGGCGGGAGAATGCCTCCCTCCCTCTCCGGGTCCTCTCTGAACTCTGCTCTTCCGGACCGGGAGGCCTGGTCCCCTCCCGGAATCGCAGAGCTCCGCCTCCTAGCTTCCGGCCCTGCCCCAACCTTACACTTGGGAGGCTGAGACAGTAAGATGCCAGGTTTGAGGAGAGCCTCAGCAATATAGTGAGATTCTCAGCAACCCAGCAAGACCCTTTTTCAAAAACAAAAAATAAAATAGAGCTGAGATATATCTCAGAGGTAGAATGCCACTAGGTTCAGTCCCCAGTAATGCGCGCACATGCACGCACACACACACACACACACACACACACACACACACACACGAGGGGGGAAGGGAGACCATGTTGATGTTATATGAAATAGATTAGAAAAGAAGACTTCAAGTAGGGGAATTATTATTATTTATTTATTTATTTATTTATTTATTTATTTATTTATTGGTGGTACTGGGGTTCCTGGAAGCCCTTCTAACTCCAGGCTACACTCCCAAACCCATTTTATACTTTTTACTTTTTTATCACAGGGTCTCGTAAGCCAGTACAGCTGGTTTCAAACCTGTGTGATCCTCCTTTCTCCACCTCCCAAGCGCAGGGATTATAAACCTGCGCCACCACACCTGGCCAAGTAGAGGAATTTGATGTGGCTAGGAATTGATGCAGAGAGAGGTGATGTGTTTTGGAAACGGTTTCAAGGTAGAGCTGAAGGTCTTAATGCTAGAATAGGTTTGAGACTAGAGGGGACAAAAGAATCACTAGAGATGTCTCCGGATTGTGGGACTTCAGCAGTGGGGTAGAAGCTAGCACCATTTACAGAAATGGGAAAATGAGAAAAGAAAATATCCGCTGTCTTATGAGGGTGAGAGAGTAGCAGGGGAAGGGGAACTCCTCAGTCTTCTCTGAGACAAATAGGACCCCCTGTTAGACACCCAGTGGACATGGCGCCTAAGGCACTGGCCCTCCAGGGGAGATAAACGTGTGGCATTCACAGGCACATCAGCAATTTTCAGTGGGAGAGGAAGTTGATAAAGAGATAAGGGCTGAGGCCTGAGCCCTTCTTGTGGTGGATTTAACAATGCATAATCTTAAACAGTCACTCAGTAGCCTTGGAAGATACAGATGTGGCCTTCACTTATTTGATAAATATTTGTTAAGTGCTGTCCTAGAGGGTAGAGATAGGTCGATGAAAAAAAGCAAGCACAAATCCCTGACCTTATGGGCTTTTTTCTACTGAGAGGACACAATTAATACTCAAAAAAATGAATATGTGCAATGATGAAGGTGCTATGAAGATAGAGCAAACAGTAGAGAATACTGGTGGCACAGCATAGTGTTGCTGTTTTAAATAAGACAGTGAAAGAGGACTTGCCTTAATTTCATTTGACCAGAAACCTGAAGATAAGGGAAAGATCCCTTTATATTTTCAGGGAAAGAATGTTCCAGAGAGAACAGCAAACACAAGGCTTAGAGGCAGAGAGTACTTGTCATGCTTGAGGTCTAGAGAAGGGGCCAGTGTTACTGCAGCAGAGTAGGCAAGGGAAAGAGGACAGAAAACAGGATCAGAGAAGTGAGGCCTAAATGCTAATGGCACAATGCTTTTTAGTTTCAGTCTGCCAGGGTGCATTGGTTATCTGCATAACAAATTACCCCACCTTCAAATGATCAACTTGTGAAAAAACATATTTGATCTCCCAGTGGGTGAGGATTGATAGCAGCTTAACTGGGTGGGTGGAGTTCAGGTTCTCTCTGAGGGCACAGTCATCTGAAGGCCAGAGTGAGGCCAGAGGATCCATTTTCTCTCACTCATGTGGCTCTTGGCAGGAGGCCTCCGTTCCTTGCCATGGGAGACTCTCCATGGACCGTTGAGTGTCTTTATGACTCTGCATGATCCAAGAACAGTAGCCAGGAGGAATGCCTTTTATAACCTCCTCTTGAATTTCACAAACCTTTGTTTTTGCCATATTTTATTCATTTTGATTTGTATCAAAGAATTCTTGGACATATCTTTAAAGAGGCTAAATGATCTTCAAGGAGGGTATAAGTTTCAGGGCAGCAATGGATAGCCCCTTGCTTTTAGGATCTACAGAGATAGGGGAAGAATAGCCTGCTTTCCAATTATTGAATTATCATTAGCCAGCATTTCCAGCTGACCCTGTTCGAATCAGTTGGACTTTATTAACACAACTTATTGAGGTAACTCTTTGAAATAGGTAAGCTTGCTTCTGAGACCCGGTGCTTTCTTTTCCTTCTGTGACAGTATTTTTCTAGTCTTTTTTTTATGAGAGTGGGCTGAGAAAATGGTATATGCCTGGTCACACATGCCCTCAAGAAGGGATCCAAAGTAGTTGTTTTCACCTCTGTGTAAATTTTAATTCATTGCATCTCAGTGGGTATTTGAATTTTTAACATGTGATGGTTGAAGGCATGGCCTTCCTCCTTTAAAAGTGATTCCATGTAGAGGATTTTACAAGAGGTACAACTGTTTTCAGAGTGGAGTGGGCGCCTGTTGACCTCTGACACCTGCCATAGTCTGTGGAGTTCTCAGCCTTCACAGGTTGTGGACCTGTTTACCCAGAGTGTCTTTATCCTGCTGTATTCTAAACATATCCCGGAGACTTTATTGCAAGTTTAACTACAAATACAGCTTCCTATTGCACTTGCTACCTGGGAGTCCGGTGTTTACTTTGTAAAGCAACTCATTTAAAAGAAAAAAAATAATTCTCACAGCTCTAAGAATACAACACATTTCTAAGAATTATTTTTTGTTTCCCTGTTGTAAAGATGTGCCTGTTTTATCTTGCATTTAAATAACCATGTGGCCGGGCGTGGTGGCACATGCTTGTAATCCCAGTGCTTGGGAGGCTGAGGCAGGAGGATTGCATGGGTTCGAAGCCAGCCTCAGCTATTTAGGCTCGCAGCAACTTAGTGAGACCCTGTTTCCAAATAAAATATCAAATAGGTCTGAGAGTGTAGCCTGGAGGTAGAAAAGCCCCTGGGTTCCACCCCCAGTACCACAATAAATAAATAAATAAATAAGTAAATAAATAAATAAATAATACTCCTTATCATTTATTTCCAGAATCAATTAAACAATATGCATTATTTGAAACAGGTTCAGAGATGTCTTTAGCTATAGAGTGTAGATTTTAAGACTCAGCTTCAGATTAATTCATAATACAATAACTGAGATATGTTTAAAGTATTTTCTTATTTGTTATAATACATAAGACTAAAAATAGTTTTCTAATATATTTTAAGATTTTATTCCATGTTAATGGGAATATGATTTCTTTTTTAGCCAATGAAATTTTGGGCATATCTAATCTCAAAAAATATCTTTTCAGGAGCCAAATTTAGAAAGTATGTGGGTCATTCTGCACATGTGACAAATGTCCGCTGGTCTCACGACTGTCAGTGGGTGCTGAGCACAGGAGGGGCCGACCACTCCGTGTTCCAGTGGAGGTTTATTCCAGAAGGTGTCAGCAACGGCATGCTAGAAACTGCACCACAGGGTAAAGCTAGTCATAACTTTTGTATGTCTGATTTTCAATAAACATTTCAAGGAATATTCTAAGATCTATTCTGGTGGTAAAGTCTTAAAAAGCAATTTTGAAAAATTTACTCCTGCAATTTAAAAAATTAAAATCAAAGATACTTTGAGACTAATATGAGTCGATTAAATATGAAGGATTTTGAAGCCTTTGAAAGATTTTGCTTATATCAAATGCAAATTGAAAACTTAAAGTGTATGTGAAAAATTAACCTTATCTCAAAATTAACCCTATCTCAACAGTAAAATAAAATAAACAATGATAGGAGTGTAGCTTGGAAGTAGAATGCCCCTGAGTTCAATCCCTAATACCAAAACAAATAAACAACAACAACAACAACAAAACCCCAGGGATCCTGCTATGTGAGGAAATCTGCTTGGGGAAAGCTGTTAATACTCCTGAGAAGGGTAGGTCCCCTTAGCCAAAAGATGGGAGGAGAAAAATGTATAGGAATCTATATCAAATGAAAATATTATGTAGTTTTTTATTATTTACTTAGCTAGGTTAGAAGAAAGAAAACACTTTAAATATTTTTAGCTATTTAGGATCTCAGAATTTTTGCCTGTTTCTTGTGGATTTTTTCTGCAGAAGGTGGCACTGATTCCTACAGTGAAGAATCGGATTCAGATTTATCTGATGTGCCTGAGTTGGACTCTGATATTGAGCAAGAAACTCAAATCAATTATGATCGCCAGGTGAGTAAGCAGAGATCAATGAAAATGCATAGCCTGGACCTGACGCTCAGTGAATTTGAATGTTGTACTGAAAATGGCTGGTACTTGGGCAAAAGAGAATTATGGCAAAAATAAGAAAGACCGCCTACTTTTTCTGTTAAGTGCAAGTTAAAATTAAAGGATTTCCTCTACTTTATCATTTAAAAAGTTAGGTAGAAGGGCTGGGCGTGGTGGCACATGCTTATAATCCTAGTACTTGGGAGGCTGAGACAGGATGATCACAGGTTTGCAGCCATCTCAGCAACTTGTGAGGCCCTTTGCAACTTAGTGAGACCCTGTTTCAAAATAAAGAATAAAATAGGGTTAGGAGTGTAGCTTGGAGGTAGAATGTCCTGGGTTCAATCCCCAGTACCATGAAAAAAAGAAAAAATAAAGTTAAGTAGAAGGTATTTAGTTACAAAGTTCCAAAACTAAACCCATACTGTTTGGGATTTTTGCCTAATATCTACCACTTAAAACTTATAAATATTTTCTTGCAAAAAAAATATACATGAAAGCTATAGAATTTTTTTAATTTTCTTAGGAAATCATGAAAGCCTGTGTTTTCAGAGTGAGAATCCTGGAGGCATTGTAGTTTGTATGTGTGCTGTTATCCTCCTAACTTATAGCAACCATTACCCATTTAATTAAAGTAAACATTTACTCACAATATTATTCTTCTAGTTGAAAACCATTTCTTTTTTTAATTAATTAATTTTTTTTAAATTGGTGCATTGTAGTCATATATCAATCACATTGAAGTACAAGACTTGAGAGGATATACAAGCACACATCATCCAATTAGCCCTCATCCAGCCCCCATCCCATTCCCTCCCTCTCCCTCCATCCCATGCTTCTTTGGTGATTAACTTTGATACATTTGTTTATGTACCTCCTGTGTTTAAAAGAGGCTCTGTCCTCCACTATTATATACCCTCTGATTGGTCACATTAGTTGCTTCACTATAGGGCCCTTTCTATAGCTCAACCTCTTCCTGTTGCCCCTTTCCTCCTAGTTATTGCTGATTAGGGGAAGCGTCTGATTTACATTTTCTGTGATATTTCTCTGTGCATGCTGCGTTGCAAGTACCAATCCCACTCTTGACGGCCCCAGTAGTGGCCTGGCTACTCAGTGGACTGATCCAGACCTTGCTGGCTCAAGCAGCGGCCTTGCCTCATGGGAGGCCCTGATTCTGGTCTCGCTGGCCCCGACCCCAGCCTAACCCCTTAGATGGCTCCGATCCCGGCCTTGGAAGCCGCAGGAGTGGCCTTGCCTCATGGCAGGCTCCGATGCCGGCCTCGCTGGCCCCAGCACCAGCCTAATCCCTCGGCAGGCTCTTATCCTGGCCTTGGAGGCCCCAGAACTGGCCTTGCCTCACGGCAGGCTCCTATGCCAGCCTTGCTGGCCCCAGCATCGGTCTAACCCATTGGCAGGCTCCAATCCTGGCCACGGAGGCCTCAGTAGTGGCCTTGCCTCACGTCAAGCTCTGATGTCGGCCACTGGCCCGCCATCCGCCTAACCCCTCAGCAGGCTCCGATCACTGTCTCTGGGGTTATTATTTCAAAGGTTCCAGATGTAATGTATCAGATGTCTGCCTCCCCTGAGTACTGGCCACTGCCATTGCCACTGCCTCCACCATTTCAAATCCTTCCCAGGCTCTTTTTCCACTCTGAATGTTGTCTAGTTTTCCTAAGCATGCGTGACAGTAGCATTCAGCATTTGATGTAAGTTCTCCAAAAAAATAAGGTTGGTAGGATCCGGTTTCTGCTTCTCCTGAATACAAGTCTCCACCGCCATCGCGGAGACCTCTTTCAACACCGCCTTTCTCCTTGGTCTCCGCTAAACTCTCTCCTTACAGGTGATGTCCAAGATTCTTAACAATATAGAGAAACAGCAGTCCTCCTTCACGTAGAATGTTTCCATAAGTTCTAGTGCATTTAGATAAGTTTTGTCTGCATCTCCAGTGTCCTGGCATCTGCAACGGCTTTCTTAACTCCTCTCCGATATTTTTCTTTTTTTCTTTTCCTTTTTTTTTTTTTTTTAAATAAGAGAAGACAGTATATGTGGTTTGAGGAGGTAGTGTGATCAGGCACTCACTCAGTAGCACTGTAACCCGGTCGGTTTCCCAATGGGTCCAGAGTGCTCCGCACTACTCTGCCTGGGGCCCAGGGTCCTGTGACCCAGGCCCTGGCTGGCGTGCCCCGCGCGACCCCCACCTGGAACCCAGGGTACTGAGCCCGGTTTCTCCAGGGGTCTGGCGTGCTACGCACAGTTCAGCCCAGGGCCCAGAGTCCCGTGACCCGGGCCTGGCTGGCATGCCCCGCCTGACCCCCACCCGGGACCCAGTGTCTTACTGGGCCCGGTTTCTCCAGGGGTCTGGTGTGCTACACGCGTTCCAGCCCGGGGCCCAGAGTCTCGCGACCCGGGCCCTGGCTGGCGTGCCCTGCCCGGCCCCCGCCCGGAACCCAGGATACTGGGCCCGGTTTCTCCAGGGGTCTGGCATGCTATGCGCAGTTCGGCCCAGGGCCCAGAGTCCCACGACCCGGGCCCCAGCTGGCGTGCCCCGCGCGACCCCTGCCCAGAACCAAAAACCATTTCTAATAGAACAGTTGGTCATTTGTGTCCAGTTTTTTGGAAGCTGATGTTTCATCACTGGCTCTGAGCAGTGATTGTTAAAGAAAGCAATCTTTCAGAGGAATCTAGACATACCACTTTGTCATGGTGTTATCCACAGGGATTCTATTTTCTTCTCTGTCATTTTTAAAGGTATTAAAGCAGATTCAGTAAATGAACATGGAGAGCATAGGTGCCAGGTTTGGACGCATCACCTGTCAATGCTGTCCCGGAGCTGTCCCAGATAGGCCCGGAGCAGCTACCCTGCATTGAGTGTCTATGAACCAGAATGGAACCCAAGAGGTTACAGAACCTTTTCCACAGCACCATCATATTAGGATAAGAATGCTGATGTGGTCGTCACTCTAAAGCACTTATTCTACATCTTACTTGGTTTACCTTTATATAAGCCCTGAATTTGCTGATTTTTCTGATTCAGTATTTGAAAAATTGAATTCATATAAAGGCAATCCAAGTTAGAGTTTGAATCAAATTCATTATTAAATTAGCTGGACTATGTACTGATAAATGTATTATGGAATACAACTACTAAAGAAAAGGATTTTAAAGTAAATTATTAATGGAGGAATATCATGCAGACACTAAAGCAGAATACCCTGATATCAAGGAGTAATAAAACCTAGGCAAAATGAACACAAGATTTTAGGGGAAAGCAATTTTGTTTAGTTGGAACAACTAATAATCATTTTTTTATTTAATGAAATGATGCTAGCAAAAAATGAAAAAACACAACTGTATTGAAATCCCTGGCTAGGACTTATATAGTCTCCCTTGTGCCGGTATTGGAAAATCACTTTGGAATTAATTTCCAAAATGTAAAAACTAGTCAGGGCCTGGTTGCTGCCAGGCACTCAGGCAGGGAAGGAAGACAGCTATTATAATTCAGAGTCCCTCTTTCTCTTTGCCCTTCATTCTTAAGATTAACCTATAGTAAAATCCTTAGATTCAATTGAAGCCTTTAGCCCTAAAAATATATGGAGGCGATCAGTGCCTCTGTTTGCCTCCTCTCCTCTGTGACCAGGCCTGGGTATTGGAAAGGTAAACTCTGTGCTGCTTCGAAGCACCCTAGTTGATGAGCAGCCAATACTGTCCAATACAACAGAGGCAAAGGCCAGGTAGATCATTGACCCTGCACTTAGTAAGTGCACTGTCTGAAGGCAAAGCGCACCAGGCTAAGAAATAAGTTACTAGCTCAGCCTTGGTAATGCTGATAAGATACCAATACAAAAGGGTGGGGTCCCAAAAAGGAGTCAAAGTTTCATTTTTCGTCTCTCCAGTGTGCGTGCCAGCATGCTGCTTTTTCCTTCTCTATTTCCTACTGATTTTTGAAATAAAGATTTGTTAAAAGCTTCACTGAGCTGCCTAATAGTTTTAATTTTTTGATTCAACAAAAGTTAGTTGAATAAGAAAAAGAGCCCTCTGTTCCATTTAAACTGCAACATCCCTGACTTCCTATTTTTCAATGCTTTTTTACCCATTTGATTTTATGTTCACAGTATTTCTAAGCAGAGACTTTTTTTTTTGTATGTTCTACAAATGAAAAATTAAGGGCCACAGAGGATATGAGACTTTATCAAATAAGTAGTAGAAATAGAATTCAGTGCTATAAAGTAAATAATTGAGATGAATAATTACTTTTAGATATAAAAGCTTAATTCATTATACCTGTTATAGATAAAATAGTATATCTTCTGATTTCTCTTTTTTAACTGATTTTTGATCAAATTCTAAGCAAGGACTTTATTACAATATTTCAGTTTTATCAATGTTGTTTATAGATAAAAATTTTCCTTCATGAAGATAAGAAATTATTAGATCTATTTTGTTTTCAATGTTAACCTGACATTTCTTGATAGTAGAGCATAAAGATATGGTAAAAAGTATATTGTTAGCCAGGTGTGGTGGCACACGCTTGTAATCCCAGCATTTGGGAGGCTGAGACCAGAGGATTGCGGTTCGTAGACAGCCTCAGCTACTTAGTGAGGCCCTCTGCAACTCAGTGAGACCCTTTTTCAAAATAAAGAATAAAAAAAATGGGCAGGGAGTGTAGCTCAGAGGTCAAATGCCTTTGGGTTCCATCCCCAGACCTCAAAAAGAAAAAGAATAAATTTTTTAAAATGTAAATTTAAATTAATTTGTAGGGCATATTCTCCCAGTAACAGATTGTGGGTCCTGGGTCAGTCCAAGAGATTGAGCTTCACTCTCTATGTCGGAGTCCAATCTGTTAAGATGTATGAGACCATGAAAGAAAGAAAATCCAAAGAACAATTCTAGAAAAAAAAATAAAGCCCCCATTTTGCTAATTTCAGATTCATCAAATGATTTCTTACCTTAGAAGAAATAAAACAAAATATATTTTATTGATAACTTATTTCCCCTTTTATTTACTAAATGTCAGCATATTTCTGGATATAATTTACTTTAGAAAATAACAAATCAAGGGAGGAGGAAATTACTTTAAACCACAGCCATTTTATTTTATTTTATTTTTTTATTTTTTGTGGTACTAGGTGTGGAACCCAGGGACTTTCTACCTCTGGCCTATACTCCCAGACCTATTTTGTACTTTATTTGGAAACAGGGTCTCACTAAGTTACTGAGAGCCTCACTAAGTAGCTGAGGCTGGCTTCGAACCTATGTGATTCTCCTGTCTCAGCCTCCCAAGTGTGGGGATTACAAGTGTGCGCCACCATGTCTGGCACACAGTCATTTTAAAAATAACTTGTTGGTTTTATTCATTGAGAAAAAATAGTATTCAATCTCATGACTTATGTTTTTAAAAACATTGTTTTGCCTCAGTAACCTGTGAGGCGCTCTGCAACTTAGTGGGACCCTATTTCAAAAATAAAGAATTAAAAAGGGCTGGAGATATAGCTTGGAGGTAGCATGCCCCTGGGTTCTATCCCCAGTACCACAAGAAAGAAACACACACACACACACACACACACACACACACACACACACACACACTGTATTGAAAAAGTTGAAGGTTTCCCAACAATGCCAAGACATTGTAGTGTTTAGAAACCTGAGAAGAGAGTCTGAGCTAAGTGTTTCTCTTGTACTTTTAGGTTTACAAAGAAGATCTACCTCAGCTAAAGCAACAAAGTAAAGAGCGAAACCATGCAATGACCTTCCTCAAAAGGGAGAAGGCTCCTGAGGATAGCTTGAAGCTGCAGTTCGTTCACGGGTGGGTGGCCTGTGGCAGGCCTGCGCTTCCGCCTCCTCCCTGCTGCGCCGTCACCAGCCTCCTGCCAGGTCTGAGAGGTTCCCTCTTCCCAGGGCTCCTGTCTCCAGTGCCTGCAGCTGACATTTCAACTCTGCCCTCTTTCCCATGACCTCAGGATGCTGTGGCCATTATGGTGTGACTATCTCGAAGCTTCCACGCTTCCTGTAGGTTTGTGAGACAGCAGACCCTGCTGTTCCTGCTCCTCACTGCCTGGCACCAACACCCCTTCTTCCTCAGTCTCCAGCCCCCTGCTCCTCTTGGCTGGCCCCACCCTAGGACAGTGTTTTCTTTGACTATTTTATATGCCCCAAATAAATTTTAAATTTTGTAAATTTATTTATACCTTTGCACATTTCAAGCCAACTTCTAAAATTCTCCAGTATAAGTTTAAATGGTTAAGAAGAGGAGACTGAGGCAGGAGGATTGCAGTTTGGAAGCCAGCGCACGGTAACTCAGTGAGACCCTGTTTCAAAATAAGTAGGGCTGGGGTGTAGCCAAGAGGTAGAATGCCTGGGGCTCAATCTGCAGTACCATGGGGGGGGGGGGGAGTTCAAGAAGAATATACGTATTATGTGTTATAAATATTTATATTACTCATTTAAATGGATCCAGTGGAACCTACATGCCATAAATATTTTCCCACTATTATAAATTTTAAAAATACACAAACTAGTGATTCTGTCACAGGGAAATATTTTATATCATTCATATTTCTACTTAAACTCTTAAATCCATTTTAATTCTCCCATTAAAAAATTCCCTAACATTTTTATAGAGTCTTCTGTCACTGTATCCTACCTTCTGTAAGAAAAAATGTTCACAAATTCAGAAAAAAATATTTTTTTGGTGGTACTGGGGATTGAACCCAGGGGCATTCTACTTCCAAGCTACACCTCCAGCCCTATTTTTTATTCTTTACTTGGAAACAGGGTCTCACTAAGTTCCAGAGTCCTCACTAAGTAGCTGAGGCTGGCCATGAGCCTGCGATCCTCCTGTCTCAGCCTCTCAAGTACTGGCATTACAGGTGTGTGCCACCAGGCCTGACAACTTTTGATTTTTATATATCACAAATAGTAATTCATCACTAGCAGTTAAACCTCTGCTCATTTTTTGTTAAAAAGTGAAGAACTGGAGATCACTTGACGTGTGAAAGGTTGTCCCCTTGTATTGTGAATTGTCCCCTCATTTTGTTGCCCCTGGAAAGTTCAGAGCCCCAGCTTAGGGGGAAGGGGGAATGACTTTCTGAAGTGAGGGGAGGGAGATGGTAAAATAGGCATGTTCTCAGATGGAATAGTTAAGAATGAGCATTTCTGGTAGCTGAGGATCTAGGAAAAGATTCTATTAAATGACCAGTACCTGTGTGCCTTAGAAAGTCGCCCCTGCCTTCAGAGATCCTCACCCCATGGCATTCCCTCCTGCGGAGACACCTGAGCTTCCACATGTGCACGTTCACAGGGACTCCTTTGCTTTGCCTCTGACCACTCCCTCACCCTTCAGTTGCTATTTATTCACACACCGTGTGTTTCTTGGACCTGTGCTTCAGCTATCGAGGGTATGACTGTAGAAACAATTTGTTCTACACTCAAGCTGGAGAAGTGGTCTACCACATCGCTGCGGTTGCTGTCGTGTACAACAGGCAGCAGCATTCCCAGAGGCTGTACCTGGGGCATGATGATGATATCCTCAGCCTGACCATCCACCCAGTGAAGGACTACGTGGCCACCGGCCAGGTACGTATCACTCCTGTGAGACTGGGGCCAGCCAAAGAAAGAGGGAACTTAATTTTGAATCCAGTTTATATGTCAGAAATTAAAAAAAAAAAAACAGATGTGGTAGCACACCCCTCTATTCCCAGTACTTGGGGGACTGATTCAGGAGAATCACAGGTATGAAGCTAGTCTCAGCAACTTAGCAAGACTCTATTTCAAAATAAAAAATAAAATAGTGCTGGGTGTACGTAAGATGTGTAATGCCAGGTTCCATCCCCAGTACAACACACACACACACACACACACACACACACACACACACACACACACTCACACTCACACACTCACAAATTCAAGAAATATCTGGTAGAAATAAACATAAAGCAGGAAGCTGGAGAGTCAGTGAACTTTAGGTCATTCCATAATGAGGGAAGAATCAGCTGCTGCATCCTAGTACTAGGGAAACTCTGAGAGCTTCTCTTCTTCAAGGGATGAAATCTGCATGGGACTGGCTAAGAACAGAAACATTGATAAGGAGCAGCTTTATGTATTTCATTTTATGTATTACCCAGTCCTTAGCATATCCCAGGCACTCAATAAATATTATTGAATGAACTATTTTCTACCTATTGTAATATCTAGATTATATTTATTTTTTTAAACTTAAAGAATTTTGGCTAATTTGTTATTTTCTATTATAGCCTTATTTTTTTTAAAAAAGAACCCCTAATTATCTGAACTCTTTTTATGGGGTAATATCCAAACTTTGAACTAAGTCTGAAACTGAAAAACTACTCAGAACCAAAGCTTTCTGTCTTTTCCGTTATTTTGCAGTGAAGGGAGAACAGTGAATTCTATTTGGTAAACAAATAATTAAACTCAAGCACATTATCTGGCAAAAAAATAATAATTTCAATTTACTCTTTTCTTCAACTATGTAGATTAAATTTTTGTTCAGTTTTATCACAGGCTTTTTAATTACTGGTAATACCTCAACTCACATTCAATATATAAGTAGCAAATTCTGAGAAAAAAATCTCTTGGTATTATGTCAAAGGTTAATATGAGACAACTAGACCCTGACTGTTTCTGAGACTTGACATAGAAGGGACAGAGGCTTTTGAATGTGGTAGAGAAATGAATGAATGGAGAAATGGAGAGCATGAAGGAAGTCAGCCTCAAAAAAATGTCCATTCCTGGGGGGTAAACATCCATAGCTTTATTGGTTTTTGTAAAATGATTACGATCCTCCAGAAGGTGAGCGCCACCCACTGTTTTATGTACTGCTTTGCTGCCTTCCAACTGCAAGTTTGAGAGCATCTTTTCTGAGTTTGCTGGCATAAGTGAATTTTGCAAATAATTGATTACTTACCTTCTCACTTGCACTTATTTTTGTCTGTGTCATAAACAGATGATGCTTGGCTCATGAGTGTTTAATAACTTTCTTTTGAGAGTAAAACTCAAAGATTGGTTCTTAGCATACACCCGTGGGAAGATACAGCACTTCATTATATAATTGGTGGGAGGCAAACAGTTTGCCGGCTGCCACTGGTGCAGATGAGGAGTGATGGTGGACGCCGTGGGGCTGGGACCTCCACTGACCAGAGCAGGAGTTGCCTTCTTTCGCTTAGTTGTGCCTGTAGCTTTAGCTCTAGTTTTCTCTTTTGGAGTCTTCATACCCAACAGGGGTTTTCCCCTGTATACTTTAAGTGAGGAAAACCTGCCGGGCATTGGGGTGCATGCTTGTAATCCTTTTGAGAGCCATCTTAGCCCACATGATGAGATCACCATTTCAGACCAACTCAGCTAAGTACACAGCATACACTGTGAGTGGAAATTGTACGCAATAGACAAGCTTCCTTGGACTGGATGGGACGGAAAAGTGGACTTTGATGACCTCCTATTCTCCCAGAAATGATTATCTTGCCCCTCCCTAAACCTAGCCCATGACTCCCTTTCTCTAAAGCTAACCCATAATGGCCTTTCCCCTTAACTTGTGTCTGCCCTGCTCTTTGATAATTTTTAGGAATGCTTTGTTTATGCCCTCAATAATAAAGGATGCTTGTTAAAGGAGAAACAGAGCCTTGTTGGCCTTATCCCCAACTGCCCCATATCTCTAATAATTATAATAATAATTTTCTCTAAAAGTAATTATTTTGACTATGAGTTGTTTCATGGAAGGGACTTCGGCAGTAGCTTTCTATGGCAGAAACATGGAACAAGTAGTGTTCACTACATAATCCCAGTACTTGGGAGACTGAGATAGGAAGATTGCAGGTTTGAGACTGGCCTCAGCAATTTAGTGATATTCTCTGCAACCTAGTGAGACCCTATTTCAAAACAAAAAATAAAAAAGGGCCTGAGTATATAGCTTGGAAGTAGAAAGTCTCTAGATTCAATTTCCAGTACCAAAAAAAGGAAGGAAGGAAGGCAAGCAGGCAGGCAGGCTGCTTTGTTATTAATAATTTTCTCTTTTATTATGGTTAGTATGATAGAGGCTTATTTTCCCTACAAGGACAGTCCACCGTAATGACAGTCAACCGATGAGACTATTTCTCAGGGAGAGAAGCAGGGCCAGCCCTTTCGAAGGTGGGTGAAATGGTTGAGAGTGGGTGGACAACTCTGTGGATGGAGCTGTGACAGCACACAGGTGACTTCCTTGACTAAGAGGCAGAATCCCTGCGGCATGGAGAAGGCAGGGAGGGAAGGGTAGAAGTGACGGACACACAGAAAACACAAGTGGGCATTTGAAGTGGTGTCTTAAGAGTCCCATCTCTTAGGGCCATGTACCAGGCCAGGCTCTGCTGGAACCCAGCTCAGTGCCACAGGCCTTTTAGATGCTTCATGCCTCAGTTTCCTTTTCTGAAAAATAATAGAGTTGGACAAAATTATTTCTATTGTTTTTATACTTTCTGAATAATGTGTTTATTTCTGAGCAGCATTTGACTCTAAGGAACCATATTATTCTCACTGTTATTCATCAATAGCTAATAACATTGAACCTGTGATTTCAGGTTGGAAGAGATGCTGCTATTCATGTGTGGGACACACAAACTCTAAAATGTTTGTCACTGTTGAAAGGACAGCACCAGAGGGGAGTGTGTGCACTTGATTTTTCAGGTAAGCACCAGTTTTCCTTTAAGAGTCATTGGCAGATGGGTCTACATTTAACTTTACTTCAAAATGAAATTGGTTGAGTTCTGTTTATAATGAGGTAAGCTCTTTAAATGTCAACTACCCAATTTGAGTCTGGAAGTCGTATGTGAATACCTTACGAAAACACATGGCCTGTAGATTCCACATCCTTTCTTTGTCTTCCTTATTTCCTCTCCCAGTCATTACCCAGAGCTCACACTGAGTTCTGTGCTTGCTCGAGTAATTTGAAATCCAGAGCAGCTGTTGTTGTTGAAAATCTTAGTTGCAAATGTTTGGCAATGACTCAGAACATCAATTTCATCTCCAAATTAGCAAGAACACATTGCTTCTGACTTAAACTATAAAGAACTAGAGGGAGGGCTGCAAATTTTCTGCACAGAGCCACTTTATAACAATTGTGTTTTGGAAATAAATTTCATGTTGAGAAAAATAGAACTGGAACTCTCCTTGCCTTAAAATTTGAAAACAGTATGTATAAGAATAGTAATTAATAAATACAACTTCTTTTTTTTTTTTCAGTACTGGGGGATGGAACCCAGGGACATTCTACCTCCAAGCTACACCCCCAGCCCTATTTTTTATTCTTTATTTTGAAACAGGGTCTCACTGAGTAGTGGAAGGCCTCATTAAGTAGCTGAGGCTGGCTGTGAACCTGCGATCCTCATGTCCACCTGGGAATACAAGTGTCCTCATGCAATCCTCATATCTACCATGTCCAACTTGAATGCAACTTCTTTACAGAAAGTTTTCTCTAAGCTAGAATTCAAGAATGCAGGTCTATCACAGAAGGCATATTACCTAGAGATTTTTAATCTTAATTGTAGAAATTAGATCAGGAAGGGAAAAAATCCTAAACTTTTCATGAAATTGGTTTTATAATTTCTTTTCTTAAATACTAGTCAGGTGTTTAATATGTGCACTTTTGGTCACTAAATCCCGTGCCTGTACAACCCAGTCTTTCTGGTATGTCCCTCCCTCTTCACTCTCCTTGTTCCAGCTCTTACCCCTTCTCCGTGGTGTCATAATAATAATGCTGGCCTTTGACTCCAACCCCACTTCCTCCAGTCCCTCTTTCCCACTTCTGGAGTCTCCTGGAAGCATAGTTCCCATTGCCACCATGGACTCCCCATGGCTGGCTGACCCTGAGTCAGGCTCAGGGTTCATGGCTTCCCTGATCTGGCCCCACCTGCCTTTGCAGCATTTCTACTCCCTGCCATAGATTCCCAGGTATATTGGTTCACCACCCCTTTTCAGAAAAAATTTACTCAGCACCCACTGGGTGCTTCCATCACCCCTTATTTTTATTCAGTGGCCCTCAGTCACCCAGCATCCCCCAAGGGGTGGCATCAACAGCTTTGGGGATCTCCACACTAACCCACTCATGCTTCTTTCCATCTCCCTAACTGTATAGCCTACATGAACCTTTGTGCTTCTGCCTGTGTTCTTTGTTCAGGCTGTTCCCATGTGTGTGTTCAAGTCAAGTGTTCAGTTCTCTGCAGTGCTTTTATCATGAATGGATATTGGATTTTATCAAAGGCTTTCTCAGTGTCTATTGAAAGGATCATGTGATTTTTGTCTTTGGTTCTGTTTATATGATGAATTACATGGACTGATTTTCATATGTTGAACAAGCCTTGCATCCCTGGGATGAAGCCTACCAGGTCATGGTGTCTTATTTTCTTGATGTGGTTTTGAATGTGTGTTGCTAGTATTTTGTTTAGCAGTTTTGCATCCAAGTTCAGCAAAGATATAGACCTGTAGTTTTCCTTCCTTGAACTGTCTTTATTTAGTTTTGTATTAATGTGATGTTGGCTTCATAGAATGTATTTGGGAGAGTTCTATTTCTTTCTATTTTGTGAAATAGATTGAGGAGTATAGGGATTAGCTCCTCTATAAAGGTTTTATAAAATTCCCTTGGGAAGCCATCTGGTCCTGGGCTTTTCTTTGATGGTAAGGTCTTTATTGATGTTTCAATCTCTTTGATTGCTATTGGTTGGTTTAAATTTTCTATGTCTTGACTTAATTTAGGAAGATTGTATTTATCTAGGAAGTTGTCCATTTCCTCCAGGTTTTCCATTTTGTTGGAGTATAGTTTTTCAAAGTAATTTCTGATAATCCTCTGGATTTCTGCACTGTCAGTTGTGATATCTTCTTTTTCATCTTATCTTCAAAATTTGGGTTTATTCTCTCTTTTTTTTAAGTTGGCTAGTGGTTTATCTATCTTATTAATTTTTTCGAGTAGCCAGCTTTTGGTTTTGTTGATTTTCTGTATTTTTTTTTATTCTCTGCTTCGTTTATTTCCACTTTGATTTTAACAATTTTTTGTCTTCTACTGGCTTGGGGTTAGATTGCTCCTGTTTTTCAACAACTTTGAGGTGTGTCATTTTCTGTCTTTCTTATGTGAGCACCCACTGCTATAAATTTCCCTCTTAATACTGCCTTCAATGTGTCCCAGAGGTTTTGATATGTTGTATCTCTATTTTTGTTTGTTTTTAGAAATTTCTTGATTTCATTCCTTACTTCTTCTATGACCCATTCTGCATTTAGAAGTGTGGTGTTCAGTCTCCACATGTTTATGTGGTTTCTCTGTCTCTTCTTATAATTAATTTCTAGTTTCATTCCATTATAGTCTAAAAAGACACAGGGAAGTATGTCACATTTTTTGAACTTGCTAGTGCTCCCTTTGCAGCCCAGGATGTGACCTATTTTGGAGAAGGTTCTTTGAGCTGCTGAGAAAAATGTGAACTCTGCTGTAGTTGGGTAGAGTATTCTATATGTGTCTAACAGGTCCATTTAATTAATGGTGTTCTTTAGTTCTGAGGCATCTGATACTGACCTTTTGTCTAGAATATCGATCTAATGGTGTAAGAGGTGTGTTGAAGTCACCCAGTATTATTGAATTGGGATTTATATGTGACTTAATATCACAAAGAGTTTGTTTTGTATGCCCCTATATTTGGGGCACAAATGTTGATTATCATTATTTCTTCATGCTGGCTCTTATACCAGTAAAAAATGACCATCTTTGTCTCTTCTAATAAGCTTGGGTTTGAAGTCCAACTTATCTGATATCATAGTTACAATTCCTGCTTGTCTTTGAGTTCCACTGGCATGGATTACCTTGCTCTAGCCCTTTACCTTGAGTTTGTTGCCATCTTTACTTGTAAGGTGTGTTTCTTGCAATCAGCATATAGATGGATCTGATTTTTAATCTATTTTGCAACTTTATGTCTTTTTATTGGGGAGTTGAGGCCATTTACATTCAGTGATTATTGAGAGATGATTTTAAATTCCTAACATGTTGAGATTTTACTTCTGTTTGAAATACTGTTTGTTCTTCTCTTCTTAGTTGTCTGCTGGGTAGAAATTCTTGTTTCTCTAGTTCTGGCATGTATTTCTTGTTTCTTCTTTGTAGTTAATCTCTTAGAGTATTTTCTCTAGTGCTAGTTTTGAAGACATAAATTCCTTCAGCTTCTGTATGTCATGGAATATTTTTATTTCCCCATCTAGTTTGAGAGATAGTTTCGCTGGGTAGGAAATTTTTGGCTGCAAGTTATTTTCTTTCAGAGTTTGGAATATGTTACTCCAGGCTCTTCTGGCTTTCATGACTTGGTTTGGGAAGTCTGGAGTGATTCTGATTGGTTTCCCTCTGAATGTCACTTTGTCTCTTGTTTTTGTTTCCTTTAAGATTCTCTCCTTGAAGCCGGGCGTGGTGGCGCACGCTTCTAATCCCAGCATTTGGGAGGCTGAGACCGGGGATCGCGGTTCGTGGACAGCCTCAGCTACTTAGTGAGGCCCTCCGCAACTCAGTGAGACCTGGTTTCAAAATAAAAAATAAAAAATAGGGCAGGGGGTGTAGCTCGGAAGTCAAATGCCCCTGGGTTCCATCCCCAAACCCGCAAATAAATAAATAAATAAATAATTCTCTCCTTCGCTTCTGCATTGGTCATTTTGACTATTATATGGCATGGGGAACCTTTTCTCTGATCTTGTCTAAAGGGGGTTCTGTAAGTTTCCTATACCTGTGTGCCAATCTCTTGCTCAGTGTTTGGAAATTTTTCTGCTATTACTTCTTTGAAAAGATTGTTGATCTCTTTGGTTTCACCTGTTTTTCCCTCCTCTATGCCAATAATTCTTAATTAGTTCTTTTAAAATGGGCTCATATTAGCTGGGCATGGTGGTGCACGCTTGTAATCCCAGTGCTTGGGAGGCTGAGACAGGAAGATTGTACAGGTTCGAAGCCAGTCTCAGCTACTGAGTGAGGTTCTCAGCAATTAGTGAGACCCTGTTTCCAAATAAGGTATAAAATAGATCTGGGAGTATAGCCTGGAGGTAGAAAACCCCCTGGGTTCTACCATAGTACCACACAAAAATATTAAAAAATATTTGGGCCCATATTTCTTCAATGTCTAATTCCAGCTGTTGAATTGTGTTTTCTATTTTATAAACTATGTGTTCATTTTTGGAGTGATCATCTTCTAGGAGTGAGATTCTATTCTCCAAGTGGTCTAAGTGATTGTTTGTAGTTTGAATAGATGCCTTTACTTCAATGATTCCATCCTTTATTTCTTTCAGACTCTCTCTAAATTCTTTTTGGAATTCTTGTATTAGTTCTACAGTTACATTTCTGATTTGACCTTCTGGAGACCTCTGCAATTCTGTGTTATCAGGTTCTGTAGTTGTGGGGTTGTGGGTGCTCATTGCTCTTTTGTTGTTCCTCCTTTTCATGGCTTCAGACATTTGCCTCTGTTGCTTTTGATAAATTTCTCTCAGTTTCTAGATGTCAGCTGGTATATTCAAGGGCAGTTTCTATCATATTCAATAGTGAAGGTTGATGAAGGAGGGAAGTGCAGGAGGAAATGGAAGAATAGGGTAAAATCGCAGAAAGAGTCAAATAGAATGAAAGTGTGAGTTTTGTACAGTACTATATACTAGGGTTTAGAAATAGTAAGAATAAAATGGTATTCTAGTACCAATGTAGAGTTTGTAGTATAGTGCTGTGAGGTGGGTTGGACACAAGACAAGGAAGAGATAAAAAGCAGAAGAATGATAGGAAAGGGATAATGAGAGAAGAGTTGGTATGTATAGAGGAAGAAGCTTGGGAGGTGGTTTGGGAATAGGTTAGAAGTAAAAACAAAACAAACAACAATAAAACCAACCAGGTATACACACTCACACACAAGAAAAGAAAAACAACAATAACAAATTAATGCAATTCTACAACTAAATGACTATTCAACATATAGGTCTGCTGCAGTCTCTATGCAGATACTGAGTACCACCGGCACTCTTCCTACTGTGAGTTTGATTCTCTGAGATTTTCTCAGTCCCTGTAGATGGTTGATAACATTTGGGCTGTGTTAAATATTAAGCACAGGTCACCTTCATGCTTTCCACCAGTTTGGAGTCTAGGTCTCTCCCTGCCACTGCTGGTGACGTATGCCTCTGAGACCCAACTCAATGTAGGAGTTTCTGTTCTCCACAGCTAGGGCTGGACTAGTCTGAATTCTCCACATTCGCCACAATTGGGAGGTCTGTGGTGATCCCGAAGCTTCTATTAGTTGGGTCTACCTAGTTTTTCCCTCCACATTTTCCACTGATCAAACCCTGAGTCTGTCAGAGCTTCTGTTATATCCAACAGCAGCCCCCTCTCCCACATTCTGGAGACTGTATGGGGAAGTCTCATACCCGGGTTTTTTGTTGTTGGTGGTGGGTTTTTTTGTTGTTGTTTTGTTTTGTTTTTGGTGGTACTGGGGCTCCTGGAAGCCCTTCTACCTCCGGGCTACACTCCCAGACCTATTTTATATATTTTTTTTTAATTTTGGAAACAGGGTCTCTTAAGCCAGCGAGGCTGGCTCCAAACCAATGTGATCCTCCTGTCTCCACCTCCCAAGCGCAGGGATTACAAGCATGCACCACCATGCCCGGCCATACCCGGGTAATTATTGGGGCTGCGCGGGATCTTAGGAACCCCGGTGTCCTAGTGTATTCCAGAGGGGACCGCGACCTTGCTTACAGTGTTATTGAGCACAGCTCTGAGTGCTGGACATTCCCCTTTCGGATGCAGCTTCACTTAGGCTTTAGGTGCTCACTGGGCTGGGACTCTGTGGAGCATGGTGGGCTGGGCTGTATCTGGCTTAATGGTGTCACATGGCTTGCCGTGTGAGTGGAGGATTTCTTTTCTGGTGCTGAGCTCCACTCAGGGTCTCTGGATGGCGTGGTTATCTCCTGGAGGCTGTGGTAGGTCTTCGTGCAAGCTGACTTACAATCCATGGGACTGCTGCTTCTCCCTTTAAACCCTTGTTTTCCTTTTGTCCCTGGCATGCGGTGCTATGCAGGAAGACTGCACTTCCTGTGCTGGCAGTGGGCAGTTTTTTTTTTTTTTCTCTCTCTCTGGTCAGTCTTCTAGTCTTCTTTTTATCAGTCTCATGTGTTTTTTATTCTTATTCCCCTGGTAAAAGTATCATCTGACTTTGTATTGCTCTGTTTTGTGGATAATGGAGATCAAATGTTAGCAGGATTCGTATGGGCCGCTACTCTTGGTCACCATCTTCCCCCTCTTTTCTGATCTTTGTAACATGCACATTCTCATATACTAGAAACTACTATACAAGTCTGAGTTATTACATCATTACTAGAAGCTATCCACTACCTCTTGTGGTTGCTGTATTAATAAAACCAAGACTAGACAGTTCCTACCTACACTGGTGGGCATATGAGGTAGGAGGAAGCATGAGCATGGAGGGAGAGAGCTATTCAGCTAAATTGCCATAGTTGGCCTTGGACCTGTTATCCTCCTGTCTCATCTTCACCCTCTATAAATACTGAATACCAAGTCCTAACCTTTGATAAGTTTGATGTTCATGCAGTTTTAAAATTATTGTGCCACGTGTCCTTGATAAAGCAGTAAAATCTGAAAGGAAACTATAGATTAGTTCATGTATGGTCTTATCTTAAAGACTCGAATGGATTTCCTCTGCTTTTTCCCACATGTCCTACTCTTCAGTCGCTGAACTATCCTTTTCCTAAAATTGATTTTGCTACCTGTGAATATGTAATATAAATATTACTTAGAAGAGTGGTAAGATTCCCATTAAAGTAGCAAAATAAACAATAAAACCTAAATGTTTTCAGGATTATGAAAATCCTACATACCCATGATTTGAGGGGCATTGAGAATTAACTCAATAATTCTAGCAAACAAGTTGGCAGTGTTTAATAAAAGCTATAATTTAAAGTGTCAAATATGTGAATTACATATGTGTCATGTATCTTTTTTAGGTATCAAGTAAAAGAAAAATAGATCTTAAAATAGCATCCACTATTGACTTTATATAAAAATGTATTAATATATAGAGTGGCAGAAAATTTAGAGTAACTTAAAGAGAATTTAGTAATCACTGGATTACTTCTTCTATAGAGTTAATTTTCTTGTTCTTATATTTGGAAGAATCAAAAGAATTGAATTATAGTTAAATATCTGTGAGAAAAGGACCAGCAGAGTGTTGATCAAAGACATTAATTCTGAGATGAGTGGTAGCAAAAAGCTGGTCCCAGCTTTTCTCTGTACTTCAGGGAGCTCACACCTCTCCTTGGCTCATTAGCTTCAGTGAAGAAGAGCAAGAGACTAAGTGAGCTAAGAAATCTTTCCCTCAGAAGGTAGCCCTTCAGAATTTTGTCCTGGCAAAGAAACCAGATGCTGATTCTTTATTATGTCACTGCTCCCAATTCCTATCTCAAGCAAATAATGAAAATCTCATATGGGAAGTATTTCTGCACAAGAAGGGCATTTCAGTTTTAATAATATTGTCTTTATTTCCCAGATAACAATCACTAGGGAAGACCTCACTTATTCATCACATATATTATTTCTGACTATGGAAAGTTACATTTTTGTCTTAAAGGTTAAGTATGGTGTTCATATATAAAGAGTAGTAAGCAATCTAGTTGAAAGTTTTTGATAGTTTTAGAAAGCACTAATATTAAGTATTGTTGAGGAAAACTGTCACCAAGGTCTATTTTCAGCGAGTCATCATCATGAACAGTGATATACAGATGATTTGTGGAAGCTGATATATCTTTGTGGTCCCAATGTTGGTACCTAGAAGAATTGAGGCTGCTTTGGTTTAATTTCTATTGATAGTACTTTATGTTATGATAATGTAATTTCAAACTTAAGCCCATCTACCACTTGAGCAACCAAGAATGGAGATGGAACTCTGATGGTAGGTCCTGGGTCAAAGTCAGCAGTGGTAGGTCCAAAGATAGATAACCACCAGACCCAGGGCTGTCAGCTGGCAGGAGGCATGCAAGAATTTTCTCCTCAGTCCACAGTCCTTCTCCCACCCTTCCACCGGTGCTATATGAACTTTTCAGGAGAGACACACCTGGAGCCTGGGGCATGCTCTTTCAGTTCACTTCCCCACTCCTTGTGCCACCAGCAGGTGTCCCCAGCTGTCCCTCCCACCCTGAGTTTACATGTGGAGGGGGGAGTACTGTGGCACATAGAGGCTACTATGTAGAACAGCCTCCTCCCACTGAAAAGAGAGCCCTGTTCTAGAACATACCTGAATCACACACTACTCTGAAATAGAAGCAGGGGCAACCATGCCTCTCTTTTGGAAACTGATAAAATAAAAAAGCAAGTAGCTCAAGTCAAGATTCCAAGAGAGACTTCAGATTTCCCTGTTTAAATAGGCCACTAACAGAACATTCATTGCTTCTCTAGCCATCGGCCCCATCTGTGTGCTTCAGAATGCCCACAGCCACCTGTCTGATGAGTTGGCTTCTTTGAAGGTCTCTTGGAGACCTGCTAATAGTACTTTACCTCTTACTAAATAAATAAGTTGTCCTGGAAATATAAATCAGGCAAATGATGTGAAAACAAGACAAGAAGCTGGGCATGGTGGCGCACACTTGTAATCCCACTATTTGGGAGGCTGAGGGTTGTAGTTCTCGGACAGCCTCAGCTACTTAGTGAGGCCCTTTGCAACTCAGTGAGACCCTGTTTCAAAATAAAGAATAAAAAATAGGGCTGAGGGTGTAGCTCAGAGGTAGAATGCCCTTGGGTTTCATCCCTAGTACTCCCCCCCAAAATACAACAAATAAGTAGTTATATTAAGGTATTTAGATTAATTTATTCTTGGCAGTTTTCTAAAGCAAACAAAAGACATTTTAATAAAAAACATTTCTTGCAACATGATCCATATTTTTTGTATTACATGGGCAAAAAAGAAGGAGTTAATTTAGAGCATCTCACTTAATTGAGCAGCTCTTTTAACTCTTGAATTTATTATCACTTTCTAGGGAAAGGGGATCCATCTTTGTGTTTGCATGAGTGGTAGTGAAAGTACTTCCACATGAATAGAAAACTGTACTAGAAAGGGAAATGTTCAGCTGCATAAGTATTTTCTAGCCTAAATGTCATCTATGTATTTTTTAATCTTTATGGAATAATACTGATTTCCATAAGAGCCTATCAAAGATTAATTCAGTTTTATTGTATTCAGTTGACAAAAACTGTGAATTTTTTATGAGTCCTGAAAACTCATTAAAAAAAGCTCAACTTGTAATTGTCTGAATAAAATTTTTCTCTTTTTAATTTTTCCTTTCCTTTTGGCATGAAGTGCAGTAGAATTCTTTCTGGACTATGTCACAACCATCCATTATTAATACACACTATGGCTGGAAAGGCTTGAAAGGACATTACCTAGACTCTAAAAATATGGCCAAAAAATAAAAAACAAACTGGTCAAGGAACAATACATTTTCAAAGGCTAAAGTCAAGTCTCTATGAGGGAAATAAAAACTGTGAGGAAAAATAAAAAGATAGACAATTATATTTCCAAACTGTATAGTGTGTAGAAATATATTTACCAGCAGGATGTAAGAAAAAGTCACCATTCCAAAGGAGAGGTATGGTTGTTGAAGTGGCTCTGGATCTGGACTGTTGCTTCTGTTGCTACCCACAGTCAGGGTAGAAAGCCACAAAGATAAGCTGATGTGGGCTTGCAGAAATCCTTACAAGCAGCACCCTCCCTTCCCCCATAAAATCACTTAAGCCTTCTTCAGAAGATGTAAAGCTTAAAAACTGGTATTTTAAAACGTGAATGAAAATGTTTGCATCCCAAGGACTTTTTTTTTTTTTTTTTTTTTTTTGCGGTACTGGAGATGGAACCCAAGGCATTCTGCCTCTGCGCTACACCACCAGTCCTATTTTTATTCTTTATTTTGAAACAGGGTCTCACTGAGTTGCAAAGGGCCTCACTAAGTAGCAGCTGAGGCTGTTCACAAACTGTGATCCTCCTGTCTTAGCCTCCCAAATGCTGGGATTATAAGTATGTGCCACCATGCCCAGCCAAGAAGAACATGTTAACATGGACAGCTTTGAAAAGACAATCTAAGGGCTGAGAACATAGCTCAGTTTTTGTGTAAAACCCTGGATTTAATCTCAATATCTCTCTCTCTTTCTCTGAAATTCAAATGTAATTGAACCTTCTCTATTTTTATTGACCACATCTGGAAACCCTACCTCAAGTGCTAACCAAAGCCCACCTTTTGAGTGTTCTTACTTATGCCAGAGACCTTCCTTCAACCAAATGGAAATGGTTGGTCTTTTACTCCTTGTCTGGAGGAAGAGGAAAGAGAGAGAGAGAGAGAGAGAGAGAGAGAGAGAGAGAGAGAGAGAGAGAGAGAGAGAGAGAGAGAGAGAGAGAGAGGAGGAAAGAAAGAAAGAGAGAGAGAGAACACCTAAAATATAGGGTTAAAATACAGAATTGAAGTCAGGCTTGGTGGTGCATTTTTGCAATACCAGTACTTGGGAGGCTGAGACAGGAGTATTATAGGTATGCAGCCAGCCTCCCGAACATAGTGAGACATTCTGAAATTTAGTGAGACCTTGTTTAAAATAAAAAATAAAACAGGGTTGGGGTATAGCTCAAAGGTAGAATGCCGCTGGATGTGGTGGCATACGCTTGTAATCCCCGCGCTGAGACAGGAGGATCACTCAGGTTCAAAGCCAGCCTTGCTGGTTTAAGAGACCCTGTTTCCAAATAAAATATAAAATAGGTCTGGGAGTGTAACCCGGAGGTAGAAGGGTTCCATCCCCAGTACCACCAAAAAAAAAAAAAGGTAGAATGCCCCTATGTCCAACCCCCAGTACCATAAATATATAGAATTGACCTAATTCATAGAATTAAAATGGAGAATTAATGGTAGGATATATAGCAAATGTAGACCCAAAAACTTAAAAAGTATCTGTGCAATGTGTTTGAAAGGAATGATAATTAAAACAAAGGTTTTATAGTTATATAGTTTAGTACTTTTCCTTTCACTTCATACTACCCATCAGCATATTCCATCTATCTTTTTTGTTGTCCTCAATATCACCAGCATCAATTGAAAAGCAGCTCAGTGTGAAGATTACAAAGGAAACCTGATATGATTACTAGAGCCTTAAAAGAACTTATGATATAAAAAGGGAGGGAGAAAACATCAAAAATAAAATTACCAAATACAGAGGCATAGGAAATGTAATGAGGTTGCACCAAGAGATAAGGAACAAGTAATGATGTCAGCAGTGAGCAGGAAATCATTACCAGTCCCTTCTGAATGCATGGAAAGAGACCCTGCCCAGCATTTTAAAGCCTGGTAACATTTAAGCATAATGATGTATTATTAATTGTTTATGGTAATCACAGTAGTGGTGATTTAGTCCTTTAGGAAACCATTGTTCATGTCTTCATCTAATCCTCCAGCCTGGTAGCTTGAATGGTTAGATCAACCTTTAAATCCTTACCTCACCTTAGTAGTATTTGAGTGTTGGGAGGATTTGTTTTAAGCCAGGTTCTCCTTTTCTCTGACTCTCCTTCCTCCAGACAAGGAGAAGACCAACTATTTCCATTTGGTTGAAGGAAGGTCTCTGGCATAAGTAAGAGCACTCAAAACATGGGCGTTGGTTGGCACTTGAAGTAGGGTTTCCAGACGTGGCCAATAAAAATAGAGAAGGTTCAAGCCGGGCGCGGTGGCACACGCTTGTAATCCCAGCATTCAGGAGGCTGAGACCGGAGGATCACAGTTCGCGGACAGCCTCAGCTACTTAGTGAGGCCCTCTATAACTTAGTGAGAGACTGTTTCAAAATAAAAAAAAAAATAATAATTTAGTAAGGCCCTCTGCAACTCAGTGAGACCCGGTTTCAAAATAAAGAATAAAAAATATGGCAGGAAGTGTAGCTCGGAGGTCGAATGCCCCTGGGTTCCATCCCCAGACCCGCAAAAAAAAAAAAAAAAAAAAAAAAAGAAAGAAAGAGAGAGAAGGTTCAATTAAATTTGAATTTCAGATAAACAACAAATAATTTACCATTAAGTATATTTCATTCAATATAAATATAAATATGCAATGCAGACATAAATGTTGCATGGAACATGCTTATAATAGAATGTATTCATTGTATATCTGAAATTTCAGTTTCCTAAGGCTTCTTTTATTTTACCTGCCAAACCTAATTTGGGATATGCCTCAGGCCTGCCCTTGAAAGTAACATTGTGTAGATCAGTAGACCTAGGAGAAGAAGCATCACATTGGGGTTGTTTTGTTTTGTTTTTACACTATGTCTGATCCTCTGTATTCAGAGAAGAGACCCTGATAAACTGATACAGAAGGAGCTGGATTGCCCATCTCCTAGCAACCACATAGCTGGGGAGGGGCAGGATGCTGACCTTGAAATGCTTCTTCTTTGAATCTAGCCTTGCAGGAAGGCAGCAAGGGAAAGGTTTTGTTTTTTGTGGATTTTATTTGGGGGAGTTGTTTGTGTTTAACTGCCCCTCTTCTTTTGTTTTGAAAGGACAAAGCAAATTAACTGTCTTTGAAGCTGGGCATGGTGGCGAATGCTCCCAGTACTTGGGAGGCTTGCAGTTCAAGGTCAGCCTCAGCTACTTAGTGAAACCCTGCTTCAAAATAGAGAATTAAAAAACGCCTGGCATCGTGGTACAGGCTTGTAATCCCCCATGTTTGGGAGGTGAAGACAGGAGGATCATGCAGGTTAGAAACCAGCCTCTCTGGCTTGAGACCCTGTTTCCAAATAAAACTATATATTAAAAAAAAAATAGGTCTGGGAGTATAGCCCAGAGGAAGAGTTTCCAGGAACCCCAGTACCACCAAACTAGAGAATAAAAAATAGGGCTGGAGGTATAGCTCAGAGATAGAATGTTCCTGGGTTCCATCCCCAGTAACACACACACACACACACACACACACACACACACACACACACACAAACTGTCATTATTTCAAGCTTAATTGTATATTCACTATATTAAATTTTTTGAAAATAGCCTATTTTTTTTTTTTTTCAAAATGGCGACTGAGGGACACAGCACCTCTCAGTAGCTGAAGTAAATAAAGTTTAAATACTGAGAAAGCAGTGTCTAAATCAACAAAACAAATACATACCAGGAACCAAAACACATCCTGTACCTCGGCGGAACCCTGAACTTGAACAAGAAGAACAAAGATCGGACACGGGACCTGCTGCAGATACAATCTGACCGCGGACCAGAACGCTGAGCCGCGGGCTGCTTTGGCAGCTGTCCAAGGAGCTGCCTGCCCGATATTTCCACGGCAAGATAATCCGGGAATAAAAACGGACTTAGGACCGCATCCTAAGCAGCGAGCAGCACCCTCCAGAACTCTGTCTGCCCACCAGCGACCGGATCACATCGGCACAGAGACTCACACGGATTCCTGCACCAAGACAGGTACCTGAGGGCGCCCTAGTAACTGGGGTCCTAGCGTGTGCGGAGTCGCAGTCTCAAACCCCCACCACGGGCTCAAGCCTCAGAGCACTCTCCTCGCGCATCCTGCCTGTCCCCTACTAGTAATCAGCGCCTGTACACTGCCCTCCTAAATTGGAGCCTGCTTCTGTGGCTAACCCCTGCCACCTTGCCAGAGCCTACCCTCCAGGCTGCAAAAGCACTGGGAGACCCGGAAATCTCCTTGGGGCACCCCCAGCCTCTACGTCCCGCGGGACGCAGAGACCATTGCTGGACACCGCACACTGGACCCTTGAGCACCTACCCTGCACCCCTGGCCCACCGCGGGGTATTCCCAACCTCCTGGTAGCCAGATGCTTAGTTCTAAGTGAGAACACAGCTCAATACACCTTGGAAGAACATACCAGCAGCAATAGACAGCTGCACCCACTCTCACTAGGGTCCAGTATTAACAGGGCATCCAGCCTGCACTCTTGGAATAGGCAGAGCTCTGGCAGTAAGTGTGGCCACCCAGGAACCAGCATTCATTTGCCCAGGGCACATCTTGGGACCACACCTGGCTAGCCCAGCTGGAATTTCCAGAGACACAAGAAAATCCATCGGGCCACAAAATCTGCTCAGGACCTCAGGGGGAAGTGCCAATTACACTTTAGTCACTCTCCACCCCTGCTGTAGGGAAGCACAGGCTGGAGGCGAGGGTGGTGAGTGCAGATGTGCTGACCACAGGTTAGAATTTCGCAGAATCTGTGAACTGTACAGAATCAAATAACAGTGAAACCAGACACCCGGACACATAAACCTAAAGCAGCTAAAGGAGAAAAAGGTGTCCAAACACCCAGAGTGACTTAAGAAGATAAAAATAGAGTACAAAGAAAACTAAGAGACATTGGACGGTATCCTGAAAGCTACCAAGCAATCAGATACACACATATTATATGGACCTGACCCCATATGCGTAAATAAGTAGGACTGTTTGTTTTACTTTTAATGTGGATGTTATGTTTTCTTTTGCTTTTAAAGTGCTTTTGTTTTAGTATGGTTATTGCTGTTTTCTTTTTTTTCTTTTTCTTTCTTCTTTTAAGCCAAACTTCTCTTACTTTAACTTGTTGTTTTATATATATATACATTGGATAGTTTGCCTTATTTCTTTATTTCACACGGCTACTAGTTCCTTTTATTTTATTCCTCTTCCTTTTTCCTCTTTCTTCCCTTTTCCTTCCTTTTCTTTCATTCTCCTCCTTTGATTGGTTTACCTTCCTTTTTCTTGGATTACATAATAGTCTTGGTATCTTGAGCGGATTCTTTTTTTTTTTTTTTTTTTTTTTTTTATGTCTGCCTGCTCCTACCAGCATCCCTATTTACAAACCTTCCCACACTAACCTACATACATTTCTCCCCCAAAACTTTTCCCCATAATATACCTCATGGTTTAAAACTCAAAGTATTTTTTATATCCATAACTACTCTACTAACAACAAGAGTCCTAGTAGTTAACTCTCTCTCATTCATAGCAAGTTATTACTTTATCATACTTAAAGTCCTTCTCAACCTAACATATCCTCCACCTAATCTGACTCCTTTACCCATCACCCCAGCTCCTCCCACATCACCCACTTTCAACACTGGAAAGGCTCTGCTGACTGGCCGATACTCCTAAACTCCTAATATTAAGATTTGACTAAACACATTACTCACGAACGATGGGTAGAAATCAGAAAAACAGGACAGAGAACACTATAAATATGAGAACCAGGAGTTATGAAGAGACAGCAGAAATCACGAATACTGACCTACTAGAAATGCAAGAAGGGGAGTTCAGAATCTTGTTGTTCAATATGATGAAAGGTTTTAAAACAAGTATAGAGGAGGTTAAAGGTGAAATAGAAACACTAAAAAAGAATCAGAAAGAGGTCTGGAATGAAATGAAAGAGGCAATAAGTGAAATGAAGACAGCAATAGAAAGAAACTCTGGAAGATTAGATGAAATGGAAAACAGAATATCAATATTAGAAGACAGTACATCCCAAACCGAAAACACAGTCAGCGATATACAGAAATCTTTACAGCAACAAAACCTAAACATCCAGCAATTATGGGATAATATGAAGCGCCCTAATTTACGGATAATAGGCATTGAGGAAGGGATAGAGGTACAGACCAAGGGCATATGTAATATCTTCAAGGAAATAATCTCAGAGAATTTTCCAAATATGGAAAGAGACTTGAATCTTCAAGTACAGGAGGCATACAGAACTCCACTGAGACAGGACCAAAGAAAAACCACTCCACGCCACATAATAACCAAATTGACCAGCATAGAGGCCAAGGAAGGAATCTTAAAAGCAGTGAGAACAAAAGGACAGGTGACATATAGAGGCAAAACAATAAGAATCACCCCAGACTATACAACCCAGGTCAGGAATGCTAGGAGAGACTGGTATGACGTGATTCAGACCCTGGAAGAACATAACTTCCAGCCCAAATTAATCTACCCAGCAAAACTACTATTCAAGATCAATGGGGAAGTCAAAGTCTTTCAGGATAAACAGAATCTCAAAAAATTCATGAATTCAAAGCCAACACTAGAGAAAATTCTTAAAGAAATAAATCATAAGGAAGAAAAAAGAAGCAGACTCCAGAATCAGAGAAGCGAGGAAGTTAATAAGTGGGCCATTTAAGTAAAGAAGAAAGATCACAACACCCAAGAGTAGACAGAACACAAAATGGCAGAAAACAAAAAGCATATTTCAATAATATCACTTAATGTCAAAGGACTTAACTCACCAATCAAAAGACATAGACTGGCAATGTGGATTAGGAAACATAATCCAAACATATGCTGTCTGCAAGAAACTCACCTCACAGCCAAAGACATTCACAGGTTGAAGGTGAAAGGATGGAAAAAGATATACCATGCCACCAGTGACCGAAAAAGAGCAGGGGTAGCAACCCTGATATCCAACAAAACAGACTTTAAAATAAAACACATCAAAAGAGACAAATCAGGGCACTTCCTTTTATTAAAAGGAACAATACACCAAGAAGATATAATGATAGTAAATATTTATGCCCCAAATGTGGGTGCAACCACATTCGTAAAACAAACCCTTCTGGACATAAGATCCCAAGTAGACCCAAATACAATAATTCTGGGAGACTTTAATACGCCTCTCACACCACTGGATCGATCTTCGAGGCAAAAGATGAGTAAAGATGCTCTAGAACTAAAGGAAACCATAAACCAAATGGACCTAATAGACGTTTTCAGAGTATTTCAACCAGGAACTACAGAATACACTTTCTTCTCAGCAGCCCATGGAACCTTCTCCAAAATAGATCACATCCTGGGACACAAAGAAAATACCAGCAAATTCAAAAAATGTAATATAATCCCATGCATCTTTTCAGACCACAATGGAATAAAAGTAGAAATCAACAACAGGAAACTCGAAAGAAAGTATTCAAATTCATGGAGAATGAATGATACACTACTAAATGACGAATGGGTAAGAGCAGAAATTAGGGAAGAAATAAAGAAATTTATGGAAACAAACGAAAACAGAGACACAACCCACCAAAACCTATGGGACACCATGAAGGCAGTACTAAGAGGAAAGTTTATCGCATTGAGTGCCCACATAAAAAGGATGGAGAACCACCAAGTAAAGAACCTAATGAAACAACTCAAGGATCTAGAAATTCTGCAACAATCCATTCCCAAAGCCAGCAGAAGACGAGAAATCATCAAAATTAGAGCAGAAATAAATGAAATAGAGAACAAAAAAACAATTCAAAGAATCAATAAAACAAAAAGTTGGTTCTTTGAAAAGATTAATAGAATTGATAAACCCCTGGCCAACCTAACCAAAAGAAAAAGAGAATCAACTCAAATTACCAAAATTAGAAATGAAAAAGGAGATATCACCACTGATAGTGAAGAAATTCAAAACATTATCAGAAACTACTTTAAAAATTTATACTCCAATAGATTTGAAAACCTGGATGAAATTGACAGATTTCTAAACACAGTTAACCTTCCTACACTCAACCAAGAGGACATAGCAAGCCTAAACCAACCAATAACAACCAAAGAAATAGAAACGGCAATAAAAATTCTTCCACCAAAGAAAAGCCCAGGCCCAGATGGGTTCCCAGCTGAATTCTACAAAACCTTCAGTGAACAACTAATACCAATACTTCATAACACGTTCCGGGAAATTGAAAGAGATGGAACTCTTCCAAATTCCTTCTATGAGGCCAGTATCACATTAATCCCCAAACCAAATAAAGATACCTCAAGAAAGGAAAACTACAGACCAATATCCTTAATGAACATAGATGCAAAAATTCTAAACAAAATACTAGCTATACGCATTCAAAACTATATCAAGAGAATAATTCATCACGACCAAGTCGGTTTCATCCCAGAAAAACAAGGCTGGTTCAACATACGCAAATCAATACATGTTATTCACCACATAAATAGAACCAAGAACAAAAACCACATCATCATAGCAATAGATGCTGAAAAAGCATTCGACAAAATCCAACACCCATTTATGTTAAAAACACTGCAAAAAATTGGGATAGAAGGAAAGTACTTCAACATCATCAAGGCAATATACTGCAAACCCAAAGCCAACATTATATTGAATGGGGAAAAACTGCAAGAATTTCCGCTACAGTCAGGAACAAGACAAGGATGCCCACTTTCACCTCTCCTTTTCAATATAGTCCTTGAGACTCTTGCTGCAGCAATCAGACAAGAGAAGGAAATCAAAGGAATCCACATAGGAAGAGAGGAAGTGAAATTATCCTTATTCGCAGATGACATGATCCTTTACCTGGAAGACCCAAAGAACTCAACCAAAAGACTTCTGGAGCTGATCGACAAATTCGGCAAAGTCGCAGGTTACAAAATCAACCTAAAGAAATCAGTGGCCTTTCTTTATGCCAACAACGAATCCACAATGAAGGAAACAAAAACAACAATTCCATTCACTATAACCTCAAAACCAATAAAATACCTAGGAATAAACCTAACCCAAGATGTAAAAGACCTCTACAACAAAAACTATAAAACATTAAAAAAAGAAATAGAAGAAGACCTTGGAAGATGGAAAGATCTCCCGTGCTCATGGATAGGCAGAATAAATATCATCAAAATGGCCATTCTGCCAAAACTGATCTATAGGTTCAATGCAATTCCCATTAAAATACCAGTGACATTCTTCAGAGACCTAGAAAAATCAATCATGAACTTCATATGGAGAAAGAAAAGACCTAGAATAGCCAAAGCAATTCTCAATAACAAGAAACACGCAGGAGGCATTACAATCCCAGACTTCAAACTATACTATAGAGCAATAGTAGTAAAAACAGCATGGTACTGGCACAAAAACAGATATACTGACCAGTGGATTAGAATAGAAGATACAGAAACAAACCCACACATCTTTAGTCAATTAATCTTTGACAAAGGGGCCAAACACATACGCTGGAGAAAAGACAGCCTTTTCAACAAGTGGTGCTGGGAGAACTGGCTAGCCATTTGTAAAAAGATGAAGCTAAACCCCTATATCTCACCTAACACAGGAATCAACTCAAGATGGATCAAAGACTTAGAAATTAGACCTGAGACGGTGAAGTTAGTAGAGGAGAACATAGGTTCAACACTACAACATATTGGCACAGGCAGTAACTTTCTCAACAAAACCTCCAAAGCTCAGGAAATTAAAGCAAGAATAAACAAGTGGGATAACATTAAACTAAAAAGTTTCTTCTCATCAAAGGAAACTATCAATAACCTAAAGAGGAAGCCTACAGAATGGGAAAGGATCTTTACCAGCCACCATTCTGATAGGGGGCTAATATCCAGAGTATACAAAGAGCTCAAAAGGCTCTACACCAACAAAACAAACAACCCAATCAAGAAATGGGCAAATGAACTAAATAGACACTTCACAAAAGAAGAGATACAAAGGGCTAATAGATACATGAAAAGATGTTCTTCATCACTGGCCATCAGGGAGATGCAAATCAAAACTACACTGAGATTCCATCTAACCCCAGTGAGAGTAGCAAGCATAAAGAAATCAAACAACAACAAATGCTGGCGAGGATGTGGGGAAAGAGGAACTCTTTTACACTGTTGGTGGGAGTGCAAACTAGTTCAGCCACTATGGAGATCTGTGTGGAGATTCCTAAGAAAGGTGGGAATAGATCCACCATATGATCCAGCTATACCACTCCTGGGTATCTTTCCAAAAGGGTTGAATTCAGAGAAATACAGCAACATATGCATACCTATGTTCATAGCAGCACAATTTGTAATAGCCAAAATATGGATCCAACCCAGATCACCATCAACAGATGAATGGATAGCAAAACTGTGGGAAATACACACAATGGAATTCTATTCAGCCATAAAGAAGAACAAAATTTTATCATTTGCAAGAAGATGGAAAGCCCTGGAAAGCATCATGTTAAGTGAGATCAGCCAAGCACAGAAGGAGAAGATACACATGTTTCCTCTAATATGCCCAAACTAGAAAACACAAAGGATACCAGTAGGACCCCAGATATTAGAGGGGAAATACTAGCTAAGTTTTAATGGAAAGATAGGAGAGGAGAAAGGCCGATCTTGATTAAGGAGCATCTTCACCTGAACATGTGTAAAATTATGAATAAGACATGGTTAACCTGGCCAACCATTGGTGGGGGGGGGGGAGAAAATGGGGGCGGGGGGAGAGGGCACCAAATATAGTGTAAATGTATACTATTTATGTTCAATAAAAAATTGTTAAAAAAATAAAATAAAATAAAATAAAAAAAAAAAAATAAATGGGAAGCAAAAAAAAAAAAAAGAAAATAGCCTAAGTATACCATTTCTGGTAAATATAAATATTTAATAAAAAGGAAAAATGTAGCTGGGCGTGGTGGTACATGCTTGTAATCCCCGCGCTTGGGAGGTGGAGACAGGAGGATTGTGCAGGTTCGAAGCCAGCCGCGCTGGCTTCAGAGACCCTGTTTCCAAATAAAAAATATAAAATAGGTCTGGGAGTGTAGCATGGAGGTAGAAGGGCTTCCAAGAACCCCAGTACCACAAAAAAAAAAAAAGGAAAAATGTTTCTGATATACTAGATAAAAAAAAGATTAGCTGATATGTTCAGTATGATTCTGATTTTATTTTTTCAAAGTACATTTATGTAGAGAAAAAGGGATGTAGGGTGTATAGCAAATGCAGGCCTAAGAAATTGGGATGACTTTAACATTTTTCTTATATCCCCAGCTTTATTTTATTTTTTAATTTTTAAACAGGTCTTACTAAGTTGCCAAGGGCCTCACTAAGTTGCTTAAAATTTGCAGTCCTCCTAGCTCAGCTTCCCAACTACTGAGATGACAAATAATAAGCACATTACATTAGAAATAGGGAAAACTGGAATTTAAATTTTTTTAATTATAAAATCATCTTTTGAAAGAACTTTTGAAATTAGATTTAGTTTCTATAATGCTCTTAACCTGAGTGGGTTAAACCAGAATGGGTTGACTTTACTAGAATTGAAAAGAGAGCCTGGCGTGGTGGCGCACCCTTGTAATCCCCGGGCTTGGGAGGCGGAGACAGGAGGATCGCGCAGGTTCAAAGCCAGCCTCGCTGGCTTAAGAGACCCTGTTTCCAAAATAAAATAGGTTTGGGAGTGTAGCCCAGGAGGTAGAAGGGCTTCCAGGAACCCCAGTACCACCAAAAAAAAAAAAAAAAAAAAAGAACTGAAAAGAGACTCAGAGTCACAAAGCTGAATGGTTCTTCCAGTAAGTCTCATGAGAATCCTTCGTCACACAATAGAAATGGTTCCCGTGACTCACCTGGGAGGCTGTGCCATAGCTCCATGTCTCTGATTGGAATTCTGGGTCAGCAGTTCACTTCAGCAAGCAGTTATTATGCGTTAGGAAGCCTCACTGTCACTAGACATACATTTCATGCTGCAAGATTCCTTTACTTATATGGTATTTCTAACGTGTTTGAGCATAAAGAATATTCTGACAGTCGATTTCTTGTTCTTCACAGTATATAAAATGTTTTGGTTTTTCATTGAAGAAATGAGTCATTTGACATTTGTGTTGTTTTTATACAGCTGATGGAAAATGTCTGGTGTCGGTTGGTTTAGATGATTTTCACAGTATTGTGTTCTGGGACTGGAAAAAGGGAGAAAAAATAGCCACGACAAGGTAAGAAGCTTACCTGATAATACCAGGCTTCAGTAAAGGTCAACAGTTTTCATTGTCTGCTTAAGATTTCATCTCTAACTCAGATGAAATTCACATCCAACGCTTAACACATAAGAGAAAACATACTGCCAAATCTAACACAGGGCAGCCACTGCATGTCGCTGGGAAAAGGAAAGCTCTGAAATGCTTCCCGGCAAGCTCCTCATCACTTTGGCTTTGGTAACCTCTGGGTTATTTCAGTCACAGCTTTTTACAGCAGCAGAAAAGCGGCTTTCCTGGGGCTTTTGCCTTGGCCCTTGTTTTTGCTGTTCCAAGCATCTGTGAAGGATCGTCAATGTCACTGGAGTCAGAAGCACCATTTGTCATAAGCTGTGGCATGCTGCAAAGGAAGCCCTATCGTGTGCATCTGCCACTTGCTTTCAGAGCAGGCAAATTGTTTGTCTAATCTCCCCATCTTATAAATAGACTCTTCAAAAGACAACCGCTGTTTATAGACCACCTGTCCTCTCTTACCCCGGCCTCCCTCCCGCTGAATCAGCGCTAAGTCTGAAAGTGGCTTTCTACCCTACTGACAGCTAGCTCAGCTGTCAAAATAGCCGGCAGCCAAGTCCAGCAGTACAACTTGTTGCCCAGGCACGGCATCATACCTCCCGGTTAGCTCTTCCCTGCAGCTCTAATGTACTATTTTGCAGTAAAAGAAAGCAATTTTATCTTACTGGCCTCCAACTCCAATATTTGTTCTTTAATATTATTCTCTACAATGTTAAGTAGGAAATACTTTTTGACAGTTTGGTTTAATGAATAAAGAGCTCCAAATTGCTAGAGTCTGAACAAAACAGCAGATGGAGCCTTGAGGACTCCAGCTGACCTTCTTAGGGAAAAAAGAAATGCTTTTCTGATGACGCTACTGAGAATTCTTGGCAACAGTGGCAGCTCATAAACCTGCCTGCCCAAGTGGTTCTCCTTTTGGTATTTCTAATATCCCTCACTGTTGTTCCATCCCTCTAGTACTCAGATTCAGCTCCTAATCCAACTCTTTTCCTCCTAGACTCAGTACTGAATTTTAGTTTAATATTTCTGATAACATGCCATCTGCATATGAAGATAATCTCAGGAAAGTCACATTTCTGCATTTAAAATACAACAGAAATGCAATTTCCCTGGTAGAAAACCTGTGAGTGGCTTACCAGTTATATGCCAGAAACATTAATAGAAACAGAATAGTCTTGATATAAAAAGTGCATATCCTTTATGCTTGGTGAAGAGTATTATTTTTGTTTAATTAACACAAAGCAACTGATATTAATAATACCATTCAGATTTGGAGTTGATTCCAAGCTATCTGACCCATTCCCTAAACAGGACCCCTGCATAACTGTTCCCAGAGAACATACTTACAATGGTGGCATGAACATAGCTCTTTTCCAGGACATAGTCAAGGATTGCTAAAGCTCTCTGGAAGAATATTATATTTTAAAATAATAAGTAAAGCCGGGCGTGGTGGCGCAAGCTTGTAATCCCCGCGCTTGGGAGGCAGAGACAGGAGGATCGCGCAGGTTCGAAGCCAGCCACACTGGCGTAAGAGACCCTGTTTCAAAAATATAAAATAGGTCTGGGAGTGTAGCCCGGAGGTAGAAGGGCTTCCAGGAACCCCAGTACCACCAAAAAAATAAAAAATAAAATAATAAAATAAAATAATAACTAAATAAAGTATTTATCTAAATACCTATTTATATAATATCATCAGTAATAGATACTAAAATAACCAAGAAGACAGGTAAGTAAAAATTCTCTTTATGACTTTAACTTAGAGGGCTGAACTAGATGGAAACATTAAAAAAAAAAAAGCTTAAAAGAGATGACAAAGAAGTCCTGCTTTGCAAGATAGCGTCATCCTGGCTCCCAGAAGTTTTTTAGCTTCTGAGAGGCCTGATACACACTCAGAGGACAGCTGACTTGGGCCACCCCTCTCTGTGAACTTTTGCGTCTCAGGTATTGCCAGCATTGCCTCCAGCCAGGCTCAGCCATAAAACCTGCTTCTGGCAGGGTGATGGTCCTACAACCACCCAGCACACTGGAGCTCTGAGTGCCCACGGGGGAAGCATGCAGTCAGCAGGTGTGATGGCAGCACGGGCAGTGCTGCTGGTGCCCAGAGCCAACGTGTGCCGCTGCATGCTTGCAGATCAGCCCTCATTTGTGACAGTAGACAATGTTTAAATTAAACTGTTCTTTATCAGCTCAGAGAAACTCAGAAAGAGCACTTAGAGAGCTTTTTTTTTTTTTTTTTTTTTTTTTGGTACTGGGACTTGAACCCAGGAGTATTCTATTTACAGCCCCTTTAAAAAAATTTTTTTTTATTGGTGCACTGTAGTCTCACATCATCATGTGGATCATGTTGACAATAGCATATAAAGCACTTGGTCCCCCTTCCCCTTTTCCCTCCCTCCCAATACTGAGTGTCCAGGTTAGCTATGTTATATTCACATGCATACACATATTCCAGTGTAGCCTTTCCATTAATTAACCTCGGCCTTCTTCCTCTCCTACCCTTCCTTTCTGGCTTTGCTGAGGTTTCCCCTCCGAGTCCCTCTGGTATCCCTAATACTCCCTAGCTTCAGCATATTAGAGAAAATGGCGATGGCGGGACATAGCACATCTCAGTAACTGTAACAAACAAAAATCAACTACCGAGAAGGCAGCTCCTTGACAAAAACAGCAGCGAAGATATTTACAAACAAAAACGTTTATTTTTATTTTGAAACAAGGTGTTGCTAAATTGCTGAGAGTCTCACTAAGTTGCTGAAGCTATCCTCCAGCCTGTGATCCTTCTGTCTCAGCCTCCCAAGTATGGAGATTACACGCCTGCACCACCACGTAGAGTTCCCCTTAAAAGATCTCTCAGACTGGGTCCAATCTCTTTGAATGCTATCTGCATCTTTGCTAATTTTCATGAGTGGTTTTAGTCATCTCCACTACAAATGGATTTTTTTAGTCTTTTTCCCTCTTAAAGGTCATTTACATTTTAGTTTAACATACAAGTAGCCCATTGAGAAACCAAAGCCAGTCTCCTGTAGGCAGTAAACGAGCTAAATGTCAGTGTTCATTGCCACAGATCATGAGGCAGGCAGGTGGCCTCTGCTCCTTCATTGGGATTTGCATTGCTCTGGTTATGTGAGTAATCACTATTGATATGCTTCATATCTGAAGGTGGAGCAGGAGGGATCTTAGACAAACATGTACAATTATCAATCTACTTGGCAAGAATACTTCTGACATTAGTCTTAAATGGTTTTGCTATTAAAAAAAAAAAAGCTTAGTAAAAGAATATTGGTTCATGTGTTAAACAAAAACTGCAGAACCTCTGAAATAAAAGGATTTATAGAAGCCGGGCATGGTGGTGCATGCTTGTAATCCCAGCATTTGTGAGGCTGAGACAGGAGGATCTCAAGTTCTTGACCAGTCTCAACTACTTAGTGAGACCCTATTTCAAAATAAAGAATAAAAGATAGAGTTGGTGGTATAACTCAGAGGTAGAGTTCTTTGTGGTTCCATCCCCAGTACTGCAAAAAAAAAAAAAAAAAAAAATTTAAAAAGGATCATAGAGCTGTTAGAGGTGCTAGCCAGGAAAAAAACAGGTAGGTCTGGGACAAGACTAAATCACAAATAGAAAGTCATCCACTGAACATAGAACTAAGAGCACTGTTTTTCTTTTTATTGGTGTATTGTAGTCATACATTTTAATGGGGTGCAAGATGGTAGAGACATACATGCACACATCACTCATCTGGCCCTTCTCCAGTGCCCACCTCATCCCCTCCCCCCTTCCTCTGTCTCATATTTGGCTTAGTGATCCACTTTGATATGTTTGTGAATGTACATCATGTGCATTAGGGAATTTCCCTCTGTCCCCCTCCCATCCCCTCAGTGAGGTCGCCTTATTCACCCCTCTGTAGTATCTCCTTCTTCATCTGGAGTTCCTCCTATGACCCATTTTCTCCTTAGCTTCCACATATTAGGGAGAGCCTCCAATTCCTTATTTTTTGTAACTGACTAATCTCACTTAGCATAATGTTCTAAGGCATCATATCATTTGAGCTGTACATAATTTCCTCACCATTTCTAACTAAAAAGAAGCATTTTTAGAAACAACTATGCCATTGTTACAACTAAGTCACAATATACTCTCCGGTTCATAAGAAAACATTCCTGATTATTTCAAAGATGAAAATTGATTTATCCAAATCAGCATTCCATGTCAATCTTTTCAATGCCATGTTTGCAGTGAGGAACTGAGTCATTTGGGAAATCCTTTCAGTCATCCCCCCACATTTTCTGTAAATTATGTAACATAGGCTTGATTAGATTTACATTCAGATTTTTAAAAAGCATATTTACTGGTAAATAGTTCACATACCAGACAAATTGCCCACTTAAAGTATACAGTTTAGTGAGTTTTAGTATATTTACAGAGTTGTGCAATCATCACTACTATCTAATTCCAGAACATTCTCATCATTCTGTTAAGAAAACCCTTACATGTTAGAATGGACTTGTGTTCTGTCTCTATGAACTTGCATCTTCTGAACAGTTCATATAAATAGAGTTATACCGTATGAGATCATGTATGACTGGCTTCTTTCACTTAGCATAATTTTGAAAGATCAGCCATATGCTACAAATTCTGTGCTTTATTTTTTATTGCTGAATAATATTTTAGTGTGTATGTATATTATATTTTATTTATCCATTCATCAGTTGATAGGTATTTGTATTGTTTCTACCTTTTGGCTATTAAGATAATATTGCCATAAACATTTGTGTACAAGGTTTTGAATGAATGCATGTTTCATTCCTCTAGGGTATACATGTGTTTGTATACATACATACATGCATATATGTATATATTTGTGTGTGTGTGTGTGTGTGTGTGTGTGTGTGTGAGAGAGAGAGAGAGAGAGAGACACACACACACAGAGAGAGAGAGAGAGAGAGAGAGAGAGAGAGAGAGAGAGAGAGAGAGAGAGAAATTGCTGAGTCATGCTAATTATGTTTAAGGACTGAAAAAATGTTTTTCAAAGTGGTAGTACCATTTTTCATTTTCACTAGCAATATAAAAAGGCCCCAGTTTCTCTAGATCTTTACCAGCACTTTGAACTACCTGTCATTTTCATTATAACCATCTTAGTGGATACGAAGTAGCATCTCATTATACCTTTTATTTTTATTTCTCTAATGTCTGATAATTGTGAACATATTTTCATATTCTGACTCTGGCCATTTGTATATATTTGTGTGTGTGGATATAGCTATTCAGACACACCACCCATTTTGGGTTTTTTTTTTTTTGGTATTTTTGTTTGTTTGTTTTGGTGGTACTAGGGTTCCTGGAAACCCTTCTACCTCCGGGCTATACTCCCAGACCTATTTTATATTATTTTTATTTGGAAACAGGGTCTCTTAAGCCAGCGAGGCTGGCTTCTAACCTGCGCAATCCTCCTGTCTCCACCTCCCAAGCGCAGGGATTACAGCGTGCGCCACCACGCTCGGCATCACACCACCCATTTTTAAATAGGGTTTTTTGAGTTGTGAAAATCTTTAATATAGTTTGACTTTAAATTCCTATCCAGAAACATAATTTGCAAATTTTTCCTCATTTGGTAACATTTTTTCCTAAGAGCAGTTTATAGATACTTCTGGTTGCATCACATCAGAAGAGATATAGTCAGAGAGTGACATACTATAGCATGGGAAAGCAACGGAAGTAGTACTCCCTGGTGCAAGCAGTAGGGCTGTGCTATCTGTAGATAATTCAACAACAAAAATAATAGTAATAATAATATAATAACAACAACCAACTAAAAATACTTTTCTTTTTATTATTCCTATTAACTGGCAATTCTAAACAATATTGGTAATAGAATTCTCCCCACCAGGCTGGTGGTATACCATTGCTCAAAATGTCTACCAGTCCTACTCTTCATAATAGCTCAAATGGTAGGTTGTGGCAGTATCAGCCTGGTCCTTCCAGTATACAACTTTTCATCAAAATATTAGCTAGTTAACATACATTGATACCTCTGGTCTAAATAAATTATTTAAGTAAGAAAAATGATAATCTTCTAATTTTATCATTCATTCATATTAGCTAGAATTCTCCTATAGATAAGTTTCCCTTGTTGACTAATTTTTTCTCAAATACAGTTCACACATGAGGTAGTTTTTTTTGTTCTGTTCTGTTTTGTTTTGTTTTGTTTGTGGTACTGGGGTTACTGGAAGCCCTTCTACCTTTGGACTATACTCCCAGACCTATTTTATTTTTGGAAACAGGGTCTCTTAAGCCAGCACGGCTGGCTTCGAACCTGCGCGATCCTCCTGTCTCCGCCTCCCAAGTGTGGGGATTACAAGCGTGCACCACCACACCCAGCCTAACAGGTAGTTTTTAAAATATTAGGATTATTTGTTCTTTGTCTATAACTTGCAGATATTTTTTTCTGAGTTTGTCCTTTGTCTTTGATGTTGGCTATGGTGTTTTTCATTATGCAAAGAATTTTTATTTTTATGTGAATAAATTTATCAACCTTTTCTTCTACTACTTTGAGATTTTGAGTCATAGTTTAAAAAGCATTGCTCATTCCCAGATTAAAAAGAAACCACCCAGCCAGGAGTGGTGGCATATGCCTGTAAAACATGAGACAGGAAGATCACAGGTTTGAGGCCAGCCTCAACAATGTAGTGAAACTTTTAGCAACCTATTGAGACCCTGTTTCCAAACAAAAAATAAAAAGGGCTTGGGGTGTAGCTCAGAGATAGAATGCCCTGGATTCAATCCCCAGTACCACCCACAATTTCTTCTAATCTACTATGGCCTTATCTTTTGCATTATTTTTTTACCTGGCTGTCTTATCACCATTTATTAGTAAATCAATCTTTTCTTCAAAGAATTGAGGTACCAGTGTATGTATGTATGTATGTATGTGTGTGTGTGTATATATATATAATTTGTATGTATTTATATTTGTAAATATTTTGTAAATATATATGTATACATATATGTCTAATTCTGGACTTTCTATTTTATCTCGCAAGTCTATTTTTCTATTCATGAGCATTTCAGGAATTTAAATTTTTTTCTTCATATTTTCACATTTCTTTTTTTTCCTTTAAAATTTTTTTATTGGTGCATTATATTCAAACATCATATTGGGGGAAAATGTATTTAATCTTTTTTAAAAAGATTTATTTGTATTTAATCCTTTTTTTGAAAATACTTTTTTGTGTGTGTGTGGTACTGGGATTCTTAGAAACCCTTCTACCTCCAGGATACACTCCCAAACCCATTTTTCTATTTTTTTTTTAATTTGGAAACAGGGTCTCTTAAGCCAGAGAGGCTAGCTTCAAACCTGCACGATCCTCCTGTCTCTGCCTCCCAAGCGCTGGGATTATAACCGTAGGCCACCACGCCCGGTGCTTGAAAATACATTTTTAATGGTGCATTGTAACCATGCATCATATTGAGGTTTAGTATGATAGAAACAGAAATGTACATAAAACCTGGTGCATATGTCCCTCCAAATCCTGCCCCACTCCCTCCCTTTCCCCATTCATAATATTAAAATTGTTAGGCGGGGCGTGGTGGCGCAGGTTTGTAATCCCCATGCTTGGGAGGCGGAGACAGGAGGATCGCGCTGGTTCGGAGCCAGCCTCGCTGGCTTAAGAGACCCTGTTTCCAAATAAAATATATAAAATAGGTCTGGAAGTGTAGCCCAGAGATAGAAGGGCTTCCAGGAACCCCAGTACTGCCAAAATAATAATAATAATAATAATAATAATAATAATAATAATAATATAAAATAAAATTGTTATTGATAACTTCACAAATGTACATAAAATAGTTTGAATGATTCTTTCATTGGGTTTCCTCCCTCCCCTCTCTACTTCCCTCCTCAAACACTCTTTCCACTGATCTCTCATCATTTATTTGAAGTATTTTTGTTTCCAAGTTTTGTTCTAGCTTCTACATATGAGAGAAAATATATAACCCTTGACTTTCTGAGACTAGCTGATGCTAGTTTCAGCATTAATTGGGTTTATTCTTTTTCCCCATATCCTTGACTAGCATTTTCCTACAAATGACATAGCTTTGTTCTTCATTATGGCTGGGTAAAATGCCATTGCATGTATATACCAGAGTTCTATAACCCATTTATCTATTTACAGAAACCTAGGCTGCTTCCATAGTTTGCCTATTGTGAATTGTGCTGCTATAAGCATGGATATGAATGTGTCACTATTATATTCTAACTATGATTTCTTTGGAAAGATACCCAGGAGTGGTATAGCTGGATGGTGTAGTTCTATCTCCAGCTTTCTGAGGAAGCTCTAAACTGATCTCACTAGTGCTGTACTAGTTTGCAATCCCACCAACAAAGTATAAGATTTCTATTTCCCCACATCCTTGACAGCATTTATTACTGTTTGTATTCGTAATAGAGTTAGATAAAATCTCAGTGTAGTTTTGATTTGTATTTCCTTGATTGCTAAAGACGCTGAACATCTTTTTCATATATTTGTTGGTCATTTGTATTTCTTCCTTTGAGAAGAACCTATTCAGTCCAGTTGCTCATTTTTATTAGGTTTATTTTTAGCTTGTGTTTTAAGTTCTTTGTATATTCTAGATAGTAGTCATCTAGCAGAGGAGTAGCTGGCAAGATTTTCTGGGTTTCTTAGTGACAGAGAATGCAGGGAATTATAAATGTCTAAGATATAATTCTAAAGCATCCTTTATACCTTATTGAGTGTCAAGTGTATTTTTTAAAACTGTGAATTAGTATTGGGTTTTTGGAAAATACCTTTTTATCATCTGTGAAAATGAAAATGTGATTTTCTTTTTACACCTATTCATGTCCTGAATTGTATTATTTGATTCCATAATATTGAATCATCCTTACATTTGGCCATAATATATTTTTATTGGTGCATTATAGTCTCACATCACAATATTGATCATGTGGACAATGGCATACATTCACACAGCACTTGGTGCTTCCCCTACCCTCACCTCCCCATTTTCCTCCCTCCCTATACTGAGTGTCCAGTTTAACAATGGTATATTCACATGAATACACATAGTCGCAGGTAGCATTTCCGTTAATGAAACTCAGCCTTCTTCCTCCTCTACCCTTCCTCCCTGGCTCCACTGAGGTTCTCCTCCATTATCTGGAGCTCCTCTAGTATCCCAACTCTCTAGCTCAAGCATATTAAAGAAAACATTATGTCCCCTCCCTTTCTGTGTTTGGCTAATCTCATTTAGCATAATGTTCTCCAGGTCTTTCCATCTTCCTCTTTATTGTGAGTAGAATTTCATTGTGTGTATTTCTCATAATTTTGTAATCCATTTATCTGTTGATGGAGACCTAGATTGGTTCCATAGTTTGGCTATTGTAAATTGTGAATTGGTATAACTTCCTCAACAAGACCTCTAAAGCTTAGGAAATTAAAACAGAAATTAACAAGTGTTATGGCATCAAACTAAAAAGTTTCTGCTCGTCAAAGGAAATCATCAAGAATCTAAAGAGAAATCCTATGGAATGGGGAAAGATATTTACCAGCCACCCCTCTGACAGAGGGCTAATATCTAAAACATACAACGAGCTTAAAAGACTTTCCATTAGCAAAACAAATATCCCAGTCAAGAAATGGACAACTGAATTGAATAGACACTTCACAAAAGAAGAGATAGGAAGCCCAGTGTGGTGGCGCAAGTTTATAATCCCAGCATTCAGGAGGCTGAGACCTGGAGGATCGCGGTTTGCAGACAGCCTCAGCTACTTAGTGAGGTCCTCTGCAACTCAGTGAAACTCGGTTTTAAAATAAAGAATAAAAAATAGGGCAGGGGGTGTAGCTCAGAGGTAGAATGCCCCTGGGTTCCATCCCCAGGCCTAAAAAAAGAAGAGATACAAATGGCCATAGATAAAATACACATGATGTATTTTTAATGGGCTTTTGGGATGCTATTTGCTCTTGTTTTATTTAAGGTTTTTGTGTCTATGCTCATAAGGAATATTGATCAATTATATTTTTATTAATTGAATTTTTACATAACAAAAATTATGTTCCAGTATACCAGAGAAAGACCATCAAGTAGTTTATTAAGACCAGGAAATTCTTAAAGACTAAAGTAATTACTCTAAAACAAAAATTTCCCTGACACTAGAACCTCAGGTTTATAGCCCAAGTCAATAACTGGTGTTTACCTTTATATTTATCATTCTGCTTCTTGGGTTATAAGTCTAAATTTCTGAATTTTAACATCCTATAATGCCTCAAATCAGTAGATGACATCCTTATCTCTCCATGGGCTATGGACCAGGGGCTTGAGTTGATAGTGAATACATTTCTAGCCAAAAATACACTTAAGGCAAAGTGACCCCTCTCACAGCAAGGATGGTTCATTTGAAGCTTCTCATGAATACTGTGGCAGTACTTTTTCCCTTCTCCTGCAGGAGATTTAGATGTTTTCATAATTACTTGCAGTCTCATGGCAGTAGCATTTTATCTTTTGGAGATGTCTGATACATTTAAAATATTTCATTAATTTGTTTAAATCATGAGCAAATGGACCTCATTCAGTGTTATAGGAAAAAGAAAGAGTTCAAACATTCACAGAAACGCTCATTATTTTAGTGTAGACCTCTGTGTGCCTTTTAAATAGTTTTTAAATTTAGTTGTTCTATAAAATGTACTTTATGAAAGTTATATCACATGTATGCTTTTACTAAAACTATAAGTACTTCCATCCCAGTTTCAATTTTTTCCCTATTTCTCTCTTACAGAGGACATAAAGATAAAATATTTGTGGTAAAGTGTAACCCACACCATGTGGACAGATTGGTTACAGTTGGGATGAAGCACATAAAATTCTGGCAGCAAGCAGGTACTGGCTTCTTGTGTAGTTGAACCTGGGCTTCTTGTGTGGCTCTACCCCAGCCGCAGCGGGGAGGGGACGATTGCCACCACGCAGCCTGTCTCTCTTCAAACAAATATAAAACCAAGCCTAACAAGTATTCGTCCCCAATTATATTTTGGACTCTTTGTAAACTGTGAAACCTAAAACATTGCATGATGCTATGCATAGTCATCAGTGTCTAGAAAGCTTTGAAAATGTTCTGTGAAAATAATGATTTTTATATTTAGTCATCTGTTCTGAAAGCAATAATTATGTTGGACTACTGAGCAGGAAATAATTGCTTTGGTTGGGTGAATAAAGTTTTCAATATTTGGAGGATTCTTTTATTCATCTATCACTGAATTTAAGACATGAATTAAACCCCGACTCTACACACAGAAAGTGGTCAAAATATTTGTGGATTGTATCTACCTCTGAGCTAAACCCCCAACCCTATTTTTTATTCTTTTTTTGAAACAGGGTCTCACTGAGTTGCAGAGGGCCTCACTAAGAAGCTGAGGCTGTGAACTGTGATCCTCCTGTTTCAGCCTCCCAAATGCTGGGATTACAAGTGTGCACCACCACGCCCAGTTTTGTGGATTGTATATTGATAATGGGTATGAGTAAATAAACATGACAAAGCCGGGCATGGTGGTGCATGCTTGTAATCCCAGCAGGATCTCCGTTCTCAGACAGCCTCAGCTACTTAGTGAGGCCCTTTGCAACTCAGTGAGACCTGGTTTCAAAATAAAGAATAAAAAATAGGGTTGGGAGTACAGCTCGGAGGTAGAAAGCCCTTGGGTTCTATCCCCAGTATGCAAAAAAAAAAAAAAAAAAAAAGACAAAACATGGGAAAGTATCTTATTCTTATCACTAATAAACCAAACCCATTATTGCAAGTGTTTCTGGATTCTCAGTATCAGTTTTGGTACCAAGCCCAGTCTTACAACACACAAAACATGAACAGGCCACTGTTACAGTGATTTCTATTTTGTCTTTGTTGTGTGTATGTGTTTGGGTGGGTGTGTTATTGGGAATTGAACCCAAGGATTTCCACCTCTGAGCTATACCCCCAGCCCCTTTTTATTTTTTATTTTCAAACAGGTTCTCCCTAAATTGCTTAGTCTTGCTAGGTTGCTGAGACTAGCTTTTGAACCTATGATCCTCTGTCCCAGCCTCCCAAGTACTTGTATTATAGGCATGTGCCACTGCACCTGGATACTTTCTGCTTTTAAAGGGAGAATAGCTTCCATCCTGGTGCAGTGGTCCTGAGTGGAGCTGGATGTCTCTTTGATAGAGAGTACAGGGACGTGGGAATGCTTAGGGAACAAAACCCATGGTTTGCCCCAGCACACTACCTGCTACTATACAACAAAGTACTGCTCTCACCTCAAAGTTGCTGTATAAAAATCAAGGCAGAACATGCATAGCCTGTTTACATTTAACATGCGCATCGTTCAATAAGGCTTTCCTCGTGCCCCAATTAGTCCCTCCTTCCTCAGGCTGGCACACAGAACTTTTACTGCACCTTGGTTAGCTGTTTTACTTGGTCTGAGATGCATAGTGAGCCCTCTCTCTAGCCAGATCCTAGTTCCTTGAAGGCAGAAACTATTCCTTTTCATCTTTATATCCCCCTGCATTGAGTACTATGCTTGCCACAAAATAATGATTTCATAAACACTGAATTAATGAATGAACAACTCCTCTTATGATGTTTTTATGATAGTCTCTTATTTTTATACAACTAAATATATACACATAAGGCATACGCTCTGAATTTTTCTTTGAAAATGGTCATTATGCATATTCACAGTAGCATGTGTTCTGGGTCTACTCCAGGTGGGGGCTTTACCTCTAAGCGAGGAATTTTTGGAAGTGTCGGAAAACTGGAAACAATGATGTGTGTTTCTTATGGGCGAATGGAAGATCTGGTGTTCTCAGGAGCAGCTACGGGAGATATTTTCATTTGGAAAGATGTTCTACTGCTGAAGACTGTGAAAGCTCACGACGGGCCTGTGTTTGCTATGTATGCATTGGATAAGGTATGCTTTTCAGAGTTCTTTTTCTTCATCAGCTCTCTGGAACTAGAAGGTAGTCTTAGGTAGCCCTCTAAGAGGATGCTGGGACCTAAAAACAGTTCTTTCTGAACTAGGAAGTAGTCACCGAGAAGCTCAATGGGACAAAACTGTCTTCACAGTGTCTCTTTTGCTAATTATTGCTTCTTCATGTACAAGTTCTCCACTTTTCTCACATTTGCGCTTCCTGACTTTCACCCCTAGAGCCCCATGAAAAGTAGCAGGATAAATGTGAGCACACAGTAGTAAAAGGGTCCTGAGATAGATTGCAGCTGGCTCTGGACAGAGACTGGGCAATACCAGGTGGTTAGATTATTGTCCCACACAAGCTATGACAAAAAGTTATGTTCATAACCAGTTCTCCACCTCATAGACAGATCCAGCTTTACCAAGAGTACTGAAGCAAAGTCGCTTATCTGTGCGTCTGTCCAGCTACCCACCTGCCTTGCAGTACTGCCTTATAAATGTTATATTTAACCTTTGGTGCTATGAAAATATTTTCTATAATCAACTTGCTCTCAAATACCAATTTTTTCATTCATTTCTCATTTGCTGGTGGCACCAGTTCCTGTATGCTCTCTGACCTCCAGTCTAAGCCATCCAACACACTACATAAACTACCCCTCATTTCTCACATAGCTGTCCCCAGGGAAATGTGTTGATCCCACCGCAAAAGTAGGTTGTTATTAGATGTAAAATTACTGTGATGCTTTAGTGTTTATAAACTGTTATTTTATTGACAAATATGTTTTTTAGTTAAACTGCAAATGTTAGAAAATAGTAAAACAATGCAAAATTTGTATAGGCCCAATGTTGATGTGGTATAATACTGGTCAAACCCTTTCATGATTTTGTAAGGTAGACTACAAAATCTTGGGGAAAAGAGCCAGGCGTTGTGATGTACAGTTGTAATCCCAGTAATTGGAAAGCTGAGACAGGAAGATCGCAGATTCCAAGCCAGCCTCGGCATCTCAGTGAAGCTTTCATCAACTTAATGAGACCCTGTTAACAAATAAAAAATGAAGGAATAGGTCTAGGGGTATAGCCCAGAGGTAAAAGGCCCCTGGGTTCCATTCCCAGTACCACAAAAAAATAAAAAAAGGGCTAGGAGTGTACTTCAGAGTTAGAGTACCCCTGGGTTCCATCCCCAGTACCATACCAAAATTATGATATAACCTATTAAACTTAACTTGGGGATTAAATCTCCTTGGCTACAAATTCTATGCAGTCATCCTCAGTATCCATGGAGGGTTACTTCCAGGAACCCCTAACCCCTGTGGATTCCAAAATCTAGAGTTGCTCAAGTCCCATACATAAAAGGCATGGGACTTGAATATAACCTTTGCATGTACTGTCTACTTGTATACTTTAAATCATGTCTAAAATACTTATAATACCTAATATAGTATAAATGGTATGTAAATACTTGAAGTTTTGTGTTTCTGAGAGAATATGACAAGAAAAATGCTGTACATATTTGATACAGATACAAAGTTTCTCTTTCCCTAAGATTTTTAATCCATGGATGCAGGTACTGAGGGATAACTGTAATAAGAATATTTAATGTGAGAAACTTCAAAATAGTATTTCCTTGCACACTTCATTAAAATGTATTATCATTTTTAGAATATGGATATTTACAAGGTACCAATAAAAGTACAAAAATGAAGTTTGACAAAATAATGAATAATCAGTATTTTTCATAAAACCAACTTTCCAAGAACAGTTGGTATATATGATAAATTGCCAGAAAGGAATACTAGTGAAGCCAAGAAATCCTAAGCTTGAACTAGAATAAAGATCACTCCTAAAAAAATGTTCAACATGCTAAGCTTTTTGCTTTCCAAGTTTTATCAAAATTAATCTGGATACTAATTATTATAGAACTTATCTATTTGGCAAAACAGCAGGATGGTTTTGTTATGTGAATTACTTAAGTTACTCTTAAGAAACAATCATGTTTTCTCTTTGAAATAACTAGTAATTTTTAAGTATTTAACTTTTTTTTCCTGTACTGGGGATTGAACCCAGGGTCTCACCTGGACTGAGCAGATGATCTACCACTGACCTATACCTCCAACTCTTAACAGTTGTTTTAAATTGTGATGTAAGCCAGGCATGTTGGCGCACACTTGTAATCCCCGCGCTTGGGAGGCTGAGACAGGAGGATTGCACAGGTTCGAAGCCAGCCTCAGCTACTTAGTGAGGCTCTCAGCAACTTAGTGAGACCCTGTTTCCAAATAAAGTATAAAATAGGTCTTAGAGTATAGCCCAGAGGTAGAAAAGCCCCTGGATTCCACCCCCAGTACCACACACACACAAAAATATTAATAAATTGTGATGTTAATTCCAATCTATTCAGTAGGTGTGTATAAGCTACCAGGAGCTTTGCTAGGTTTTGAGGCTCTTTCTGTCCTATGGAAATCCATATTCTGGTTTGTGATCTGGGTGCCGAACCAACCGTTCATGATCCAGTAGTCCAAGTGTTGGCCAGTGGTCTGAGAAAATGCAATGGACAGCCAAAGAGAATGTGTCTAGCTTAGGTAGTGAAATGCTTCCAGAAAATTCTATATGAAGACTACTATCACCAGATTTTTTTTTCAAACTTATGTGCTCAAGAAGGAAAAGTATAGCCAGGGATGGTGGTACACAGTTGTAATCCCAGTATTTGGGATACTGAGACAGGAGGATTGTAGGTTCTTGGCCAGCCTCAGCTACTTAATGAGGCCGTCCGCAAGTTAGTAAGACACTGTTTCAAAATAAAGAATAAAAAAATAGGATGGGGGTATATCTCGGAGGTAGGATTCCCCTGGGTTCAATCTCCCCAGTACTACACATAGAAAAAAAAAAAAAGAAGAAGAAGAAGAAGAAGAAGAAGAAAAGGAAAGGTACACCACACTGCCTTACCCCAGGGGCAGTCATGTTAGGGCCAGGCAGTGGTTGGTATTTTCATGTGTATGTAACGCCCTGTGTGCCTTCACAGGGATTTGTCACAGGTGGGAAGGACGGAATCGTGGAGCTCTGGGATGACATGTTCGAACGATGCTTGAAGACTTATGCCATTAAAAGAGCAGCACTGTCAACGAGCTCAAAAGGTGCCACTTTCAACATTCAATAGAAACCTATCTATGCTCAAGTAGAGAAAATAACACTAAATTTCTTGTAGTAATACTCCGTAGCCCAGTCAGTTCTCTTTCTTCCACCGAGAGTCAGGCTCCTGGCAGAACTATCAAGGATGATTGCCTAGTTAACTTTGAAACTTTAAAATTGAATTTATACTAATAATCATTCTTCTCATTGTATTAAATGGAATGCTTCCCCCAATCAGGCCTGCTTTTGGAAGATAACCCTTCAATTCGAGCCATCACTCTGGGACATGGACACATCCTGGTGGGAACAAAGAATGGAGAGATTCTGGAAATCGATAAGAGTGGCCCAATGACACTGCTTATTCAGGTACTATGTGTGTATATGTTATAAACCAGAGGTCACATCAGGACTGGGCCTGGGGCAAGGTGAAGGGACCGCTCAGGGTTCAGAACTTGCATAGACCCCACCCTAGGTTGCACAAGTGCCGCGTGGGCTGATGCTGCTGTATAACACATTCGTTATCTCACTGTCTCTGTGGGTCAGGAGTCTGAGCAGAACTGGGCCCTCTGCTCAGTGTTTTGCAAGGCTGCAATCAAAGACAGGGTTGTGGGCTCATCTCAGGCTCATCAGAGGAAGCAGCTTCTCAACCAGGTGCACTCAGGTTGTGGGAAGAATTCATTTTCTCGTGGTTGAAGGACTGAGACTTTTCTTCTTGCCGGCTGTTGACCAGAGGTCACGCTCCACTGCTGGAGGCTGCCCACAATCCCTTGGCGAGCAAGAAAGGGGAAAAAATATACACCTTGGCCTTAAGCAATGCAATCTTATCATCACACAGATCTCAGTGTGACCATTCTGTCACTTTTGCCAAGTTATGTTGGTTAGGAATAAGCCACAGGTCATCACTGAAAGGGAGGCAGTTATCCCAGAGGATAGAAACCAGAAGGCTTGCGAGGGGTGCCCCACCAGCCTCTCCATCATAGTCTACCCTCTGAGGGTCCCTACCACATGCAAAAGAGCCCCCTGAGAAGTTTATTCCATCACAGTACCTTCTCAGAGTCCAGAATCTCATCATCCACATTAGCTGGGTGTATGGATGGTCCCTTTAGGTATACTCTTCTCCATCTGTTGATCTGTAGAACTATCATGACGAGCTCTCTGTTCCCACACATATATATTCTCCTTGCCCTCCCTCTCTCCTCAGGAATCGTATTTAGATAAAATCAGATTAAAACAAACACCAGCAGAATCCTCAAAGAGCAGAGAAGTGATAGAATCTCACCTCAGGTGGGAGTGGTAGGATGTACAGGTGGGAAATCCTATCACCTTGGGGGTGTACAGTGCTTACAGGTAAAATACAGTCCTTATAGGTAAAGAGCCATGGTGAGGGCTAAAGGGTGTGTGTCAGACCTGGAACGAAAGAATTTGCTCTGAATACATGAACGTCAGGTCCAGTGGGAGAAAGTCTCCTCTGTGATGGGACCCATGCCTGCAGGCTTGCCATATAAGGATTAGCCCCAAAATCCTACTGAGAGGGTCCTTATGATTTGCTGCATCCTGGGAACAGGTCGTACACACTCTATGGCTCAGAACACCATGCAAGAGTTTAAAAATACATATGGCCAAGCCCTCCCTTGAAGTCCTGAATAAGAATCTGTATTCTGAAAGGAAACTGTTCAAATAAATCTCAAAAATTCTAGCTTGTTGTGCCAGGCACACAGGGGAGTACTACCCTGGAGTTGTATTCTCAGTTAGACTTCCTCCTTCACAGCTCTTTTCTTCCAAACTGATTTCTTTTTCTGGCCATGAGTTCTTACTTAATATTACTAAAAAGTAGTTTTTTTGACCCCCTCAAATACTTGAGAATTTGAATAGTTTTTATATATGCTACACAGCTAAATATGCAGAAGATTTATACTATACTATGATTGAAATACTTATGATTAAAACTGTTTTCTAATTCTATGAAGTATTACATTATAGTTGAGATAATTTTATTTAAGTACGTTTTAAAATTAACAATAAAAATCTGGGTGTGGTGGCATACACTTGTAATCCTAGTACTTGGGAGGCTGATACAGGAGGACTGCGCAGGTTTGAAGCCAGCCTCGGCTATTTAGTGAGACCTTGTTTCCAAATAAAATATAAAATAGGCCTGGGAGTGTAGCCCGGAGATAGAAAGCCCCTGGTTTCCATCCCCAGTACCACTAAAAAATAAAAAAGTAAGAATAAAGTCTGTTTACATCTTGGTTCTTTAAAATTCTGTTCTTTCCTATGTTTGTTTCTGTTGTTGTATAATAAAAATAACCTTCACTATCATTTATTGTGTACCTACTATATGTCAGGCAGCACGACACACTGCATTGCTTCACTAATTTCTACAACAGATTGCTCGGTTAAAATGGCTTTATAAAATGGTCCTCTTGTCTCAGCCTCCAAAGTACTGGGATTACGGGTGTGCACCATGACGCCTGGATACCTAAGGCCCTTTCTTTGTTCCATCCAAAGTACTTCCTGCCAGCCTCATTCACTATCCACTGTTAATTGATAGGAATTAAAGTCATCAGATGAAGAATATGTGATTTTGAAATCAGGAGACAGTGGTTTGACAGGTCCTCAGAGCTGCAACCCTGTTCTTAAATAAAATATTCAGAGGATTTAGTCCAGAGAAGAGTCCATGCAGAGCCATCTGAAAGGATATGGGATGTAGACACTTGACCCATTGTCTGATTGTGACTCTGGAGGTGAGAGGCTTCTGAAAGATAAGAAACCAGATATACAGGATGTTCTCCAGCCCCCAAAAAAGCAAAAATAAATCTACACCCTTTATCCCCATATTTTCTCAGACACTTAAATGTCAGTTGTATTTGGAACTTTGTATTTTCTACAACATTATTATTTTGCTGAAATAGCTTCCTAGTTAAATTGGAATCATCCTATTTCTCTTTGAAACACCACCTATCCCCCAAAGAATTCCAGCTACAAACATCTTTCAGATGCCTCTGTGTGGTCTTCCTGTGTGCTTTACTAAGCAAAACCTTTTTATAATTAGCCCTTAAAATCAGAAATTCAGTAAACAATCTGGTGTATTTTATTGCTCTGTAAAGCACTAATTTCATCTGCACTGCTTTAATTGAGTGATGAGATAGGAATCAAACTTATTTTCTTCCTTTTATGAGTTCATTTTTAAAATACTATTTTATCCCAGCTATTATTCTAAGCCAGTCAAGTGTGTGTGTAATAAAATATAGGTTGTGAAATTAGTCTTATACATATTAGGCAGCTTCCAGTTTTCTGATGCTTATTGTTGGAACATAGGTAGACCAATTTGTGAACAAATACTGAACCTGAGCTGTACCCAGGACACTCAAAGTTAACATTTAAATTTTAATTCTGCTCTGTCAAGTGTAATGTGTTCAAACGACTAAAACTGAACAAATAACAAGAGTATGCCTGTCCAATTCCATGACAAAGACAGGCAGTACCCACATCTCTTAGAGTGTGGTTTTACCGAAGAAAGTGTTTTGTGCAGTTGTGACCAAGCAGTTAGAGTAAAAGGTACATACCTCCTGCACCTGTTCAGAATAAAACAGGATCAGAGGAGGGCATCTCACAGTTCACCTGGGTGTTAGTTTCCAAATGGGAAGATACTCAGTACCATATAAATAAAACCTATAAGCAATGAGTTCATGTTTTGCTTCTCAAAAGAAGAATTTAGTGTCAAGTAGACCTAGCTATAAGTTCCAGATCAAGTGAAAACATTATCCAGTGCAATCATTTTGGCTACAGGGAGCTGTAACTGTGGTTGTTCATATCTGAACCAGTTTGGGACATTCCTGGGCTGCCTGCATACCGCATAAGACTGAAGAAGGGCTGGCCGGGGCACATGGGAGCTGAGTTTTGTTGCCATCCCTCTCCCCAGGGGCACATGGAAGGAGAAGTGTGGGGGTTGGCGGCTCACCCTCTCCTGCCCATCTGCGCCACAGTGAGCGATGACAAAACTCTTCGGATCTGGGAATTATCCTCGCAGCACCGAATGCTGGCAGTACGGAAACTTAAAAAAGGTACATAGTATCACCCTTACACATATGCAAAAGTGTTTGCAAGCAACAGAAATGTTGAATTCACTCATTCATTCAACTGACATTTACTGAGAGCGAGCACCTGTTATATGCCCCCAACATATGCCAGACAGTGGGAATTCAGAGTTCACTGTACAGTTAAAGCCAAGCCCACCAGAGTGTTTCCAGAAGCTTGGCCTGTCTCGAAGCGCCCAACTCTATTGTTCATTTCCATGCACTGCACAGACGTTTGCCACCTGGGGGCAATGTGTCCTTCCTCTTTTTTTCTGGAGCTGCAGGAGCCCATTGAAACTCACCAGCTTGTAAAGAATGCTATTTATCTTTGTGACCAGTTGTTTCCAGAATTTATTACTGGAAAATGAAGGCCAGCAATAATAGAAAAATAACATTTAGTTTTATAAAATGAACACATATATATATCACATATATATATGAACACATATATATTGGAGAATATATATATATTCTCCAGAGGTACAAACCCAGCAAACATTTACTGAGTAGCTTCCATCACTGGGATCCCAGGATGATTGTCCTCATCGCTGCTGTCATATTGACAAGAGTCCCAGCAACAGATGGCCCATTTGAACAGGGTAATTTGAGAAGCATCTAAAAATAGGGCTTTTTTTTTTTTCTGGTGCTAGGGATTGAACCCAGGGGCTTTCTGTCTCTAAGCTCCACCCCCAGCCCTATTTTATTTCTTTGTTTGAAACAGGGTCCACTAGGTTGCTGAAAGTCTCACTAAATTGCTGAGGCTGATCTCAAACCTGTGATCCTCCTGTCTCAGCCTCGCAAGTACTGGGATTATACGTGTGTGACACCACACCTGGCTTAAAAATGGGGCTCTTAATAAAGCTGCAGGTGTAAAGAAATGACCAGAGCAAGTGTGGCGTGTACAGGTAGGAATGGCAGGTCTCATTAGTAGCCCTGGCCCAAAGGGGCAGGAGAAGGGAGTGGTTGCCAGACTTTGAAAGTGAGTTGTGTGAGATGCAGCCAGAGAGGGACTGACCACAACACACACAGTGGCCCTGCAGGAGGCAGCAGGATCAAGCACGCCGGCCTCCCTGTTGTCCTCCATTCCTCTAGTCACCTGCCGTGCTCACCTCTGGCCAAACCCAACCAGAAACCAGAGAACTAGAGCCCCCAGTGCAGTCCACCCAAGCCAGCGTCAGGGCCGAGCAGGTGGGGAAGGGTAGGAAGTGAAGGTGGGTATGTAAGTTGAAGTTGTCCTGTAAGTCACCATGGGCTCAGAGGAGACCTGCTGCCTAGGAGCTGAGAGGTAAGGCTCAGTGCAGCTATAAAAATTCTTAAGACAGGAAATCCTAGCACGTTGCATTTAATCTTCAGAGGAACCCAATGACTGAGGCCTCTCTCATATTATTACCACTGGCAGATTAGGAGAGTGAAAGGGGGGTACTTAAGTAGTTGGCCCAGGGTCACACAGCTAGTTAATAACTGAATTCAAACCCAGGCAGGGTGGCCCCAGAGAGCATGCATATAGCCACCGTATGACACAGTCTTTCTTCACCACATTGCCCGGTCTACAGCAGATGCATGTGTTCAACTGCTGTAAGATGGAATCACTTCGGCCACAAATCTGTAGTGGGGAAATGAAACCAGTTCTCCAGGTGGAGAACTTAAGTGTCAGTCAATGGACTTTATTCCCCAGGTTAAAAATTAGTTCAAAAGAATAACTATGGACACACATATTAGATAGGATGATAGTTCAACCCAGTTTACTCCAGTTATCCTGGAATAATTATTAACAACTCTAACTCTCAAAAGTGGCCTGGTTTGTGCAGTGAATCACGGTTCACCTAGTCCCGATGACTCACCCCAAGGGCAAGGTCATCTTTTCATTCTCTCAGTACCAGCCCCATGGCTGATTTATAGTAGATAAATGATGCCAAGTGAGTGAATGAAAATCTCATGTAGATGAGCCTATTCAAAGTGAGGGTATGAACACAGCTTTTAGCATATCATGAGCAGGGACAGGTGTCCTTAGGGAAGCCCAGTTTGAGAAGCCTCCGCTCGAGGCTGCACAGTGCTCATCCCTGGGGCTGTGTTTTTCAAGTCTTGACACAGTAATGGAGTCCATAATGACCACTTCTAAAATGGATGTGGTAATGGTTGCACAACTCTGCAATCACACCAAGAACTCTTGGGTTCTATAATTGAGATAACATGTGAACCATAGCTCAGTAAAGCTGTTTGAAAGTAAATGGTGACATGGATGGGTATATTCCTAACTAGGCATCTGATTAAATATGCCCCCACACAATCCATACTCCTCATGTGGAAATGCCTCCCAGACAATATTGCTGGTGCCGCACCACCACCCTCGTGCTGGGAGCTTTACAGGGATCCCTTGAGAGGATGCTGTCATATTCCCTCCTTCCACGGCAGCAGAGGCAGGCCCCAAAGCTTCCACCTCTAGAACTGTGCATTGTGATCCATGAGGAAGAAAATGCCAGGAACTGAAATTAGAATGGTGAAGTTTCCTAAATGCAATTTTTTGCATTAAGACATGACATCCAAAATACGGTCTCTAGAAATCTCATTGCATGGCTTCATGCTTAACTATTTTACTTTCCTTAGAAGACAGTTCAGGGGTATGTTGCTCCTGTCCTTTCTCCAACTCACCTGACTTGTCTTTTGAAAACCCCCTATATCCAGGAACGAATGGATAAACCTTACAGAAATTGGAAATGTATTTTTGAAATTGTAATAGCTGTCCTGGGATGACATATTGAGATGTTTTAAGTTACAAAGTTACCATTCTCATGAGTATAGTGTTAATGGCGCAGTCACATGTCCATGTGTGTGCAGGTATCTCTGTCCTTCTGTTTGCTTTGCTGGACAGTAAGGTGTTGGGTGACATGTTCTTTGTGGGTTCTTTTGCAGGTGGAAGATGCTGCGCCTTCTCCCCTGATGGGAAAGCCCTGGCAGTTGGCCTGAATGACGGGAGTTTCCTGGTAGTAAACGCTGACACTGTTGAAGACATGGTCTCCTTCCATCATAGAAAAGAAATGATCTCTGATATTAAATTTTCAAAAGGTAAAGATGACAATGGAGACTTTTTATTTTTTGTGGTACTGGGTTCCTGGAAATCCTTCTACCTCCGGGCTACACTCCCAGACCTATGTTATACTTTTATTTGGAAACAAGGTCTCTTAAGCCAGCGAGGCTGGTTTCAAACCTGCGCCATCCTCCTGTCTCTGCCTCCCAAGCGCGGGGATTACAAGTGTGCGCCACCATGCCTGGCTAATGGAGACTTTTAGAAAGATTTCAGTCTTGGGACAAAATATTTACAATAATGAACTATTTTAAATGTTTCTTGACCTTTCTCCCACTGAATGCTACTTCCTGGAAGTAAATTCCCGTATAAAATGTTTCCATGTTAATTGCACATTTGTCTTCATAGATACAGGAAAATACCTTGCTGTGGCATCCCATGATAACTTTGTGGATATCTACAACGTACTTACCAGCAAGAGGGTTGGCATCTGTAAAGGAGCTTCTAGTTACATTACACATATTGACTGGGACGCTAGAGGTAAAGTATGTTGTGGATTTTAAGATATAATTTCTGGGTTTTTTTTAATCAGTATCCATTCATGTATCATCCCTGGAGAGAATGGCAGCTGAGTTCTAGAGGGGAGTAAGGGGAGGGGACACATGCTATAAAAATTGTTGCAACTTTACAGCCCAAAGGCAGTTGCAGTTAACTGTTTTTGTTATGTTTCCATCTTTTAAAAATCATTGTTATTGTTATCAACATTATTAACTCAAGCCATTGAGTTTTAAAACCATCAAAGACACACAATGCCTTCTGATCCCATAGGAGCCTCCACCTGCCTTTAGGTTGGGTATGTTCTGCCCTCTCCCTGGGTCTTCTGTCCTAGCTTCCCCCTTTTAGACCACAGCTCTGCCTCCTGCAGAACTGTCCCAAAAGGCTCCAGAAATTTTCATCTTGCAACAAAGACAGAAAGCTACCTTCAGCTTGTCCCAGGGGTTTTCACTCTCCAAAGCTCCCCCACACCCCGCTTCCTTCAAGTCCCATCCACAGATGCCACCAAAACACGTCTGTTTATTCATTACATCTAGCTTCTACCGTTGGCCAGTCTTAAGTCAGAAAGTGTGGATGATCTGCGAGACTAGCTCCTACTCTGCAGAATGTATGATTTAATGAGGAAGACATGCTCTTGCTGAACTAATACCAGAGCATGTATTGAGGAAGGTGGGGGTAGGAGGTGGCGAGTTCAGGGACGAGGCTGGCCCTGGGTGGGCTGGGTTAGCATGAGGGCAGTCAAGCACTAGAGCTGGGTCATTGTAGATCCCATCCCAGAGACATGGCTGATATTATGAGGCTGGACCAGGTATTTCTGACTGAGCAAGCTCCTCACTTTCAAAGAAGACATAGTCCATCGTGGAAGAAAGTGCTCCCAGGTGAATCCAAGGTGCCTTCATAGAACAAATGACCTTCCAGATGGATCTTGAAGCGTGTGCAGAAACTCACCAAATGGCAAAGTGAAGGAAAGACATTCCAGGCAGAAGGAATGTAGTGTGCAAAGTCACAAAACTGGGAAGAGCATGGAGCAGTTAAGAAGTACTGAGTAATGCTAAGTGGCCTTGGGGTGAAGTGAAGGGACTGGGCAGAGGCCAACTCGGCAGAGTAAAAGGGGAGTCTTACGTCACACCGGGAAGTTTACACTGAACTTTATTCCAATGGCACTAGGTAACTGCAAGTTATGTAGAGCAGGGAGTTCCCTGTCTCCTCTGGCAGGGTACCTGCCCCTGGAGTTAGACAGCAGCTAATATAAACTAGAGGAAAAGAAGCGAGGCCAAGAGCTCACTTCAGGCACCAGAACACCATCTTTCAAGCGTCTTCTGAACCAGCAAAGGCCAGGCGTGGTGATTCGGGGATCCTGCTGCGACCTGTTTCAGTTATAGCTGGACTTGCCACGCTGGAATTTGGACTGTGCTTCACCTTTACAAACTGCTGGAGTCTTATAGAGCACAGTAGATGGGGAAGCACACAATTTATTATGAGAGGTACAAGAACCCAGCAAGGGCAAAGGGAAATCAGATAAGCCCTATGCGCTTTCGTGTCGGGGCACTGCCAGGTGGCACAATGCCAAGGGCTCAGCCTGGCCTGACATCTGTGACCAGGCAGGACACTGGCGCCTGAGAGTCACTGAGGAACTGGCAAGGCCCAGGGGCTGAGTGGGGCCGCTGCTTCTTAGCCCTCTTCTTTTGTATTCTCTGCTCTGTTGTCTTAAAAAAAAAAAAAAGTCAGTGATTTCCCTGTTTGTTTTTTTTCTTACTGGATAGGATGGGACGCAATGACTTTTATAATCTAACACACACACACACACATACACACACATCACCACCACCACCTGACACAATGTGAAATCCCACCACTTCAGTCACTATTAGGAGTTAAAATTTATTCATATTTTCATTAGGAAGTAAATGGACAAGAAAAAAAAATGGGATAAGTGACGAGTAACTTTTGGAATACTCCCTTTTTTTTTTTTTTTTTTTTGGTGTTCCTGGAAGCCCTTCAACCTTCGGGCTACACTCCCAGACCTATTTTATATGTTTTTACTTGGAAACAGGGTCTCTTAAGCCAGCGCGGCTGGCTGCGAACCTGCACGATCTCCTGTCTTCGCCTCCCAAGCGCGGGGATTACAAGCATGTGCCACCACGCCTGGCAGACTACACCCTTTTGAGAGCCCCTCCCCTGTGAAGGGCACTATTCTGTCTATCTTGGCTTACAAATAAACTCACATTCTATAAAAAAGTAAGTTTTCATTGGGAGAATATTTAAATTATTTTTAATTGTGGCAAAGTAAATATAACATTTACCATCTGAAGCTGGGCGTGGTGGCACGCGATTGTAATACCAGCATTTGGGAGGCTGAGATAGGAGTATTGCGGTTTGAGGACAGCCTCAGCTACTTAAGCCCTTTGCAACTCAGTGAGACCCTATTTCAAAATAAAGAATAAAATATAGGGCTGGAGGTATAGCTCAGAGTTAGAATGCTCCTGAGTTCCAACCCCCAGAACTGAAAAAAAATTACCATCTGAACTATTTTCAAATGTGTAGCTCAAAGCATTAAATACATTCACATGTTATATGGCCATCACCACTGTTCATCTCCAAAACTCTTCCTCTTGTAAGGCTGAAACTCTGTGCTCATTACACTCCCCATTCCTCAAGCCCCTGGCAACCACTATTCTATGTTGTCTTTACAAACTGACTATCTCATGTAAGTGGAATCATATGGTATTCATTTTTGTAATCGGCCTAGCATAATGTCAGGGTTCTTCCATGTTATAGCATGTGTCAGAATTTTCTCCCTTTAAATCTGAATAACACACCACTCTGTATTTTCTGTATTTTGCTTGTATGTTCATCTGTTGATAGATTCCTGGGTTGCTTCCATATTTTAGCTACTGTGAGTGATGCTGCAATGAATGTGGGTCCACAGATGTCGAGATCCTGCTTCCAGTCCTGTGGCACATGCACCCAGGGATGGAACTGCTGGGTCATATTGTAGTTCTGCCTTTAATTCTAGAGGAAACCGTGTACTGTTTTCAATAGTGGCTGTACCATTATATGTTTTCACCAGTAGTACACAAGAATTCCAGTTTCTCCACATCCTTGCCAACATGTATTACTTTTTGTTTTTATTTTGAGAGTAGCCATACTAATGGGTGTGAGGTGTTATCTCATTGTGGTTTTTATCTGCACTTGGAGATTTGCTTTTTGTCTGGCTTTCCTAATTTTGCAAGTTTATAGGTACTATGTCACAGGATGGGGATGAAAAAGGAATAAGTCCAGGATGGGAAGCACAGATCTTAGCCAGGATCCGTGGGTTGCTGCTGTGGAAGGGCGTGGGTCATGGTCTCTGCAAAGTTACTCAGCATGAAGCTGCCACTTGGAGGGGAGAGATACAAACCTCCCTGTTTCCATAATTCTGCTCCAGGCCATCCTCTGAGGCTCAGGACCATGGGAATGGCACTGGGGGAGTAAGAAGGAGACGAGGGTCTTGAAGAACCATTAGCCTCTTCTCTTAAGGGCCCCTTCAGTGAGGATGTCAAAATAAATGGCTTGAAAGTAAAATAGAATACTTGTGATTTTTAGAGAGAAATTATGCCAACTATAGAATGAGAACAGGTGTGGCCACAAATCTTCCCTGCTTTAACTCCAGTCCCATTAGCCCGAGACGTGTCATCCTGATATCCCAGGTGCCAAAATGCCTGACCCGAAGAATGTGTGCAGTTGTCTCAGGACCAGCCTCACCTTTCACAGCAGGGCTTTGAGGGTCTGGCAAGGGCAGAGCAGAATTTAGAAGCAGTAATCTGTTTCATTCCTTTAATCCTATCAGAAATAGTGGAAATATTTGCCAGAACCAGCTGGCTTGTGAGGCGGACACTGCGCAGCCGCAGCCCCGGCCTCGGCAGCCTTGGTGCTCATGGCAACCACAGTCCCAGGAAGCTCAGAAAGCACACCAGGCATTTGCAAGAATAGCAGCTACCCTGAGCGAAAGCTCCTGTGTGGAATGCCAGACAAAGAAAACATACACGGAGAGAGACGGAAACTGGCGCACATGCCCTCCCCGTGCTCTAAGTTCATTTCTGCAAATAGCAGGACTACAAGATATTTTGCCCATTAACAATTTGGGCCATCGTAGAACATTTCATGCCCATTTTCATTCCAGATGCCTGGTGAGTTTGGTATATGTAGGGCCACTTTGGGAATTATTCTAACTTGTAAATTAGGCAGCAGCTGAGATGATGAATGTGGCTCATTTTGTGGACTGCAAAACTCTGCATTGCCAGAGAGATGTACGATTTACTCTACCTCTCCATAATGAGGACAGTGTTTCTTCTGATCTTTTTACTCTGTGTGAGCAGATGTTTCTAGCAAATAAAAGTGTGAGAATTGTCAAAGAATAGGTTTTCTATTACTCAAGACCAACTGCATAGAGATTATAGAATCTCTTTTCTCTTTGTTTCTCTTTGACCTCAGATTTCAGTGGTTATGTGTGTGTACACGTGTGTGTGTGTGCGTTCATGTGTGTGTGTGTGTGTGTACACGTGTGTGTGTGTGTGTGTGTGTACATAGAACAGCAAGCAGAAAAAGAAAAGAGTGGTGACCTAAATATTTTCTCTATGCTTGGCCATGCTTGGCCAGGTATGGCAGGACATGCCTGTAACCCCAGTACTTGGGAGGCTGAGACAGGCCACCTGGGCAACTTAGTGAGACCCTCAACAACATAGCAAGACCCTGTTTTAAAATTAAAAAATTGAAAAAGCGGCTGGAGATGTAGCTCAGAGGTAGATACCCCTGACTTCAATCCCCAGTTCCAAATTGTGTGTATGTGTGTTTCTCTCTTTGCTTAAATAAAGACTATATAATAACAGCAATAATGGAAATTTCAGAGGAGGGAAAGCATACACATAATTATGTTTTCCTAAAGCAAGAATCGTTTTTTTTTTGTGGTTTTTTTTTTTACTTATTCATATCCTAGGTTGCAAGAAACAGAAACCCAATCAAACTACTTAAGCATTAAAGTAATAATGTAGGATGCATTTACTGGAAAGATCTAGGGATGCGGCATAGAATCAAGAGCAGGAAGCAACATCTCCTGAGGGACTAACTTTGGGAATAAACTGGAAAGCATTCAGAACCCAAGGAAGCAGGGTCCTCCACAACCCCTCCTCCTCTGCAGCAGCTTCTCATAGCACCCGACTGTGTCTTATGTCTGCCTCTGGCCCCTCTGCACAAACAGCTTTCTGTGATTCATTTGCCCACAGTGTAGACTCAGCTGCCCCCAGATGCCATCCTCAGTCCCAGAGTCCACATCTCATCCCAGCTAGGCACATACTGGTTCAGCCTCCCCACTTCCAGATTCTCAGGAAAAAGAATGATTCCCCAGCCGAGGCTGGGCCTGGACCATTCTGGGTCACCATCGGCTTCCAGAGTCAGACCTGACTGCAGAGGCCAGCCCTCCCAAGGAAGGGCTCAGGCCAGCCAGCCACATGAGGTGTCTGTGACGCTGGGCAGCACATCTGGCACTTGCTGTCTCTCTATCTAGAGCCGCTAACACTCTTGTAACCATGAAGCACCTCACTCAGGTGGTTTCATACTGTTTGATTTGTTGCTGCTGTTGTTGTTGTTTTTAAGTGAAATATAATCTTTAAGACTATAGTGCAAAGCAAGTTTATTGGAATCTCAGAGAACTACAATACTTTTGAGTTTCATAGTTTCTCATCACCAAAAATTCACCTAAACTTAGCCACATTCAGAGAATGTCTCTACTGAATCCTTTAATTCTTTTTCCACATGCTTTTCTATTTGGGATTACTTTGAAAATCCTAAAAATATAATTACTTTACAGATGAATTTAATTTTTTTGGAAAAGTACTTACTCATTTTCTTCAAATGCTACATAGCCAGGATAATTTAAGTCCCCTTTTTCTTTTCTTATTTATATATGTTTAGCGATAAGGTCAGGAAGCCATATCCATTTCAGAGGACATTTTTTTGTGTGTGTGGCACTGGGGATTGAACCCAGAGGCATTCTACCCCTGAGCTAAAGCCCTAGTCTGATTTTATTTCTTATTTAGAAACAGGGTATCACTAAGTTGCAGAGGCCTCACTAAGTATCTGAGGTTCCTTCAAACCTGCGATCCTCCCATCTCAGCCTCCCAAGTGCTGGGATTACAAGCGTGCACCACCACGCCTGGCAGAAGACAAATTTTCAGATTTCCTTGTACCTCAGAGTCGATTGTTCACCAAATTGGAAATGATTAGGATCATCAGTAAAGAAATGAGAAAATCTTCTTTTTAGTTTGTCACTTAGAAATAGACCTTGAGGTTAGACAAGCTAGATTTTGGACTCTGGTGGTACCTATTTAAACATTGAAGAATGTGATATAAACCACAAAGTTTCTTTTGGGTGTGTTTTTCTGAAGGACTTTTTAAGATTAGTAGACATAGTTATGGGGAAAAGAATTCTTTATGAATCAAATATTATGATGTCTGATATTTGCTTCAAAATAATCTGGGTGAGGCGGTCCTGGAGGTTAACGACAGGCTTGGCCATGTGAGTTCCTAACTGTAAAGGCTGGACATTGGGCATGTAGGGTGTCTTTATGATTCTCACTTCCATATCTATTTGAAATTTCCTATATGTTAAAAAATTCTGACCAAGTGGGTACAGTGGCACGTGCCTGTAATCACAATACTTGGGAAGCTAAGACAGGATCACACGTTCAAGGCCAGTTTCACCAAGAGGCCGAGGAGAGAGACCCTGTTTCTAAATAAAAGATGAAAAGGGCTAGGGGGGTAGCTTGGGGGTGGAATGCACCTGGGTTCGATCTACCATACCCATCTCCCAAAAAGAAAAGCCTAAAAATAGCAGACTGTATTATACCTTGAGTAATTTAAATTTTCAAGCCATAATGATTTATCGCCATGGTAGGAAGAGAATTAGGAAATCTAATCTTTTTCAACATCAATCAAAATTAAGATGATCATTTTATATCAGGCCAGAAGACTCAACATTTTGTTTGAGGAAAGGCTTCTATTTCTTTCCAGCTTTCAAGAGAGTGGGAGGCGATGAACATTTATAGTTTGTTCTATGTGTCTTTTTTGTTTCTAAGTTTAAAGGCAAATTTAGAAGTTATCTCTAGGCTTTTTCTTAACTCAAATGGTTTATATATCTGCCTTTAGAACAGTACTACACTGTTTCAATTATTGTAGCTTTATATGGTTTGAAATCAGAAAATATACATCTTCTAGCTTTGTTTAAAAAAAAAAGAAGAAGTTAGGTCTAGTAAGTACACCCCTCATCACAAGGGTCTCATTCTAATGCCATCAATCTTATCAACTCAGTTTGCTTTTACTTCATCTGTATGCTAGGAGGCAACGGGAGAAAAGAGCAAAAAATTGATTTTTTGAGGCTTTGAAAAATTAGAGTCATGTTTTCAGTGCAACAAAGTAAAAATACCAAGCTTAGTTCTATTATTTGAAGATGTTCAGGGTCAAATTTTATAAGGTCTGTATTCTGAAAGTTGTCACTTTAGGATTTGTACCATGCTTTGCATGTGCTTCTGAATAATTTAACATATGTTCACTCAATTTATGAAACTCTGAAAAAATGAATCAAAGTAAGAGCAGCCATGCTTATCATTTTATAATAAAAAAAATGCACAGTTTAATTGTCTCTCTGCTTCTTTCTGTCCTAACAGGAAAATTATTGCAAGTTAATTCAGGTGCCAAAGAACAACTTTTTTTTGAAGCTCCAAGAGGCAAAAGGCATATTATAAGACCTTCAGAGGTAACGATCATACATAAAACTTTAAAAAGGTATTTAGTAGCCGGGCATGGTGGTGCACACTTGTAATCCCCGCGCTTGGGAGGCAGAGACAGGAGGATCGCGCGGGTTCAAAGCCAGCTGTGCTGGCTTAAGAGACCCTGTTTCCAAAAAGAAAAATAGGTCTGGGAGTGTAGCCCGGAGGTAGAAGGGCTTCCAGGAACCCCAGTACCACCACAAAAAAAAGTATTTAGTGAAGGCCAGGCATGATAGCACGTTTCTGTAATCCCAGTACTTGGGAGGCTGCGACAGGAGGGTGACAAGTTCAAAGCCAGCCTCAGCAACTTAGCGAGACCCTGTTTCCAAATAAAAAAGAAAATAGGGCCAGGGGTGTAGATTGGAGGTGGAATGTCCCTGGTTTCAATCCTCAGCACTATTAAAAGCAAAACTAAACATATATGTGTATATACTTAATGAAGATTTAATATGTGCTATTAATAAAAGCTATTAATCTTTGCTAATATGGGTCACGTTCAGTTTACTTTTAAGGTTGGTAATTTCTTAAATCTGAGTCACTGCTTAATCTGGTCTCCTAATTTTAAGGGTAGGATTTACTATAGCGCTGATGTAACAATGTGTTTTTGATGTTCTATCCAATTTTCTTGGCCTCAAGACAATGAATAAGTAGCACTTTGGATGTCATGTATTATTTTCTCCATTCAGCATGTCATTTTGTGCAAGGCTTTTGATGAATACAAGTTTCTGAAATATTTTTTCCATGATTGTGCCAATTAACAGTGTCATATATAGTGGTAACAAAAATTGCTTTTTGAAACAAAAACTATCCACAGCCTGACAGATTCATCTAATGTATCAAATTGTTTTCTTCTTTCCATGTTTTCCTTGTGTCCTTAGTCACATACATAATATTTTAATTGTTTAAATCAAAGCCTATATGAAATCTTGACTCCATAAACTAATGCCTTCCTGAAAGCTAGGTTGTTATGTAGCTGAGTGCCTCTTTCAGGATCAGCACACGATGAACCCAATGATCAATAGGTCTTGGTATGATTAAACACTAAGCTGACTCATTTATTTAAGTAAACTTTAATGGGAAAAAAAAAGGAAATAGTGCTTTCCTCATGAGAAGGGGAAAGTGAATGCCACCAAGCATCGGCCTCTCTTTAGCTTTACTTGGCCACTGTTATAAAGTATCCCAGTATAAGCTGGGCGTGGTGGTTCACACTTGTAATCCCAGCACTTGGGAGGCTGAGACAGGAGGCTCACGGTTCACAGCCAACCTCAGCTACTTAGTGAGGCCCTTTGCAACTCAGTGAGACTCTGTTTCAAAATAAAGAATAAAAAATAGGAATGGGGGTGTAGCTCAGAAGTAGAATGACCCTGGATTCCATCCAGAGTTCTGCAAAATAATAATAATAATAATAATAATAATAATAATAATAATAATATATCCAGTATGATCAAGTGTTAAAAAAGGCAATTACACAGAATTTCATTCATCTTATTGTTCATAAAGGTGCAGTACTTCAGAAAGACAAGTTGCTATAGATGATCGTATTGTATTATAGATAGTAATTATTGCTGAATTGATCTCATCCCCAAATTCCAATTTATTTATCTCTGATTAGTCCTCATTTTAACTTTTTATATGAAGACTTATAGGCTTGAGTAAGAGATATTTTTAATTTTATCGGTCATTCACTGAACATCTGTTGAATATGCCAAGTACTTGACATACCTGTATCTTAACCTTTATAAACAGCTGCATGGGTTAGTTGTCAGTCTCACTTTACAGATAAGAGAATTAAGGCTTTAAGAGACTAAGAGAACCAAGGAGCTATGATCAGTCTGGAGGGTCCATGTGTGACTCCACAGCCTGGACCACAACCTTTCTCAGGTTTCTCCTGTATCCTTAAGCATTATTTACATCATTTCAGCTTTATTTTTTCTCTCCTTGTCTAGCAACCTGAAATAAGTCTTCTAAAATAAAATGCAATTTAATCAAATGGTAGAGAGGGGTTGTGATTGGCTCGGGAAAGATAAGCAGTTATTATAAAAAAGAATATGTACTTTGGAAATTTGTGTTATAAAGGTTACCAAAGCTGGGTGTGGTAGTGCATATCTGTAATACCAGTAGTTGAGAGGCTAAGACAGGAGATTGCAGGCTCAGGACCAGCCTCAGCAATATTGTGAGCAACCTGCTGAGACTCTCAGTAACCTAGCAAGACTTGTTTCAAAAGAAAAAATAAAAAGGGCTAGGAGTGTAGCTTGAAGGTAGAATGCCCCTAGGTTCAATCCCAACAAGTGCCCTCCTGCCCCCCCAAAAGGCAGTGGAAAGTCCATAAAACTGTAGGATCTTGCTCTGAAGAGTTAGAGCAGAGTGACATTTGTTGTTCCAGGGGCTCCTTCCAGATCATGCTGCCTGGGAGTCCCTTAGCTCATGTTCCCTAGCCAGCCTTCCTGGAAGTGCCAGTGCTAAGAACACCAACAAGGTGACTTGTCATTTTAGTCTTCAACATCGTCAGACCCTTCCGCTCAGTATGAAGTACTTTGAAAGGCTCCTTTTCAGGAAAGATTTTGTTGTTGTTGTTGTTGTTGTTGTTGTTGTTGTTGTTTAAAGATGCAACCATGGTAAAACTAAAAGTTTACTTAGAAAAGTGTTAAATATGACAAAATTTGAAGCATCCATATATATGGATAAAATATATATGTATTACTTTTTTGTAGTACTGGATTGAACCCAGGGGCATCCTACCCCTGAGCTACTCCTCCATACTGATTTCATTTTTTATTTGGAAACAGGGTCTCACTACGTTTTGGAGGGCCTTGCTAAGTTGCTGAGGCTGACTGCGTATCTGTGATTCTCTTGTCTCAGCTTCTCAAGTACTGGGATTACAGGCATGTGCCACTGCACCTGGCTGAAGCATATTTTTAAAAATCCACTGGATGCAGCACAGGGAGGTCAGAGTAACATTGTGCCATGTGGCAGACCCTGGAGCGCAACTCTGCCTTTGCTCCCAAAGCACACTCTGGCTTACGAGATACAACCTCTCTGTGGGCTCAGTGGCCTCCTCTGCAAAGTGATGAAGATCTTCATAAGAAGAGATTTATCTGTAAAATTAGATTGGGAACCATCACATAAAGTTGTGGGGATTAAGGTATAGGCATATAAAGTGCTTGGTACAGTCAATAAATGTTAAGTGACATAATTAAAATAAATGTTAATCAACATAATTAAAAATCCCTTTTTCCAGGGTGCACTCAGAGGCATTCTACCTCGAAGCTACAGCCCCGCTGCTATTTTTTTAAGCAGGGTCTTTCTAAGCTGTAGAGGGTATAGCTAAGTTGCTGATGATATCCTCGAACTTAACATCCTCCTGTTTCAGCCTGGCAAGTCCTGGGATTACAGGTGTGTGTCACCATGCCTGGCTAAAAATATCTCCTACTGAAAGTGCCAAGGAAGACCAGAGTTTTTAACAGATTTATGTAACCCTTTGAAGTTGTATGCATTACAGAGGTCATTTTTAATATTCCATTTTAAACACAGTTTCTTTAGCTTCCAACAGTTTTAGGCACATGTTTTCCCTGGAGCAAACAAGGCCCACGGTTGGCAAGAGTGTTCTTTCCCTGGGGTCGCTGCAGGGCACGCAGCACCAGCTCATGCTCCTAACGAGGCCAGCACCTCCGCAGGGGTTGGGGAGGAGCAAGAAGGGTCTCAGAAATGAATGTGGAACTTGGAAGGAAGATTGTGGGTGATAAGCCAGCTTCCAGGGCCCGCAGGGGATGGCTGCCTGCTTCTCTTCAGTGTAGGACACCATGAGGGGTTGAGGACTCTACTTCCGCCTCGCAAAGTGGAGGCAATTTCTAAATGAACCATCTAGAGCCACTTCAGCCTGTGGCACCCCAGGTTACTGGACCAGCCGCAGATTTTTTGTTCTAGGTCTGCATGTGTTTGAAAGAAGCACAGGATATTAAATGAGGGCAAATTTGAATGACTAAAACATGTACAGCCCTTTATCACATGGTGACTAAAACTCTGACTACATCTTAATCTTGTAATTTCTATGCAATAATAGCAAGCAGAAAACAGATATGGAAGCCAAGTGCATTAGCACTGTGCAATGCAGTTTTCAAACTCAAAGGGCTCAGGACTGTAATTTTAGCTACAATTCTCTAATAGTTTTCTATATGCTTTTAGATAGTGCTTTAAAATGCTTATATAAAGAAGCTATAATACTAAGATGTACTAGCAGACCTTAAATGAAAGTAAATGAAATAAAAATCACCCATGAAACTTATGCACAGTGCTGTTGTTATTGCTTATTGTTGTTTTTTTTAAAAAAAAACTCAATGTTTTCAGGATTCAACACATATAAATTATAAAATTTTAGTCATAAATATTATACAAAACATTTAAAGGATAAAATTTATATTTATGTCTATACAATATGAAAAGCTCTTCAATTATTTAAAAGATGGTCTCTATAGCATAGAAGATATTAAGCCAGCTGCGGAATCTTATTACTTTTCCCTCCAAGGAAGTGGTCCTTAAAAAAGGAAAGCTATGTATTGTAACTTCTTAAACACTTAGCTTAATTATCATCCCATTGATCGATGTAACTCAGCAATTCTCCACTGGGAACAGTTTTACCCCCAGGAATATTTGGCAGTGTCTATGGATAAAGATGTGGTACTAGCATCCAGTTAGTAGAGAAGGGATGCTGCTAAGCAACTCAGTTTCCTGTGGTACATGGGGCATTTCCCCACAACAAAGAATTATGGGGCCTAAAGTGTCAGTGCTTTAGAAACCCTGATCTAATTTATGGCTCATACAGTGAAAAATATCTAGTCAAGAACTAAGAAGCTGTATTTTGTCAGATATCCACAATCCCAAAATGTGCTTTTGATCTGAGAAAAGTATTTCAATATATTACTGCAGTGTTGGCCTAGTAAAACACGGCAGGTACTCCTTTAAATATGCAGCTGAGGACTTGTGCACCTCAGCATACCACAAAACTGTATGGTGTTGGCAAAATCATCATCTAGAACTATTCAACTTCAGTGTTTCTCTTAAAAAGATACTAGATTGTGCCAAGCTATAATTGTCCTTCCCTGTTTTGCAGATTGAGAAGATTGAATGGGACACATGGACCTGTGTCCTGGGGCCCACCTGTGAGGGCATCTGGCCAGCTCACAGCGATGTGACCGAGGTCAATGCTGCCAGTCTTACCAAAGATGGTTCCCTTTTAGCCACTGGAGATGATTTTGGTTTCGTTAAGCTTTTTTCATATCCTGTCAAGGTAAAATTTCATGTTTATTATATATACTTGCTCATTCTCATTAATAACCCAAATTTATCTATTATATATAAGTGTACTTTTAAATTTTGAAAGCATAGTCAATCAGTAATGTTATTTGCAATATCAGAGGCATAGGTAAAGCCCTCCCTTGTGTTATATTCGAGTGACCAATTTCAGTAAAATTCTCATAATGTAGAGTTCCTCCTTGAACGTCCTTTAGTGGTCATCAAATCCAGCATCTCATAAACTGCAAATTATAAGTTGTCTTTATGACATCTTAGACCACGGCCTTTCTAACTAGTACCAACAGACTTCCAGGGACAAGGAACTCACTACCTCACAAAGCAAACCAATTCTTTTTTAATAGCTGCAGGTGTTTAAAGGAATTTATCTATGCTGAGCTGATTTCATTTCTCTTTAGCCAAAGTTCTGGCCTTCTAAACCCTCAATGAACCATCATGCCAGTCCTCAACAGCTTTTATAAATAAAAAATGTTATGTGACTCTCTTTAGCCTCCATCTTTCAGCCTAAACATCTCCAGTTCCTTCAGCCATCTCCCATGTATCTTGGTTTTCAGTTTCCCCTCCCTTTCTGCACACTCATTTTATCAATTACTTCTTAAACTATCTCATCTAGAACTGAATTCAATGCTTCAGAAATAATCTGACCAGCTCACAGCACAACAGGACCATTATCTTCTGGGTTTTGATTTTGCATTCACATTGTCAGGCTATAATGGCATCAACTGAATTGAAATTGTAATTGGATCATAGATGTCATGTTCAAAGATGCTCCAGTTATCCCCATATACAACTGAAATTCCAAAAGCTGAGTAGAGAACTTTTTATCTGTATCCAAAAAAAAGGTTGTATTTTATTTCTTTGATCTCACTGTTACATCTTATCAATATCTTTTAAATACCTTTTCAGAATATTTACTCTCAGACAGGCATGGTGGCTCACCCCTGTAATCTCAGTACTTTGTGAGACCCTGTTTCCAAATAAAAAAACAAAAGAGGCTGGGGGAATAGCTTGGAGTAGGATGCTCCTGGTTTCAATACCCAGCACTGCGTGCACACACACACACACACACACACACACACACACACACAAATTAATCTTCTTTATTATATCATCTTTTCCTTTCATAATCATGAGTTCTAAATAATGAAAAGAAAAACTCCCATTCAATCTGACATTTCATTTGCTAATTATACATTTATTACAATTTCTGTTTGACTGTACAGTCATACAGCCTAGTCCAGCAAGACTTCATTAAGATCCTTGGTATATGTCTTACTAAAACCCAGATTTATTGTGTCTCAGTCTTCCTTACTGTCTCCTTCTAATAAACCGTCCTGTGAACGTTGTGAAGTTAGTTCATGGTGCACTCCTGTTCCTGCCTGGTCATCACTGATTCCTTTCGCAAGTGCTTATCAAACTTCTGCGTAACATTTCATCCTAGAACTTTCCACAGATTGCATCAGCTCATAAATCAATATTTGCCAGAGTCTATCTACATGTTTTCCCTTTGGGCTGCAGGAACTTTTATGTCCAATGCCACCTCTCCTGATTTCTAAACTCTCTGTAGCTTTTACCAACATTATTTCTCTGGTCACACTTAATAATCATGTAAATGAGCTGTTTGCAAAGTTTATGGTTTGAAGAGTATTCTTTTTAACAGAGGAGATAAGTAAATCTTCTTTCTGTTAATATTAAGCCATCTAATCTAAGAAGTGTTCTTACTTTTTCTCTTCTTAGTTTCTGACTAACATTCCTAAACTACACCAAAAGGTCTATGCAAGACTCTGTATTTATCTCTGATTATCCATTGCTCCTTCTATCATGTGTATATTTTAAAGCTGAATACATAATCTCCCTTGGCAAGCACTTCAGTTTCTTTGGGTATTTTTCTGCTTTTCTTCTTCATTTGGTAATACCTGTCCAGAACCACTTTAAATAGCCCTTCTCTTACTTTCATTTCCTTCTTTTCTTCTCTCCTCCTGCTCTTGCTCCTGCTCTTGCGCCTGCTTCCCCTCCCCCTCCCCTCCCCCTCCCCCCCCTCCTCCTCCTTTTCTTTTTCTTTTTTCATGGTACTGGGGATTGGACCCAGGGGTATTCTATCTCTAAGCTACACCCCAGACCTTTTTTATTTTGATGTTTTGGAAAAGGTCTTGCTAGGTTGGTAAGAGTCTCACTAAGTTGCAGAGGCTGATCTCGAAGTTATGATCCTCTTGTCTCAGCCTCCTAAGTACTGGGGTTACAGGCATGCACATCTGGCTTCAGTAGCCCTTTCTAAGATACAGGTTTAATTATATCCAGTACTCCCTTCATTATCTAGTCTAAATTCCAAAGCCACATGGTGATCTTCAATCAACCAATGATCCTTCATTTCTTCACTTACTGGCTCTTTCTCTTTGATTAGAATACATTTCTAAGTCACAATTGTTGATTTTTCTACTTTTTTGAAAAATAAAATTGCTTGTAGGACAGGTAAAAAAAACTTAGTGATACCTTGGTTTTAGCATACAAGGTTTTGGCAGATTTGTTAGATCTGGCTTCTGTACTAGACTTATTATTGCTACTAAAAATTTATTATCTACCTCCCTAGCTTCATAAGAAAGGATGTTACAGCAGTCATTTTAGGCTATATTCCTCAGACTCCTGGAGTTCCAGGGATGTGCCTCAGAGGTGCCTCAGGGAGCAGGGCAGGGGCTAAGCGGAGAGACTCTGGGACTACTACTGCTTCAAGAAGAGTCGCTCTTCATTCATTAAGCTTCTAAGATTTTCCCAACATTTTATCATATGAAAACATTCAAACATGCGGATAAAATAAAAGAATGATATAATGAACTCCTGGAAACTGGCAACTTAGATTCTACAATTCAGAGTAAATTGTAAACCAGGCGTGGTGCTGTATGCCTATAACCTAATTCTTGGGAGCTGAGACAAGAGGATCACGGGTTCACAGCCAGCCTCAGCAACTTAGTGACACCCTGTTTAAAACACACACACACACACACACACACACACACACACACACACACACACATACGCACTGAGCATATATATATGACTGGGCTGGAGGTATAGCTATGAGGCAGAATACCCCTGGATTCAATGCTCCCACACACATACACACAAAAAAATGTAGAATTGGGGGGAGGAAATCTTGGCTTTATACTTCAAGGAACTATAAAAAAAATTAGCCCAAAGCTTTTTTTTTTTTTTTTTTTTTTTTTTTGGTACTGGGGTTCCTGGAAACCCTTCTACCTCCAGGCTATACTCCCAGACCTATTTTTTTATTTGGAAAAATGCAGCCCAAAGTTTGAAGAAGGAAATCATGAAAATTACAGTATAAATAAATGGACCAGGCGTGGTGGTACACGCTTGTAATCCCTGTGCTTGGGAGGCAGAGGCAGGAGGAACGCTCAGGTTCAATGCCAGCCTCGCTGGCTTAAGAGACCCTGATTCCAAATAAAAATATAAAATAGGTGTCAGTACCACAAAAAAAAAAGCATAAGTAAATGAAATGGAGCTGGTATGGTGGCACACACCTGTAATCCCACTTACTTGGGAGGCTGAGGTAGGAGGATCGCAAGTTGGAGGGCAAGCTGGGCAACTTAGTGAGACTCCTTTGAAAAAGGGGGTGCTGGAGCTGGGCATGGTGGCGCACGCTCTTAATACCAGTACTTGGGAGGCTGAGACAGGAGGATCGCACAGGTTTGAAACCAGCCTCAGCTACTTAGTAAGGCTCTTAGCAATTTAGTGAGACCCTGTTTCCAAATAAAATATAAAATAGGTCTGGGAGTATAGCCTGGAGGTAGAAAGCCCTTGGGTTCCACCCCCAGTACCACCAAAAAGGGGGGGAGGCATGAGAATGTAGCTTAGTGATGTAGTGCTTACCTAACATGTGTGGTCCCCTAGGTTTAGTTGTCCATAATGCAAAAAAATTAAAAATAAAAAAATACAGGAAGAAAGGGAGGAAGGAGGAAGGAAGGAAGGAAGGAGAGAGAAATGGAGACTATAAAGATGATAAAAGAGATCTATGAAGCTGTGAGTAGTTCCTTTAAAAGTTAAACAAAATTGACTAACCTTTAGACCAACAAAGAAAAAAGATGACTTAATAAAATATAAATGAAAGAGGAGACATTACATGATATTATAGCAATATAAAAGATTATTAAATCTACTGTAAACAATTGTTTGCCAAAAGATTGGATAACTTAGAGTAAATTGACAAATTCCTAGAAACATAGAACCTATCAAGACCAAATAATTAAGAGGTAGAAAATCTAAACAGACCAATAATCTGAGCAGATCAGTAATCAAAACTTTCTAAAGCCAGGTGTGGTGGCGCACACTTGTAATCCCAGCATTCGGGAGGCTGAGACCGGAGGATCACGGTTCACGGACAGCCTCAGCTACTTAGTGAGGCCCTCTGCAACTCAGTGAGACCCTGTTTCAAAATAAAGAATAAAAAATAGGGCAGGGGCTATAGCTCAGAGGTTGAATGCCCCTGGGTTCCATCCCAAGACCTGCAAAAAAAAAAAAAAAACTTTATAGAGCAGGGCATGGTGGCACACACTTGTAATCCCAGCATTTGGGAGGCTGAGACAGGAGGATGGCGGTTCTCAGACAGCCTCAGCTACTTAGTGAGGCCCTTTGCAACTCAGTGAAACCCTGTTTCAAAATAAAGAATAAAAAGTAGGGCTGGAGAGTGTAGCTTGGAGGTATAATGCCCCTGGGTTCCATCCTCAGTACTTTAAAAAAAAAAAAAAGACTTTATGGGTGAATTCTAGGCATTTAAAAAGAATTAGTGTCCGCCGGGCGTGGTGGCGCACGCTTGTAATCCCTGCGCTTGGGAGGCGGAGACAGGAGGATCGCGCAGGTTCGAAGCCAGCCATGCTGGCATAAGAGACCCTGTTTCAAAAATGTAAAATAGGTGTGGGAGTGTAGCCCGGAGGAAGGAGGGCTTCCAGGAACCCCAGTACCACCAAAAAAAAAAAAAAAAAAAAAAAAGAATTAGTGTCCAAACTTCTCAAACTCTTCCCCCTAAAATGAAAAATTAGAAAATAATTCAAAACTCGTTTTAAGTCAGTATTATTCTCATACCAAAGCTACAAATTGACACTACAAGAAATGTTACAGGCCAATATCCCTGATGAATATAGTTATAAAAAAAAAAAATTCTAAAGAAGCCAGGCATGGTGGCGCACACTTGTAATCCCAGCATTCGGGAGGCTGAGACCGGAGGATCGCGGTTTGCGGACAGCCTCAGCTACTTAGTGAGGCCCTCTGCAACTCAGTGAGACCCGGTTTCAAAATAAAGAATAAAAAATGGGGCAGAAAGTATAGTTGGGAGGTCGAATGCCCCTGGGTTCCACCCCCAGACCCGAAAAAAAAAAAATCCTAAAGAAAATACTAAGCCACTAAATTTGACAACACATTAAAAGGCTCTTACACCATGATTAAGTGGAATTCATACCTGGAATGCAAGAATTAGTTCAACATTTGCAAATAAGTAAATGTGATATACCACATTAACAAAATGAAGCATAACAAGTATATGATTATCTCAGTAGATGTGAAAAGAGCATTTGACAGAACTTCACACGAAATTATTTCCTGATTAAAAACTCAACAAATTAGGTTTAGAATCAGTGCCCTACAACATAATAAAGTTTATAAATAATAAGCCTATATCTAACATACTACTCAGTGGTGAGAGGTGAAAGCTTGTCCTGTAAGATCAGGAATGAGGCCCACTCTCATGGCTTCTCTACTTAGCATAATTCTGGAATTCCTAACCAGAGCAATTAGTCAAGGAAAAGAAAAGCCATCCAAGTCAGAGAGAAAGAGGTAAAATTGTCTCTGTTTACAGATAACATTATCTTATATAGAGAAATCTCTAAAGACTCTACCAAGAACTATTAAAAATGATAAACAGCCAGGTGTGGTGGCACACACTTGTAATCCCCGCGGTTGGGAGGCTGAGACAGGAGGATCACGCAGGTTCGAAGCCAGCCTCAGCTACTTAGTGAGGCTCTCAGCAACTTAGTGAGACCCTGTTTCCAAATAAAATATAAAATAGGTCTGGGAGTATAGCTCGGAGGTAGAAAGCCTCTGGGTTCCACTCCCTGTAACACCAAAAAAAAAAAAAAAAAAAAAAAAAGATAAACAACTTCAGTGAAGTTTCAGGATACAAAATCTACATAAAAATTAATTGCATTTCTATACACTAACAACAAATTATCCAAAAAGATGAGATACTTTGACTTCTAATAAAATTTTAATTTTTAATAAAAAAATAAAATACTTAAAGTTGTGTTGTTGTTGTTGTTGTTGTTGTTGTTGTTGTTGTAATACTGGGGATAGAACCCAGAGGCATTCTACCTCCAAGCTATACCCCCAGACCTAATTTTTTTTAATTTTGAAACCGGGTCTTTTACTAAGTTGTGGAGGACTTCACAAGCTGAGGCTGGCTACAAACCTGTGATCCTCCTGCCTCTGCTTTCCAAGTACTGAGATTGCAAGCATGCAGCACTATGCCTGTCTATTAAGGATAAATTTAAAGAGGCAAAACATCTAGACAGTGAAAATAATAAAAGAAATTGAAGACACAGAACTAAATAGAAAGATATCCTATGTTCATGGATTGGAAGAAGTAATATTGTTAAATTTTCTATACTGCTTAAGGTAATTCACAGATTTAATGCTAGCCCTATTAAAATTCTAAAATATTGTTCACCAAAATAGAAAAACAATCCTAAGATTCATATGAAAGTACAAAAGACCCTGAACAGTGAAACCAATCTTGATAAAGAGGAACAAAGTTAAAAGCATCACATTTTCTGATTTTACAAAGTTATAGTAATCAAGACAGTATCTAATGGCCTAAAAAACACACATAGACCAATGGAACAGAATAAAGAATTCAAAATTTAATTCATAAATGTACAATCAACTAATCTTTGACAAGGATACCAACAATGCACAACAGGAAAAGAATAGTTTCTTCAATAAATGGTGTTGGATAAATTAGATATCTACACAAAAGAATAAAATTCGATACTTACCCCCCCACACAATAGATAAATATTAATTCAAAATGGATTAAACACATAAATATAAGACTTAGACCAGGTGTGGTGGCGCACGCTTGTAATCCCTGTGCTTGGGAGGTGGAGACAGGAGGATCGCGCAGGTTCAAAGCCACCCTTGCTGGCTTAAGAGACCCTGTTTCCAAATTTAAAAAGTATTAAAAAAAATAGGTCTGGGAGTGTAGCCCGGAGGTAGAAGGGTTTCCAGGAACCCTAGTACTACCAAAAATAAAATAAAAATAAAAATAAAATATATATAATTTAAACCAAAAATTCTAGAACAGGGGAAAATCTCCTTGACATATGCTTTGGCAGTGATTTCTTAGATGACATCAAAAGCACAGGCAAAAAGCAAAAATAAAAAAATGGACTGCATATGACTAAAAAGTGTTACAATGAAAACAACAAAATGAAAAGCGGTGTGCAATATTATAAAATATTTGCAAATTATATATCTGATAAAAGATTAATATCCAAAATATACAAAGAACTTATGCAACTCAATAGCAAAAAACAAAGCAAATAACCTGATTAAAAATAGGGCAAAACCAGGTGTGGTGGCGCACACCTGTATCCCCAGCATTCGGGAGGCTGAGACAGGAGGATCACGGTTCGTTGACAGCCTCAGCTACTTAGTGAGGCTCTCCAAAACTCAGTGAGACCCTGTTTCAAAATAACAAATAAAAAAGAATAGGGCTGGGGGTGTATCTCGGAGGTAAAATGCTCCTCAGTTCCATCCCTGGTACTAAAAAAAAAAAAAAGAAAGAAAGAAATAGGGCAAAAGCCAGGTGTGGTGGTGCATGCCTATAATTCCAGTATTTGGGAGGCTGAGACAGGAGGATTGCAGGTTTGAGGCCAGCTTCATCAACTTAGCAAGACTCTGTTTCCAAATAAAAAATAAAAATAGTTCTAGGGCTGTAGCTTGGAGTTAGAGTGCCTCTCAGTTCAATTCCTAACACCCTCCCCTCCAAAAAAAGAAACAAAATGAGTAAAGAACCTAGGGATATATAGCTCAGTGGTCGAGTGACTACCTGTCATGCATGAGGCCCTGACACTGATCCCCCACACAAGAAAAAAGAAAAAAGGGCAAAGGACCTAAATTAACATTTTTCTAGAAAAGACACAGACATAGGAAACTGTTTTATGAAGTCACTCAACTTCACTTATCAGGTAAATGCAAATCAAAATTACAAGAAGATATCATTTCATACCTGCGAGGATGACTGTTATCAAAAAGACGAGGGGACAAACCTTGGTGAGAATATGGAGGAAGGGAACATAGGTGAGAATGAAATCTGTTGCGGTCATTCTAGTAAATATTATAAAGTTTCCTCAAAAATTTACACGTAGATCCAGCAATCCTGTTTTTTAATATATATCATAAGGAAATGAAATCAGTATGTAGAAGACATATTGCAACCTTATATTCATTGCAGCACTGCTTATAATTCAAGATATGGAAACAACCTACATGCCCACTGATTAGTGAATAGACAAGAAAATTGTGGTAAATATAGTTACAGTGGGTTATTTTTCAACCACAACAAACAAAAAGGAAGAAGAAAATTCTACCATTTGCAACATCAATGAAACTGGGAGACAGTATGCTGGGTGAAATAAGCTGAACACTGAAACAGATATTATATGATTTCTTATAGGTAGAATCTCAGAAAGTTTAACTCAGATGCAGGGAGTTGAATGGGGTTGCCAAGGGCAGGGAAATGGGGAGATACTAGTCAAGGGGTTTAGACTTTGAGATGAATAATTCTACAGATCTAATTTCATTATGGTGACTATAGTTAATAATACTGTACTGTTTACTTAAAATACAATGAGAGTAGATATTGTGTGATCACCACATGAAATCACAAAACGGCAACTATATGTTTTGATGGATGTTCCAATTAGTTTCAGTGTGGTGCCCATTTTATAATGTATATCAAATCACCACGCTGTATATCTTGAATGTATAGAATTTTTGTTGATTAATTATACCTCAATAAATATGAAAAATAAGGGAAATTGTAGACATCAGGATACTCCTAAATATTTCAAACTACATGTTATTGCCTAGAGTTCAACATTATGGTATTTTTGAAGTAAAATTTATGTAGTTGAAATGCAAACATCTTAAAACTTCATCAAACTTCTATTTGATGAGTTTAGAAAACTCATACCTTCATATAACCCAACCTCTTATGAGGATGTAGATCGTCATTGCCATCATCCCTCATCATCCCAGGATTCTTCCTGAAGTTCCTTCTTCTCCAGGCCATGCCTCCTCCTTCATACTCAGATGAAACGGCTGTTTCAACATTGTTCACCATAGGTTAGTTTTACCTGTTGTAGAACTTCATATGAATGAAATCATCAAGTAGGTACTGTTTGTCTGGCTTCTTTCACTTAGATAATGTTTGAGACTTGTTAATATTGTTGTTTGTAGTGGTAGCCATTTTTATAGCTGAATGGAAATTCATTGTATAGATTGAGCAGAGCTGGTTTATGTGTCTATTGATGGACATGTACTTTTCCAGTTTAGTATTATAATAAAGTTGCTATCTTTATTTATTATTTATTTATAATAAAGTTGCTATCTTTAAAGGTCTTTATGGATATATACTTTCTCTTAAATAAATAATGAGTGGAATTTCTGGATCATAGAGGAAAATGTATGCTTAAAATTTTAAGGAACTGCCAGACCTCTTCCCAAAGTGGTTGTATCATGTTATATTCCCACCAAAAATGTAAGAGTTCAGCTTTCCAGTATTTGATGGCATCAAACACTTGGCTATCCTCACTAGTAGATGTGTTTCTAATGTACATTTCTATGATAACCAATGATGCTGAGCACTTGCTTATTGGCTATTTGTAAAGTATCTATAGAAATCTTTTGCTCATTATTTTAAATTGAATTGCTTATCTTTTTACATTGTGTTCTAATGCATACGATTTGATTAAATAAATAGTTACATAATTTAAAACCAATGACTTTTTTGGATAGTATAACCTCTTTGATAGTATAACAACAACTTCTCCTCCTCCTCCTCCTCTTCTTCCTCTTCCTCCTCCTCCTCCTCCTTCTTTTCTTCTCTTCTTATTCACTGGTATGTGGACCCAGTGCCAATGAAGATTTCTGGCTGTGTAGTCATTCCAACTGCTTTGGCTTTGTTTGAACAAGGTTCACTCTCTGCTATGAAGTGATGCTGTGGTTTTCTTTCTTTTTCTTTTTCTTTTTCTCTTTCTTTCTTTCTTTCTTTTTTTTTTTTTTTTTTTTTTTTGGTATTGGAGATGGAAACCAGGGGCATTCTACCTCTGAGCTACAACCCCAGCCCTATTTTTTTATTCTTTATTTTTAAACAGGGTCTCATTGAGTTGCAAAGGGCCTCATTAGTAGCCTAGGCTGTCCTCAAACCTCGATCCTCCTGTTTCAGCCTCCCAAATGCTGGGATTACAAGCATGTGCCACCACACCCAGCTGGTGTTTCCCTTTCAAGTGCAGATGTTGTGGTCTTAACCCTAGTGTGATTGTATTTGGAGATAACACCTTTACAGAAGTAATTAAGGTTAAATAAACTTTAAGGGTTGGCCCTTGATAAAACAGAATTTGTGTACCTATAAAAAGAGACACTAAAGTGTATTGTCTTTGTAAATTCTTGTGTGTGACACACTGAATAAAAACCCTGTGAGCTCACAAATAGGAACAGTCTATCCACAAGTCAGGAAGAGAACCCTCACCAGGATTGGCCTTCAAGCTTTTAGAAATAGATTTCTGTCTTTTAAACCAGCAGTTACAGTATTGTTATAGTAGTTTGAGAAGGTTCTTGTACTATACCACTACTGTATTCTAGTATCCAGTTCCGTGAAGTTGTCAGGAGGGTCAGCCAGGTAGATGCAAGGAAACCTTGACCAAGAGTATTTCAAAGTCACCAACTCTGCACCTTTTTCCTGCCATGTCTCTGCACTGGTTTCAGGTTTTCCAGTAGGCCAACCCAGAACCCTCTGGAAGCTTCTTTTTTTTTAATTTAGTTTTTATTTTTTATAAGTGGAACATATTGAGAGTGGTGTACATTTACATTGTGCTTCGTGCCCTTCCCCCTCCCTTTCCCTTTCCCCCAATAGAGTGTCCAGGTTAATCATGTTGTATTTATGCTATTACACATATTCGTATGTAGCTCCTCCATTGAACAACCTCAGCTTTCTTCCTCTCCTATCCTTCCGTTCAAGCTTTGCTGAGATTTCCCCTCCATCATCTGGAGTCCCTCTGGTATTACCACTGCTCCCTAGCTTGAACATATTAGAGAAAACATATGTCCCTTCTCTTTCTGTGCTTGACTAACCTCACTTAACATAATGTTCTCTAGTTCCTTCCATCTTCTTGAAAATGCTATTATTTTATTTTTCTTTATAGCTGAATAGAATTCCATTGTGTGTATTTCCCATAATTTTACAATCCACTCATCTGTTGATGGAGATCTGGGTTTGTTCCATTGTTTGGCTATTATGAACTGTGCTGCTATGAACATGGGTATGCATATGTTAACTTAGTTCTCTGATTTCAACACCTTTGGGAAGATACCCAGGAGTGGTATAGCTGGATCAAATGGTGGATCTATTTCCAGTTTTCTAAGGAATCTCCACACTGATCTCCATAGTGGCTGAACTAGTTTGCACTCCCACCAACAGTGTAAAAGAGTTCCTCTTTCCCCACATCCTCGCCAGCAATGGTTGTTGTTTGATTTCTTTATGCTTGCCACTCTGATTGGGGTTAGATGGAATCTCAGCGTAGTTTTGATTTGCATCTCCCTGATGGCTAGTGATGTTGAACATCTTTTTGTGTATCTATTGGCCATTTGTATCTCTTCTTTTGTGAAATGTCTATTCATTTCAGTTGCCCATTTCTTGATTGGGTTGTTTGTTTTGCTAGTGTAGAGTCTTTTTTATGTTGATAATTATTTATTTATTTTTATTTAAACAAATTTTTATTGAACATAAATGGTATACATTTAAACTATATTTGGTGCCCTCTACCCCCACCTCCGTTTTCCCTTCCCTCCTCCCACCAATGGTTGTCCGGGTTAACCATATCATAACTTTACACATATTCAGATGTAGACCCTCATTAATCAAGATCAGCCTTCCTCCTCTCCTATCTTTCCATTCAAACTTTGCTGATATTTCCCCTCCATTATCTGGAGTCCCACTGGTATCCTCTGTGTTTACTGCATATTAGAGGAAACATATGTACCTTCTCCCTCTGTGCTTGGCTGATCTCACTTAACATAATGTTCTCCAGGGCTTTCCATCTTCTTGCAAATGATATAATTTTGTTCTTCTTTATGGCTGAATAGAATTCCATTGTGTGTATTTCCCAAAGTTTTGCTATCCATTCATCTGTTGATGGAGATCTGGGTTGGTTTCATATTTTGGCTATTACAAATTGTGCTGCTATGAACATAGGTATGCATATGTTGCTGTAGTTCTCTGAATTCAGCCCCTTTGGAAAGATACCCAGGAGTGGTATAGCTGGATCATATGGTGGATCTATTCCCACCTTTCTTAGGAATCTCCACACAGATCTCCATAGTGGCTGAACTAGTTTGCACTCCCACCAACAGTGTAAAAGAGTTCCTCTTTCCCCACATCCTCACCAGCATTTGTTGTTATTTGATTTCTTTATACTTGCCACTCTGACTGGGGTTAGATGGAATCTCAGTGTAGTTTTGATTTGTATTTCCCTGATGGCCAGTGATGTAGAACATCTTTTCATGTATCTATTGGCTCTTTGTATCTCTTCTTTTGTGAAGTGTCTATTTAGTTCATTTGCCCATTTCTTGATTGGGTTGTTTTTTTTGCTAGTGTAGACTCTTTTGAGCTCTTTGTATATTCTAGATATTAGCCCCCATCAGAATGGTGGCTGGTAAAGATCTTTTCCCATTCTGTAGCCTTCCTCTTTAGGTTGTTGATAGTTTCCTTTGATGAGAAGAAACTTTTTAGTTTGATGGTATCCCACTTGTTAATTCTTGATTTAATTTCCTGAGCTTTGGAGGTTTTGTTGAGAAAGTTACTGCCTGTGCCAATATGTTGTAGTTTTGAACCTATGCTCTCCTCTACTAACTTCACAGTCTCAGGTTTAATTTCTAAGTCTTTGATCCATCTTGAGTTGATTCCTGTGCTTGGTGAGATATAGGGGTTTAGATTCATCTTTTTACAAATTGTTAGCCAGTTCTCCCAGCACCATTTGCTGAAAAAGCTGTCTTTTCTCCAGCGTATGAGTTTGCCCCCTTTGTCAAAGATTAATTGACTAAAGATGTGTGGATTTGTTTCTGTATCTTCTATTCTAATCCACTGGTCAGCATATCTATTATTGTGCCATTACCATGCTGTTTTTACTACTATTGCTCTATAGTATAGTTTGAAGTCTGGGATTGTGATGCCTCCTGCATGTTTCTTATTGCTGAGAATTGCTTTGGCTATCTGGGTCTTTTCTTTCTCCATATAAAGTTCATGATTGATTTTTCTAGGTCTATGAAGAATGTTGCTGGTATTTTAATGGGAATTGCATTGAATCTATAGATCAGTTTTGGCACTTTTGAGCTCTTTGTATATTCTAGATATTAGCCCCCTATCAGAGTAGTGGCTGGTAAAGATCTTCTCCCATTCTGTAGGCTTCCTCTTTAGGTTCTTGATGGTTTCCTTTCATGAGAAGAAACTTTTTTGTTTGAGGAGATCCCACTTATTAATTATTGCTTTATTTTCCTATGCTTTGGAAGTCTTATTGAGAAAGTTACTCCCTGTGCCTATATGTTGAAGTGTAGATCCTATGCCTTTCTCTAATAACTTCACACTCTCAGGTCTAATTTCTAATTAGTTATTTACTAAAGTTTTCAGCTGGGACACCCATGGCTGGCTCACAACCTCAAGAGATCTTATGTCTCTCCACATGACAAGGTATTCCCTGGAAGCTTCTGTGAGATGGAAAACTCAGCCTCTTTAAATGGCTCTTGATGAAGCAGTTGTTGCCAGGCTGTGTCTCATGAGCCCAAAATGGAAGCTCTTTCTGAAGCCAGAGTTGTCTTCCCAGCACTCATCATGACTGCCCCAGGGGAGCTGCTGACTACACACCACCCTCTCTCCCCCATGTCACCTGGGGAGAAATGTGATACACCCTGGGCACCTTATTCCAGAAGCTTCTAGTAATCGCTAGTAACTCGGGTTTTGCATATTTGGTGTTTGTCACGAGGCAGCCTGCTTTGACTTTAAATAGGTTTTCCAAGTATTTCTAGTCCTAGAAATGGTTTCCAGAATCCACAGCAAAAACAATTGCTGTGTTTAAGTGTTCTTTAAAGTTCTTACTCTTCTGTCATTGCCCAGGCCATGGTACAAACACCACTGTGTAGATGACAGCTGGGAAGACACTTGATCTTAGATGTCAGCCACACTCACTCAGGTGCTTACACTTAGAGACCTGTGGAGGTGGCACAGAATTCAGCTTTTTATACTTCTTCTCCTTCTTCAGTATTGGGGATTGAACCCAGGGGCATTCTACTTCCACACTATGCCCTATTCATTTTTTTTTTTTTTTTTGAAATAGGGTTTTGCTAAGCTGCTGAGCATGGCCTCAAATTTGTGTTCCTCTTCTCTTAGCCTCCCAAGTATTGAGATTATAGGCATGCACTGTACTTCTCTGAATTCCCAGAAACATTTCATGCATTGCCTCAAAAAATATTTATTGAGGTCCTATTATGAGACAGGAAAGGAGATCTAGTACCTGCCCTCAGGAAACATACATTCCAGTGACATGTAGGGAGATCACTGCTTTAAATGAACCATCTTATTACATCCAGTAGAATCTACCCTAAAAATAACATGGATGAAATAGCCCACAGACAGAAATAACAAGCCACTGCCTGGGATGGTCTCCACCTTCTGGCTTTATTTACAGGGACAGCATGCAAGATTCAAGAAGTATGTGGGACACAGTGCACACGTCACCAATGTGAGATGGCTGCACAATGACTCCGTGCTACTCACAGTGGGTGGTGCCGACACGGCCCTGATGATCTGGACCAGGGAGTTCGTGGGGACCCAGGAGAGCAAACTGGTGGACAGTGAGGAGTCGGACACGGATGTGGAGGAGGATGGAGGTGAGTACTGAGGAGCCACCTGCCCTGTGCTGACTGCATTTCCTCCACTGCCCCTCCTAGCCCCTGCAAACCAACTCACTCCTCAATCTCCTTCTGTTGTTTGAGGCTACGACAGTGATGTTGCTAGAGAGAAGGCTATTGATTATACCACCAAGATCTATGCTGTCAGCATCAGGGAGATGGAAGGCACCAAACCCCACCAGCAACTGAAGGAAGTGTCCATGGAAGAAAGGTATGGCGTTGCATGCCTGTTTGCATTTGCATTTGTTAATCAAGAAACTTAATTAAAGCAGAGTACATTTTTCCCTCAATAGAGTGAGTCTCCTATTATCTGTATGGAGTCTTAGAATCTGTACACATGCCTAGGTTGGAGGAAGCCACCCCATACCTTCACTGTGACAAAGGTGTGTTACACTTTGCAGAGGTTGACTGAGTAGATATGAGATTTGGTTGGACTGGACTTCCCTTGCCTTGCCCAGAGTGGATGCCAGGGTAACTCAAAAGTTGTCCTGAGTACCATGGCTGACAAAAAGGTATGCTGGTGAGGGAGGTAGCAGGAGAAGTCAGGTTTCTAGAGTAGTGGGGGAATATTGTGGAGTTGTGAAAATCATCTTCCATTCTATCTGGAGTCTTTGCTTGCCCAGATTTGGTCAGGGAGCAAGTGATTTGAGACCTAACCCCCGTGATGTTGTTGGCTCAAATGCTGTATGAGAAAGAGGGTGTCTGAGCCAGGCATGGTGGTGCATGTTGTAATCCCCTTGGGTGGCTGAGACAGAAAGATTACAGGTTCAAGAGCAGCCTCAGCAATTTAGGAAGACCCTATTTCAAAATAAAAATAAAATAGGGCTGGAGGTATAGCTTAGAGAACACTCCTGGGTTCAACCCTCCCTATGAAAGAAAAAGGAAGGGGGAGAGAGAGAGACAGACAGAGAGAGACAGAGACAGAGAGAGAGATTTATGCCTTATCAATGTGTAATTTTAAGTATTGGTAAATTGTCAAACTTTTTACAATCCTAAAAAGCAGAACTCATAATGGCATAATTGACCATGTTCATGCTTAGGATAAATAAAGATGTTTTAAGAATTCTCCTTGGGCTCTTCATCTTGTGGTGAGCTCAATGTTCACAATTACACTGATCCCATTATGTATAATTTATGAAATTCAAGTTGTTTGCACTTGGTAGGGCTTTCTGCCTAATAATAACATAATAAATGTGATATGCCACCTCTTACTATTAGGTGGGGATTAAGATTCAAAGAAATAAAGTGTGACTTCCCAACCTTCTGCTTCAATTCAGTGCTAGATGTTAAGTTTGGTAAGTGGTGGGTGTGCTGCTGGCAAGAAGACTGAATCTGATGCAGAAAAGCCTTAATTTTTCTAACATCTTTATTAGATGCCATGAAGATTCAGAGTTCTCTATAGATTCAAGAAACAGATTTTTTTTTGCAATGGTCTGTATAGCTTATTTTGCATGTGACATGATGGTTTTAAAGTAGCAACAGAGAGAAAATGATTTTTTTTTTTTTTGCAGTACTGGGGGATTGAACCCAGGGGCATCCTACTGCTAAGCTACACCCCCAGTTCTATTTTTATTCTGAAACAGGGTCTCACTAAGTTGCGGAGGGCCTCACTAAGTAGTGAGGCTGGCTACAAACCTGCAATCCTCCTGTCTCACCCTGCCAAGTACTGGGATTACAAACATGCACCACCATGCCTGGCTGAGAAAATGATTTTAAAGAACTTAATTCTAAGAATTTCTTTTCTTACACGGATAGGCCTCCCACTTAAATAATCCACCCTAAAAGACATTTGGCCTAAATTAAACATTTTGAAAAAAATTATCCAGCCTTTTCAATTTCATATTCCATTATGAAGTTTAACTCTTATTCCAAGGTTGTATCTAGCTGATTTCTACAAAGTGCAGTGGGGTCGTAATGGTCTTAATTCTAAGATTTAGACCAGTCACTAAAATATAGTCAAATAACCTAAATTCTAATTCTCCAGCACTACAGCTGATTTCATATTTATTCCCACTTAAATACCTTCTCATCTCACTGTATCTTTGGACAGAGGTAGACAAATGTCATAATGTCCACTTTAGTATAAGGTGGAAAGAGTAAAGGTAGAGAAGATCTTAAGGAGAATTTTCATTTTAAAATTCAGAATTTTGAAGCTACTGTACTTTTTTCTTTTCTTTTCTTTCTTTCTTCTTCTTCTTCTACCTCTGAGCTACACCCCCAGCCCTAGTTTTCAGTCTTTTTTTTTTTTTTTTTTTGAAACAGGGTCTCAGTGAGTTGCAAAGGGCCTTCCTAAGTAGCTGAGGCTGTCCACGAACCATGATCCTCCTGTCTCTGCCTCCCAAATGCTGGGATTATAAGAGTGTGCCAGCACACCCAGCCTGTACTTTCTTTATCATGCAGTTACATGATATCTTAGCACACATAAAATTGTTAGAAAAAAAACTACATCATTGTATGATGAGATATAGGACTAGGCATTTTAGTTCTTTACTGGCACTTTTGAAAATAATTCACACTAGAATTCAGTAAAGAAAGTATGCAAAGCAAACCATTTTATGATAAGTACAGGGTCTTGAGGAATAACCAACCTTTTTTTTTTATAGAGAGAGCAACTTCCTTGATAACTCAAAAGGCCTTGACAGCATCAGTCTATGGAAGGGACTGTAACCAGGGAAACAGTGTCCGCTGCAAAGCATGCTGGGCAGAGCATGCCCAGCATGCTCTGGGTTGGCCCAGAGCTATAAGTGGTATCTGATATAGCAGCCTCCATGGAGGCAAATCGGAATCAGAACCTCTCTACCTGTCCTCATCAGTCATTTTAGATGACTCTGAACCTCAGAGATCAGACTGTATCCAGTTTTTGAACCACAGAAGAGCCAGGCAAGGAAGCATGTCCAAGGAAAGTGAGAAAGGGAGAAAGGAGGGTGAGCGATGGAATGAGAGGCAGGATGAAGCCAGGGTGGGACCCTTGACAGTAAATCGCCAGCACCCCTAAGACCTCAGCTAGGGCAGAAAATATGCTATGGACTCCAGCATCCTGGAAATGAGAGAGGGGCAGAGACAGAAAAATGCTGTGGGTGCTTTAGATATGAGGAGCACGGCACCAAGCCGCACCCCACTTCTCCCTGGGAATGTTTAGGACTGCCAGTCAATCAAGAGCTCTCACCGCTCTGCCATTCGGCTACTTCAAGCCCTGCTGGATCGAGAGGGCTGGGTTCTCCTTCACTCTCCCTTCACTGGTCCATAGCAGTGCACCTGCCTGGGTGCCTTCCCTAAACACCTGGACTAGGTCGTGTAGCCATGAGACTTATGAGCAACAAGCACCTGAGGACCCACAGAGATGAGTGCTTCAGACAACTGCTCCCCATATTCCAGGCAGTTCCAGCTCTAATTTAAGTCCCTTTCCTCCTTCTAAAAGCAGCTAGAAACCCGGAGATGGCACAGCAACCGTCATATTGAGAAAATGCCTTGGAGGCAGCTGCACATTATGCATCAATCATGTTTTAAGCAACGGAATGCCTAATGCCTGACTTGTAAAATAGTCATGGGCCGTTTCTAATTAGACTCAGGTTTTGGATTTTAAAATAGCTATGAGACTTTAGATCATGTTTTCTCATGCAATTTTCTAACACATTGTGAGTTCTGATTCTTCAGAAGTCACTTGATTTTCAGTTTCAATCTTTTCAGCAGTGAGAACGTTGAGAAAAAAAGTTATAATTGCTCTCATAAGAACACAGAACTGTCATGTGTAATAGTGCACACCTGTAATCCTAGTATGTGGGAGGCAGAGACAGAAGGACCACAGGTTCAAGGCTAGCCTTAGCGATTAAGCAAGATTCTAATTCAAAATAAAAAGGGCTAGGGGTGTAGATTGGAAATAGAATGCCCCTGAGTTCAATTCCCAGTACCAAAAAAAAAAAAAAAAGGAAGGAAGGAAGAATGAAAGAATGAATGATTGAGCAAAAGTAAGAAAGAAGGAAAAGAGAAAGAAAAAGGAAGGGAGGAAAGAGAAAAGAGAACTTTGGGCTATACCTACCAAGTGTGTAGTCCCTTTAGGGTGTTTACTACCCACTTCATCTCGGCCCCAGCATGCTGGGCGCTCTTCTGTGGGATGTGCTGCCAAAAGTCCCAACATGTTTTCCAGTCCTAGGAATCCATTCCTCTTCACCCCATCTGGACACTCGAGCTGCCCAGCCATGCTCTTATTCATCCTCAGGTGACCCAAACCTAGTTCTGGTCTAGAGGAATTTTTCTAAACCGCCCCCCTCTCACGTTCCCTCGCCAACCTGACATGCCCCTCGCTCTCAACTTTTGACTTCATCTCCCACTTTACTATGTTTATTCATAAGGGGGAGTGAAAATATAAAGTAGAAGGTTATTCGATGTTTTCCTAGAAGTACAGCTTCCCAAGCTCCCTGCTGGGATATAAATGATGCCTTTGCTGTGTTTTTCTCATGGGAAACTGTACACCTTCCCACCCACTGCACACTCTTCTTGACTCCTGAGGAGGCTCCAGGCTTGCCTGATCCTGGATTCGGATGACCAGTGCACACAAGCTGCCAGACTGGGGGAGGGACAGGGCCACTTTTAGGGACATCTCCCAGGAGCCCACATTTCAGGTCAGTCTAAATTCTGTTTTTAGGCCAGGCGTGGTGGCACACGCTTGTAATCCCAGCATTTGGGAGGCTGAGACAGAGGATCACAGGTTCGTGGCCAGCCTCAGGTACTTAGTGAGGCCATTTGCAACTCAGTGAAACCCTTTTTCAAAAATAAAGAATAAAAAATAGGATTGGGGGTGTAGCTTGGAAGTAGAATGCCCCTGAGTTCAATCCTCAGGTCCCCTCCACCAAAAAAAAAAAAGTTTAAAAAAATCTATCATTATTATCTAAGCCTCTGGCCTAAGATCTGGCATTTTATAGTATCAACTTAGGAGGAAAAATATTTCTTACATCTCAGTAGATAAATGCTTAAGTCTAAAGTCTAAAGGGGAAAATATATCAAATAAAGTAGTATATTGTGTGTATGTGGGTTACTAAGGATTGAATCCGAGCCATTCTACTTCTGAACTATACCTCCAGTCCTTTTTTTTTTTTTTTTTTTTTTTTTTTTTTGGTGGTTCTGGGGTTCCTGGAAACCCTTCTACCTCCGGGCTACACTCCCAGACCTATGTTTTTATATTTTTATTTGGAAACACGGTCTCTTGAGCCAGCATGGCTGGCTTCGAACCTGCGCGATCCTCCTGTCTCCGCCTCCCAAGCGCGGGGATAACAAGTGTGCGCCACCATGCCCAGCTCCGGTCCTTTTTATTTTTTATTTTGAAACACTTTTGCTAAGTTACTGAACCTGGTCCCAAACTTGTAATCCTTCCTCCCAATTACTAGGTTTACAGGTGTACTATAATTTAGTATTTACCTTTTTTGGTAGTACTGGGGATGGAACCCTGGGGCATTCTACCTCCAAGCTACACCCCCAGCCCTATTTTTTATTCTTTATTTTGAAACAGGATCTCACTAAGCAAAGGGCCTCACTAAGTAGCCGAGGCTGGCCACGAACCTGGATCCTCCTTTTACAGCCTCCCAAATGCTGGGATCACAAGTATGCACCACCACTGAGCTCGTATTTACTTTTTAAAGTCAGTTAAATCATCTGTCATTCTTTCTACTCTCATTCTGTGGTTGTAAACCGAGCATCAGTTAATTGATTACTATTGGCAATATTATTCTTTTAAATATTATTTAAATATTCTTAAATATTATTCTTAAATATTCTTAAAATTCTTAAATATTATTTAAATATTATTTAAATATTCTTTTAAATATTATTCTTTTAAAGTAGAGTTTATAGTATTTGTCTCATGAAGTAGTATAATAACCTTTTTTAGGCTCAACTGACTTAATTAATGGCTTGATATTGTCATCGTCTCTTGCTATTTGATCTTTGGCAAATTTTCCTTTGGCTTGTTTTTTATACATACGTGTGTGTGTGTGTGTGTGTGTGTGTGTGTGTGTGTGTAATCTTCTTCTTTGTCTATATGTCTCTAAAGTTGTCATTATTTTTGGCAAGAAGTCCCACACACATGTTTAGTTTTTTTCCCCACAAAATAGCACCTGCGCTCTACGAGTAGTATGTTCCCCAGGACTATTAGAGATTAAATTATTATAGGCCCAAAATAAGAAAAATGATTTTTCTTTTAAAGGTCATGAGGTTATATGGATTTTGTTATTTAACTCTTTTTTCACCTTGCATATTAGTCAGCTGTTACCATAACAAATACCTAAGACCATCAACTTATAAAGAGAAAGATATATGTTGGCTCACAGTTGTAGAGAATCATAATGAATTGGTTCTGTTGCTCTGAGCCTGGGGTGAGGCAGCGCATCCTATAGGGGGCGAAGGGGAGAGGCGTGTAGTGGAGGGAAGAGGTTCACCTCCTGGCTGGAGGTGGGAGTGGAGTTCCATCCCCTTTAAACACACACCTACCGTAAGCGGGCGTGGTGGCACACACTTGTAATGCCAGCATTTGGGAGGCTGAGACAGGAAGGTCACGGTTTGCGGACAGCCTCAGCTACTTAGTGAGGCCCTTTGCACCTCCGTGAGACCCTATTTCAAAATAAAAAAATAAAAAATAGAGCTGGGAGTGTAGCTTGGAGGTAGAATGCCCCTGGGTTCCATCCCCAGTACCGCAAAATAAATAAATAAATAAATAATAAATTAAAGACACACCTACTGTGCCCCACCTCTTAAAGTTTCCACCACCTTCCAAGAGCTCCAAAGCTGGGAACCAACCACCACCACACCAGGCTATTATCTATATATTTTTATGACTCAAACTATAGTGCATCCCCAATTTTGCATTCTGTGGTAATTATGATTACCACAGAATCATGTTACATTTGGTTACATTTGGTTACTAGTTACATTTGGTGCTCCATAGTTAGCAATTTACTTTAAAAGGTCTGCTATTTTTAATGTCCTAATAAGACACAGGTGTCAAGCTCAGCATGGTGGTGCATGCTTGTAACCCCTGTACTTGGGAGGCTGAGACAGGAAGATCACAGGTTCGTAGACAGCCTCAGCTACTTAGTGAGGCCTCCACAATTAGTGAGACACTGTTTCCAAATAAAAACTAGGGAGTATAGCTTGGAGGTAAAATACCTCTGGGTATACTTAAACACAGGTGTCTCCTAACTGCTTAGATTAGCCATCTGCATGGGGAAAGGTAATAGTGGAGGTTTTTATTTACTGTGTTATTTAGTTAGAATGTGCATTCAGACAGAAACCTAACTTTATGATGAAAAGATACAGACTATATACCAACTGAATATTTTTATGACAAATGGCATAAAACTAACCTCAGCTAAGGGGTTGTTTTCTCTATGCACCAGAGTCAGCAGCCTGCATTTTTCAAGGCGTTTTATTAACAAGCACTGAGCGTGTAGTTTTGGGCTGTCTACCAGAGATGGATAAAAGAATGTGAGACTTCCACTTTCTGTTTCTATACTATCTTTACAGTGTTATTTTGCTCATTACCACATTTTTTCACCTGTTGCTAAAAGGAGAGGCTCCAGTCCCCCTTCTTGTTTTCTTACCTTGGAATCTGTATAACTTGTAGCCACAAATCAAAATCCTGCACTGCCCTAGCATATATTTTTTTTCTTTCCTCAGAAAGGCCTTGGACTTGTTGCCAGCCTCTTCTGCTTTATGGGAGGCTGAAAAGGTCATCTCTTCTTTAAAAAAAAAAAAAAGTGAAGTAGAAAGTTATTTTCAGAGCCAGGCTTGGTAGTGCACACTTGTAATCCTAGTACTTGGGAGGCTGAGACAGGAGGATCAAAAGTTTGTAGCCAGGCTTAGCTACTTAGTGAGGCCTTGTGCAACTTAGTGACACCCTGTTTCAAAATTAAAAAAAATAAAAAATAGGGCTAGTGTTGTAGCTTGGAGGTAGAATGCCTCTGAATCCCCAGCACCATATAAAAGGTAACATGTATACAACCACCTTATTTTATGAAAGAAAATTTTAAGAAACATTTGTATACACTGTATCATTTAAGCTTTTTGTATTAATTAAGTACTGTTTGTTTTCCAGGGATAAGGTCCCTAATACTTTTAGAAAATCATTTTTCAAATTTCTGTTTCCTGAGCCAGGTATGGTGGCTCAAACTTGTAATCCCAGAATTGGGGAAGATTAGGAGGAGGATCACAGGTTGTGGCCAGCCTCAGCTACTTAGTGAGGCCCTCTGAAACTCAATGAGATCCTGTTTCAAAATAAAGAATTTTTAAAATAGGGCTGGGAGCGTTGCTCAGATTGCTCAGAGATAGAAGGCCCCTGGGTTCAATCCCCCATACCAAAAAAAAAAAAAAAAAAAAAAAAATTCTGTTCCCTGAGGGGTGTGTGTGTGTGTTTATTGGGAATGGAACCAAGGGCCATTCTACCACTGAGCTACTACACCCCCAACTCTACTTTATTTCTTTTGTGGTCCTGGGGATGGAACCCAGGGGCATTCTACCTCCAAACTACATCCCCAGCTCTATTTTTTATTCTTAAATTTGGGGGTTTTTTTGTTTGTTTGTTTTTGGTGGTACTGGAGATGGAACCCTTCTACCTCCAGGCTACACTCTCAGACATATTTTATATTTTGCTTGGAAACACAGTCTCTTAAACCAGAGAGGCTGACTTCGAACCTGCACGATCCTCCTGTTTCCGCCTCCCAAGTGCAGGGATTACAAGTGTGCGCCACCACGCCTGGCTTATTCTTTATTTTGAAATAGGGTCTTACTGAGTTGCAAAGGGCCTCACTAAGTAGCTGAGGCTGTCTGTCTCTGCCTTGCAAATTCTAGGATTACAAGCATGTTCCATCACACCCAGCCCAACTCTCCTTTATTTATTTTTTATTTTGAAATGGGGTCTCATCTAGTTGCTGGGCCTGGGCTCAAACCTGCAATCCTTCTGTCTTAGTTTCCTAAGTCCTGGGAACACAGGCCTGTGCCACCATGTCTGACTAAACATCATCTTTGTGTATGTGCGTGTGTGGTACTGGGGTTCCTGGAAACCCTTCTACCTCTGGGCTACACTCCCAGACCTATTTTTATTTTATATTTTTATTTGGAAACAGGGTCTCTTAAGCCAGCAAGGCTGGCTTCGAAACTGCGCAATCCTCCTGTCTCTGCCTCCCAAGCACAGGGATTTCAAGTGTGGCCACCATGTCCGGCTGAACATCATCTTTAATATGTATTTTTCTAAATGATAGAGTTCTAAGGTTCAGATATTTGTAAGGAAAAATAGTATCTTTTTTTTTTTTTGTGTGTGTGTGTGTGGGTTTGGGGATGGAACCCAGGGACATTCAACTTCTGAGCTATACCCCCTGCCCTATTTTTTTTATTCTTTATTTTGAAACAGGGTCTCACTAAGTTGTGGAGGGCCTCACTAAGTAGCTGAGGCTGTCTGTGAAACGCAATCCTCCAGTCTCAGCCTCCCAAGTGCTGGGATTATAAGCATGCGCCACCACAACTGGCTTAGTAGCCATATTTTAAGTCGGAGATCTTAATGGTTAAAATTTTTAATTTGAAATTAGTCTCCTTCTGGGCCTTTTTTTTTTTTTAAGCAAAAGTCAGTTAGTGACAGATTTATATCAACTTTGTTACTATTCCCTAAATTTGAAAGCTTGGCTTCTTTCAGTTCTCCTTGTTACTTAGTTCTAGAATCTCTAACTTTTATAAGAAGAATTGGTTCAATGAGGGCCAAAGCAAAACTCAACTCTTCTTAAATTTTCTCTGATATCTGAAACCCCAAGGAAATGCAATATTTACCTGGAAAGTGGCTTGCTACGTTCTGGCAAAAGCTTTGGGATGTCCTATGCATTAACTCCACTTCTGATACTAATCTGCTTAGTTCTCATAATAAGACAGTGATGTAAATGATGAGAAGGTGGCAATACAGAAGGTGCAGATTATAAGTTTTCTACTTTTAGAGTGTATGGAAATCTATATATATGGTTACATAAACCAGGAAATGACAGAATTTTTCTCAGGCACTATTATGGATCTTATAATCCCTTGAATATCTTAATGAGATATAGCCATACTCACCATTACTGAACCCAAATCTATTTCCTCGCTGCTTAAAAATCAATACTCAGGAGATGAGAGTTGGTAAGAAGGAAATCAGATTTATTCCAAAAGTCAGCCCTGTGAAAATGGACAGGGCAATCACTCCCTAAACAAAGACCTTCTCAGGGAGCTGAGGTATGCGAAAGGGCTTTTATGGAGAAAGATGGGAGTCCAAGAAGGCTGCATGTTGAGCAGGGTCTTCCTCACCCAGGGCCTGTGATTCCTTTTCTCTTCTGCTGGAATATTCTTGATATAAAAGTTGACTTTCATTTCCTAGACCCATCCCTATAATAGAGTTCTTTAGATACATTCATTTACCTACAAGTTAAATATCATTCTGCTGTGAATTAAAGAACAAGATTATCAGGTCCTTGGTTCATACTTTGATGTTATCTGAAGACCATTGGATATCCTGGACTCTGAAAAACTACTGACTACGGATTAGGCAGACTCTGGGCCAGTGTTTATCTAAGTCCTTTTTCTAAAGTACTTGACACGAGCAGTGAGTATCTTAGTGACTCAAAGGTAATTTTCTTTACATTTTACAACACTAAGCAAAGAGGGGAAATGAGTAACTTTGCAGAGTAAAGTGACCTACAACAGGGTGGCCTAAGACAAAATGGCGTTGCTGTTACTGCTCTTACATTATGAAGATTTTTCTAAGCAAAAGAAGATTTCTTTATTATTTTCCTGAAATTTGATTCCGTATCTTTCTACCTTCTTTCTGTGTACTTTTATTGGCACATTACGTGTCCCAGTGAGATTTAAAGTGAGACCTAAATACACACACACACATCACTTGGTGTATTTATATATCCCACATGCTTCCCCTTCCTTCCTCCCATCACCTGTGAGTGAGATTGGTAGTAAACCTTCACGTCTGGGTATAACTTTAACTCTGCCCTTCCTCAAGCTGTGCGCTCCCCTCCCACCTCTCTTCCCTAATCCCTTTCCACTGTCCACTGGTTTCTCTCATTTGACTGAAGTCCTTTTAGTTTCCTATTTTCATAAGAGATAAAACATATGATCTTTCACTTTCTCTAAGACTGGCTGATCTCAGCATAATATTCTCCAGTTCCATCCATTCTACCCAGTTCTATCTATATAATTTTCCAGCAAATGGCACAATCTTGTTATTATTACAGCTGAGTAAAATTTCACTGTTTGTGTATGTCGTATTTTCTTCCTCTGTTGCTGAACACTCAGGTTGGTTCTACAGTTTGGCTATTGTGAACTGTGCTGCTCTAAGCATGGCTATGTATGTGTCACTATAGTATTCTAAATTTAATTCTTTGGGAAAGATACTGAGAAGTATATACCTTTCTAACTTCTCACCCCTTCCAAAACACATATCCAAATGTTTTGGAGCCTGTGCCTTTGAGCTTAGGATAAGTACTACAAAGCAGTTCTAACTTAAGCATGAGGTTGGAGGAATTGACTTTGGCTTCACCAGAACGGTGCCTCAGCAGGCCCAGGCTTTAGGCTGCCTGAGATTCAGTCCCACACAGTGGGACGGGTTTCTTGGTTATCCCTTTGGCGCTACCATTTCTGCTTTCTGGGAACTCTGTTTTACACACTGATTTATCTCTAAAACCAAGAACTTGATGGCACTCAGCACGTTTCCTAACACTTCACCAAGATTCAGATTCATTTCCAGTCACTGGTACACTTGAATTAGATCTCACAGTCTGAGATCTTGTTGACAGTTTGTCTTTAAAATTCAGAAATTTTGCATGGAAATTCTGTCCTCTAAGCAACTGACACACCTGGCCATCTTTCCGGCCCTTACATTATGGTCTCCATTTGGCTTCTGCCTTTAGAGAATCCAAACAGTGGCCAGAAGTGGAAAGACACTCACCTCAGGGCTGCCTCTCAGTGCACTGACATCCCTGGCCCCTTCCTCTGTTAGGGGACGTGTGACGGTTGGTGTTCAGGAGACCTAAGCGATCAGGCCACTCCTTTCTCTCAGTCACATGTGCTGTCAACTTCTTCCCATATGTCTGGGTGAGTGGTGCCTCCAGCAGTCCCCTGGGTGGGGACTCCTTTCCAGGCACGAGTGGCCCCTGTCAGTGCTCACCCACATCTGGCTGTTCCTAACTATTAGAATCCCATCATCTTTTCAGTAACCCCCAGTGCGGCCCTGCAGGCCAGTGGGAATCTTCGTTCTTCTCCCTTGCAGGGCCCTGCTCAGGGCTCTGCCAGTTTTCTCCTTGCCCTTCCTCCACTCCCCAGCAAGACGGTCGCCTTGGCTTGGTGGATTTGGTTATCCTTAGACTTTTGCTGTGCCCCAGGAGGAATTTTCGTCCCAGCCTTCCATGGTGGGGGTTGGAGAAAGGAACAGTTCCCTTCACAAACTTCTACCCAGAGACAGTGCAGTCTCTGTCCATGTCAGCTGCCTGTCCGAGGGAACACGGAGGTGGCGTGCCTGAATTATTCTTAGCAGGGGATGATAGAGAAGGCATCTGCGAATATTCTCTTACATTAATATTTCAGTCCTTCTGGTTCATATTCACTCCCCATCTATGACATATGTTTTAAGAAACCAAGGAATTTTTACCAAATCAAAGTGAGAAGCAGACGTTGAGCCTCTTAAAGTGGTAATGCCTTCTATCTGTGAAGTGGCAGGTTCTAGGTCCAAATGACCTCAGCATTCACCCTGGCATTAGGTCTTCCAGACATTTCCTTAAACTGTAATATGGCTAAATGGGAAAGGCCCTAAAACTTATCTTCTATCTCATATCCTTTCTGAGTTAATTTAATAAGTTTTTAACTTAAGCAAAAAGCAAGTTCTATATAGAAAACTGTACAACATGCATTTATAAAGAAGTGTTACTGAATGTTGTTGTTGTTGTTGTTGTTGTTGTTGTTGTTGTTGTTGTTCTGATGTGGGTTTTTTCTGCCCCAAATTTATGGCCTTTAATTCTTGATTCTGCAATACATGGGTCTGTGACATTAAGATGCTGAAAATTCTCCTTGAGGGAGAATTCTGTCGTGGCACCACATGAACCTAACACAATGCTTCACACGTAGGACATAGCAAATATTTTTTAAAAGGTAGGTGAATTTAAATTTTTGCTTAGCCTGTTTTTTTAATAATTAAAAATGAATCTATGAGACAGGAGGATCACAGGTTTGTGGCAGCCTCGGCTATTTAGTGAAGCCCTCTGCCACTTAGTGAGACCCTGTTTCAAATAAAGAACTAAAAATAGTGCTGGTGGCATAGCTGAGAGGTAGAATGTCCCTGAGTTCCAACCCTAGTATTGCAAAAAATAAATAAAATAAAAGAATCTGTCATAATGATCTGCAAGTCCATTCCTTATCAAGTGTTTTTACAGTAATTTTATTAGCATGTATGGGTGGCCTTATCTTCATGGGAAATGTTGTGACCCATGCAGAATCTGAGGATGTCACAACTGGCCATGGGGCTGCTGTTGGTTACATGATTTTTTTTTAAGCTTCATGTCATCTGTCCATCAATAATTGAAATGTTTGTTTAGTTGAAATCTGTTTAAACCCAGGCAAAAGGAACTGAAAAGAAAACCCTGTTACTGTAGGCATCACACTTATTCTACACACAAAACTTCTCTGTCAGCAGATTACAATGTAATAAATCACATGCTTGTAAACTGCAGTGTTAAAAAATGGGAAAGATTTAGACAGATTTCGAGTTAAACCACCATATATAGGCAATCCCAATTTTTCTTCTAACCTTTTATACTATGTTTGGAGACAGAAATCTCCAGGGAGAACCTGCCCCCAATTTGGGGAAGAAAAAAATTTTTAATCAGTAGCCGTGTGGGAATTTCAAGCTCGCCCATGGCATGAGGAAGGGGGCAGCGCTGCCCGCGCCCCTCCGCGGTCACATCAGTGCACAAGTGAACAGACTGATTTCTTGGCATCTCCTCTGCTCTCAGGACCTGACAGAGGCCCTTTGTCATCCTCCATCAATAGCTGCTTTGTAAGTTCGTATTGTTAGAGTTGCTAAGAACTAACAATCCTGCTAAGCAAGTGCTGCCGAATTTACCATACTGAATCCTGTCAAAACTCCTAAATCCTGTCTTTGTTCAATAAACAGGGCGGGACCTTTAATTCTACGCTGCCATCCCACTTGTGAGGGTGGAGTGGCCTCCAACAGCCTAAGTTAGTACAGGGACCTACAGTTGCTTAAATGTTGAGGGATGGCTGGGTGCAGGGCAGCAGGGCAAGGGCCCAGTGGAGCCGCTCTCCAGGCCCCTTCCCCCTCCTCCGCCACACCCTCATTTCACAAGTTCTGTCCTCAGAGCTGCTCTAAGCAGGTAGAACATTGCAAGACTTTTTCGATGAAGGTGGGTGGGAAGACTGAAATTAATACCTATTAAACCCTGAAATGCTGAAATTAATCCTTTCAAAGGCCTGTATTTAGCTGGGTAGTACCACCAAAACCTGAATAGTGCATCGACTTTTTAAGTGAATTTAATGCTGTTTTTGTAAATTATTTTTCTTATTCAAACCCCTTGGTTTTCTGCATTTGAAGAAAGAAGTGGCTTCTATATAACTGATAATTTTAGAGACTAAAACCTCCACTCATTAGAGTAGTTTGTTCACTTATTATGACAAAGACTATACCATGGCATTTAAAAAAATCCAGAGGTAAAATGCTAGGATTTTTTTTAAAGATTAATGTACCTAGGAGATCACACTCTCATCAGAGTACAATCAATTGAATCAAACCTACTCACTTATGAAGATAAAAAGAAAAGTACATCAAAAATAGGTAAGCACTTTTCTATCAAAAAGCAGTTTAAAAAAAAAAAAAAAAAAAAAAGCAGTGTTTCTTAGAAAACCGAGATGGAGTTGGGTCTGACAAATACTCCATTTGGAGGGAGTGGGCGCCACCAGGAACGTTAACCTCCCTCTTTCTATTGTGTGTAGTCAAAATGTGGTAACCGAGGAGGAATCTGTAGAAGCAGTTGTTAGAGAACACAGTCTGTACCTCTTGAAATGATGCTGGCGGGCCGTGCAGTGTGGAGGATCGGGATGTTCTTGTGGGTGTGTTCAAACTCAATGGCCTGCTCGTTAGCCTGTTCCTTCCTACTCTTTTGAAGCTCGCCTCATGCTCTGCTATCCTCCCCCTCCCCCTCAGCTTCTTGCGTCTACAGAGTTTGGCTAATGGTCACCTGGCTGAGCCAGTTCCTACCATGCCATGGTTGCCATCACCAGAACTCCTTTCTCCTTCAGCAACCTAACATCCTCTGGGTCTCTCGTTCCCAGTACACCTGGTCTTGATTCTCAGGAAGGCATCCAGTGCCTACACACCCCATCCTCCCCCACACTCATCAGTCCCCTCCTCGCCTCACTCTTTGCCCGCCTAAGTGCCACTCCCAGTCCTCTTGGCCCTTTATACTCTGTTCTCCAATGCTCCCCTCCACTCTCCTGACTGGAAATTCAAGCATCAGCATGATGGCCACCACCAGAGGTCTATGTTGTGTCCATGCCCTCTACACTGCTTGTTTGTTTTTGTTCTCGCTGTGGTTGGCTCCCTCTGCTACCCTCCCAGCAATCAGCCAGAGTCTTGCCCCTCCTCGACATTCTGCCCCTGTGCTCTTGGCAAATAGCTGTTTTCCCCTCTTTCACTAAGAAAACAGAAGCCACTCCACATGAACCCCATCTTGACAATTTCCTTTCCTTTCTCTCTCTCTCTCTCTCTCTCTCTCTCTCTCTCTCTCTCTCTCTCTCTCTGCATAAGTCATTCACCTCCTTCCTTCTCTTTTCAGAGGAAGTGATTCTCTCCTCCTCCTATTCAGGACTGGACCTTCGGCTAATGCTTGGACCTGGCGCCCTGTCCACCTTTGTCTCTGATCACGCACCACCCTATAGGTGGAACCATGTTCCCAGCCAATAAACACATTCCAGTCTTTTTTATCTCCACCTAATTCTCTTAAAAAAAAAAATCCATGGTCTGATCTTACATACTACCTACCTATTCCTACCCTCCTTTGCCCTCCCCTGCCCCCTCCTCACCCAGCTTCACAAAATCTGTCTTTCGCTTTCTGTCCTCTTCCATCTCTCTTCTGTCCTGGCCAGTCTGAAGATGTGGGAGCATTCCAATTTTCTAATACAATCAACTTTCTTCTTTTTTTTTGTCAAAACAAAGAGTTATTTCTTTTAGAGTGGCGTCATGCAATAGAAATATAATACAGTCCAGCCACGTGTGTGATTTTTTCTAGCAAACACATTTAAAAAGTTAGGATATGGTGAAATTAATTTTGATATTTTATTTAACCTACTATATTAAAATAATACCTCAACTATAATAATTATTTTGTGGTACTAAAGATTAAGCTCAGGAGCATTCTACCTCCATATTACACCCCTAGCTCTATTTTGTTTTTATTTTTATTTTGAAAAAGGGTCTCTCTAGGTTGGTGAGAGACTCAACTTGCTGAGGCTAACCTCAAACCTGCAATTCTCCTGTCTCAGCCTCCCAAGTACTGGGTCACAGGTATATGCCACTACTCTCAGCTAAATCAATATTTTAAAATTCTTCCTTTTAAACTATTTTTACGAGGTCTTCAAAATCTGACGCGTATTTCACAGTTACAGCGCATCTTCACTTGGAATTGCCAATGGAATTGTTCAGTGGCCAAATGTGGTAGTGGCTGTCATACTGGACAGTGTAGTGATAGTCTGTTCTCTCATTCACCCTTGTGAACAACCTCTTGGTCTTCCTCTTGCTTCTCTTTCTCCCGTACTTAGGTGGCTGAGACAGAAGGATCCGAGATTCAAGGATAGCCTCAGCAATTTAGTAAGGCTCTCATAAACTTAGTGAGACCCTATTTTCAAATAAAAAATAAGACAGTGCTGGGAGAGTATCCTAGAGGTAGAAAGCCATTGGATTCTATCCTTAGTACCCCCCAAAAAAGGAGTGAATCTTGGTTCACCAATATTATTTTTAAATATTCATCTTTCTCCTCTTCAACCACTGCCCTAGTTAAGTTGGTCATTGTTCCTCTCTTGGATTATTAGCAGGCTTTTCATTGGTTTGCCACCTTTACTCTTATTCCCTCCATTTCATTCTTTATGCCCTTAATATTTCATCTAAATAACTTCATCTAAATACTCATCTAAATACTCTTGAGATTATATCTCCATTTAAAAAATCAAAACCAACAAAACAAAATAACAAAACTTTAATCAAGCCGAGCATGGAGGTGCACGCTTGTAATCCCTGGGCTTGGGAGGATTGAGACAGGAGGATGGCACAGGTTCGAAGCCAGCCTCAGCTACTGAGTGAGGCTCTCAGCAACTTAGTGAGACCTGTTTCCAAATGAAATATAAAATAGGTCTGGGAGTATAGCCCAGAGGTAGAAAGAAGCTTCTGGGTTCCACCCCAAGTAACACACACACACACACACACACACACACACACACACAATTCAATCAAGAGCATTTTCAAAATGCCAGGCCTTTCCCAGGACATCCAGTGCTTCTGCTGCCTGACTCTACTTCACCACTGAGTAGCTCTGTGAATGGTTCTGGAAGGCATGAATACACTTAAAATCCAATTTCTTTCATTGTGATAACAGAGAGACCCATGGCTTTGGAGACTTTCCCTAAACCTGGACTTAGCTAGAATGGCAGATCTTAATACCTCTCTCTTTCTTAAATAACAGACTTTGAAAATCTGATGGAAATGTGCCACCTTTGCACACATGTACAAACACAGTCTTGTATGTGTCAGCAGGTTCTGTGAGTCCCAGAAGCCCACTCATGGGAGGATAGATATTGTCAGAGGACAGTTCTGGAGTTCAGCTCTTGTAGCTCTTCCATCCAAGATCAGGATGCAAGGGTGGCTGGATTTCCCAATACTTTTTAAAACTCTTGGAGAATTTTATAGCATACTTTGGAATCTGAACGAAGTTATATTTCTTCTATGGACACTTTGGACATTAAACTTAGTCTAACTAAACTCTAAGAACAACTTCAAAGTTGCATTCCTGGCTAATTGGAGCCGAGTTGCAGGCGTGCACGCGCGCGCGCGCACACACACACACACACACACACACACACACACACTTCTTTACAAAACCTGCTCCCAGCAATTGTTCTCTCAGGCTCTCCAGCCTTGAGCTCCGCTCTGCGAGTGGCTCACGAGCCTCATCTTGGCATGTGACTTGGGCTTTGCAGAAACTTTCCTGGGAGTCTCGGGCCTAACCTGCCCCGGCACACCCCAGGTGTTCGTGTGTTCTGCCTTTACCCAGTTGCCAGCCTGGCACCTTGGGGAGGAGACAAGGAGATAGAAGAGAACCGCAGGGTACAGCCACCTTTGTAGGCCTCAGTGGGGCAAGAGCCTACTTCAGGGCAGCACCCCACACATCTTCAGGTGAGTTTACACTTTTTCATCAGTAGCGGCGCAGTGGAGAGCAGCAGGGACTGACTACAGAAGGGATGGACACAGGTTTGTGGGTAGTCACTCTACCCATGGATGCAGGTAGATCTGCTGCAGCCTCTTCCCCCCAGCACCAAACCCAAGAACAGGACTGTCTCACGACTCAACACCACGTCACAGCCTCTCCTTGGGCTGCCCATCTTCACCCTCTCTGCCATGGAGTTCCTCTGGCACTTTCTTGGCAGCTCTCTCATGAAGATCTGATTGGTTTGCTCTCTTGCCAGGCTGCCTCCTTAAATCTTGCCCAATGGAAGCTCTTTCCCCTTTGCTTCCTTGAGTCATGTCAAAGCTCTGCTTCCTCCTATTTCTGCACCTCCCGCCAATTCCCTGGCCCCTCCCCTTCCTTCCCAGCTCCACCTGGCTGGGTCTCCTGCTAACCCTCAGTTGCCCTCGCCCTCCCTGGCTCCCCAGCCGAGGCCACGGGGAACAGCCAAATAGAAAAAATATTTATAAAACTGAAAAATGCGTGAACGTCCTCGCGCCCTCTGCTATTTTCCACCTCAACAAAGCTTTCCAGAGTCACAGTCCCAATGGAATCTAAATCTGGAAGGATTTAGATATGCTGAGAAATGCTGAACCTCAGTGTCTGGCTGCATTTGAGATTTTTTTTGGCAGTTTCTCCCACTTTTGATGTGGCGAGCACCGTTTATAGATGCTTGGAAAGAAGCCGTTAATACTTGTATTGTGTTTTAACTTGCTTTCCTTTGGAGGCAGGGAATTGTCAAGTAAGTATCCTCACAGCCTTGGAAAAGCAGAGGTGTTCGGTGAACATCCAGTACTCAGTGTTCATGCAGAATCCACGGGCACGAAGGGTCGATTCTTAAAAATCCACTGACTTGGCCACAATGCAGGTTTATTCCTCCCTGCCCCTCACATCTTCAGCTTGAAGCAGTACAGCTGTAAACATATGCTTGTGAAATAAGAAAGATACATTCTGAGATTGCTTTACTTTTCAGTTTATTTACTGAAAGCCAAGGTGAAAAGCATCAGACTGCCTTTTGTTTGTATATATACAATCTCATGTATATATCAATACACAGTGTTTGTGCTTGTATGCATACTCTCTCTCTCCACACTGTATAATATGCCATATATTATACAACCTGCGCACACCCTGGAAACGAGCCCTGTGTCGAAGCTCCAGTTGTGCCCTGAGCCCTGCCGAGCGCCAGCATCCTCTCCTTGCAGCCCCTGGCTTGCTTTTGTCATACACTTAAACATTCTTAGATGGAAGAAGAAACCCATGGATTTCATTTGAAAGTCCCACTAAAACAGAAGAAAGAGCAGATGTCCTGGGAAGCATTAATTAACATGCAGGAAATGTCTCATTGTGAGAACCAGCATGCCCCAGCCTCCCAATTTTGCTCGATTTGGCAGCAGTGATGTCAGCCGGGGGTGTCTTTTTTTTTTTTTTTTTTTCCAGAGATGTGCTCTCTCCTCATCCTTCAATAGTGCTTATAATACCATTTGGTCCAATTATCACTTGTGATTACATAACATGTTTTGATTGAAGAATTTCTGAGAAAATAAAGGTACCTTGTTTGGCCCTGCACCCAAATCCACAAGCTCTTGCAGCAGGCGAGTGACCTGGGAATATCAGGCTAAATTATGAGTCAGGCTTACTTTGGGAACAAAGCACCCATTGTGCCTAACTCCCCACGACATCCAGGAGGATGTTGTCATTTTTCTGACCAGTTTCTCCCCAGCACACTCTGAATCAGCAGAGTGCCCAGGCAGAAACACAGAGAGCATGCGGGAAGCATTGACAAGCTTCCTTTTTTCTCCCTATTCTGTAGGCGCGTTAGTAAGCAGAGTTTGCCCAGAGACGCCAGGGTATGAGCTTTCTGAATTTGTAGACTGGTGCACTCTTTCATTTCTGTTTTAGTTCTTTGCTGGCATGCTGGGGAAGCATGGTTTGTGTGACACAGGGATGTCTGTTTACTTGGAAAATGCTTGTGCATGAGTGAGGTGGTCGCTAATGCTGCTCTAAACGGTACTAAGTTTCTCACTTGGCTTTGTTTGCTGCTTCCAAGGGGATCGAGGTAATTCTTTCTTTTTGCATTTCCTCAGAACAATAAGAAATGGATTTGGAATTGCAGCAGCTGTGCAGGTCTCCCACCCCCACTCCCAGTTCCCTAAACTCAGAGAAGTCTGACTTAAAGGGACCCAGTGCCACAAAACATCAGCCTTCTCATACAGGAGTCCCTAGGACTTCCTTCTTACGAAATCTCTTAGTTGCACTAGGAGGCCCAACCCCCAAAACTGAGGAGGGCAATTAGCCTTTGGTCTGGTGGTAACCGAGGTTCAGGGCAGAGCCAGAGGCACCCTCCCTCCCTTCTTTCCTTTGCTTCCTCCTTGCTCTTTGGTGTGACCAGACCAGCCGGGGCACTTTCAGGTGGCCCTTAGGGCCCATCCCAGAGCTTGGCTTGTAAGTTCTGTTTTACACCATACCATGATCTCTGACCACCTGATTCTGAATAGCATTGCACATTCTGGAAGCATGGCCTCTTCTCTGTCCTCATGCTCAGGCCCCTCCTTAAGTTTAAGACCTGCCCCTCTAGCTCAGCAGTCCTTCTTGGCTCCAGGACAGTGTTGGTGAAGGAGGAGGGCACCTGAGGGGTGGGAAGCCCAGCTCCCCACTGGGAACCTACCTGTCAGAAGCTGCTTTTCCTGGGACGGGTGGGCTTAGGGGGACAGAAGAGCTCCCAGTGCAGAGTCCTCTGAGCCCTGGCTCGGCCCAGCCACCTGGCAAGCAGCCTCCACTCACTGCTGTGCTTCCTCTGGCTTCTCTCTGTTCCAGACCGCCTGTTAGCCGAGCCGCTCCCCAGCCTGAGAAACTCCAGAAGAACAATATCACCAAAAAAAAGAAACTGGTTGAGGTGAGGAGGTCACCTTCCCATCTGATGGGATGCTTGAAGGCTGTCGGTGAGCCTGTCCACAGACACCATCGAGCGAACCCAGTGGATCCACTGGTCCCTCCGGTGTCGCATTGTGTCCCCATCCCAGAATTGCATCCACTGGGCCTCACTGCTCCTCCCCTGTCCCTGTCAGCACTAACCAAAATGCCCAGTATCCCTCAAACCTGGCTCCCTTGCCTGGTATCTCCAACCACCCAGCATCATGGGCAAAGGAAGAGGAGAGGGCGCGAGCGCTCACTCACCGTCTCTAGTGTTGCATGTGCACTTTCCACATGCCAGGTTCTGTACTTTCCACATGCCACACACACACTTTCTGTGAAGCATTTTATAGAAGCTTCTCTCATATGAGGTAGGGCCTGTCATTGTCCATTTGCAAATGAGGACCAGTGCCACGGGGAAGGTAAGTGAGGTCAGATCACCAGCCCAGCAAGAAAGCAAGGACTGAGACTCAGCCCCAGAGAATGGAGGGTCAGCTCTAGTGAGCCTACTGTTTTTAGAGAAAACTCCCACTCGAGTTCTTTCTTTCAAGTGTAAATCTTTTATGCCCCACTTCAGCTGGAAGACACAGGAGATCCCCACATTGCCAACAGGATTCAGGTGGACGGTTTTGAAACCTTGGCCAGAGCTGCCTCACAAGCTTCTGCCTGTGATTCTCTAACACAGCTCAAGGCAAACTCGCCACTTAATGTCCTCCGAATCTGCCTCGGACTTTCAAGTCCACATGTCTCTTCTGCTTAGACGACCCCTCTCCCGGCTTTCCACACTGTGTCTTTGCAGGCCTTCCCTGGTGTCTTCTCTGTTGACCTTCCCTGATGCCCCTCAGCACACCCTCCTGCACCCCTGCACAGGCTGCGCCACCTGTTCTACAGCCTTCATTTCTCATGCACCTGTCTCCCCTACTAGATGATAGACTCAGTAGTGCCACAAAACCTATCTTCAATTTTTTTTAACTGGAAAAGGGAAATTTATTGAGAAGATTTAACATAGAACACAACACAGGTCAGGAAATATAGCTAAGCTTCAGGAAAGACAGTATCCAGGAACTCAAAAGCCATCAGAAACCAAGATGGCACCTCTTCTGCCAGCAGGGCCTCATGTGTGTCTGATTCATTCTTGTTTTTTTTCTGAAGACTGGTTGAATTATTGTGGCTATACATGGAAGACTCTAGGTACCTCTTAGCACCCGAGTTTGCATCTCCTCAGCTAATTTAACAGCTGAGCCAACCAGCATCCCCAGTTCTACTGGGGGGGGGGGCATCTGATCAGTCCAGCTTGGGTCAGTTGCCCACTCTGTCCTGGACCAGAATCATGTATTAAACATACAGTTTCTGGAAAGACCTTTGCAGGGAGTATTAGGGGGATTAGAGGTTGAGTTGAAAGGACAAGGGCTTTCCATTTGAAAATACAGAATTGTAACAATAGGAAAGCTCTAAGGATAAACAGAATCAACTTAACCAAGGAGCACCACAGACGAAGTCATGGTGTGGGGCTCACCATGCCAGCTTACAGAGTTCGGGCTTTATTCCAGAGGCAGTGGAAGACAGTGAATGTTTCTGAGTAAAGAGCATTTTGGGAGAACTTAATCTGATGTTTGCAATTGGCAAGCTCTAAAGATAATAAAAGCCAGAAATAGAGAAACTAGAGAAGAGGGTCTCAGATACTGTTAACCTAGTATACCATCAATCAGTGCAGTGCCAGGCATGGAAGAGCTGCCCAGTACCATATGTGTTGAATGGAATTAAAAACTGATCTGAATTACCCCCTGCTCTTTGTCAGAAAAGAGGAGACAGAAAGAAGAGAAAGACTAACTAACCCACAGTAGGATCTAGTTGCTGGGGGGAGAAACCCACTTGTGCAAAAGCTTTGTAAGGCAAGTGCCATTGCCAGCCAACAGAAAGAGCAGACTGAGTGGCCTCTGCCCAGTGTTCTGCTCCACCAGTCCCAGCTGCGTCTGTGGCACTTCCCACTGCAGACCGCTGCCGTGCCATTCAGCTCGCCCAAAGGGTGTCTGCCAAGGTGCAGACATGGACTTCTAGGTGATCTTAATAGGGCATCAAATCTGTACACTTTGGCTTCCCTAAGGGACCAGGAAGTAAATCTGGCTTATTTAGAAAAGTCTCTGTAAATCTCAGCCTTGGCCTGCCTCCCCTGGCATTTCAGGGAAGCAAAGAAAGGACTGTTTGATCCTCAGCCGGTGCAGAACCAGTGAGCAGCGCCCTCACCAGTGTACCCACCCTGTGGCCCACGTTGCTGCCCACACAGGGAGGGGCGTCCCTCAGCCCTGCCTTCCTCTGAGGGTGGCTTTCACCCATGTGTGTGAACACAGGAGCTGGCTCTGGACCACGTGTTTGGCTACAGAGGATTCGACTGCCGCAACAACCTGCATTACCTGAATGATGGTGCGGACATCATCTTCCACACAGCAGCTGCCGGCGTCGTTCAGAACCTGTCCACAGGTAGCCAGTGGGAGGAGGACATAGGACTTCCTGTCTACCCTACTGCACGCCTTCCCGCTCTTTGGATACCCAGAGCTCACCTATTCTTCCACCCCGTAGAACCCTTCACCCGCTTCAGGGCTGGTGTCATTTAGTCCTAGAAATACTCTGATGCAGTTCCAGGACTCAAAGCCCTCTTCCTTCCTGGCCTGAGTGCAGCCTGACGTGGTGAAGGCCTTAGAGAGAGCCATCCGGGTTTACATCAGCTCCTCTGAGGCAAGGAGAGGTCGGAATCTTCTCAGAGAACAAAACCAAAGCAAAGCCCAGGGCAACTTTTCTCATTGGTTTTTAGCAGTGACCAGTTTTTTAGTGACTCAGATTTTTCAGATCTTGTTTGTTTTCCACTCGAGCCATATTATACTATAAGAATGATAACAGACAATAAGCAAAAATACCTAACATGTCCTTTAACTACACGATGGCTCCAATTCAAAAATAAGAAAAGAGGTAGGTACAGCTTGGGAAGCTGAGACAGGAGGATTGCCGATCTGAAATATGCAGCCAGGCTCAGCAACTTAGCAATTTAGCAAAACTCTGTTTCAAAGTAAAATAGCCACCGGGCGTGGTGGCGCATGCTTATAATCCCTGTGCTTGGGAGGCGGAGACAGGAGGATCATGCAGGTTCGCAGCCAGCCGCACTGGCTTAAGAGACCCTGTTTCCAAATAAAAATATTAAAAATGGGTCTGAGAGTGTATCCAGGGGGTAGAAGGGTTTCCAGGAACCCTAGTCCCACACACGAAGAAAGAAAGAAAGAAAGAAAGAAAGAAAGAAAGAAAGAAAGAAAGAAAGAAAGAAAGAAAGAAAGAGCGAGCTCAGAGGTAGAATGCCCTTGGAGTCAATTCCCAGGAAAGAAAGAGAGAGAGAGAGAGAGAGAGAGAGAGAGAGAGAGAGAGAGAGAGAGAGAAAGAGAAAGAAAGAAAGGGAAAGAAAGAAAGAGGAAAGAAAGAGAAAGGAAGGAAGGCAGGCAGGCAGGCAGGCAGCTGGGCATGGTGGTCATTCCTGCAATCTCAGTGCTTAGGAGACTGAGTCAGTAGGATCACAGGTTTGAGACTCGCCTCAGAAACTAAATGAGATCCTGTTTCAAAATAAAAATATTTTAATAAGGGCTGTGAATATATCTTGGAGGTAGAATGCCTCTAGGTTCAATCCCCAGTACCACACACATAATAATAATAATAATAATAATAATAATAATAATAATAATAAACATTTTAAACAAAAAGTTTTCAGAAATTAACAGGCATCTGTGTCTACCACCAAATTTAAATATGTCAGCACTTTGTCTTGCTTCATATCTCAAAAGAGATGTTTCTTTAAATTTTTATAATCTTCCCAAGTTCTAATTGTTCACACATAGATTTAACAGTAAAATCGCTGGGCACATGCAGATTTGTATTACTCTTTGGGAAAGAGGCCTTGAAATTTTCTACATGCTGCCAATTTTCTGGCCAATATTAATTTAGAAGCAGTGTGCTTATTTCCTTGTGTATTAACCCCTCCATTCACTTCTGTGTTCTTGGGCATCTGAGTGGGTTTTAAGTAGCTACTTTGAAAATCAGCAAATCCATTTGCTTCGGTAAATAAAGTAATACTTGCCCATTTTCCCACTTTTTGCAATGTAACATTTACCTAGGCTCTGAGGATAAGCCTGTGCCATCCGGGCACCCAATGGATTGGTGCTTGGTAAGTGAAAGTGAGTTAAAGGGCTTCCCTTGATGATGCCTGAGCAGTGCTTTTGCTCAGGTGAGCCTTCCCTGCAGGTCCGTCTCCATACTCTGCCTGCTAGACAGTGAGAAGCCCTCAGTCCTGAGCCCTAGGAAGGAGGAAACCTTGCGCTGCCTCATCTGGGGCTCTGGAAGCCGCTGCAGCTGGACTGTGCTCGGAGCCACATATGGCAGCAGAAGGTTTGAGCTGGAGCTAGAGTATATTAGGTGACAGATGCCAGCTCTTCTCCTCCCAGACCTAAAACAGAATATGTGAATTTTTAAAATCCTCATCTCCCCAAGTATGGTGCTGAAAGTAAGAATTCGAGGGCTTTAAGCTCTCACGGTCACAGAGAATTTCCGAAAACTCCCTGGGAAGCTTTGCGGTTGCCCAGGAAGGTCTTCAGGTCCCTCTGTTCACTTCCTGTGATCTCTCTCCTAGGCAGCCAGAGCTTCTACCTGGAGCATACAGACGACATCCTCTGCCTCACAGTGAACCAGCACCCCAAGTACAGAAACGTGGTGGCCACCAGCCAGATAGGTAGGGTGGGTGCATTGGAACCTCTCCCCGCCGGCTGGACACTGACCGCTGGGGGCAGGAGGAGTGGCTGAGGCTCACTCATCGTGGCGCATGTTGCTGTTGGCTTTTTGAGCCTTCAGTGTATCTGTGTCACTTAAATTGACACACCCAGAGATTGGTGATTCTGAAAGACCATAAAGACAGACCCCAGCCTGAGAGCCCAAATAAGTGGATGGTCCCCTGCTCTGCAGGCTTATGAGAATAATTGTTCAGCCCCCAGGTATCAAAGAGCCCCATATCTGGAAGCCCCGCAATTGTGCAAGGCTACATTTCAGCGTTTTTGTCTGGTGCTTCTGTGCCGTAGGAAACCGCCAAGGACAAATGTGAACCCACTCACATTTGTGAAGTCTGTTGGTCTGTCTGTACTTCGTTGCCTCAAGGGCAGCCCTTACGAGAGTCCTTTGCTGCTTGTCTTCATCAAACCCATGTCCATTTTGTAATTTGAGTTGGAAATTTCTGATGCTGGTGTTGGTGCTGTGCCCTTGGGGACGTGACTTATTTTAGCTGTTGTTTTCCCTTGACGCTTCCTCATTGCCATTGCCCACCCAATGCAAGGTGACTCCATGGAAACCCCAGGTAAGGCTGCGCCATCGCAAGTAGTTCCGACCCACACAGCAAAACCATGTTGATGTACCATGTTTGCCGATTGTATCTCGCCGAACTGGCAGATACAAATCACTGGCCTCGCTGGTCTCCTTTGTCTAAAACCCTGCACAAATGCGTGTGAGACGTAAATGTCCGTGGGGCTCTGCCATCCGCAGGTCTCCCACTGTCACCAGGTCAGACCGTAAGTCTCCTGTGCACCTTCGCGGAGCGCCCCAAACCTTGTCTAGGAAAGGCTTCTGAATGCACCCCACGTGGCCTTGCCTCCACCGCGCTGCTCTGCCTCCCTGCTCCCAGGAACGACGCCTTCGATCCACGTGTGGGACGCCATGACCAAGCACACCCTCTCCATGCTGCGGTGCTTCCACTCCAAGGGGGTGAATTACGTCAACTTCAGTGCAACAGGAAAGCTGCTGGTGTCGGTGGGCGTGGACCCCGAGCATACCATCACTGTATGGCGATGGCAGGAAGGTAAACCAAGCCCAGCTCCCCGTCCCTTCCAGAGGCCTTGCTGTAGCCTGGGCTGAGACCTAGCCGCCTCACTCCAAAGCCCGCCATGGGCTCAGCTGCTGGGCGGGCATCAACCAGTGTTGTTGGCATCTTGGAGAAGCTGCTTCTCAGATGCCACTTCGTCCCCAGGAGCCATGGCCAGGTGGAAGCTGGCGAGGATTCTGAACAGACCGCCTGCCCTCTGTGTTCCCCCTGGTGGCCCTGGGTCTTCCTACTCCTTGGTTGTCCTATTATAGGAACTGAGTTTGCTATCATCATACTCTGAGAAGCAGTTTAATTTTTTCACATTACACACCATTCTATACATCTTTTATTCTAAGAAAAGACAAAGGAATTTACAACAAACTATGGTAGGTAACAATTCCCTGTTAGGCATGAGGAAAGAGGATTACCAACCCCCATTTTTTTTTCTTTTTTTTTTTTATTGGTACACTGTATTCATACATCATAGTGGGATACAAACTTTTGTAGACATACATGCACACATCGCCCAGTCAGCCCCCACCCGATCCCCACCCCATTCTCTCCCCATCCCTCCCTCCCATGCTTGGCTTAGTGGTTGACATCTAGTATTATAGCAATTTATCCAAAATTAAAAATGATAATCTCACATAACAGTTTCATTTGTCTGATACCAAGCTTTTGATGACTTAAAGATAACATTTCAATATTTCTTTTTACTTTCTCTCTTACCAGAGAATATTTTTTTTCTATTTTTTTAGGTGAAACTATCATATATTTATATATTTATTTTTCAGAAAAAAACTATCCTAATATGGAATATGGACTCTAGATACCCAAAACGATCTTGAAAAAGAACAAAGCTAGAAGATATATATTTTCTGATTTCAAACCATATAAAGCTACAATAATTGAAACAGTGTAGTACTGTTCTAAAGGCAGATATATAAACCATTGGAGTTAAATAAAAGCCTAGAGCTAAATTCTTCCCTATATTGTCAAGTTATTTTTGACAAGGTTTCCACGAACATTTGGTGGTAGAAATAATAATATTTTAACTAAATATTGTTGAAACATAATAATTACATGGAAAAGAATAAAGTTGGACCCTTACCTAATCCCATATACAAATATTAACTCAAAATAGATAAAAGACCTAAATATAAATCTTAAGACTATAAACTTTTAGGAGAAAACCTGGGTCATAAAACCTCACAACACTGAAATTGGCAGTGATTTCTTGGATATGATTTCAATGACACAGGCAACAGAAGAGTATACAAACTCCCTAAAAAAAAAAAAATATTGTATATCCAAAGACAATGTAAACAGAGTTAACAGTTACTAATAGAATGGGATAAAATATTTCCAAATGCTATATCTGAAGGTATATTAATATTCCAACTAGAAATCCTAAAAATTAACAACAATAAAGGCAAACAATACCATTTAGAGATAGGTAAAAGACTAACATAAGTAATGAATCTCCACAGATAACCAATCTTAGTTGACTGTTGGATGGAACCTCTTGTTTCTCTGGTTCTGGTGTGTGTTACGTATTTCTTCTTTGTAGTTAATCTCTTTGAGTATTTTCTCTAGCGCTGGTTTTGAAGACATAAATTCCTTCAGTTTCTGTTTGTCTTGGAAGCTTCTTATTTCTCCATCTAATTTGATAGAAAGTTTTGCTGGGTAGGAAATTTTTGGCTGGAAATTGTTTTCTTTCAGAGTTTGGAATATGTTACTCCAAGCCCTTCTGGCCCTCATGACTTGGTTTGGGAAGTCTGGAGTGATTCTAATTGGCTTGCCTCTGAATGTCACTTGGCCCTTTGCTTTTGTTGTCTTTAAGATTCTCTGCTTGGCTTCCACATTGGTCATTTTGACAATTATGTGGCGTGGGGATCCTCTTCTCCGATCCTGTCTAAAGGGAGTTCTATAAGTTTCCTGGACCTGTGTATCAACCTCTTGCTCTATGTTTGGAAAATTTTCTGCTATTACTTCCTTGAAGAGATTGTTGATCCCTTTGGTTTCACTTTCTTTTCCCTCCTCTATTCCAATTATTCTTAGGTTAGCTCTCTTAAAATGGGCCCATATTTCTTCAATATCAGATTCCTGCTGTCGGATATTTTTTTCTAGATTAGAAACTATGCGTTCATTTTTGGAATGATCATCTTCTAAGAGCGAGATTCTGTTCTCCATGTGTTCTAATCGGTTGTTTGTGCTTTGAATTGAGGCCTTTACTTCATTAATTGCATCCTTTATCTCTTTTTGGCTCTCTCTGAGTTCTTTTCGAAGCACCTCTATTATTTCTACAGTTATTTTCCTGATTTGATCTTCTAGAAATCTCTGATTTTCTGTTTTATCGGGTTCTGATGTTGTGGGGTTGTGTGCATTCATTGCTCCAGTATTATTCCTCTTTCCCATGTTTTGGGAAGTTTGTGCCTTCTCTGGGTTCTTCCCTTGGGTCACTATGACTTCACTTAAGGTGTTGTGGATCTCGAGTCAGTAGTATCTCAGACCCCACTACTCCTTTACTGGGTTGTATCACAGAGTCTCCGACCCAGAGAGTCGATAGAGGCTGCTTTAGACTGTGGGGGATGCCAGGTTGCACGTTCTCCTATGGTGTGATATCTCTGCCACCGCCCCTCCCCCACTTGGTCAAGTCCCAGGGAGTACAGTACTGGGATTTCTCCTCTGTGGCCCGCAATTTGACTCACTGTTCTTGAGTACACAGATGTAGCTGTACTGGATTCGGTGAATTCTCTGCTGCTGCCGCCGGTGGCAATATGGCACCGCTGCCACGCCCTCGGCCGTGAGGCTGGCATATTTCTTCTTGGTTTTGATTTCCACTCTGAATCCCTGCGGCGTGTGCTGAGCTCAGCCACTGGGAGCTTTAGATTTTACTTGCAGCAAGAAATCCCGCCTGGCTGTTCCTCAGCGGCTCACCTTGGCTTGCTGTAGCCGTCATGTGAATTTGCCGCTGCCGCCGGCAGTATGGCGCTGCTGCCGTGTCCTCGGGCGTGAGGCCGGTTATCTCCTCTGTGGCTCTGAGCTTTGTTCTCAGACCACTTTCTTTCTGGAGCCTGGTGATTTTTTTGTTTCTGGTGATGGTGTTTTCTGGCTATGAAAGGCGCTGATTTTGTGGTAATGGAGATTGGTTGTTAGCGGGGCTCTTAAGCCCTGCTTTTCTCGGTCGCCATCTTTCCGGAAGTCCCCATTTTTTTTTAAACTAGGGATTGAACCCAGGGATGTGCTGCCTCTGAGCTACAGCCCCAGTCTTTTCCTAATTTTTGTTTTGAAACAGGGCCTTGCTAGGTTGTTAAGAGTCTCACTAAGTTACTAGGGTTGGTCTGGAACCTCCTGTCTCAACCTCCCAAGTACTGAGATTACAGGCATGTAGCACCATATCTGGCTGCCAACTTGAACTTTCTAGGACCCAAGCTTGAGTGTGTGCCTCATTGTGAATCAAGCAACACATTTCTCAGAGAGCTATAGCATAGCAGGACACGTGCTGTGTCAGGATGTGATTCTGGTTTTTTTGTTGGGTTTTTTTGTTTTGTTTTGTTTTGTTTTGTTTGCGGGAATGGAACCCAAGGACATTCTACCTCCAAGCTACACCCCCAGTTCTATTTTTTATTTATCTTGAAATAGGGTCTCATTGGGTTGCAAAGGGCCTCACTAAGCAACTGAGGCTGTCTGTGAACTGCGATCCTTCTGTCTCAGTCTCCCAAATGCTGGGATTATAAGTGTGTGCCACCACGACTCTTGCCTTAACTGCAAAGTTTAATTTTAAAAATGTTGTTTACATTTTAATTTTTTTGGAAATGAGATTTATTTTACAATCAAGGTTTATATTTATTGAATTTATTCCTTACCCTATCCCAATGCATACACACCAGCTGCTACTCAGTTTATGGTGGTCTTACAATTAAAGAGGTACAATCTTCTGAGTTTAACCTCCCGTTGTCAAGTACTGTTCTGGCAAAAGTAGTTCCAATCAGTGAGGACATTAATGAGGCCTGTCAGCAGCCAGTATCTGGGACATGCTGAGCAGAGAGGTGGTGCTTCTGCAGTATAGGCTGCTCGAGTCCTATTAGTGAGTCATCTTCCCATGGAAGGGGCAGGAGGGGCTGTAAAGAGACACACACATACAGGGTGGCAGAAAAGTGCCAGTCCTTCCTGAGCCCCCATTTGAGAAAGGCTGATGGTTTATAGATGATGAGATCGACTTCTTGTATTCATTGAGAGGTAGCTAGATCCATAGTATTTCTAGGAAACCACGCTGTCTCATTTTCTTGTTCACCAGTACGTTTTGTCCAAGTGGCCCCATAATTTCTCTGTCTGGGATGCACATTTGTTCCTGTGATCCCACATGGCCAGCTGATGAACTAGACTCTGCGCAGATGGGAAATCAAATTTAACTTGCAGACTCAGAGTGCCTTAGAGCTAGAAGGACTGGGGACATCTTCCAACTAGTTAGGATCTATCCCATGGAGACTTTCCTCCAACTGCCTGCCTGACCATCTCTTAGAGACTTCTGAGGATGGGTAGCCCACCTTGATGAAACAGTTCTTATTATCAAGCCCTTTCTTAGCAGGGAAGTAACTGGCTTTGTGATGCCTTTCTTTATAGCACTGATTCCAGTCCTAGATCCTGGGAAGAAAGTGATCACACGGCCCCTATGCACAGGCTTGTCTTTGGAGTTCAGATTCCCTCTCCTTACCGAACTCCATCAGTCCCCCAGGCAGTACCTGCTCTATGCACCCCAACCCCACAGAAACTCTTGCTTACCCTGGACCACTTCTGATCTCCCAAGAGAGGACTGAAGGACCTCAGCCTTTAAAGAGCTTCCAGGGAGAAGAGAAGCCTGCTCTTTGGTACATTCTCCCATTGCCTTTTTTGGAACCAGTCTGTGCAGAAGGGTTCTGAGCCTGTGATAACACATAACAGCCTATCACCAGCCACCCTTCTTCTCAGATGGCTGTGAACATGTCCTCTCTTCTCCCTGACTTCTCCGTTGTGCTTCTTCCTCCTCTTCAAGTCCTGATTACAGATAATGACATGTATTTGGGGAAGCGTGTGTGTGTGTGTGTGTGTGTGTGTGTGTGTGTGTGTGTGTGTGTGACTACAGAGTATATTATACCTTCCTTATTTGTTAGAGGATCATTTTGGGTGATGTCTATGAGTATAATAAAACAAAATGAAATTTAAAATGAACTTATTACATAAGATGCACATTGGCGGGTTCTGGATAAGTCTATATAATTTTCTCTAAGCAGACTAGAGCCAATCCAAAGGAGACAGATGTTTCCATAATTAGAAGTATCTGTGAGATTAAAATAAGAAAAAAACAGTGGCTTAAAAAAACATTCATCTCATCTCATCCTTTTTCATTTCCTTTTTGTCCAGTTGTATTACTTTTCTGTAATTCATCTATACAAATAGTTTTTCTACTGGGAGTAGAGGATTTTCTTTTACTTATGATTTGTTGTTCTTTATGGATTATTAATGTTGCTCCTTTGAGTCTTGTAAGAGCTACAAATGCTTCCTCCCTGTCAGTTGTTTGTCTTTTAGATTTGTAGTATCCTTGCAGAACATGGGTATTAAAGCCTCTGAGGAAGTGAGCGTTATAGCAAGTCATGGATTCCAGCAGCAGACAGAGAAATACAGCCAGAAAAAGTGGCCAGTGGGCCCTCCCTTAGGGAGCATCTGAGGGACAGTCCACCACCACCACCATCACCACCACCACAACCACCACCACCACCACCACCATCTCCACCACCATCACCACCACCACCACCATCTCTACCACCACCACCACCACCACCATCTCTACCACCACTACCATCACCACCACCACCATCACCATCACCACCACCACCACTACCACCACCATCACCATCACCATCACCACCACCACCACCACCACCACTATCACCACCACCACCACCACTATCACCACCACCACCACCATCATCACCACCACCACCATCACCACCACCACCACCACCACCACCACCATCACCACCACCACCATCACCACCACCACCACCACCATCACCACCATCACCACCACCACCACCATCACTACCACCACCATCACCACCACCACCATCACCACTACCAACACCATCACCACCACCACCACCACCATCACCACCACCACCACCACCACCACCATCACCACCACCACCAACACCACCACCACCACCATCACCATCTCCACCACCATCACCACCACCACCACCACCATCAACACCACCACCACCACCACCACCATCTCCACCACCATCACCACCACCACCACCACTCTGCTAAAGAGTTATTTTAAAAACAAATAAGCCTAGTAGAGTAGTACATGTCTATAATCCTAGTACTTGGGAGGCTGAAACAAGCTTGTAGGCTCAAGGCCAACCTCAGCAACTTAGCTAAACACTGTTTCAAACTTTAAAAGGACTGAGGGTGTAGCTTAGAGGTAGAACACCCTTGAGTTCAATCCCCAGCACCAAAATAATGATGATGATGATGATAATAATAATAATATTAATAATAATAATAATAATAATAATAAATATAAAGTGAAAAGCAAGATGGGAAGAAAAAGATTTGCATAAATATAGGAAGGGAAACAAGGAGATTGGAACCAAACATTGAGAGTAAGCTTAAAAACTTGGGGAAAAAAGTAACAGAAGTTTAAAACAAAACAAAAAAAAAAACCCCAAGGGCTTAAAAATAATGACAAAAAGCCAGGCATGGTGGCACATTCTTGTACTTGGAAGGCTGAGACAGGAGGACCTCAGGTTTGCTGCCAGCCTCAGCTACTTGTGAGGCCCTCTGCAATTTAGTGAGACCCTGTTTCAAAATAAAGAATAAAATAGGGCTGAGGGTGTAGCTCAAAGATAGAATGTCCCTGGGTTCAACCCCCATTTCTTAAAACAAAAAAAGAAAAAAGAAAAAAGAGAGATAGGTTTAAAATAAAGGCAAGAAAAATAGACCAATAAATTTTATTTATTTATTTATTTATTTATTTATTTATTTATTTATTTGGTACTGGGGATGGAACCCAGGGGAATTCTACCTCTGAGCGACACCTCTAGCCCTATTTTTTTAATTCTTTATTTTTAAACAGGGTCTTACTGAGTTGCAAAGGGCCTCACTAAGTAGTAGCTGAGGCTGTCCTCGAACCGTGATCCTCCTATCTCAGCCTCCAACAAGCGTGTGCCACTATGCCCAGTGACCAAGAGATTTTCTTTATTTTTTTATTTTTTGGTGGTACTGGGGTGGAACCCAGAGGCTTTCTACCTCTGGGCTACACTCCCAGACCTTTTTTATATTTTATTTGGAAACAGGGTCTCACTAAGTTGCTGAGAGCCTAAGTAGCTGAGGCTGGCTTCGAACCCGTGCGATCCTCCTGTCTCAGCCTCCCAAGCACAGAGATTACAAGCATTCGCTGAAGGAGTGATAATAGTAATTGTTCCAGAGCTTTATTTATATAAATTCATTTAATCCTCATATTACTTTATAAAATGCAATTATTAGTTTTCTTCTAATCAGCAGGTAAGGGAGCTGAGGTACAGAGAGGTTAAATAACTTGTTCAAAGATGTTCTACAGGTAAATTATGGAGTTGGGATTTGATTCAAACAAAAGTTAAATAAAACTCAGGAGACAGTAAAAATAAATAGATTAAGAAAATAAACCTTAGTAATTAAATAAGAAAATTAAATAAGAAACTTAAATAAGAAAATTATTTTAATTTAAAATAATTTTTAAATTAATTTAAAGAAGAAAATTATTTAAATAAGAAAAATATAACTTAGAAACCACAAAATGTATGGAATGTGGAGAATTTTTTTTTCTAAGAAAATAAGCACAGAGATTCTTGAAGAGGAATAACATAAAGGCATCTAAGGGAAGGTGCATCCCCCATGACACCTGGGAGGGGAGTTGGCTTCCTGGGGGCAGGAGTGGACCAGATGATGCTGAAGTAGGTAGAGGGTGCCTAAAGACACTGCCTTTTCCTTAAATCTGGAAGCTTCCATCTCATAGGCCACCCTATCCTACTTCGTTCACTGGATGTCTGGATCAAGGGTCCTATGTATGGTTCTTCCTGTTCTGGAAGCTTCCCAGACACATCAGTCTTGGTGGTAGTTTCTGAAGGGGTGCGAGTGCTCTAGACCCCTGAAGCATGCCTGAACCCCACCAGGATGGAGGACCGGCCGGGGCTGTCACCTGCCTGGCCTCACTGGACACTGTCACCCACGCAGGTGCCAAGGTTGCCAGCCGAGGGGGTCACCTAGAGCGCATATTTGTGGTGGAATTTCGCCCCGACTCAGACACACAGTTTGTATCTGTTGGAGTCAAACATATGAAGTTCTGGACGCTGGCTGGCAGTGCCCTGCTCTACAAGAAAGGGGTCATTGGGTCCATGGAGGCTGCCAAGATGCAGACGATGCTGTCCGTGGCCTTCGGTGCTGTGAGTTCAGAGGGTGCTTCTCCAGAAGAGACCCACCTCACCTCCCACCCCTGGGCCTGGGTGTGGGGGAGGTATTTAGTCAAGAAACTAAAGCAACAAGAAAGCTGTTTCCAGGTTAACTCCCCTCCTGGCTTCTTAGCAATGACACTCCCTTTCCTTAGTACAGATGGGCCAGTGACTATTTTTTCCTTCATCATTTTCTCAAAGTATTCATCAGAAAGGATAGGACATGATGTCCCCCCAGAGCAGGTGAGTCCCAAGGCAGACCCTGAAGTTCAGGCCCAGCATACCTAAGGTTCCACAGCCCCAAGATGCTGGGAACGGGTTCCACCTCCAGGTAGCAGTCCTTCCTCATCCCAGCCCTCTTGCTCTAAAAACCCCCAGCTGCCACCCTTAAGTGGCCTTGGGTCCCTCAGCCAATGCAAGCTCCCTTGGGGACATTGCGGTCAGCTCAGGGTCCTGAAGGTATGGACTGGTCCATGTTATAGATCTGTCCCTAGAAAGGCTCTTGGCTGGGGCTGACCCTTCCCAGTGTCGCATGAGTGCACCCTTATGCATGCAGAACTGCTCTCAGTGGGAAAATAAAATACCCAAACAGACTGAGTAACTCTCAAAGCCAAGTGACTGCATCATTTTTTGGGTGGCTTTTCTGCAGATTCTGCTACCTCCCTTAACCCAGAAGATTAGACTCACGCCGCATGTCTTGTTCTTAGTAAGAGAGCAGGTAGCTGGGTCGGGCCGGTGTTGAGCATATTCCTGTCGTGAAAGATGTTCCTTTGTTTGCAGAACAACCTTACTTTCACGGGTGCCATCAATGGAGATGTCTATGTCTGGAAGGATCACTTTCTCATCCGGCTAGTGGCCAAGGCTCACACGGGCCCTGTGTTCACAATGTACACCACCCTCCGGGATGGACTCATCGTGACTGGTGGGAAAGAGCGGCCGTAAGCAGGAGCTCCTCTGCGGGCAGCTTGTCCTCTCTTTAATGTTTGGGAGAAACCAGTGAGAGTCTCCCTAGCTTAAGAGAATGCAGACTGTCATTCTCCTGTCTTGTCTACATTAGGGAGATGAGGCTGCCATCTCTCCGAGAAGGTCATAGGTCAAAACTTTTCTAAGTAAACCAGCTGTGACCCCCGTACTTAAGAGGTTGCGATAAGAGAATCTCAGGTTCAGGGATAGCCTTAGCAATTTAGTGAGACCCTGTTTCCACATAAAAAATAAATAAAAAATAGGACTTAGGTTATAGGCCAGAGGTAGAAGGCCTCTAGGTTCCACCTCCAGTAACACACACACACACACACACACACACACACACACACACACAATTTCTAAGTAAGAAAAGAGAGATAGGTTACTGGTAGTTTAAAACCCTGAGAGGGCCGGTCGTGGTGGCGCATACTTGTAATCCCCACACTTGGGAGGCGGAGACAGGAGGATCGCACAGATTTGAAGCCAGCCGTGCTGGCTTAAGAGACCCTGTTTCCAAATAAAAAGGTATAAAAATAGGTCTGAGAGTGTAGCCCGGAGGTAGAAGGGTTTCCAGGAACCCCAGTACTACCAAAAGAATAAAACTAAAATAAATAAATAAAACCCTGAGAGGTATTCTTGAATGAACAAGGATGATTTAGTTGTTCCAAATGCTCCTGTCAGTAGGTCTTTGGAGGGAAGGGGGAATAAGTAGAGACAAGCTCCAGTGGCGTAGGAAGGATCCAAGAGTGAAGCACGGACACAGGAGAAATATTTCCTTAGTGGTCTGACTTTCCCTATCACATATTATTTGCTGCAAAGATAGCATTTGAAGGCATTTTGGGAAATATGCAGGCTCAGAGGATTGCAGGTGCTCATCAGCGGGGCCTAAGAAGGGGCCACCACGGAGGGTCCATCCTACTGGGTCTGGGTGGCCACTGCCTCAAGGACTGGAGAGAGAGGGGAGGGAGAGTCATGGGGAAGTCTTAGGACAAGGATCACAGGCTGAGCAATTCATTTTGTCTTTCAGAACCAAAGAAGGAGGTGCCGTAAAACTGTGGGACCAGGAGATGAAACGCTGCCGGGCTTTCCAGCTGGAGACAGGACAGCTGGTGGAGTGTGTGCGCTCTGTGTGTCGAGGCAAAGTGAGCACTGAAGCCGCCTCAGGCTGGGCTCCTCCAGCCTTCTTTCTGCACTCCCGGGTGCTTATGGGTTTAGTGCTTAAGACAAGCCTCCAGGGTGTGAGTGTGCCTTAGTAGGCGGTAGCTCCGCTGAGTCAGAGGATGTGGGTAGACTGGGACTTCCTGGGAAGCGCTGGCTGCATGACCCTTTGTGTGTTTCTTGACTTTTAAGGACCTGCTGTGTGAGGATTGCATGCATCATACATGATAGCACATTCTATTACGCCTGGCCTACAGTTATTCTGGACATTCTCAGAATGTTATCTATAATAGTAGTTATACTAATATGAGAGATAGTAAATAATTTGCCCAGGTCTACATTTTTGAGACCAATAGCAGGAAAGTAGGGACCACACACCTGTCTTGCTCAAGGCCGTTGGTTTTCTCTCTTTTTCATTATAATGTTTAATGTCTTTTTTTTAATTTGGTGCATTGTCATTTTACATCATATTGGAACACAGAGTGTCGGAAAAATACATGCACACAGCTCTTGGTGCCCTCTGAGTCCCTCCCCACTCCCTCACCCTCCCTGCACAGGTCTCTGAGATTGTTAATTTTATATACATTTGGAGCATTATTTCAACTGTTACATCCTGTATGACTTCATCTCCCCTCCCCCTTCCCTAATGGCTTTCAACTCTTATTTGACTGACCATTAAAAACAACCGAGCTGCTGGGTCAGAATTTCAAGGGCACAGCTTGGAAGTGTACGTTTTCCTGTTTTTCTTTTCTTAAATTCCCCAGGAGGCTGGGCATGGTGGCACACTGTAATCCCAATACTTGGGAGGCTGAGACAAGAGGATCACAGGTTCAAGGACAGGCTCAACACTTAAGTGGTGAGACTTTCATCAACCTAGTGAAACCCTGTTTCAAAATAAAAATAAAATCAGGCTAAGGTACAGCTCAGAGGTCAAATGCCCCTGGGTTCAATCCCCAATACCAAAAAAAAAAAAAAAAAAAAAAAAAAAAAAAATTTCAGGAAATTTGATGCACTTGAAAACAAACCTCTTAATCTCTATTTAATAGCCTGCATTTATAGTTTTGAATTTGTATCAGCCTAAGGTATTTGCTTTCTAGATGTGCTCCATGAAGAAAGCAAGCCCAAATTTGGAATCCAGACTTTAGAATTGGGAGTTTTGTTTTTAAATAGTTAAGTGACTCCTCTGGGAGGGCAATTATGGGAGATGTGGGTAGGATGAGGTCCAGGACCTGGAAGCTGTCAGGAAAGATCTTTGTTCAGTGGTAGGAAGAATTTACTAAGCTTGGGCTGTCCATGGAGGAGGAGGTCCCATGGACAGACAGAGGGCATGGCTGCTAAAAACAAGTCACAACTCAGCTTTTTCTGTTTTAATGGCAACACAGCAAAACCATTTTCTTTCCCAAGTTTTTCTAATAGTGTTTTTTTTAATTACTATTTTTGTTATGGCAAATTTTAACATAAAACCATTTTAACTATTTTCAGGACATTAAGTACATTCACAGTATCAGGCAGCCACTCCCACCATCCATTCACAGAACTGTTTCATCTACTGAAACGCTGTCCTTTCACTCCAGGCCCTGGCAGCCACCACTCATTCTCCTTTGCATCTGTCTGGATTTGACTACTCTAGGTACCTTGTATGAGTGGAGTCATACAGTTAGTTGCCCCTTCCTTCCTTCCTTCCTTCCTTCCTTCCTTCCTTCCTTTCTTTCTTTCTTTCTTTCTTTCTTCCTTTCTTTTTCTTTCTCTCTTTTTTTTTTTTTTCAGCACTAGGGATTGAACCCAGGGCCATTCTTCCTCCAAGCTATACTCTCAACCCTGTTTTTTATTCTTTATTTAGAAACAGGATCTTACTAAGTTGTAGAGGGCCTTACTAAGTAGATGAGGCTGGCTGTGAACCTGCAATCCTCCTGTCTCAGCCTCCCAAGTATGGGGGTTACAAGTGTGCACCACCACACTGGCTCATTTGCCCTTTTTCTAATAGTTATTTTGATTATGACAGGGCAAAATTTTAGTAGGAACCAAAGATGGAGAAATAATTGAAGTTGGTGAAAAAAATGCTGCTTCCAATATCCTGATTGATGGCCACATGGAAGGGGAGATCTGGGGCCTGGCCACACACCCCTCCAAGGATATCTTCATCTCCGCCAGCAATGATGGCACAGCCCGCATCTGGGACCTGGCTGACAAGGTGAGGGGCCCCCGCCTAGTCAGATGCCTGACTGGGGGGCTCACAGCAGGAGAAGCTGAGGGAGGGGAGGCCTTTGTGCCGCCAGGGTGGGGTGGACTGGACAAGCCATCGGCCCCAAGTCAGCAGTTAAGTCAGGAAGCCTATTAATAAAAGTGATGCCTTCACACTTGTGATCTATCATTTAGCTGTATATGCATCTAGCAACTTTGCTAGTACAGGAATAATCTGATTGAGAATGATCATTCTCTTGTTATGAAAGAATCCACAAAATTATAAAAAATAGAGACAAATCATGACTTTTCTGGATGGGCAGACAACAATTTAAAATAGCCAGTGTTCCCGTTGAGGCAGATATACCCATCAAAACCCCAAGAGGAGTCAGGCATGCTGATGCACGGTGATGCACACAGGATAACAAGTTTGAAGACAGCCTCAGCAATGTAACGAGGTTCTCAGCAAGCTAGCGAGACTGCTGTTTTGTTTTGTTTTGTTTTGTTTTGTTTTGCGGTACTGGGGATGGAACCCAGGGGCATTCTACCTCTAAGCTGTACCCCCCGTCTTTTTTTCTTTATTTTTTATTTTGAAACTGGGTCTCACTAAATTGCAGAGGCCCTCACTAAGTAGCTGAGGCTGTCCACAAACCTTCAGTCCTCCTGTCTCAGCCTCCCAAGTACTGAGATTACAAGCGTGCACCACCATGCCTGGCTGAGACTGTTAACAAAGTAAAAAAGTAGAGATTCCATCTAACCCCAATCAGAATAGCAAGCATAAAGAAATCAAATAACAACAAATGCTGGTGAGGATATGGGGAAAGAGGAACTCTCTTACACTGTTGGTGGGAGTGCAAACTAGTTCAGCTGCTATGGAGATCAGTGTGGAGATTCCTTAGAAAGCTGGGAATAGATCCACCATTTGATCTGGCCATTCCACTCCTGGGTCTTTCCAAAGGGATTGAAATCAGAGAACTACTGTAACATATGCATACCTATGTTCATATCAGCACAATTCGTAATAGCCAAAATATGGAACCAACCCAAGTCTCCATCAACAGATGAATAGATTGCAAAACTTTGGGAAATACACACAATGGAATTATACTCAGCAATTAAGAAGAAGAAAATCATGTCATTCACAAGAAGATGGAAAGATTTCTGGAGAAAAAAATCTGGAGAACATTATGTTAAGTGAGAATAGCCAGGCACAGAGAGAGGAGGAACATGTGTTTTCTCTAATAAACTAGGGAGTATTAGGAATACCAGAGGGACTCTGGATAATGGAGGGGAAACCTCAGCAAAGCTAGAATGGAAGGATAGGAGAGGAAGAAGGCTGAGGTTGATTAATGGAGGAGCTACATCCAAATATGTGTAAAAGTATGAATATAGCATGGTTAACCTGGACAGTCATTGTTGGGAGGGGAGAAAGGAAGTGGGGTGGGGGAGAGGACACCAAGCACAGTCTGAATGTATGCCATTTTTAATATGTTCCACATAAAAATAAAAAGAAATTTAAAAAATAAAAAATAAAAAGGGCTGAGGGTGTAACTTGAAGGTAGAATGCCCTTGGGTTCAATCCCCAGTAACGCACGCACACACACACACACACACACACACACACACACACACAACCAAGATTTCTCTTAGAACTTGGGAAAATAGTTTTAAAGTCCATCTGGAGTAAAAATATAAAACAGCAAAGAATAGTCTAAGGTAACAAAAAGTGTTTCAGGGCCTTATTCAGTCCAAAAGCAGGACGTAAGTTCTAGTAATTCAAATACCTGATTTTATTTCAAAATGGCTAATTAGATGTTTGTCATTTTTTTTTAGCATGAGGCTCAAAGACTAGACATGTAAAGGTATAAATGTGTTTGTTATATACCCAAGTTAGTTTTTATTTTATTTTATTTTATTTATTTATTTTTTTGTGTGTGGTACTGGGGTTCCTGGAAGCCCTTCTATCTCCGGGCTACACTCCAAGACCTATTTTTACATTTTTATTTGGAAACAAGGTCTCCTAAGCCAGCTCGCGCGGCTGGCTTCGAACCTGCGCGATCTTCCTGTCTCTGCCTCCCAAGCGCGGGGATTACAAGCGTGCGCCACCACGCCCGGCTAGTTTTTAAATTACTATATTTATTGACAACAGTTATCATTTGAATGCCTGCTAAATATCAGATGTTTTTTGTGCATACTTGTTAAAGCTACAGCAGCCTTCTGAGACCAATATTAATATCACTTCTTGAAAAGCTGGGAAGTAACTTATCCAAACACACCCAGCTAGTAAATGACAGAGCCAGGATTCGAGCTGGCAGGTGCTGAAGCTCACACTCTTTTCCCCAAGCGAGAGGTTGGCAATCCCTGGCCTAATGGCAGATGTGGCCACTGCCCGTGTCTACAGTGAGGCCACACTCATTTGTTACGGATGGCCTGTAGCCACTTTGCTGCTGCAAGGCAGAGTCCAGTGGTTGTGATAGAGACCATGTGGTCTGCAGTATGAAATACAGCCTGACTATTTACAGAAGAGTTCGTCAAGCCCTAATCTAAAACATGCTGCCCCAGTGCATGCCTGTAATCCCAATACTTGAGACAGGAGGATTGTCAGCCTCAGCAACTTAGCAAGACCCTGTTTGAAATTCAAAAATAAAATAGGGCACGGGCTCATGGAGGTAAAGCTAGAAGATAGAATGCCCCCAGTGTGTATGTATGTACACACACACACACACACACACACACACACACACACACACACATATATATATCCCTAAAACCCTACTCTTCCTTCATGGCTCAAGGGCATTTACTCTAAAAGGCAGGAGGAGGTGTGGTGGCCTATGGGGCAGCAAGGGCTCAGGTGAATTTTCTTGTTCCAATATAGAAGCTACTAAACAAGGTGAGCCTGGGCCACGCAGCCAGGTGCGCAGCCTACAGCCCTGACGGGGAGATGGTGGCCATTGGCATGAAGAATGGAGAGTTTGTCATCTTGTTGGTGAACAGCCTGAAAGTTTGGGGGAAGAAACGAGACCGGAAATCTCCCATCCAAGATATCAGGTATGTGAGGGGTGGTCTGAGCAGGAAGGAGGAGGAAGCCTTCTCCTAATGAGGGAACCATTCCAGAAGGGCCAGGGATGGACAGAGAGGTTGGGTGTGAGAGGGCCACTTCCACAAGCCAACAGTGAAGAAGTGCCTCCTTATATGCCTTCATTCTTGGATATGTCCTTGCTAGTATCCACGGGAGTGCAGTAAAGCCCTAAGATGTCATTCTACAAAAGGCTGCGCACCGCCATTTCCCCCTGTGGGATTTGATCCCACAGCAGAGCCCCTCTATGCTGACCAGTCCCAAATTGCCTAATTACTTTTGGATTACTTTCTCTAGAATCAGCCCAGACAACCGATTCTTAGCTGTTGGTTCTTCTGAACACACAGTTGACTTCTACGACCTAACTCAGGGCACAAGTCTAAACCGCATTGGCTACTGCAAAGACATCCCAAGCTTTGTTATTCAGATGGATTTTTCTGCGGATAGCAAACACATTCAGGTATGCTTTGGGTTGATACAGGTCATTGGCAACTAATAATAGCAGTGATAACACTACTGCGGCCTGTGCAGGTAAATGCTTCCTCTCTGCCGAGCAGTGTGCTCGTTTACTATTCACGGGAAACCTTTAAATACTGTTGCTTTTACTCTACATTTTTTTTTGGGGGGGGATACTAGAGATTGAACCCAGGGCGTTCTACCTCCAAGCTACACCCCAGACCTTTTTATTTTATTGTTTTGAAACCAGGTCTTGCTAAGTTACTGAGTCTCACTATGTTGTTGAGGCTGTCCTCAAACCTGCGATCCTTCTATCTCAGCCTCCCAAATACTGGGATTACAGGCGTGTGTCACCACACATGGCTCCCCCTACTTTACAAATTTAGAAACAGAAGAAATAAACACAATAAATAAAATTTAAGATAGCTATTCTTCAGTTTATAAAAAAGGAAATACTTGCCCTCACTACCTCCCTTCAAAGCTTCCTCATTTCTACTTCTCTGGGGCTCTGCTAATCCATGTATCACTTCATATACTTACTCATTTTATTTCCAAATTCTGCTGCATAATGTGGCCTTCCACACCGATGACCTGGACTCCGGATGGTGGGCCTGGAGACTTCATAAGTGGGCCCTGGGGGAGCTGACCAGTGAGAGGAGATAGGAATCAAGAGGAGTCCCACTCTTGGGACTGACAGCTAAAACAAAGATTTCACCAGCACTCAATATTTGTGAGCTTGGAGTTGGGTGTTCACTGTAAGATGAGAGAAAATGCTTTCATTCAATCATTAAATGTTTACTGAACCAAGCACTATGCAAGACCATTTTGTTTGGATGGACAATATGGTCTTGGCCCTGTCTCCCGGAGCTTGCTCTATCCCGAAGAAGACAAGCATTAAACAATTACAAAACATACATATAATTACAAATCATGATTGTGTGCTGAGAAGGCAGAGTACAGGGTGCTGAGGAGCACTGAACAGGGTGCCGAATTTAGACTTGCCTCCTGTCTGAGCAAGTGATATTTAAGCCGAGGTCTGTGGGATGTGTAGGAGTTAGCTAACAAAGAAGGGCGGGAACGCTGTTCTAGGCCATCTGCGTGCAAGCCCTGAGGTGGGAAAGATCTCTGCTCATTCCATGAATAGAAGGAAAGCTTGGGCGGCTATGGTAAAAACACCAGGGAGAGGGGGATAAGATGTAGGTAGTGGCCACTTGCTGGCAGGTGTCCTTGACTGTGGAAAACATGTCAGTTTCCTCCAGTGGACTCCTGGGAGGTAAAGTCAGATCCTAGACACTTCTGAAATCATATTTATGAGCCACTGTCCATGAGAAAGCCTGCCTTCCCGCTATACCACTGATTCTTAGTTCTCTGAGAACAGGGTGTCTTATGTAACAGAACCACATGGATGCTTTGTTGTAAGACTGCAGGGCTCATTTGATAGTTCTGGGATGGTGCCCCAAAATTTGCATTTCTAACAAGTTTCCAGATGATTCTAATGGTGTTGTCATGAGCCACTCTTGGAGAACCACTGCTTTAGGATTTGGGAAAAACAGCAAGAGAACAGGTGGAAATACACACTAAGCTCTGGATTTTGCCACATGCTGGTCCTGGGTTTTGCAGCTGGGAGCTGAGCTTGGATTGAGGAAGTAGCCTTATGGATAGAGAGGCTGGGCCTATTTTGAGAAAAAAAGCACACTAACAGGAATCTTTTGGACTGAGAAAGTTGAACATGATTCCCTTCTGCTTACAGGTGTCAACAGGAGCCTACAAGCGCCAGGTGCACGAGGTTCCCTTGGGTAAGCAGGTAACAGAAGCCACAGTCATTGAGAAGATCACCTGGGCTTCCTGGACAAGGTGACTGAAGAAAGCACTTCTCAGGGAAGAGGTCCAAAGGGAGTCTCTTAGCCAGGCGTGGTGACATACGCTTTTAATCCTAGTACTTGGGAGGTCGCTGGTTTGAAGACAGCCTCAGCAAGTAGTGAAATTCTCATCAGTTTGGGGTGTAGCTTGAAGGTAGAATGCCTCTGGGTTCAATTTTCTGTAACACACACACACATGCGCACACTCACACACACACACGCGCGTGCACACGGGAATCTTGTCCTAGGATCTTAAGTTTTTTTAGGCCAGGATCTCAGAAGCTCAGATAATAGAGCTCTTTTCTTGGGGTGGGGGAAGGGAGGTCTTGGCACTGGTTTAGGTCAATGGCGCTGTCAGATCTGGACTTCCAAAATGTAAAGTAACTCACTCTGCAAGACCATTCCTACAAGTCCCCAATCCTGCCCAATAGGGGGAACAACTCCCAGCTCTTGGCCAAGCCCTGGTGCATGGCAAAGCCTCCATCACCAAGGGAAGGGAAGAGCAGAGTAAGAAACCATACCCAGCCTGATCAAGGGACAAGATTTTTCAACCTTTGAGTTTGAAGGGGCCTCCTTCCTCCTTCTCATCATGCACATGTTCAAGACTGCAGGGAGGAGGGCGACAATCAAGAATGAGGTTACTTTCTTTTCCTGGAGTGCAGGGGACTGAGGCAGAACAGGAGTTGTTGGCTGGAGAGTACAGAGGGTAGGGGACAGATGCTCTCATGACACAAGAGCCACAGCACCATAGTGAATTATACAAAGTATCTCTTCTCCCTGGGAGGGAATGACCACAGAAAACTTTCTCTAGTATCTTCCTAACACCTTTTCTGGTTCCAACAGCATTCTGGGAGATGAAGTCATTGGAATCTGGCCACGAAATGCTGACAAGGCTGATGTGAACTGCGCGTGCGTGACTCATGCTGGTCTGAACGTTGTCACAGGAGATGATTTTGGGCTGGTGAAGCTCTTTGATTTTCCATGCACAGAAAAATTTGTGAGTTTTCCTGAGTAACCTCCCTGCACTGTCTCCAGGCTCTCTGCAGTCTGCAGGAGAGTGGCCACACCCAGGTGGCTGTCTGGAAAAAAGGGGAATCCTGTCCCGGCCCTGTGTTGAGTTGGCAATGGCTAAACTTTTCATCTCCCTGGAGGACAGCTCTGGTTGGGGGGGTGGACCAAAGTGTCACAAGCAGGGCAAGAATGAGAGACAAAAAGTCAGCAAAAGGCTGGCTTCAGAGATGTCTAGACCAAATGGGAGTCCCCAGAAGGAAGGTTCTGGGAGGAGAGATTTGAGTCCTGAAGTGCTGAGGCTGCTAGCCCAGCAGGGTCTCACAGCCATCTCCACTTGCTTTTGCTCACAGGCGAAACATAAGCGTTACTTTGGTCACTCGGCTCACGTGACAAATATCCGTTTCTCTTATGACGACAAGTATGTGGTCAGCACTGGAGGAGACGACTGCAGGTATTGATGTGTATCTGACTCCTACCCCAGCATCCTATGGGTCAGGCTCTGCCAGGTCATAGCGGGAGCCCATACAGGATAGTAAACCAAAAATTCCACGAAATTCCTAATAGAAGCAAGGACTCTCCAAGTAATAGTTTCCGGGACTGTCAACCCAAAATTTTGGGCCTGTGTCCCCACTAGAGCTGTACTGGGAGTCGGGAGAACTAAAGTCTTGTGACAGATCCTCTAAGCAGTATAGGGGGAAGGGGCAGAGGGGTGAGACCAACCTCCTACCATGGTTTCAGTAGGCGCTCTGGACAGCAGGCCAGAATCAAGTTAGAATGGAAATTCATCCTTATACCTCTTTAAGAGCACTCAGTCACTGGTGTCCTTAAGATGCATAATTAGTCCACAGCCAAGAGAAGTTTAAAATATAATACGGAGCCTTGGTGACCCCAAGAAGCAAGCAGAGCCAGTGCTAGCTCAGCCTGACATGAGTTTAGAAAGGAGTGAGGCTAGTGCTGGTTACCGGCAGAACGCCAGTCAGCTGTTTACGCCACAAGCTAGGGCAGCTGTGAGCATGGTGTGAGACTCCATGTCGTTCTGCCAGTGCTTTGGAATAATCTCCACTGTCCTGCTCTACAGAGAACATCAACCACTTGAGCAGTGGAGAGTGGGCAACTTATTTTTTACTTATGTAAACAAGACCACGTCATTCTGATTCAGTCTGTCTATATCTGGTGTTGTAGGACCTTATTGTGACATGAGGCCTTACTGGTTTCTATTTAGCCCAAGCAAAACTCTTGAGGGGGTGAAGAAATACATGCCAAGGCTTTCTGTGGTCTGCAGTTGTGGGAAAGGCACCTATTGTAAATCTCAACCCACTTCCTACCCAAAAGCCCTGCATGGAACATGGCCCGAAGATGCCTTCTGATGCCTGGCTGGGAAGCGCCCATGTCTGGCTCACTGTGCCAGCTCTTGCTGGCACCTTGAACCCTTGAGACAGACTGACAGCAGCTCCCTGTGGAGTATAAACACCCATTCAAAGCAGCACCACACCGAACAAGTAAGAGACCTAAGTGGTCACTCCAGTGCAAGAGATAGAAGGTGGCTTCTGTTTACTATACAAGGCTTACAAGTAACGTTAAAACTGCAGGGCCTGTTGGCATTTGCAGGACAGGAGTACACCAGATCCCTGGCTCTGTGCTAAACACTCAAAAGGGCTCTCCGATTCAAGTGGTGCTGATAAAACCTTTTTAATAGCAATGGGAAAGTGTGAAGTCAGATCGCCAACAAGTCCTTGTTGACCACATTCAGCACAGAGGCTCAAGTTGCTTAAAGAGCCAAACCAAATTGAATATAAAACTTCTTTTAAGAAAAGCAATAATCTTTTAACCGATGTCAAGGTTCCTGAGTTTGGGGTTTTCTTTGTCGTTAGTACTGGGAACTGAACCCAAGGGCATTCTACCTGCAGCCCTTTTATTTTGAAACAGGTCCTTGCTAAGTTGTTGAGGCAGGCTTCAAATCTGAGAGCCTCCTGTAGTGGGGTTACAGGTAGGTGTACACCACCATGCCCTGCTAATAAGATTTCTGGTTTACAATTTGAAATAAAAATGTTCCATTACCTTGAGCACTTTGCAAGATTTTTACTACTATACAGAAGTATTATGTCTAGACATACAGAAGTGACTCTCTTGGTCTACCTTCAGTGTATTTGTGTGGCGATGTCTCTAAATGCCAGAAGCCTCTCATGTTGCTGTTTCTGCTACCGCCCAGCAAGCGCAGAGCTGCCGCGCCGCCTCGACAGTAGCTGCTGAGAATGCCTCCAATGCTGTGCAGACGCACAAGTTCTAAATGCTAATGAAGTCGTGTGACCACTCTCAAAACCTAGATTCACCAAAACTGTGATGCAAGGAAGGCAGGTAAAGTTCTAAAATGTTAAGACTGCTGTTGGGCTGGGATGTAGCTCAGTGGCAAAGTGCTTGCCTGGCAAGTGCACCACCCTGGGTTCAAGCCCCAGTCCAAAAAGACCCCCTTTAAAAAATAATAAGCTAAGATTGCTAGCCTCTGTTCCTGATACTAAAAACCATACCAACTACATTGACTAAAAAATCCTGATGATGTAGCCCACTGAAAAAATTTAAAGCCTCAGTTACCCTAACCAATATGTAGCTTTTGATTTGCATCAAAACTTTTACAAAAGATGTTTTGCTATTATGTTTCTATATACTTCAAGAATGTTCATTTTTACAAATAAGTTGAACACAGCTTAAATTAGATGCACTCAAGTACTAGAAATATCAATAGCCCGTTCTTCACATTTAGCTTTCAAAACCAAATGAGCCGTGTATAAACAAGTTGAGAAACTTAATTTTTTAAATGCTTAATTTGCAGTTTTATATCCATTAAGTGCCTTTGAAAGTTTCCAGTTGTGTGGGCTGCTGTCTCAACTCCACAGAATATCGTTTTATATGGTGCTAATACTTCAAAACTGAGGAGGGCTACAGGACCCTTAGCAGATTCATGTCTGTCACCATGTCCTGTGTTTATGTCAAGGCTTTGTAAACATCAATTACCTGCTTGGGAAATAGTGGTTATAAGGAAGGAGAGCAGCAAACAAACTTTTTTAAGCAGGAGGTGGAATGGATTTTCGTTAGTGCCAAACCTGAAAAAATCCAAACTAGAAATCAAATAAAACCTCTATTACAAAATGAAAGAAAAAATAATCTCAAGTATGTCCAAGTGAATGAGCAGATTTAAGATTTGTTAAATCTTAAAATGGTAATACACGGGGTGACCTGAGGCTGCACCTTGATTTACCATTGCCGAAGCAGGGCTGACTTGACTATTTATTTGCTTCAGGTGAACTGTATAGGTCAAGTCCAGATATAAAACAAGAACACCTCTGCAGAACATAGTTCTAGTAATAGCTGATAAATAAGAATTACAAAACTCAAGCTTTGATGTTCCTTCATTGTCCAACCAAATGTGATTTAAACTCTATTAACCTGAAGCCAATTCCAGTCCCCTCAAACACACCTATACATGCAGCCAACCCTTACTTGTAGGGCGGGGCTGACAGCACACTGAGAGGAAGGCCGCTGAGGGAAGCTGGCTCTGAAAGACCCCACCTGGTCCTTCCACTTAGTGAGACGAAATTCTGAAACTTGAGTTCCTGACGATTTACAGGTGTCAGTTCGGAGAAAAGGTGAAATGAAGCATTTTCAACTAAAGAGCAAATTAACACTACAAAAGTGCTTCAGGATTCAAATGGCTTACTCATTAAGCTATTTTTATATGCCAATTTATTAATGCCTTACATTAACCCACTAATAGGTTGTCAGACCCACGGTAGAATCCCTATGCAGTTCTAGTTGTTTTCTGTAATCATGTGACTGGTGATGAGTGATAACCATGTCTGCCTACATCATACTACAGACCAGACCAAGACTTGCATTGAAATAACCATGTGGATGAACAATGAACTGATAAGTGTTATGTAAAACTATATTTAAAGAGCAATAGTGTCTGTGTGTCAAGAAAACTTAAACCTTATTTGTAAACATTTATATGGTATAATTTTATGTATGTTCATAAATCCTACACTGTATTCTATGTTAAAATATTGGTGCATGGATTTATTTTCAGTCATCGAAGTAAAAAAAAATTTAACATTTTGGTATGTGTTAAATAAATTTGATTATGTAAACATGTTCTTTGACCTCTGTTTTAAAGTAAACACAGCTGCTCATACACTGAAAACCTTTCCTACAAGCATAAATTACTTCTGACTAAAATGCTATCTGTTCATGCAACCAGGACACCAAGCACTTAAGTCTATAAGCTTTATTGATACTTTGCTTTTACAGTTCACAACGCATTCCACAGATTTAGTTCAGTACAGCTTAAACCAGAATGGTATAAGTCTTCATATTATAATTTCTTGCATAACAATGTTTGATATTTGCAAACAACATTGTTGGAAGCATTAGATTCAGTCCATAGATCCAGAGCTTGTGACAAAATTAACTACAGCAAGTCTGTGCAATGAAGTTTATGTTGGAGTTTTATGTGTGTGGCATTGTTTCATGGTGAAAACAGATGGTAGTGCTCCAAGAAATATATTTTCTTTTTCTAGCTTATGTGCTTTGGAACTACACATGTATAACCAATGACTGAAATATCAAGCACTGTGGGGCAGCCGAAAGGTAAAGGTCTAAGCTTTGCGAAACACTATATATAGATATATATAATCTATATTTACTTATATTGGCAATTAATATAACAGTAAAATTCACAATACACCTAGAACATACCAGAAAGGCGGGCTTTTTTTTTTATTCCTGCTTTAGTGGTATGATCTCATCTAAACATTTCATTTCAGAAAATCTGCATCAATCTACACAGACCATACACAGTGCACAAACTGTGAAAGGGTTTTTTTTTCTTCAGCTTCACCTCTGTAACTTCCCCAAAATACAGCAAGACTACCTGCAACAGAAGGTAATATACAGCTTTCTCAGATCACTTTTACTCACCAGTGCCTCATATAGGAAAAACAAATATGATTACAATTTAAATCCATACATAGCAGCTTACAATACTTAAGATGATGAACACATGGCAGTCAAGACAGGTAATTTTTCCTCAAACAGTGCAATGCTAAAAATAAAGATCTGTGAAACTGCACTGCGACGTCCAGGTTTCATTCGTCCCTGACCCTCCCCCATGTAATCAAATGAATATCCCTATTAAAGATGCACTACTAGTAACTGTTTTGGGTTTTTTTTCATTCAGCTTTACGCTTCAATCCAGGGATCTTCGCTTGGATTCTACAAATGAAAAGGAGAGGAAAAAAGTCAAGGTTAATAATGCATTTTTTGCTTCTTAAAAAAGCACAATCCTTTAAGAATGACTTGTATAAAACTATTTAGCTTAACCAGGAAATTAATTCCTTATGCTGCCAAACTGCAAACTAAAATTTTGCCTCCTTTGTCTCACAAATAGATTTAAACAATGCCTTAAACATACATAGTAAACTAGAAATTAATGGTTCCAGTGTTGGAGACATAAACTTTTGCCAACTCCATTGTGCTGATGGAGATTTGCTCCACACTCTCGTTACCTTAAAACACTACAGCTGCCCTCAAAATCCAGCATACCTCACCCTTAGTATTAAGAAGTTTCAGATTATACTTACTTTGCCATAGCGTCTTTAATATTCTTACTTGCAAGTCCTAGATAATGATCTATTTGTGCCTGAAAGAGAGTAAAATAAAAGGGGTTATCAGAAACTTGTTAATGTTTCATATTTACTATGTGCCAACAAATTAAAAACTTAAGACCAACATATTTCTCTATAATCTGAAATCAGCAATTTAAAAATTACCTGATGTCGTTCATAAATAACAGGAACACTGAAGAGTGAAATCAAAGCTGAAAAGGGAAAATCAAAAATTTTTAAATAGTGGATGATTTAAAAACAAGCATTATAACTACCAAGTAGTCACAATAACCAGGAAGTGTTCCTAATGAATGAATGAATACACAGATCTCCTGTGCACCTTTGCTCAGGAGCCACGACAGGAGTCAATCAACTGAGTGAAGCTGCAGGAACTATGCCTAGATTTAAACCGTGCCAGGCAGATTTTATAGAACATAGGCATCCCCGATTAGATCTGTGTTCTATTTTCTGGTTTAGTTGGAGCAGTGGTTTGTTTTGTTTTTGTTTTTGTTTTGGTGGCAGTAGGAATGGAACTCAGGGGCATTCTACATCCAAGCTACACCCCCAGCCCTATTTTTTATTCTTTATTTTGAAACAGGGTCTCACTGAGTTGCAAAGGCCTCACTAAATAGCTGAGGCTGTCCACAAACCGTAATTCTCCTTTCTCAGCCTCCCAAATGCTGGGATTACAAGCGAGCTCCACCACACCTGACTTTGGAGGAGTCTTTAAGAACTAATGTATTAGTATTCACCTGCATTAGTATCCACCTATTTAAAGAAACCACAACCTTGTTTACAGCCTATAATGTTTCTTACAACGTAAGAATATTCTTGTGTAAAATGTCTTTAAGCTGTGTCATTCTGTAATTTCTCATCCCAATGGTTTTGTACTTACCCAAAATCAGTAGCGTCAGACCATTGAACAAGGCACCCACGTATGTAAATACCCACATCAGCACTGCAAACTATAAGAAAACAGTCTGTTAGAAAGAAAATTCAAGTAGTTTCCTAGCTATGTTTGCTAAAGAAGCATCCATCTAAATGTCAATCTACAAGAGGCATATACCTTGAACCCAGGATAAAGTAATACAAATTATTTGTCTTAGTGTAAGTCATCAGCCAATTTAAAATTCTAACTTAATTAGCCAATAGATTTGATCCACCTTTTGGATGATAAGTTTCTTCCGAGATTAAACAAGATGCCAAGGGCATCCCTTGCCCCTCCAACTGATACTCATTTAGCTCTCAAATGGGGAAACTGACAAGTTATTATGAATATTAACTATTAAAATTGACTCTAACTTAATAAGTGATTAGTGTTATTTATATATCTATATCTATATATACATGTATATATGAGATGAATAATTCAGGCATTAAAATCTCAGGTGTCTGATCAGCAATATCCAGGCAGAAAGTTCTTATCTGGGAAAGTAGATTTAAAGTACCAAAAATATCAACTCTAGTATCCTTAAAGACATTGCTTATTTATGAATGTTTAAGGGCCATAGTTAACCCTGGAAAGGAGGACTCTTCAAACTTTTATACCTATTAATAAAACTATTATTCTAAGCCACTGCCTTAACAAATAGTAATATACTGATTATATGCTGGATACCACTTCAATTTACATATATGAATTTATTTATCCCTCTTAACCTTATGAGATAGCTACTATCACCATTACCACAGCAAATGCAGTCACTAAAGCATAAAAAAGCTTATTAACTTTCCTGACATCAGATTAGAGCAACTACAGACTTCTCTCTGTCCCCACAGGGGGCTGGAGATTGCAATGAACTCAACTCTGCTTTTATTACTTCTGAGTTCAAAATGCAGGATTAAACATTAAATACTTTGCTCCTAAAAAGCTATTTCATTTGAAGAAGCCCTTCATTTCCCTTTTTCTCGATATTTATTCATGAATGGTTAGACAAGATTTCAAAGTTTTCTTCCCATTCTAAAGCTTCATGACATATGTTACAAAGATTCAATGACATGTTAAAAGTAAGCACAAGCCAGTCTCAATTTAATTCCATATTCATTACCAGCAATTTGTAGCCTTCCTAATTCAAAGCCCGTTACATAACAAACACATCATCATGAAGCTACTATTTAGCCATTATTTAGGAGTATATAACATGGCATAAATGAAAAGGAGAAAGGTAGAGTTAGCACCTCCATTATCTAAAGCAGAAATCAGCAAACTTTTTCTGTAAAAAGCCATAGAGCAAACACTATAGATTTTACAGGCCTCATAAGATTTTTTTTAATTGTTTTTACAAACTTTAAAAAAATTTAAGTCACCATTCTTAGCTTCTAAGCTGTATAAAACCAGGAGTGGTTTCCTAACTGTCCACCTGAATCTTTCTCCATGTCTTCATTCATTTACCAAAGTCTGACTGAAAGTCTACTCTAAGGTGGGTACTGAGCATTAATTCAGATGTTTACGTTCTGTACTTTCTAGGAAGGTCCCGTGGATTCCTCCACCAGCTGTCAGGTTCTACTAGCAGGCAAAATTCCAATCACCCCTACAACCAGATTTAACTAGTTAGTATTCAAGTGAGAAAATGCCAGACATTAACATCTATCAACTGAAAATGATAAACTGCCCTGTTTTTAGTCAGAGTTATGGGACTTCTGGTAGAAAGGGTTAAAATATGACTATTACTGTGGGTTTCTCCTCTTATGTAGACTCCTATTGCAGAAGGTAAGTATAACCTTCACAGTATACAAATGGCATGCTACCATAATGCAGAAAAAGCCAAAACACCACTTTACAGACGCATTTCCACTACAAATAATATGTGTATTAACTGGAGAAGTCAAATATCATCTCAACTGGGCAGCAATTAGACTTGAGGAAGCCCAATGTATAATGAAGATCTACAAAACATTGAATGAGGGCAAAGGGGACACAGGTAGTTTCTTAAACTTAACTGTATTACTGTATTATACCTGATTGTCTCAACTGGTAGAAGGGAGAATATTTAAGGATACTTAACAAAATTTTAAAAATTACTGTTGCAATTCTAACAATTTCAAAACTTCTTCATTCTTATAATACTGAACATTATTTCACCTTGATCCCTTCAGACTCACATGTTATCTTTACATCCATAGCTTGTTCTACTTTTAATTCCTGTGCAAGCCAAAGCAACCTTATAGGAAACTGTTGAAATGTGTACCTTAACAGCTGCATAAACATGCCCAAGGCTAAATTTTAACATTCTTTTGGGTCAGCTATTTCTGGAGCTCCGACCTTTTTTTTTCCCCCCTCACTTTCTGATTTAAGACTGTGTCCTAAAACATTATAGTTGCAATCAGGCAACTATGGCTAACATGTTTAATGTAATTTTTTCAATGAAAGTTTACAGAACAATTATTACACAAAATCTAGCTTTTATCACCCAAAGCCATTATTACAAAAGCCTAAGAAGCTGTGTGCTGAAAATACCTGGTAGTCTCAGTACCTAGTAAGTAAAATTTATTATGTAACTTTTTGGAATTTGAGGTTTCAAAAGGCAGGAGGCTTTCTAATAAAGCTTTTGGAGCCTATCTCAAATGGCCCCAAAGCCAAGTCCAATAAGGACTATCATATATTTTCCTTTGAGCTTAATGACACAATTTCTAAAATGGTGATTCTCCAGGTAGTATCCCCAGAGAACAAAAATCAGAATTTCAGAGAATGGGACCCTCGACTTTCTCACATTCTAGTTTCCAGTAAAACTGTATAGCTCTTCAGGTGATTCCAATGTGCAGCCAAGATGGAGAACCACTACTCTAAAACAAGAGCTCTTATCAAAGACCCACACACACAGATTAACCAGAGAAAAATCAATTCAATCTGTGTGTGTGTGTGGGGGGGATACTGGGGGTAGAGCCCAGGGGCATTCTACCTCCAAGCTACACCCCAGCCCTATTTTTTATTCTTTATTTTGAAACAGTCTCATTGAGTTGCAAAGGACCTCACTAAGGAGCGGCTGTCCACAAACCAGGATCCTCCTTCCTCGCCTCCCAAATGCTGGGATTACAAGCATGCACCACCACACCCGGCTTAAATCTTAACCAACTGGTTTAAATTTGTTCACCGCTTACCATTTAAATCTCACTAGTGTTTCACAAAAGTATACTTCCTTCCTGGAGGTAATGAGTGTTATTTAAACAAGGCCCACAAATAACATTTGGTCCAGTCTCTTTCCAACTTCTCAGAGACTAATCAACTGTATATACTACAATCTTTGAAAAGGGAATATCCAGCCTTTTCAACTTATTACTAAGTTTCCTTCTTCCCCTTCATTCATTCGCTTCCCTGTACTTTACAGGGCATACACATTTAAGAAATATAACTTTTAAAACAAATCCTGAGGATTGCAGTAAAATTTTATATTACTAAATGTTTGAACTAAATCCTACTGAATGGAATTACAAGTATTTTGTCAGTGATTTCCCCATACTGTCTTACTAGGAAATGGATTGTTCTGCAATCCTTGGACACTTAAAATCTTTTCTAGGACTTAGAACTAGGCATGGTAATCCCAATACTCAGGAGGCTGAGACGCAAGTATCTGGTTTCGCGGCCAGCCTCAGCCACTTAGGCCCCCCACAACTTAGTGAGATCCTCTTTCAAAATAATAAAAAGTAGGGCTGGGGTGTAGCTCAGAGGTAGAATGCCCCCCTGGGTTCCATCCCCAGTACTGCAAAGGAAAAAAAATGAGGGCACCAACACATTTTGCATTTATGAAAACAATGAGTTTTCATAAATGCTTTCAAATTCTATTATTAAAAGTTACTTTTTAGCCAGGCATGGTGGTGCATGCTTTTAATTAGGCTGAGACAGGAGGATCCAGGTTCGCAGACAGCCTCAGCTACTTAGTGAGGCCCTTTGCAACTCAGGAGACTGTTTCAAAATAAAGAATGATATATATATAAAAAAAAAATAGGTCTGGGAGTGTAGCTAGGAGGTAGAATGCCCCTGGGTTCTGTCCCCCGTACAGGAAAAAAAAAAAAAGCTACTTTTTAATCCAAACCAAAGTGCTTTTTTACATACTTTTTTTTTTGGGGGGGGGGGTCTGGGGATGGAACCCAGAGGCATTCGACCTCCAAGCAGCTCCTATTTTTTATTCTTTATCTTGAAACTGGGTCTCACTAAGTTGCAGGGGGGCCTAAGTAGCTGAGGCTGTCTCAAACCACGATCCTCAGGTCTCAGGCCTCCCATATGCTGGGATTACAAGCAGGTGCCACCACGCCCAGCCAATATATACTTTTTAAATAGCAAATGATTTCCACTACATTTTCTAGAAATCAGAATGAAAACCATTTTTAACCTATAAATCAATAAAGAGATGATACCTATAACTCATCTAGAAACTAGAGACTGGAGTATTTATTAGACAACTTTCCCCAGATTTAAAATCTGAAGTAAAATAAATCAATATAAAATGAGTAAAATAAATTTGCTTGCTTTTGAGTGATAGAAAATGACTTCTCTTACCAGTCAGTTTGGCTTAAAAACAAACAATAAGAGCCCACTCACAGAAGGAACATCATTTGCTTTTCAAAATGCTCTCCTTAAAAAGAATTTTCTAGAAAAATAACCCTATATCTTTTTTTTTTAATTGAACTCAGTGACCTCATTGCTATACCCCAGCCCTTTTTTATTTTGTTTCTGAGACAGGGTCTCACTAGGTTGCTGAGAATCTTAAGTTGCTGAGGTTGGTCTTGTACCTGCAATCCACCTGTCTCAGCCTCCCAAGTATTGGGATTATAGGTGTGCACCATCATACCCAGCTCAATCACTTTTTATAAAGAGCCATGAATACTATTTTTAATCAGCTTTTTAATTTTTTTATATTTGTATTTTTTGGCACTTGAAATTGAATCCAGGGGCATTCTACCTTTGAGCTATAAACCCAGCCCTATTTTTTTTTTTTTAATTTTGAAACAAGGGTTTCTCTATAACTTGTTGAGGCTGGCCTCAAACCTATGATCCTCCTGTTTCAGAATCCCAAGTACTGAGATTACAGGTATGCACCACTATGTCTGGTTTTCATCAGCTCTTTTCCTAAAGTATGCAGCAAACCGAAGGATGGAATTTTGTATTGTTCACATACAATAACATTAAGAAAGGTTTAAGTAAATTCTCATGTAGAAGAAACCACAAGGTTCATCAAAGAAGGCCCTTCATGTACGTTACCAGAGTACATCTGAATTACCAAGCACTTCTATACCCATCATTTTTGCATGCGGCAAAAAAGACCCTGCGCCTCAATCTTTTGCCTCCACAGATTTTGAGGCCTAATGCCAGGTTAACTCTATGTGCTTACATGATGAAGCAACTGTTATTTACTTGAAGCCCTAAGCAAATCACCACGTGGACAAGTCACTGCTTGGTGCAAGCTTTGCTTGCACTCTGGGCCTGCCTATCCTTACCCTATTTTTATTCTTTAATAATAATAATAATAATTATTATTATTATTATTATATTATTAGTTCCTGGAAACCCTTCTACCTCTGGGCTACACTGCCAGACCTATTTTATATTTTTATTTGGAAACAGGGTCTCTTAAGCGCAGGGATTACAAGCGTGCACCACCACACCCGGCTTATTCTTTATTTTGAAACAGGGTCTCACTAAGTAGTAAAGGGCCTCACTAAGTAGTAGCTAAGGCTGTCCATGAACTGTGATCCTCCTGTCTCAGCCTCCTGAATGCTGGGATTACTAGTGTGTGCCACCACACCCAGCTTCCAAAATATTTTTAACTGTTCTCTTCTGTAAGCAATCAAACATGCTAAACAATATAACTATTATCTTTTTATTTACAGACTAACATCAGATCATCTTAAAGCATTACCAAATACAACCATTCTGTACTAAAATATAGTATGTGATAAGAGGAAACCAAGTTATTTACCCTTGATATCATTAGTAACTAATAATCCAGTGTAAAATAGGAGAAGCACATAGCTGAAAATAATGTATCATCGACTGGCTTATGAACACTAAAATTTTAGTGTGCTTTAAAAAAGGCATTCTAACACACTTAAATCTATTCTGGCCAATTAAGACTTCTGAGTCTCTAAAGCTCCAATCATCCTACTGGTAAAATAATCATGGCCTGCATGATAAGTTGGAAACTAGAGTATTTCTCTTGGGGGAAAAATTTGCCACCATACAACATTTCTACTCACGCCAATAGAAAAAAAGTTCCTCTGTCTTAGGCAGAGTCATAGGCAACAGCACACAAAGCACAAACAAGTTCTATGCAAAGGAAAAGCATTACAGTCCCAGTACCTGGAGCTCAAGTTATAGGATGTGGTTTAGTGATTGGTTCGAATCTTTAGGAGAGTTTATTTGTAAGATGAGACTCTAACATATGCTATGTAGCAAGATCCAAAAACTAAAGAAAAATTTTCAACAATTACCAACTGAAGATTAGTTAAGGTATAGTGACACACACCTGTAATCCCAATACTTGGGAGACTGAGATAGGAGGAACACAGGTTCAAGGACAGCCTCAGCAATTTAGTAAGTCCTATTTCCAAATAAAAAATAAAGTAGGCTGGAGTTATAGCTTGGAGGCAGGTGCCTCTGGGTTCATTCCCCAGCACCATACATACATACATACATACATACATACATACATACATTCAAAAATTAACAGTCCAGGATATGCAGTACCTTGTGTGTGTCAAAAGCACATACAAGCTAAAAAACTAAATGCTGGACTACAAAACAGAGTCAAACAATAAATTAAACCATATCAAATGCATTAGACACTCTTTTCTTAAAGTCAAAATTCCCTTTGAGATATAAATCAAAACAACACTGAGATTCCATCTAACCCCAGTCAGAGTGGCAAGCATAAAGAAATCAAATAACAACAAATGCTGGCGAGGATGTGGGGAAAGAGAAACTCTTTTACACTGTTGGTGGGAATGCAAACTAGTTCAGCCACTATGGAGATCTGTGTGGAGATTCCTAAGAAAGATGGGAATAGATCCACCATATGATCCAGCTATACCACTCCTGGGTATCTTTCCAAAGGGGTTGAATTCAGAGAACTACAGCAACATATGCATACCTATGTTCATAGCAGCACAATTCGTAATAGCCAAAATATGGAACCAACCCAGATCTCCATCAACAGATGAATGGATAGCAAAACTTTGGGAAATACACACAATGGAATTCTATTCAGCCATAAAGAAGAACAAAATTATATCATTTGCAAGAAGATGGAAAGCCCTAGAGAGTATTATCTTAAGTGAGATATGCCAAGCACAGAAAGAGAAGGTACATATGTTTCCTCTAATATGCCCAAACTAGGAAACACAGAGGATACCAGTGGGACTCCAGATAATGGAGGGGAAATATCAGCAAATTTTGGGGAAATATCAGCAAATTTTGAATGGAAAGATAGGAGAGGAGGAAGGCTGATCTTGATTAATGAGGGATCTGAATATGTGTAAAATTATGAATACGACATGGTTACCCTGGACAACCATTGGTGGGAGGGAGGAAGGGAAAACAGGGCCGAGGGGAGAGGGCACCAAATATAGTTTAAATGTATACCATTTATGTTCAATAAAAAAATTTGTTTAAAAAAAAGAAAAAGAAAAAAGAATATTTTCCAACATCACAAGAATTGAAAATATCCTGAAGAAAATGTGCAGTAACAGAATACATTAAAATTATCTTCAAATATTAGTAGGATAGGCATTTTAAAGATTGATTAAATTTGTTCCTATTTCCCCACATCCTCAAAAAAAAAATTCCCTTTAATTTTTCCCACGTTTAATCCTTATAATTTCCAAGAGAATGAAGTTATCACTTCTTTTCCTTTAAAAAAGAAAAGCACTTTCTTCTACCCTAAATATGTGATTGGATTTGGAACTTTCAAAATTAGGTTATATGATTTCATTATAGCTTCATCATTTATTTGAATATAAAAAACAATTTTATACTCCTTTGATATTAAATTCTGAATATCAGAATATGAGGACCAAAAGGCAGTAAAGTTAAAATGTATTAAAGTAAGTGACTCATCTCTAGCTGCAACATAGGGAGGGAGTAATGGGGGGAAAAAATCTGAACCACAGAATCATAGAATGTTTAAGCATAAAGCAAAATAAACATACCTTCAGAGAATCAACTAAATCATCAACTAAGAAAAGGCGCCTGAGTTCTTTAATTGTGCAGTTCACATGACCAAGAGCAGAATTACTGTATTTCTGAACCAGTTCCTCAGATATAGTGACTTCAGATTCCAAATATGCCCTAGGGGGGAAAAAAACAAAACATTAATTGTCACTGATTGGAGTGATTTGCTTCAAATGCTAACCAGCAATCACATACCTCTAAAAGAAGAGATGAATACAATATGCTACTATAAAAGCCTGCTATTGCCAGGCCTGGTGGCGTGCCCTTATTATCCAGTTATTTGGGAAGGCTGAGGGTAGAGGAGCATAAATTTGCGGCTCATCTGGGCAATTCGACTAGACCTTGTCTCAAGACAAAAAAATGTAACATGGCTCAATGCTAAAACTTGCCTGGCATGTGCAAGGCCCTGGTTTCAATCCCCAATATCACAAACAAAAGAAACATATTGTAGGGCATTATACTGGTATATACTTGTCAACGTACTAACATAGAAAAAACATATACTTTGTTTTTTTGGTGGTACTAGGGGTAGAACCCAGGGGCTTTCTATCGCTGGGCTATACTCCCAGACCTATTTTATTTGGAAACAAGGTCTCAGTAAGTTTCTGAGAGCCTCACTACATAGCTGAAGCTGGCTATGAACCTGTGCAATCCTCCTGTCTCAGCCTCCAAGTGCGGGGATTACAAGAGTGTGCCACCACGCCCGGCAAGAAAGCATATACTTTTGAAACCAGACCAATGACTTTGAATCTTAGGTTCTGCCACTTGTCTATGTAACTTTACTCTCCCCTCTAAGCCTTAGTTTCCTCACTTAGGCATTATGATGAAGGTTCAATGAAGTGCTAAATAAAACAGAACAAAGAACAACTCAATATATGATGCATATGGGTTTAATTTGAGTATTATGTTGTCTCATCAAATTCTCCTACCAAAGATCCCAGTGTAGGATTTCCAAATCCTATGCTCTCTCAGCCTAATCTTTAAGAATAAATTGCCCCCCAAATTTTAAGCACCCGATGGTAAAGTGGCTGCTGAAAGTACAATAGCAATCTCAGTAAGGCACAGTATTGAGTGTCCATCCAGATGCCCTAGTTTGTACTGATATGACTGAAAGTGTCCTAAGAGGGTGGGAGTCAAGACCACAGGACTGCCAAAAGCTGTTTCCATTAGTTAGTTTCAAGGAAGTCGTTTTATCTTGCAAAGTGGAATCAAATCAGCAGTGCTAAACATTTTCTCGTATCCGCTGGATGTAGTGCCATACCTTTTCCTTACTTCCTCACATCTGTGAGCACCAGCTGCTTAGACTTGAAAGTCAGACCTCAGAATTCCTGTCCCAGTTTTCCTCGCCACTGCCTCCTGTATCTCCCTGGTTCACTTATAGTCCCTAATTGGTATCACCCTAACCTACCAGCCAAAGCCAAATTAGCCTCATTTGAGCTATCCAGAGAGTGCTAGTTGAACTCAGGTGAGAGTCAGGAGACCTGCTACTACCTAGGGGTTCCAATTCTGCACATGAGAGACCTTTCTAAATACCTTTATGCTCAAACATTCTATGATTCTATGGTCCCCCCCCCCCCGTGGTACTGGGGGTGGAACTGAAGGTCATTCTACCTCCAAGTTACACCCCCAGTCCTATTTTTTAGTCTTTTTATTTTTTGAAACAGAGTCTCACTGAGTTGCAGAGGACCTCACTAAGTAGCGGAGGCTGTCCGTGAACTGTGAGCCTCCGGTCTCTACCTCCTGAATACTGGGATTACAAGCGTGAGCCACCACACCTGGCTTGTGGTTCAATTTTTTAACCAGAAAAACAACCTTTTCCCCCCCCATTACTCCCTATGTTGCAGCTAGAGATGAGTCACCTACTTAAACACATTTCAACCTTACTGCCTTTTGGTCATCAGGCTGCTTCCTCAATCCCTAACACTCTCATCCCAGTCCTGATGATAACTCATGGAGTCACTTTGCCTCATTTCAGATCCCACCCATATAGGAAGCCTCATCTGATACTTGATTCCATCAGACCTAAATGTCTCTCATTCCTGTATACCTTCAAGGTGGTTTTCTTTTAATATTAATGTTAACAGCAGCTACCATACTTGTATATTTTTCTGACTAGAGTATGAATTCTTAAGAATCAGGATATATTTTTAATAGTACAGTGGTCTATGGCACTGTTAAACCATTGAGACTTATTGGCCAAAAATGTACTAAACTGTTAACACATCAAGTTAAAATATTCAAAGAATCATATCAACCTTTAAACCTGCAATAATTTATATAGTTTTGAGCAATACAGAAAATTGGCTGATATAACCTTGGTTGAGGCCTAGAAACTAAGAATAAAGTGGTTCTAAGAATATAAATAAATCAGTCTTTCCCAAAAATCTTGAAAATAAAACAATGTATAAAATTCATACTGTAGATAATTTAGAAGTTTTGGCTTGGCAATATTGTTATATACTTCAATTTAACTAATTAAAAATCATGCTCGTTAATGACTGTGGCATAATATGGCTCCACCATTTTAAAACTACAATTTCAAGTTACTAAATTCTGTTTCCATCCTCAAAAAAATGGAACAATACCATTTATTTCATAGTCATCATGAAAATTAAATATGTACACAAAAGGCTAGGCACATAGTATAAAACCTTCTAAATGAGGAATGAATTTCAGTAACACTATTTATAAAAGCAGGCAGCAGGAGCCATTCAATAAATGTTGTTCCCTCCCTCTTAAACTTGAGTAACATCATTACTTCATCAAAAAGAAAAAACTATAGTAAAACAAATCATGTCCTTACAAAAAGCAAAATAATTTAGTAGTTCTTTCAAAATTCAAAACCCAAAGTCTTTAAAATTTTTTTTTTCAAGAACCAGTTTGTTTAGCCATCAATAAACTAGATAATGTTCTAGGTAGTACAAACCATTCATATTGATGCCCAGATGCCTGCCTTGCTAAAATGGTTCCCCCTCCCCCATGGTACTGTATATCAAACAAACCTAGGGCTTCATGCACACTGGGCAAGCACTCTATTACTCAGCTGCATCCCCTGCCCTTTTATTTTTGAGACAGGGTCTCCCTAAGTTGCCCAGGCTGGCCTTGAAGTTGTGACCCTCTTACCTCAGCCTTCACACTAGCTGTAATTATAGGTGCCTGACATCACGCCTGGCTGAAAATAGTTTTTAAATGCCCACAAAATAATTGTTAAATGCTTACAATATATTTAAAGAAAAATGATGTTCATATATAAAATAATTAGAGAACATTTCAAAGTCATAGTACAATAGAAAAGGAATTCTGGGGTCATTTTGGGTCAGTGTTATGGAAGGCTTCTTTAGAGAGCTGGGTTTTGAATCAAACAGAACCAAATAAAAAGTATAATACATTGCAACACTTGGGGAGTTAGAGCTGACAACATGAAAATGGGCGTAACTCCCCCAAAATGGATAAAAGATTAAGACAAATATATCTGGACTTCATCCTATGGTGGAGACAGAACCCCTGTGCCTAGAAATATTATAAAAGTGGTATTTTAGAAAAAATAACCTTATAATATCTGTAAGAGTAAAAGTAATATTAAGTATGCAGAAGTTAGTCTGTTCACATGTGGACCCTAACCGAAGGTAAACAGACTTTTTCTGTAATGGGCCCGGTGGTATTCTATGCCCTAAAGTCCATATAAGGTCTCTGTCAACTACTGAACTCTGCTATTATGTTATGAAACCTACTAAATGAATGAGTACGGTGGTGTCCCAATGAAATTTTATTAATAAAAGTACACAGCAGACTGGATATGGCCATAGTTACAGCTTACAGATTCCTGCTCTAGACTTGGGGAGCTGCAAAATTCAGTGGTGGTCTTTACATGACATAGAAACAAAGACAACATCAAAAGTGGGAGCCTCGCCAGGTGTGGTGGTGCACACCTGGAATCCTAGCATATGGAAGGTTGAGACAAGAGGGAGGACTGCAGGTTTGGGAACAGCCCGAACAATTTAGCAAGACTCTCAGAAACCTAGAGAATCTGTTTCCAGACAAAAAATAAAAGGGGCCAGGGGTGTAGCTCAAAGGTAGAATGTCCCTGGGTTCAATCCTCAGCACCAAAAATAAAAAAAATAAAAAAAAAACCAAACCTGAGAGCCTATAAGTTAAAATGATGGTGGTGTTTCTGAGAGTAATTAAGAAATTTTGGAAAAAACACTTTGTTTAAAGGCATGATGAATTAAGTCATCAAGATATGGGTGGGGTCTGACAACTAATAAGTATGAAGTTTTTCTCGAAGTGATGAAAATTGTTCTGGAATTAGATGGTAATTGTTAAACAACTACAAATATATCAAAAGCCACTGAAGGCTGGGGATGTAGCTCAATAGTAGGGGACTTGCCTAGCATGTGTGAGGCCCTGGGTTCAATACCTAGTACCACCACACAAAAACCAAAGCCACCCAACTTTACAGCTGTTACATCTCAATGTAAAAAGTGGGTGAAAGTGCAGAAGAGTAGCAAGTGAGGACTGAAGACTCATGCTGAGGTGTACTTGTAGGGTAAAGGCCAGAGACGAAGAGCTGAGTGACCAAAGATGAGACCAGAGAAGGAACAGTAAGAAAAATGCACGAAGGGTATGTGTATTATTAGAAGATATGGAATATAATTTTTTATCAGGGAGCACAAAATAAGCAATTAAAGAAAATATAACCTTCACTAATACTAACCATGTTTAAAGATAATACTTCCGTTAAAAAGAGAATTAGGGGCTGGGATGCAAAGCACCTGCTTTGTAGGTACGGTGCTCTGAGTTCCAGCCCCAGTTCCAAAGAGACAAAAAAAGAACCCCTTTAAAGTAGAATTAGATAGACAATATTTACTTTTTTTTTTTTTTTCCTGCCATATTGGAGCTGGAACCCAGAGGCATTCTACCTCGGAGAGACACCCCCCAGCCCTACTTTTTATTCTTTACTTTGAAACAGGGTCTCACTGAGTTGCAAAGGGCCTCACTAAGTAGCTGAGGCTGGCCGAAAACCGCAATCCTCCTGTCTTGTACTCCCAAATGCTGGGATTAAAAGCATGCACCACCACACCCAGCTGACAATATTTATTTTTAATAAATATACACCTAGGCCGGGCGTGGTGGTGCATGCTTGTAATGCCCGTGCTTGGGAGGCAGAGACAGGAGGATCACGCAGGTTCGAAGCCAGCCACCGGGGAAGATGGCCGCCGGCTCTCAGGAAGAGAGTGCGGGGCCGGGGACTGGCTTAAGAGACCCTGTTTCCATAATAATAATAATAATAATAATAATAATAATAATAATAATAATAATAATAATATAAAAAATAGGTGTCTGGGAGTGTAGCCCAGAGGTAGAAGGGTTTCCATGAACCCCAGTACCACCAAAAAAATAATAATAATAAAATAATAAATATATGCCTAATAGTAGAAGAGTTAAGCTACTGATATATAAACCCAGTCTCTTCCATGTCACAAAGGCCTTTCCTAAAGGCAAAATGAAGCCAGGCGTGGTGCTGCATGCTTGTAATTCCTGTGCAGGTTCGAAGCCAGCCATGCTGGCTTAAGAGACCCTGTTTCCAAATAAAAATATAAAAAAACAGGTCTGGGAGTGTAGCCCAGAAGTAGAAGGGCTTCCAGGAACCCCAGTACCACCAAAAAAACAAAAAACAAAAAAAACCCAAAATGACCTTTAGGAAATCTCAAAAGCAGATGTCTTTGATTTAATTTGCAAAGATATGTAACTACCTTTAAGCAATAAAGAAAACACATGTCTATAATCTATCTACAGACAGTAGTAGAATGAAGTCTTAATACTATTCGTGTTTTATGTTGTTTATAGCCAATGTATACCTGGTTTTCCAGACATCTCACCTGAATGGATGGCCTTCATCTGATTTCTGGATAGCTTGGATCACACCCTTATATATCCTAAAGCTGATAGTCACAGAGAGCAGGGCCAAGGCAATGTAGGCCGTTACACTCACAATGCTGAACACTGTCAATGAAAGCAGCAGGAACAAGCTGGCACCAAACACCACTCCAGTCTTCTTAATGTCTCTCCAATAGAGGAGGTCAACAACTGAAAACAGAAAAACACGACATCTGAAATTAGAATATCATTTCATCCATTTGGACTTGGTACATTTATTTTTGCTCTACCTACAAAAATAAAAGGCCTGTAGATAAAGTAAAACCTAAAATGCTAAAAGTTATCTATAAGCTACATTTCAAACTCACTGTAAGCTATGCAGCAGTATAATACCTACATCTGTTTTTACTTTTTATTATAATTTTTTTCATTACAATCTATATGCTGCATGCCAAATCATTCTGATTACACAAGATTATTACTGTCTCAGGCCTGGCAGACATCTAATACTTAAAATCATCTTGAGGTTTTTCTTTTTTCCTTCATACAATTGCATTAACATATATTAAAGTAATAGAAAAATACTAAGAAATATTACAATGAAGCTGGGCTTGGTAGTGCACACTTGTAATCCCACTTGGGAGCTGAGACTGAAAGGACTGCAGATTCAAGGCTAGCCTCAGCTACTTAGGCCCTCCACAACTTAGTGAGACCCTGTTTCAAAAATAGGGCTGGGGGGATAGCTCAGAGGTAAAATGCCCCTGGGTTCAATCCCCAGTACTACAGAAAGAAAAAAAAAGAAAAGGGAAGGAAAGAAGGAAGGAAGGAAAAGAAATAAAAGAAGGAGGGAGGAGGAAGGGAAGGAAGGAGGGAGGGAGGCGGGAGGAAGGAGGGAGGGAGGCAAGAAATACTATAATGATGTACTTCAGTGACAAAAGTGTAGAAATCAGTAATTCAGAATGTGCAGGGATACTGGGCTGGTGGTGCGCACTTATAATCCCAGCATTTGGGAGGCGGAGAATGGAGGATCCCGCTTAAACTTAAAATTAGAAAACTTAAAAACTTAAAATTACACTTAGAAACTTAACATTATAACTTAACCTGTCATTTAGAGGAAAGTATCCTACTTAGCAAAACACAGATGGAAATCGCCTGTGGATATGTGAAAAGCCACTTTCTTCTAAAAGTTGAAAAATATGTCATAAAATTTAGGGGTCAGCCAGACGTGGTGGTATTTTTTACTTATAAAGAATAAAAAATAGGGCTGGGGTGTAGCTTGGAGATAGAATGCCCTTGGGTTCAACTCTCAATTCTGCAAAATAAAAATATATATATAAAATAATTTTTGATGGGTCAAAGAAAAATTAAATTGTGCACTGTTACATAACATTTATTAATAGTAAGGAGTCAGACAAAGCCTAACTTAGCAAGTCAGCTCTTGGCCTATGGTTACAGGGCCACTGTGAGGATCAAATAACCATAGGCGTGTGGTCTCTAGATCAGGTTATACTCAACCCAAGGAGAACTCTGCAGGGTGCCAAAGGGCTCTTGAATTCACATGCTAGATGTAATTCATCTCTCTCTGGGCTGTGAGTAAAATTGGAAGAAAAAACTATTTTTATAAGAAAATAAATATGGATATACTCAAGTAGGATTTCAAATACTTGTCATTTTAAGATAATGGAGTAACACATAAAAACTCAAACTTCTAGGGGCTGCTTTGGTGCCTATGTCTCCTAGGTAGAAATGACTTACCTTTATTTTTAGGGGTACACTTTGTGGAGAACACTATGTATAAAACTTTAAAATCTTAGATATTATGAAGCCTTTAATTTCTATCAGTATACATAATTTTTTTATGTTACTAGGGATTGGACCCAGGGGCTTTCTACACTGAGCTCCAGCCCTATTTTTTTTAATTTTGAAACAAGGTCTCATTATATTGCTGAGCCTGTCCTCAAATCTTCTAGTCCTCCCAAGTACTAGAAATTAGAGATATGTACTACCACACCAGTTTCTCATTAAGATATTTTAAATGGGATTGGGGAAGCTAAAAAATGATAGAAATTTGTGCCTAGCATGTGCAAGGCCCTAGGTTCAAGTCCCAGAAGCAATAACAAAAAAGGATATTTTAAGTGCTCATCACCATTTCTAATACACGCAGCAATTCAACAGACTTATCCCAGAACTTGAAAGTCTTATGTTGTCGAATGACACTGTGTCATCTTCAAGAGAATATAACGCTAATAATTTTATGACATTCAGTGAACACTGAAAATTCAACCCAAGAGAATGGGTTAGAAAACCTGAAGATGGGGAAGGGAACTGTTCCTAAAGCACCTGTTCAACTCTAAAACACTTCAATCTTAGGAAAGATGGTAAGACACATAAAAACAAGTCAATAAAGTTATTAAATAAATATTGCACTGTTCTGGGAATTAAAATGCAAAAAAATTGGATGAAATTTAAAAGACTGAAATTAAAAAAAACTGAGCTTATCTTTAGGAATGAGTAAGGTCGAGGACACCTAGAGGTGGAGGCCTAATTGTCTCTTTCTGCTGGCAACGGTTCTAATTACTTCAAGACTCCCCCGGTGACCTATAATAGTAGTCTAGTTAAGATGGACAACTACTTGGGATCTGGGATTCAGAAACCTGCAACTGTGCGACTCTGCATTAGACTCCAACCTCTCTGGGCTACTTTTCCTTTCCCTTCAGAAACTAACTTGACTCATACTCAGTACAAAGATAAACATCCGTCCTACATTCAAATTCCCATCAGTGGATCCAAATAAATGAGGTTTTACTATTAGTATTAATCTGTATAAAACATAATTTTTAAATAATCCCCTTTACTTTGTATATCTAGAATTTTTTAGGGAGGGGGGAGAATAAGTATTTTTATTCATACCAGTCTCCTGAAATTAACCTTTTCAGAAAAACATTGTAAGTGCTCAATACTTGAATCCAGCTGACAGTTTTAAAGATATCTAACTAAGTTGAAAATTCTGGTATTTGGAGTCAAATATAGTCAATTTCCCAAAGCTGATGATAGTGTAATAGTCATGTATATGGTCCAACAGCAGCCAGTGATCACAGTCTATAAAATATATTTACAGGAAAATACAAAAAACCCTATACTACTAAAATTTCTTTCTTTCTGTCACATGGTTCCTGGGAATAAGGTCTTGTATTAAATGGGGAAGATTTGGAAATCATACGTGCAGGCTCACATATACTGCACAGAAATATGTAGACGACCTCAGAGCAGGTACCATTTCAGACATGTTCAAACAACTCCTAGAAATGCTTAGTGCAGCCATTAGACCCTTAGAGGGCTGAAGAATAAAAACAGAAGCAGAGGAAAGAGAGATGAGGCAGCCAGGAACTGAGAGCCACACATATAGAAAGATTTTAATCTTGTTTTGTGACAGAGTTTAAGAGAATTTAATGAAGCTGCAAGAATGAAAAAATAGTAGTTTCTAGGAAAGAAAAGAAACATAAGCACCATTGCTTCTAATACCCATTAAGAGATTTATATTTAATTTAGGTATTTGTTCAATCCTGATTACAAAATCTGAGACATCACTACAAAACTATAGATCAAATCACTTATGAAAACATAATAATCCTCAACATATTGTCAACCATAAAAAAGAGTACATCGCAGCCAAGGTTGATTCTACACATGAATACCCACAAAAGACAGATAATCACAATCAAAAATCCAACACCCTTCAAGAAAATACACAAATAAGAAAAAGAACATCCTCAGCCTGATAAAGAGCATCTACAACACCCAAAGCTGACATGAGACTTAATGGTGAAAGACAAATACTTCCCCCTAGGACTAGAAATAAGACAAGGAAATTCTTTCTTGCCCTTTCTGCTCCAAGGCTGTTCTAGAAGTACTAGGAGGGGCAACTAAGACGAATCCAAATTATAAAGGAAGAGATTAAACTATCCCTGCTTATAGAAAACCTGATCTCATAGACATATAGAAAAAGTCTAAAGATACACACACACACACACACACACACACACACACACACACACACAAAACCCTACTAGATCTAAGTCTAGTAAGGTTGCAGGATACAAGATGAATATACAAAAATTAATACTTCTACACATCAGAATGAATAATCTAAAGATTATGTAAATACAGAACGAAACACAACCGGGCATGGTGGCACATACCTGTAATACCAGTACTTGGGAAGCTGAGACAGGAGGATCACAGGTTCACAACCAGTCTCAGCAACTTAGTGAGGCCCTCCACAACTCAGATCCTACTTTAAAATAAAAAATAAAATGGGGCTGGGGGTTTAGCTTAGAGGAAGAATGATCCTGGGTTGAATCCCCAATATCAAAAAGAGGAAGAAAAAATACTATGCAAAACTTATAAACTGACTACAATTTTGTTGAAAAAACTTGATGACTTAAATAATGATATTTCATGTTCATGGAATAAAGGAGATTACAGAAATGGCATTATTCTTCAAACTGATCTACAGTGAAGCTCTATCAAAATCCTAGTTTTCTTTTTGCAGAAAATGACAAGCCAGCTATAAAACTGACATGGAAATGCAAGAAATCCAGAATCGTCAAAACAATATGGAAAATACAAAGTTAGAGAACTCATATTTCTCAATTTCAAAACTTCCTACAAAGCTACAGTAATCAAGTGAGTAGAACAGTTGCAAAAGGATAAATAATTCAGTGGGAAAAGAACAGTCATTTCAAACAATGGTGTTGGGCCAATGGACACTCAACTGAATAAAGTTGGACTCCTCTATATGGTATTCAAAAATTAAAACAGATCAAAGATCTCATGGTAAAGGAGTAAACTACAAATCTCTTTAGAAGACTAGATATAAATCTTTTTGTTTTGTTTTTTGGTTTTTTGGGGGTTTTTTTGTTTTTTTTTGGTGGTACTGGGGGTGGAACCCAGAGGCTTTCTACCTCCGGGCTATACTCCCAGACCTTTTTTTATATTTTATTTGGAAACAGGGTCTCACTAAGTAGCTGAGGCTGGCTTCGCACCCCTGTGATCCTCCTGTCTCAGCCTCCCAAGTGTGGGGATTACAAGCCTGCGCACCACGCCTGCCACGCCCGGTGATAGATATAAATCTTTTAAGACCTTGGATTAGGTTATGGGTTTTTTTGTTGTTTTTGTTGTTTTGTTTTGTTTTGCTGGAACCCGGGGCATTCAACCTCTGAGCTATAGCCCCTCCCCTATTGTTTATTCTTTATTTTGAAACCGGGTCTCACTGAGTTGCAGAGGGCCTCACTAAGTAGCTGAGGCTGTCCAGGAACCATGATCCTCCAGTCTCAGCCTCCCGAATGCTGGGATTACAAGCATACACCACTATGCCCGGCTAGGCTATGTTTTAAGATATAGCAAAGTCACACACAAAAAAAACTTTTGTGGGGGAGGGGATGCTAGGGATCGAACCTAGTGGCACTCTCTCCGAGCTATACCACCAGCCTATTTTATTTTTTGTTTTGAAATAAGTTCTTAACTAAGTTTTTGTTGAAAGCCTTGCTAAATTGCTGGGGCTGTCATCAAACTTGGGATACACCTCTCTCAGCTTCCCGAGTACTGGGATTACAGGTATGCACTGTCATGCCCAGCTTGGACTTAAAAAACTTCTGCGCTTCAAATACATGATCAAAAAGTGAAGAGTGGGGCATGGTGGCGCACACTCGTAATCCCAGCATATGGGAGGCTAAGATAGAGGATCATGATTTGCAATTCGCGGACAGCCTCAGCTACTTAGTGAGGCCTTTGCAACGGAATGAGTGAGACGCTGTTCAAAATAAAAAATAGGGCTGGGGGGGGGGGCGGTGGTAAAACTCGGAGCTAGAATGCCCCTGGGTTCCATCCTCAGTACCGCAAAAAATTAATTAATTAGAGCCAGGGTCTCACAAAGTTGCTAAGGCTAGCTTCCAACATGTGATCCTCCTTTCTCAGCCTCTCAGGTACTGGGACAATAGGTGTGCATCACTACAACAAGCAATGCTGATCAACAGTCAGGGTGTGGTGCTCATGCCTGCAATCCCAGTACTTGGAAGGCTCAGAAACGAGAACTGCAGGTTCAAGGACAGCCTCAGCAATGTAGCAAGTTGTTTCAAAATAAAAAAGGGCTGAGGTATAGGTTGGGAGGTACAAGGGCACTAGGTCAAATCCCCAGTACTATAAAAAAGAGGAAAAAAAAAAGTGATTTACTCCCTGTAGCCCTTGCCCACTTTGGATTTCAATTTTTTTTTAAATGTAAAAAAATCTTTATATAGTACAGAGTACCAGCATCTTTATCAAGCTAAAATTTTAATTTTAAATAGCTTAATCAAGTATAATCTTTCTTTAAAATAAAAATTTATGGTCCAATGTCATAAATAGAGTTGCCTAAATCTGGTAGACAGACACTGTCATCTGCCATGGCTAAAAATAGTACCAGCCCACATGCCTTAAATGCAGAAGTCATCCTATTACACTTTGCATCAAACCAACTTCTTACTGATATTCTTATGTTCTTTCTCTCTTCCTTTTATAGCTTTAGTCCCAAATCAGTTTTAAAGTCTTTTGTCTGGAAGGAGCCGGTTGTACTGGCACCCGCTTGTAATCCCAATATTTCGGAGGCTGAGACAGGAGGATCGCACAGGTTGGCAGCCAGCCTCAGCTATTTAGTAAGGCTCTCAGCAACTTTGTGAGACCCTGTTTCCAAATAAAATATAAAATAGGTCTGGGAGTGTAGCCTAGAGGTAGAAAGCCCCTGGGTTCCACCTCGAGTACCACCCCAAAATAGAATAAAATTGAAATAGGTGAAATGAAGAATGATGCATGCCAGGGCGTGGTGACGCACGATTGTAATCCCTGCGCTTCAGAGGCGGAGACAGGAGGATTGCACAGGTTTGCAGCCAGCCTCGCTCGCTTAAGAGACCCTGCTTCAAAATTAAAAAAATAAAAAATAAAAAAAGAGGTCTGGGAGTGTAGCCCCAGAGGTAGAAGGGTTCCATCCCTAGTACCACCAAAAAAAAGCAAAAAATTAAAATAAAACATCAAAATGTCGTTTTTAGAAAATAATCCTCAGCAAAAACATCAAATCTAAAGATGCAAAGTTAAGTCAATGTCTTTATAAATAAACCCTACAACAAAGCTAGCTCTTACTATTCCTGAGAACATACGGCTTTTACAGTTAAAACTGATCCCGATACTGTGTATTTTCATTCACCTACACCTTTCATACATACTAAAATTAAAAGGAAGTTCGTGACTTTTTAAAAAATTACTTCAAGCTCTCTATTAATCCTCAGTTATTTATTAAAGTTAAATACTAGTCCCTGCACTCAAAAGTTGTATAGGAAAGCAAGTTCAGAAATAGCCCTTACTAGTTGGGTATGGTGGTGCACGCTTATAATCCCAGCATTCGGGAGACTGAGACTGGAGGATCATGGTTCATAGACAGCCTCAGTTACTTAGTGAGGCTCTCTGCAACTTAGTGAGACCCTGTTTCAAAATAAAGAATAAAAAATAGGGCAGGAGATGTAACTCGGAGGTTAAATGCCTCTGGTTCCATCCCCAGACCCGCAAAAAAAAAAGTAAAAAAAAAAAATTCCTTACTGTTTAACCCCTATTTTCCAACCTCACTCATCACCTAAGTTTCTTGTGGTATATAACAACACAAATCAACCACAGTACAAAATTGCAAATTTCCCTAGTAATGTAGAATTTCATGAGGTTATTGTTAGGAGTGATGCTAGTTTTAAAATACAACTATCTAACCTTAAAAGATTAAGAGATGCCTTTAGGAAGCGGGGTGTGGTGGTGGTGCACACCTGTAATCTCAGTATTTGGTGGGGGCGCTGAGACAAGGAAGGTTTGAAGCCAGCCTCAGCAACCTGGCAAGGCCTTCTGCAACTTAGTGAAACCTGAGTTCATCTTTCTTCCCATCCCATCCCATCCCATCCCACCCCTGCCCTGCCCTGCCCTGCCCCCCCTCCCAAAAAAGCCCCTAGGAAAGTAAATAAAACTCCCTGAACATTTTTATAATGGTACTATTAACACAACTCACTGTGAAATTCAATCATTAATCATTTCATTTTGTGTTCCTATACAATCTTCTGGCAAAATTATACTCCTACAAACCCCCAAATCTGATTCATTCTAAGAATTCTGTTAGGAATAGACTATTCCCTGTTCCATTATTTGGTATGAAAGTTCACTAACTGATCTTTTTTCTTAAGCATCTTCAAGTAGGAAATGCCCAAATACATTACATGAAGGTGAAATCCAGCTATGGTTGTTTGTTGCCTTCTAAAGATAATATATACTTTTTAAAGCCAGAGAACAGTGAGAATCATACACATGTCTCACTTAAAATTAAAGTCACCAGCTTATTTAGTACATGTAGTTTTCATACAAAAACAAGGCAGAAAATAATTCTAACTTCCCACTTCATTTTGTGTGTGTTTGCTTTTGGTGATGCCAGGGATGGAACCCAGGGGCATTCTACCTCTGATCTACATCTCCAGCCCTATTACTTTTATTTTGAAGCAGGGTCTCACTAGATGTTGGTAAGTTTCACTCCTTGTGGAGGCGAACCTGCGATCCTCCTAAGTACTGGGACTGCGGCATGTGCCACCATGCCTGGCTTCCACTTCCAATTTTTCTAAACCAGAATAATTGTCCCTTCACAGGAAAATCTACACATTTAATTCCATTTTTTTAAGATAAAGCTTCTCTTTGTGTGGTACCATCAATCACTCTATCTGAACAAACTAACAATCTTTAGTTGTAAATGATAATTTAGGTGAAAAAAATGATTGTATAATCAAAGGGCAGTTTAATTCCTCAGATTCTTATGGAAAAAATCAGAATTTTAAGAAGGATATAGTATGAGAGTAGAAATTTCTAAATCTCAATATTCAATTCTTACAAATTTGTACTAAAATCATTAATACTTGATACTTTTTGGTCTTTAAGTTGGTTTGAGCTTCCAAAGTAAATGCTTATAAAGAATATATTTACCAGGCATGGTGGCACACACTTGTAATCCCAGCATTTGGGAGGCTGAGACAGGAGTTCATAGACAGCCTCAGCAACTTAGTGAGGCCCTCTGTAACTCAGTAAGGCCCTGTTTCAAAATAAAGAATAAAAAATAGGGCTGAGGGCATATAGCTCAGAGGTAGAATGCTCCTGGGTTCTATCCCCAGTACCAAAAAAAAAAAAAAAAAAAAAAAAAAAAAAACCAGAAAAGAATTAAGATGGCAGTAAGCAAGGCTTTAGTAAGACCCTGTTTCAAAATAACAAAAGAGGTCTAGGGGTGTAGGGGGTGTATCTCAGTGGTAGAACACCCCTGAATTTAATGCCCGGTATATCTCCCTACACATAAACACACAAAGATGGTAATACGGTTGTTACTTTAAGACAACACAACAGTGTGTTCATGTACATCACATCTTACACACATGCCTCAGTGATAAATTTGAAAGCCATGAAGCATGTGTTTGAAGTCATATAGTCATATACCCAATAATAAAATCAACCATATTCATGATAAAGCAAAGAAATAAAAAATTTGGAAGCAGAATACTGCTCCAAGGATGCAAAGAATAGCACTAGCTACATTAATAACATTTTTGTGTGTAGTACTGGAGTGGAACCCAGAGGCTTTCTACCTCCAGGCCATCCTCCCAGACCTATTTTATATTTTATTTGGAAACAGGATCTCACTAAGTTGCTGAGAGCCTCACTAAGTAGCTGAGGCTGGCTTTGAAACTGCAATCCTCCTGTCTCAGCCTCCCAAGAGCAGGGATTACAAGCGTAAGCCACCATGCCCGGCTATTAATAATATACTTTAGCCCGAATTCTACAAAGAAATGACCGAGTGAATTAAAAAAAAAAAAAAAAACTAGAGATACCTAGAGAACAGAATAAAAATTCTATTCAGTGGTTAAAATTTCCTCCTATATATAAGCATGTAATCGAATCCATAAATATTACTAAGAAAAATTTTACCTTTAGGCACAGGGAATTTCCACTGAGCTTAATCTTTGAACAACACTAAACTACTAACCACACCTACCTCCTTTTATGGCTGGTGTGTCAGATGACTGACTATTACAGAGTGAGGACTATACAAAATTATGTATTTATACATACCATGTTCAATAGGATGCCAGTTAGGTTAAACATGAATAAACTATCAAAATATAGATCATTTAGCCGGGCGTGGTGGCGCATGCTTGTAATCCCCGCGCTTGGGAGGCAGAGACAGGAGGGTCACACAGGTTCAAAGCTGGCTTAGGAGACCCTGTTTCCAAAATAAAAATGTAAAAATAGGTCTGAGAGTGTAGCCCGGAGGTAGAAGGGCTTCCAGGAACCCCAGTACCACCAAAAAAAAAAAAAAAAAAATTCAACTTTTATATTTTCAATCTTTGGTTGTTCGAGTACAATCACACATTGTAAAATAAAAAGGCCTCATGGCACCAGCTGTTGGTCCTTCTCATTTTATTTCCTTATCTTTTTGTTTTTTTGCCTTTTTGTTTTGTTTTTTGGTGATAGTGGAGATTGAGCCCAGGGATAGTCTTACCTCCAAGCTACATTCCAGCCCTATTTATTAACTCATTCTTTTTTTTTAGATTATTTTAATTAATTATTTGACAGTACTGGGGATGAAACCTTGGCATTCTACTACCTCCACGCTACACTGCTATCCTTATTTTTAATTCTTTATTTTGAAACAAGGTATCATTAAATTGCAGAGGTCTTCCCTAAATATCTGAGGCTGCTGGTCACAAACCTGCAATCCTCCTGTCTCGGCCTCCCAAGTGCTGGAATTACAAGCGTACCACCACACCCGGCATTCATTTATTCATTTTGGAAACAGGGTCTTGCTAAATTGCTGAGGCTGGCCTCAAACCTGGTCTCAGCCTTCCAATTATTGATTGGGATTACAGGCCTGAGCCTCCATGCCCAGCTTCCTTATCTTTAAAATGAGAAAGTTGTGTGCATGTACATCATATGAGAATATACTGCATCAAATAAAAGTACTAAAAAATGAGGAAGTTGAGATAAATGACTATTAAAATGCCTTATTTGCAAATAGAATCTTAAAATCCTGAATTTATAAAGGTTGCTTAAGTTACTTAATTGCTCCTTGAAGAAAGGAGAAGGTAAGGAATCCCTTTTCTAATTTTTTTCTACTTGAAAAAAGATTTAAAATTTTTCCCAAAAAAGTACAGCAATCAAAAGGCCAAGAGTGAACCTAGCTGCACTCGTAGCTCTCAGCCTCCAACTTAATGAGAAACTGTACAGAACCAGTAAGAGACCCAGTAATGAAGCCACAATTTCTGCCTTCAAGAAATTTACAGGGTAGGAAAGAAGTCAACATACATATAAGTAACCGAAACGGAAGGCACAAAGTGAAAACAAGAGACGGCCGTTCTGAGGAGTGCTAACCACCCCTACCTGGGAAGGCTGGATCTTTGGTAATACTTCTTGAGCAAAATGAAATGGGAAGAAAGGCCATTCCAGGCAGAGGGAAACACAAGCAACCCAAGAGCAGGCATGTTTAAAGAAAAGACCCATCAACACCAAGTTCAGGATAGATAGTATAAATTTAAGCTGAAGAGTAAAAGAAAATTCCTTTAGTCCCACAACGAGAACTACACTTTGGGTGGCTGTGGCTGCGACGCAAGAGCTTTGGCAAACAGACCATTTAGGAGTCCTGGTAAAAACGAAGAGTAATCAGATTTGGTTAAATTTAAAAAAAAGTTAGTTCCACTATTGTTCCCAGTACTTATCCATAGATGACTACGTTTTCTATATATTTAAAAAAAAAAAAACTTGCACATGTACTTCTTTAATACAAACCTGACTCTTACTTAAAACTGACAAAACAGCTACCTGAAGAGTTAAAAACCATCAGATAACAAGGGCCTGGTGACACAACTCCTGTAAAACCATTACCTGGGAGGCTGAAACAGAAGGATTGCAGGTTTGAGGCCAGCTCCACTTACAGCAAGACTCTCAGCAACCTTGTGAGAGCCTATTTCAAAACAAAATTTTTTTTTATTGGTGCACCAATAAAAAAATTAAAAATAAAATAAAAAATAAAATTGGGCTGAGTGTACCTTGGAGGTAGACTGCCCCAGTACTTAAAAAAAAATCAGATGTACATATATAGTTTTTTATCTTAGTAATGGTTCCATGACAGATACTCTTATTAGTCACTCAAAATAATAATTTGTGCACTATTTTTTTTCTTTTGCAGTACTGGGGATTGAACGCAGGGATATTCTACCTCTGACTTTATTTTAAAACAGGGCCTCACTAAGTTGCAGAGGGCCTCATTAAGTAGCTGCAGCTGGCAGCAAACCTGTGATCCTCCTGTCTCAGCCTCCCAAGTACTGAAATTACAAGCACGCACCACCACGCCTGGCTATTTGTGCGCTATTTCTACAGAGCAGTTTTGCAATATGAACCAAGAGCCTAAATCCTATAACCCAACAACCCAGCAATTTGAAAATAATCATGACAGGAACAAGTATTTATATTCAATTATATTTATGTAGGTTTTAGGCTTTTCTTCCTTAATCTTCAGTTACTTTTCAAGTACTGAAATTACAGGTGTGCACCACCATGCCCAGCTTAGTCTTCAGTTCTTTGGATGCAAACTTCTTCAGTATTCATCTGGTTCACTTTGCATTCAATTCCTAATTCTTTATTATTAAACTGCCATTTGTTGGAATTTCAGAGATGTTCTACATCGCTTCAAATTGAAGTGTCTAAACCCAACTTGGCATCCTTTCTATTTTAACTCATTTCCACAAGCACTTGGCAATACTCCACTCTATTTGAAACTTCATGCTGCCCTTATGTCTCCTCCCCCTCCTCCTGCAAATCTATGTCAAACGTCAAATATTTCTTCCTTCAGTTTCTCAAATCTGTCACTTCCCTTTCATTATATTTCAGGCTAAATCCAAGCCTCTCTTTTTAAAATCTAGTTGCCTTAACTAGTATGCCTCTAGGTTTTTCTCCAATTTAACTTATATAACACCCCAAAGCAATCTTTCAAATTTGCTCTCATTTGTTATTGCTACTTTAAAACTTCCAAAGGCCTCTATTTACTTTTGGGTAAAATCCCAAATCTGACATCTTCTGCAATCTGGCTCAGAAAATCTTTTCATAAAATCAGAGAACTAAGCCAGGCATGGTGGCACTAGCTTGTAATCCAGTAACTTGGATTAGACAGGAGGATGCAGCTACTTAGTAAGGTCCTGTTTCAAAATAAAGGATAAAAAATAAGGCTGGGGTCTAGCTGGGAGGTAGAACGCCCCTAGATTCAATCCCCAGCACCATAAAAAAAAAAAAAAAGGCAAGAGAACCTCAAAACTGGAACCTTAAAACTGTGCAAATGATGCTGAAAAATTAAGTCTCTTCGCCTGGCCAAAATCAAAATACACTAGCACTGAAGTCTGAAATACTAGATCCAAGTTTCTCCAATTTGCCTGATTAAAAAGAAATTACATCAGAAAGCCTAATGCAGAGATTTGACAGGTCCCTAAAAACTTGATTTGGTAGGTTAGGATAGCAGGAATCTATTTTTTAAAAGCACTAGATGATCTTCATTCACAGAAGTTTGAGGAAACCTGACCTAGATCTTCCAAATTGTCTATATTCTTTGACTACACCAATCTTTTCAACTACTGTCCTATATATTGTTCTATCCAGAAAATTCTAGTCACTGCCTTCATTATGTCTTTTTAATGGTTACATCATTCTTCCACCCAACTCACCCACACCCTCAAGCCCACACACACATCCTTTGACTATCTTAATCCAAGTGTTTTAACATAACCCTAGTAATCAAGTACATCACGAGTATTCTGCTAATATATGAAGAAAATATGAAGAATAAAGGAAAATAAATTGTTAATACAGCTGTTCAGTCTAAAAGATCATCTTAATTACCAGTTAATTAGAAAAAATAATCTTGGTACTTGGGAGACAGAGCCGAGAGAATCTTGGGTTCAAAGACAGCCTCAGCAATTCAGGCCCTCTGCTCAGAGGTATAACCCACTTGGGTTCAATCCCCAATACCACAGAACTAAACACACAAGGGGAAAAAACTTTTTAAACACTGAAATCAGAAAATTCCTCACTGCTGTTATACTTAGGGGTTGGAGGAAAAGAATGCAAAACCAGAGAAAGAAATTGGGACTTTACCATATTTTAAAAATTTACCTTGAGCCTAAAGTTTATTGTCACATATTTAAAAAAAAAAAAAAAAAAACTCTGCCCATGGCAGCTCTGGCAAGTCAGTGACCTCCAATTTAAATTTTACTCTATAATGTACATTAATTAAAATTAGCTCCTGATAAAGAAACCACTGCATCAAAAATAGGAAAAGTTGGTTGTATCAAACAAAACAGCTAAAAACAGGTACTAAAAAAACATTGGGCCATTACACTTACACACAAATGAGGCTCCCCAGAGACAAAATTAGTCCCCAAAGTAAATTTTTTAATTTGATGCCTAAAAATAATTAAACAGATTTGTGGCAAAATACGAACTACGGTGAATCTTAATTTCTTCTATCCGAAACATACTCAAGTTATTTTGACAAGAATTTATGATGCTTTAAAATGGTCTAAAATTTAAATTATCAATATAGAGGCTTAAAAGCTGCAGAAGAGGTCCTAATGTGAATTTTCATCTATTTTTAAAGTGTGCATTTAATTATTATCTAGCATTTTTAATAATAAAAACTAATTTATCAATTCATCTTTCACTTTTAGCACTAATACCCTGAAGGATAAAGAAATAAACATTATTCTTTTCATCGCGTTCACATGTTTAAAAAAACCCCACAAAGGTAAAAACTCAAAACTGCACTGTTTTCTATTTTTCACCTCAAACACAAAACCTTTTCATTGTGTCGATATGAGCTCCATTTTAAATTCACCCTTTCCCTACATTTCCTTATTGAAAAATTTTCTAAAAGAACATTGTGAATATTACTGTAATTAGCTCTAGAGACTGCTTTTAGAACATGCCTCCCATTCTACTAACAGTTCTGTTCTAAAAGGAAATAACACTTAAAAAGAACTATAAGACTTAATTGTTGCCAGGGGGGAAAAAAACTTGTTTGTGTGAACCGTCATTTTGGGATACTTAAAAATAGTTGTAATCATCTTAAGACAATTTTAAGTGGTCAAATATATAGCCTACCTACCTTTTTTAATGGCATATAACTCTCTTAAAATATGGTTAAAATATTCATTGCTGTGAACATTTTACCACTTACAAGCTTAAATTCTTACACAATGATCCACTGAGATTTGAAAGGATCTGGGCTTTCAAGGGGGAGGAAAGGGATCAAGATCACTGATTGGCTATTACAAGGACAAAGGTTAGCAATTTAAATATAGACATACATTTTAACACTGTGTATATCTGATTTCAAGATACACAAAAATATATTACAAGCAGTTGGTAATAATTTTAAAGGTTCATGTCAGATATCCAAAGAGAATGTATTACAAACGCAGTTATCTGGCCATCTACAAGCCTTTCGATAGAATTTCAACGACACCAAGTAAGCATCTCTAAAATAGTCACACACAAAAATGTGTCGTCATGGAATTCAAAGAAAATTATGTATTAATTATACCAGAATGACCAACAAGTGAAATCTGTTAGACTGTGTACAACTTGCAAGATTAAAGGCTAAACGACAGGACTGAAAAGACTAAAACAAACACCAGCGAAACAGAACAGGCATGGCATTTTCTAGTACACAAGCAACTGTTAAAAAAAAAAAAAAAAAAAAACGAGACAGCTGCTTTAATCCTTTTGCCCTAATCATTCACAGGCTTCACTTTCAATCCCAAATATACCTAAATTGCAAAGCTTATTCACAAAAATATATTACTGGTTACATATAAAAACTGAATAGATTAGAAAGCAAATATACCCTTGTCTTTCCAATTTTTCTTCTGACCATCCATCTCTTGTCACGATCTGCCCTCCAGCTGCAATTATCAATTATGCATACCAACAGAAAAGCCGTAACTGCAAAAATCTCCCTGAGACATGAAATACCCGTTTCCTCAACCAAGTCTGCAGTCTCCTCCGCTGCACAACTGCAGCAGGGCTGAAGTCACCTGACGTCTTCTGGGTGTGGAGCGTCTGACGCAGTGCAATCTGTAACTAGGCTACTAATACTCAGGCACTAATGCCTTCGTTCTATCTGTTTATTCTAGTCATTTGCTTGTTGCTCATACCAAACGGGGTTGCACTTGCAGGGGAAGGAGCAACCTCTCCAAAGAAAGGAGAAAGAGGGTTGTTCTTTTAACAAAGTAACCACTGAATAGGCTTAAAATGCATGTAAAACCATATGCAGGGCTTTTTCTTTTTTTTTGACACATGATTGAATTAGGCTTTTAGTTTAGTTTCATTTGAAACTCTGAAATCAATTACACACTAAGGTATAAAATTGAACCTGGGAAATGCTTAGTCTCTTCTTTCTTCAAATTTTATTAAGGCTTAAAAATTTTGCACCCTTATAAGTATATAAGCAAGAATCAAAGCAAATTAGTGTTTACTAAATGTATATTACTTCCACAGAAAATTTTCATTTTCAGGATTCTAAGCTTTCTAATCTCTATTTTTACTGTACTATGGAAGGCCAGACACAAATATATACTTAATTTTCACCTACTCCAATTCTTCTTCTTCTTTTTTTTTCTTAGTATTGGGGATTAAGCCCAGGGGCATTCTACCTTGGAGCTATACCCCCAGCCTTGTATGTGTTTTTTTAATTCTTTATTTTGAAACAGGGTCTCATTAAATTGAAAAGGACCCCACTAAGTAGCTGAGGCTGGCCACAAACCTGCAATCCTGTTTCAGCCTCCCAAGAACTGGGATTACAAGCATGCACCATCATGCCTGGCTCTACTCCAAACTTCTGATAAACATTATTTTAGATGCCACTGTAGACACTTTAATTAAAGAACCTTATCTAAGGGAGCAATATTCATATACCAATCATTATTTGCCTTGGATATGAAAATGAACAAAATTTTATGAACATAATAACTTTACAGCATTTCTAAAATTTGTTTCAATTTTATAATTACATTCATTCTAATGTCCCATGACTATTTTACCTAATGCTAATATCTGCCTGAGCAGAAAAGGTAAAATATATGACAAATCAGCTAAAATATTCTGAAATGCATATGAAATATTTTAAGATATGTAAACTATGAATAAATATATGCATATCTTATGAAAATAACTACACTGAAAAGGGGACATTATCTGTAACTTGCTAGTAAAACTGTGGGTTGCAAAACCTCGCAAAATCCTTGTGTGAGAAGTGGCCTGCATACCAGGGACTCATTTATTTTCTACCAATAGTTCTAACTCCAATTACAAATAAAGGAAAGCCATTTAAAAAGACAGTCCAGTATTCCTAGTTCAATAGTTCATATTTAACTTAAAACTTTATTCACCAGACCCTTGCACAATGTGATATTTGAGAACCCTGTCACCAAGTCTTGCCATGTGTGAAAATGTGGCCTCCTCAAGTAACAGTTTAGAATCCTGAACTACTGAGTAAGTACAAAATACTTCTTTTTCTAGTAAGGAGTCCCTTCCTTAACACTCAAGGCCAGGGGCTGTGGTATAGTTCCATAGTATGGCACTTGCCTAGCATAATGAAGGTCCTGGGTTCAATCCCCAGCACTGCAAAAGAACAAAAACATGAAGGCCAATAAACACTTAGTATGAGAATGAGGTACTCAAAAACTGCATTCAAATACTATTTTTAGCCTGGCGTGGTGGTGCATGCTTTTAATTCCAGTATTGGGAGCCAGAGACAGAGGATCAGAGGTTTGAGGACAGCCTCAGCAAGTAGTGAGGCTCTCATCAACCTTGCAAGACTCTGTCTCAAAAATAAAAGTAAAATAGGGCTGGGATGTAGCTCAAAGGTAAATGCCTCTGGGTCCAATCCCTACTACCACAAAACAGACAAACAAAAATACCTATGTCCAAGTTAAAATTAACAGATTTCTTGAGATAAGGATATTTAGTATGTATACTACTTTACCATCTTTTGTGGTACTTAATCTTTTTAAAGCCTGAGTGGCAAGAATGTTATAATAATACATAGTCACTTCTATAAACATTAAACTACTTAATAGTGACCCACACAGATTAAAAAGTTAAAATAGGAGGCCTTAAATTCAGTAAGCATTTCTAACCCTGCATAGTGATTATCTAATTTTTACTTTTATGGTATTTGCAATTCAGGGCACTAAGTGTACAGAGAAACAGTGGACATAAATCTGTCAAAAAGTTTATCTGTATTTTTTCTTAAAAAATGAAAACTTCTTTCAAGGCCAACTTTTAAATATAGCACCCATGTCCCAACTTGCAAAACAGCACTTTGATTATTTGAGACAGAACCCTATTTTCCCTTTAAAATAAAGGTTCACAAACAAGGAGTCACAGAAGACTCCTTTACTTTTAATGCAAGTAAATAAAACTGTTGTCTGAATCCTCAGTCCTGCTGCATACTGGAAGAAAATAATGGGGGAAGAGTCTTCTCCTTCTCATCTGAAAATAAGCCTTGCACAGAACTTTCCAAATAAAGTTCCTCTTTCGTTGTTTCCCATCAAGGTCCACATCCCCAGTGCCTGCCCCTGCATGACAAAAACTAGAGGAAGGCCTCCGTTCCCACCTCCTTTCCAAAGGATACTACTATGAAAGTAAAACTGCCTGTTTCTCTTCTCATATCTCAAATCAAAATGTTCATTTTCGAGCCGGGCGTGGTGGCGCACGCTTGTAATCCCAGCGCTTAGGAGGCGGAGACAGGAGGATCGCACAGGTTCGAAGCCAGCCTTGCTGGCTTAAGAGACCCTGTTTCCAAATTTTAAAAAGTATAAAAAATAGGTCTGGGAGTGTAGCCCAGGGGTAGAAGGGCTTCCAGGAATCCCAGTACCACCAAAAAAAAAAAAAGTTCATTTTCTAACTTGTGCTTACCTCAAGCTGGAAATTTTATGATCAAAGCTAAAAAATTCTTGCTATAACACTTCTTGGTAATGCATGTGTGGTTGTGTTTTTAGCTTATATCTACTTGACAGAATTTCAAAGAGTAATGCATTTTACCACAGGTAGAAGTAAATAATCCGTATGTCCCCATCTAGCTCTCCTCATCTTTTTTCCATTTCTTTCCTTCCTTTACTTCTCAACCTAAGAAAAATTCAAATTTTTGTTTTTGTTTTCTTTACAATGTTTAAAGAGAAGAGTAATAAGGTAGAAAGGCTGGGCATGGTGGCACATGCTTGTAATCCCAGTACTTGGGAGGCTGAAGACAGGAACACTGCAGGTTGGAGGCCAGCCGTAGCAACTTAGTGAAGCCCTCTGCAACTTAGTGAGACCCTGTTTCAAAATAAAATACAGGGCTGGAGGTGTAATTTAGAGGTAGAATCCCCTGGGTTCAATCTCCAGCACCACAAAAAAAAAAAAGCTATACCCTAAGTTAGAAACTGTTTTGTATACTATTCTTGAGAGATAAAATACTTATTTCTACTTATATCCATAAAGTATAAAAGTCATTTTTATTAACATGAAAATATTTTGGCTCCAGTTATTTAAGACTCATTTTAAAATAGAATTATTCTGAGCTACACACAGAGATACAAAATTAAACATACTCCGTTACTGAGAGGTATTATACACTTAAAAAAAAAATCCTACCATATGCTGTAATATTGCCCTCTATGGACTAAAGTACAGCACTTCAGCATTACTCAACTGAATCTTAAGAAATGAAGAAAGACTAATCCACAAAACACTTTAATGTGGCAAAATACTGAGCAGTTCTGAAGTCTATTAATAATATTTTACCAGCTACTAAATACTTAAATCTATAGAGAAGCTAGGCGTGGTGGCACATGCTTGGAATTCCAGTACTGGGAAGGAGAAACAAGAGAATCCCAAGTTTGAGGACAGACTCAATAACCTAGGGAGATCCTGTTTCAAACTAAACATTAAATCAGGCTCAGAGGTAGAATGCCCCTGGGCTTAATTTCCAGTACCAGAAAAAATAAAAATTAAAGAAATATATACAGAGAAAGCAACTGAAAGCGATACTATTCCATGATAACTAAATAAATGCTGATTTATATTATTAATCTAAAATAAATGCACAGCTGGGTATTGAGGCACACACTTGTAATCCCAGTAGTTGGGAGGCTGAGGCAGGAGGATTACAGTTCATGGACAGTCTCAGCTACTTGGTGAGGCCCTCTGCAATTTAGTGAGAACTTGTTTCAAATTAAAGAATAAAAAATAGAACTGGGGGTGTAGCAGAGTTTAAAATGCCCCTAGGTTCCATAACCAGTATTAAAATAAATAAATAAATAAATAAATAAATAAATAAAATAGCAGATATTCCTAAAGGCCCAAAGTACTTCTAAAGATAGAATTCAAAAATTCTCACATTAGGCTCAAATTTTTTTAATACTTTTTAAAGTTTTCATTAAAATACACAGGTTTGGGTCCTTTCAAAATGTTTATAATATCATGATTCAAGAATGTATGCTTGTACTCCCAGCATTTGGGAGGCCGAGACCAGGAAGATCGTGGTTCACGGACAGTCTCAGCTACTTAGCAAGGCCCTTTGCAACTCAGTGAGACCCTGTTTCAAAAAAAATTTTTTTAAAGACTAAAAAATAGAGCTGTGGTATAGCTTGGAGGTACAATGCCCCTGGGGTTCTATCCCAGTACCGCAAAAAAAAAAAAAAAAAAAAAAAAAAAAATGTGTTCAGCCAGGCATGGTGGCACAAGTGTTTTTGGGAGGCTGAGAAAGGAAAATCACGGTTCAGGACAGTCTCAGCTACTTAGTGAAGAAGCCCTTTGCAACTCAGTGAGACCCTGTTTCAAAATAAAGAATAAAAAATAGGACTGTGGTGTAGCTCAGAGGTAGAATGGCCCTGGGTTCCACTCCCAGTACCAGAAAAAAAAATTATCTATAAAATCATTTTTAAAGTCAGTGAGCTGGGTGTGGTGGCGCGCACATGCTAGTAATCCCAGCATTCAGGAGGCTGAGACCGAAGGATTGTGGTTTGCAGACAGCCTCAGCTACTTAGTGAGGCCCTCCACAACTTAGTGAGACCCAGTTTCAAAATAAAGAATAAAAAATAGGGCTGGGGGTGTAGTTCGGAGGTCGAATGTCCCTGGGTTCCATCCCCAGGCCCATAAGAAATAAAAAAAGTAAAGTCAGTAAATGTGAAACACATTCATAGCTCACATTCATGTCCAACTGAATTACTCCATATGGCTAATTAATCAGTATTCCACAGATCTGTTTTTCTACCAGCAACACTAGATGGCACCAACATCCACAGGACAAGCAATCTAGCAAAGACTAATCTCAATCTTTCTGGCATTTTAATGGGATCGCTGCCCAGCACTAGGAAAGTAGATCAGAGGATGATGGCATGGCAAACAAATACATCAGCAAAGGGGCACTTGAGATCAAATGGTCTCTAGGCAGAACCCCAAATCCATTTTAAATAAACCAGAATTAAATTTAAAAATAAAAACTAATCCAGGCATGGTGAAGTATGCTTGTAATCCCAGCATTCAGAAGGCTGAGACAGGAGGATCACAGTTTGCATACAACCTCAGCTACTTAGGCCCTTTGCAACTCGGTGAGACCCTGTTTCAAAAATAAAGACTAGTGGACGTGGTGGCGCATGCTTGTAATCCGTGCTTGGGAGGCGGAGACAGGAGGATCTTGCTGGTTCAAAGCCAGAAGCCAGCCATGCTGGCTTAAGAGACCCTGTTTCCAAATAAAAAAGTATAAAATAAGTCTGGGAGTGTAGCCCAGAGGTAGAAGGGTTCCCAGGAACACCAGTACCACAAAAAAAAAAAAAAAAAAAAAAGACTAAAAAATAGGGCTGGGAGTATAGCTCTGAGGTAGAATGCCCCTGGGTTCCATCCCCAGTACCACAATCAATCAAGCAATCAATCAATCAATAAAATTCAAACTACAAGTAAGTAAATAAAGATTCTCCTTTGTAAGTGAAAATATCCACCAAAATAAAAACCTTTAGGCAAGATGACCATGCTGGCACGTGTCTATCTCAGTACTTGGAGAGGCAGAGACAGAAGGATCACAGGTTAAAGGCTGGCCTCAGCTACTAAGTGAAGCCCTCCGCAATTTAGTGAGGCCTTGTTTCAAAATAAAGAATAGGGCTGAGGGTGTAGCTTAGAGATAGAATACCCCTGGGTTCAATCCCCAGTACTGCAAAAAAAAAAAAAAAAAAGTAAAAACAGGCTAGAGATGTAGCTCAGAGATAAAGACCTCTGGGCTCAATTCCAGTACTACAAAATAACAAAATAATTATATATACTTGTAAAGCATAAAGAAATGGAACCACTTAAAGTAAGTTTTGGGTTTTGGGGTTTTTTTTTTGTTTTGTTTTGTTTTTGTTTTTTTTTTTTTTGGTGGTACTGGGGTTCCTGGAAATCCTTCTACCTCCGGGCTGCACTCCCAGACCTTTTTTTTTTTTTTTTTTTTTTTTTTAATTCGGAAACAAGGTCTCTTAAACCAGCAAAGCTATCTTCGAACCTGCAGGATCCTCCTAGGAGTCTCTGCCTCCCAAGCGTGGGAATTACAGGCGTGCGCCACCATGCCCAGTTTAAAGTAAGTTATTTTATACCGCTTGATTAATCCTGAAAATCACACACTTTGTATAATCAATAATTAAATTTGTGATTGACTTACCAAGAGTTCCAAAAGTTCACCAAGACACAATCTGTATTTTGATTATGAACTAAAATATTCTGTGCGTTAGTGAAAAAAATCAACCAACTGACAAATACGCATTAAGCACTCTTAAGTTGAAACCTCGATCGTCTAGACAGAAGACATCACATTTCTTTACCAATGTCCTACCAGCAACATAACAGTCACCAGCTAGTCAGCTAGCCACCACAGCAGGGCATTCAGTCTTCACAGAGCAGCAACAAATGTTTACCTGAGTTCAGATATCTCAACATATGCAAGAACACATGAGAAAATGTATTTTCCCCACCAAAATAGAGGGAAAAAACCCTTAAAATGGACAGCAAGCCAGGGATGGTGGCATGTGCTTGTAATCCCAGTACTTGGGAGGCTGAGACAGAAGGACCAAACACTCAAGGCCAGCCTCAGCTACTTAAGCCCTCTACAACTTAGTGAGACTCCGTTTCAAAATAAAGAATAAAAAATAAGGCTGGGGGTGGGGGGTAATAGCTCAGAGGTAGAATGTCCCTGGGTTCAATCCCCAGTACTTCAGTAGCCTTAATCTACACTTTCAGGAAAAATAGGAAATGCCTGTATCTATTATAAGGCATATTACAATGTTTAGCTACATTTGTCTCCACCAGCTCAAAGTTATGGGAGGGGAAGATGTTGTCTTCATTTTCATCTCCCCTCCCCCAAAATCTAGCATAGTGCTTGAAATAAGCATCCTAAAGCAAACTACTTACCTGCTTTAACAGATGCCTATAATTAAGTTATGGAAGCTGAGTGTGGTGGCACACACTTGTAATACCAGCATTCAGGAGGCTGAAAACAGAGGATCACAGTTTGTGGACAGCCTCAGGTACTTAGGCCCTCAGCAACTTGGTGAGACCTTGTTTCAAAATAAAGAATAAAAAATAGGGCTGGGAGTATAGCTTGGAGGTAGATGCCTAGGGTTCAACCCCCAGCACCGCAAATTATTATTATTTAGTAATAATAATATAGAAATTATGTTTTGTAAAAGCCTATTGTTCCCATGTTTTCCTATTATAGAAAACTCATTGAGCAAGATACTTGTCAGTGGTAAATGGTACAGAACATGTCACCCATACTGCTTTTATTACTACACTACTACACCAATACTAAGTTTTATTTCCCATGACTTGCAGAATACACACATTTGGTGCATCCAAATAATTTTTGTATGCCCTAGTGAGCTACCGTGACAGTTAATATCAAAAGAAGATTGAACAATGAAAAGTAGGTGTCTAGGAGATGAAAATGTTTATTATCCTGTGTAGTCATTACACATTGTATTTATTTACCAAATGTTCACTTTACCTAATAAACATAAACAAGAATGTGCCAATTAGTTTTCAAATGTGTATGTGTGTGTGTGTGAGAAAACTTAGTGAGGCCCTCTACAACTCAGTGAGACCTATTTCAAAATAAAGAATAAAAAGTAGGACTGGGGGTATAGTTCAGAGGTAGAATGCCCCTAGGTTCCATTTCCAGTACTAAAAAAAAAAAAAAAAAAAAAAGTCATGAATAATTTTCTCAGAAGTCATTAGAGAACTGTTTGCTTAAAAAAAAAAAAAAAAAGCCGGGCGTGGTGGCGCACGCTTGTAATCCCCGCGCTTGGGAGGCAGAGACAGGAGGAGGATCGCACAGGTTCGAAGCCAGCCCCGCCCGCTGGCTTAGGAGACCCTGTTTCCAAATTTAAAAAAAGTATAAAAAATAGGTCTGGGAGTGTAGCCCGGAGGTAGAAGGGCTTCCAGGAACCCCAGTACCACCAAAAAAAAAAAAAAAAAAAAATGCCCAAGAAATGAACTAAAAACACCTCTCAGAAGAAATACAAATGACCAATAAATACGAAAAAATGTTCAACATCATTAGCAATCAGGGAAATGCAAAACAAAACTACCCTTAGATTCCACCTAAGCCAATTAAAATGGCAAACGTCAAGAATACAAAATACTTACTTGGGAGGCTGAGATCAGAGGATCCTAAGTTCCCAGCCAACCTCAGCAACTTAGCAAGACCTTGTTTTCAAATAAAAAATAAAACAGGGCTGGGGCTGGGGGGTGCAACTCAGAGGTAAAATGTCCCTGGGTTCAATCACCAATACCACCAAAAAAAACAAAAAACAAAAAACAGCATGAACAAAACTAAATGCTGGCAAGGATGTGGGAAATATGAGCTCTTATACATGTTGTTGGGATTATAAATGAGTATAATCACTATAAAGATCAGTATAACATTTCCTCAAAGGACTAGGAATGGAACCACCATAGAACCCAGCTATACCACTCCTCAGTATCTTTCCAAAAGAATTACAATACTATAGTGATGCATGCATGCCCATGCTTATAGCAGCATAATTCACAGTAACCAAATTATGGAACCAACCCAAGCATCTCAAAAGATGACTAAAAATGTGGTATATAAAAACACAATGGAATATTACTCAGCTATAAAGAACAAAATTGTGTCATCTGCAGGAAAATAAATGGAACTAGAGAATACTGTGCTACATGGCATCACAGGCAGTCTGGGAAGCTAGAACAAAAGTGGGAAACATAAGGGACTTCCGGCTTCCCCCCACGTAGCACTGCTCGGCCTGCAGGTCTGTATAGAGCTGCGGACACGGGTCTCTGTTCCGCAGGATGGGGTTTGTTAAAGTTGTCAAGAACAAGGCCTACTTTAAGAGATATCAAGTATAATTTGGAAGAAAACGAAAGGGCAAAACTGATTACTATGCTCGGTGATCCAGGACAAAAGTACAACACACCCAAATACAATATGATAGTTTGTGTAACCAACAGGGATGTTTGTCAGATTGCGTATGCCCACAGAGAAGGGGATATGATAGTCTGCGCAGCATATGCACATGAACTACCAAAACCGCCCTAACAAATTATGCTGCAGCATACTGTGCTGGCCTGCAGGCTTCTCAATAGGTTTGGCATGGACAAGGTCTATGAAGGCCAAGTGGAGGTGACTGGAGATGAATACAACGTGGAAAGCATTGACGGTCAACCTGGTGCCTTCACCTGTTTGGTGCAGGCCTTGCCAGAACTACAACTGGCAATAACGTTTTTGGGGCCTGAGGCTTATCTATCCCTCATAGTACCAAACGATTCCCTGGTTCTGATTCTGAAAGCAAGGAATTCAACGTTGAAGTACATTGAAAACACATCATGAGTCAGAATGCTGCAGATCGTATGTGCTAACAGATGATGAAGATGCTTACAAGCAAGTTTTCTCAGTACATAAAGAACAATGTTACTCCAGACATGATGGAGGAGATGTATAAGAAAGCTCATTCTGCTGTACAAGAACACCCAGTCTATGAGAAGAACCCAAGAAAGAAGTTAAAAAGAAGAGGTGGAATCATCCCAAAATGTCTCTTGCTCAGAAGACTGGGTAGCTCAAAAGAAGGCAAGCTCAGGAGTAGGTTGTGGAGAGCCAAACCAAACAAAAATTTTCTATGAAGATTTTTCAGATACAGACAATAAACTTATTTAATTGACCAAGCAGGGAAAAAGGGACTTCAGGCAAATTAAGAGAGAAAACAGCGCAATAGTGGAAGGAGGTGGGAAGCAGAAAAATGAGGCTTGAGAAAGGAAGTCGTATAATGCTATGTCCGTATGTGACGGTATAGGGGTTTTTTGGGGCAGTAATGGCGTTTGAACCCAGGGGCATTCTGCCTCCGAGCTACACCCCCGGCCTTTTTATTTTTGGTTTTGAAACGGTGTTTCACTAAATTGCTGAGGCTGGCAGCGAACCTTCAATCCTCCTGTCTCAGCCTCCCACGTGTTGGATTATAGGCATGTGCCATCATGCCTGTTTATATTTTCTTCAGACATCTCAACTAAGCCCTCAAAAGCAATGCTCCCTGCTCTTTCCTTAATTCTCAACTATTAGGCTACAGTTTACCAAAACCAATTCAAGAAACAGGTGACTCCTGAAATACTGAAATTCCTGGGGGCTTCCACCTACCAGAGAACCTAGCTTTAGGTCTGGGGGTATGGGGGCAGTGCTGGGTGTAGGGAGAGGCTTTGCACTGCTCATATCCCTATTTCTCCCTGGTCTTTATCCACATCACCATGTTACTCTGGGCTTCTTAGACTCACCTTTCTACTGATCCCCACCAAGTCATTTCTGCACTGTTTTTGTTGTTTTGTTTGAACCCAGGGGCATTCTACCTCCTCCTCTTCCAGCCTCCCAAATTCTGGGATTACAAGCATGCATTGTGCCCAGCTTTCTGTGCTGTTTGAAGCCCCATCCCACCATGAGCCAGCTCTAATGCTCAGCTGTTTTACTAAAAGTATTTCTGTCACTCCCTCACCTTCCTAAACCCTGGTTCTTCTTTGAGGATATTGCCTTCCCTGTAGAAACATTCTAAAGGAAGCTGCTCACTCTCCTATGCTTACAAATCCTGGAGACATGTGTGTCCGTCCCCTCTGCTCTCCAATGCTGCTTCCAGACTCCTATCCAGAGGCCATGGCTATGCAGCTCCGCCATTCTCTATTCTTCCTTATTGCTTGTATCTACTATCCTATCAGTTGCCTCACTGCCATCTACAGAAAACTCATGTCCCTATTTCCCAATCTCCACCTGAAGACCTGTCATCAGCCTAGTACTTTAGTGTCGTTTAAAATGCAATTCAACCTCTTGGCCTCAAAGTTTACTTAATACACCTCCAGCAACCTTCACCCAACTTGACTGTATGCCTTTCCTTGTGGGCAAATCTTGGCCATTTATCATCAGCCTGAACTGCTATTGCTCTGAAATTCTAGATTCAACATCCAACACACCCACCTACCAACTCAAACACACAATCCTATTTTGACAACACACTGACAGTCACATTTTTATTCCTACCACTTTGGTCTTAGACCTAATTTGGAACCTCAAACTCACTTTCTATTCTCCTGTCAATGCCCTCTTTTCTTCACTTTCTCAACAGTCCACTACTCTCTTGATATCAACCTCTCCTCTCCTGACTCATTGTCCTTCCACTGGGCCCACTTTACAAATGCAACCTTAAAGCAACACCATCATTTGGTTTCTCTAAACTCACAAACCCAGAAAGCTTGGCACAGAAAAGAAGTGGCCCTCACCCTTCATGCCTGACTCTTAATGCACTGCCTTGGTTTCTCTCGTCAGAAAGTATTTCCCGAGTATTCCACCCAAGCCTGTTCCAGGTCATTCTCAACAAATGACCTAACTGACTACTTTAAACAATCAATGTAAGCGGGTGTAGTGGCACATGCTTGTAATACCAGTACTTAGGAAGCTGAGACAGAAGGATTGCAGGTTTGCAGTCTCAGCTACTAGTGAGGACCTCTACAACTTATTGAGACCCTGTTTCAAATTAAAAAATAAAAAACAGGGCAGAGGGTGTAGCTCAGAGTTGGTTCAGTCCCTGGTTCTATAAAAATAAATAAACAACATTAACCATTAAACAATTCTCTCAATTTCCAGCCACAATTCTTGGCAGTAGCAATACCTGTATTTTCCTTTCCATTCACTACAAGCAGTATCCTTCTTCCTCTGTTAAAGCTAATTCCTCCATCTGAACTCCAGAGCTCATCCCATCCCCTCTAGATATTCTACCAGCACCTAGGATCAGATTTTCCTAACAACAACAACAACAACAACAACAAAACACTTCCTAAAGCTCATTCCCTCGCTCTCCTGCTGGCTAAAACAGTTTCCTCCATGCTCCCAAATCTAAGTTGTCAACAGTCTCTAGTGTTTGTCCTGTTCACTCAACCCTGCCCTTGCCAGCTCACATCGTTTGCTGTTGTAATGCCAACATGTTCCCAAACGTCCAACCCTTATCTTAATCGAAGTCTTATTTGATAATGTTGACTATGTTAGAGTTAGTACTTGATAATGCTGGCCATGTGTTTCACCTTTAAATCTTTCTTTTCTCGGTTCTTCCAAGTTGGTTTCTGTGGCTTTCATTTCTATCACCAAGCCCATGGCAATACGTATAATACCCATAATTTCTGGGGTCTCTCATAGGTACCTCAATACTAACATTCAAAGCCAAATACCACCATATTCAAAAGGGAATTTTATCTTCTCCTTAAACCCACTTTATCTTACCTACCTGTTTCTCATATTGCTGTCTATATAGGCACATGCCAGGAACCCAGAATTCCTGGAGCCATCTTCGACTTTTCCTCTTATCCTTCATGTTCATATCCATCAAACACCAGGTGTCTGAGATGCCCACACCTCATTACCTGAATATCTAGAATCTCTTTTTTTGTGTGTGGTACTGGGGATGGAACTTAGTGGCATTCTACCTCCAAGCTACACTCCCAGCCCTATTTTTTATTCTTTATTTTGAAACAGGGTCTCACTGAGTTGCAAAGAACCTCACTTAGCAGCCGAGGCTATCTACAAACCATGATTCTCCTGTCTCCAATCTGATGGTAGCTAGTTGTACCTTCTCCAATATATAAGTATATTCAGTAAATACAATACCACTGCTACATATTTTCATAGAAAACACTGCTAAATTAGAAAGCTTAATCTAAAAAAAAGTGTGCAAATCATTTATGCAAATAGGTATGTGGGAAATATATAGAATCAAAAGAAAATATGAGAACTAAAACTTTTCAGAAGAATTAATAATAGCCTATCCACACTTTTCTAAAAATGTCTATGCTCAATATACTATAACTAATGTCATGTACATCAACTCAAAAAATGAGACCTCTCAATGAAAAAACAATGTACTATACTGAAACATGAAAACATACATACTACAAAATGGATTTTGAAGCCATTTCTATTTTTTAAAATCTAGTTCCATGCTGTAATGGAACTAGATTTAATGACTCACAAATAACTGGAAAAGTTGAGACCAAGAATGAGTAGTGAGTGCAAGAAGGGGTTAAAAAAAAAAAAAAAAAAAAGCACTGAACTTTATACTGAGATGGTGGAAAAGAATTCTAATCAATATCAGATACTATAAACGTAATATATGGCACTCAATGTCATGAGTGTTCCATGTTAAGTCAAAAAGTGGCATGAAAGCATGAATTGATTACCTGAAGATTTACTCAGCTCTGCTGAAAATATAGCAGATGGTGATATGTCCTCTTTTTCTGTGTCAGAAATAAGATTTTTCTTAGCTTCTTTCATAAGAACTTTGGGTTCAACTATGCTGCCTATCTCTGTTTGAACTGTCAAAGCAGAAACATCTGGAGGCAATAAGGGCACCTTTGATTTATCAGGCCTATCCCTGGAGAATTCATCTGGAAGTTGGGTTTTATCTTCATCTTTAGAGTATATGTTCTTGAAAGAAAGGTCATGGGGTAATTCTGGAGAAGGCAATGACCCAGCTCCATCCTGAACATTAGCAATTTCACCTTTGTGGGGTACTTCTAGGTCAGTGTATTCCCCAGATAACTTAGGAGAAAAATTAGTTTTAGAGCTTGCAAATGTAGGGAATTCATCTATAATCTCAATTGGAGATGAATCTGAAAATGTTTCACTTTCTCTTATTTTTGCTTCCTGAGAAATAAAGTCATCATTTGAATAAACTGAAGTTTTGAGCTCCTCCATTTGCAAAGGAATTTTCTCCTTTTTGGTCAATATTAAAACTTCATCAGGTGATAAGATATCTTTCATAGTATTCAAATTAGGTTGAAAAGATTCTAAATATGGTTTGCCCGCCTCAGGTGATAAAGTACTGAGTTTTTCCTTTTTTTCATGTTCTGTTATTAATTCAGATGACATTTCAGTGAGAGTTTCTTTCATGAGCATCACAGTTTCCTCTTGTTTTTGTGGAACTTCAGGTATTGAATCATCACTAAATAAGTCAACTGGTTCAGAATCAGGTGAGGAGTCCTCAACTAGCTCAGAATGATCAGGCACTGGCCTTTCCACTTTTGCTATTTCTGAATAATTAGAGAAATCTGGGCTTGGTTCAGTAGAGAGCTTTGTTTCTTTAATCAAATCACATGCAATAGATATATAAGGAGCTTCTGTTTCTTGAACAACTGCATTAATATTTTCAGGCTCTTTAATTTCTTCCTTTATTCCTGATACTTTTTTTGATACATTCATGGCCTCTTCGTATGGTGGGGGATTTTCAGGCTCAAGTTTTATGCTACCGTAATTAACTGAAGATGGAGCTTCTAATGGTGATGAACTGGGCTGTGCTGTGGAAGCACCAGCACTAGAAACTAGAGAACTTAATGGTGCTTCCATTACAATGTCAGGCAAAACTGGTGAAGGAGTTGCTTCAGATTCTTCAAATGATGGGCAAAGCTGTGTTGCAGGGCAGAGCGACTCCTGCACAGCTTCTGATGTTTGGACCAAGTCCACTTTTGTTTCATAAGCAGTCTTTGTACCGGCAGCCTCATTCAATGCACTTTCACATGCTTCCTGTACTAAATCTGGGGTGAGGCCTTCAGACACGTTTGCCACTACCTTCTCTGTCACCTCTGATAAATGATCTGCTGTGACATGACCTGTCTCAGAAGCCTGTGTGGCCACAAGAAAAGGGTTTGATGTTTGGGTGCTGGTCTTCTTCTCTGTTACGATTTGGGCCTTCTTTTCTTCTATTTTTTTTTCATCTGTCTTGTTTTCTGAAGTATGATCTAACAAAGGAAAAATGTTTGTTGCAATGCTTTCTGTTGCTTTGAGGTTAAATGGAGCACATGTGATATATGCTCTTGAAACATCTTTTACAGCTTCTGGAGTACTAGGAAAAGAAGCATCGTCATTACTGCTTTCACTGTCTTTTTCAAGATTTGTTTGCTCAATGTTATCTGGAAAATACTTCTTATCCACTTCACTTTCCAAATTGCTTTCTACATTACTTCTGGCAGTCAACACATCACCATCTCCCTCACAACTATCTTTTACTTCCCATACTCGCTGGAATGGTTTGAAATCTGCATATTCCTCCCTCAAGGGTGCTTCTAGTCCAACTCCCATTTCATCAAAACTGTCCTTTGTTTTTTCTGAAGACATTACTTTGTCCTCTTCTTTGACCAATTTAGAAAGGGCTACAGGTGACTCCTGTTGATTATGAAGGATGGTATTATTAACTAAATCCTCCACTTCCTCTTTACTCTTCGTAAGTATTTCTTCCCTACGGTTTTCTACATGCATGGCAGATTCTGTTTTTGGAGAGCCAATGAATGATGATCCCATCTCTGAGTATTCTAATTCTGAAAACTCTGTTAACTGTCTATCTACAAATGGATTTTTTGCCTTCTCTGAGAACTCTTTAGAAGCTTCATTTAAAGTTTCTTGAAGTACTCCTTGCGTGAGTGACACTGCTGGTAAATTAGCAAGGTATTCACGTTCTTTAAAAGAAGTAGCTGAGAGAGGAGACAGAGAAGGAAGAGAAGCAGCAGTTTCAAGCAGGACAGATGGGAAATCCTCTTGGCCAGCCGAAACAGTGTTACCTGGCTGCTCCTCCAAGTCCATAATTTTTTCTGTGGCCATGGACAGAAAGGAAAGTTAGAGAGTGCCAGTGTTCTCAGAGTTAATTCAAGTTTTACGACAGACTCAAAATAGTGTTAGTAAAGACTTATTGTTAACTAAAATGAAATGTTAATGGCATTTAATTAATAAATACAAGAAGACCTGAATCACTACTGAAAATATGAAGCTATAAACATAATGGGCACTTTCTGTAGAGCATGGTAACTAGAGTTAATAACAAGGTATCATATATTTCAAATTAGCTGAGAGAATTTTAAATATTCTCCCCACAAAAAATGAAAAATGTCTGAGGTGATATAATTAGCATAATTTGATCATTTCACAATGTATGTGCTGCAACATCACATTTTGCCCCATAAATATGTAATTGCAAATTACAAAAATTTTAAAAAGTACATGGCTGCAGAGGCAATTACATGCTGTGCAAAGGTATAAATCTGAGAAAAAAATCAAGTGTTATTGACTGAAAATAAGTTACTTTTAAGCCACGCATGGTGGTACACACTTGTAATCCCAGCATTTGGGAGCCTGAGAGAGAGGATCACGGTTCACAAACAGGCCTCAGCTGCTTAGTGAGGCCCTCTGCAACTCAGTGAGACCCTGTTTCAAAATAAAGAATAGAAAATAGGAATGGGAGTACAGCTTGGAGGTAAAATGCTCCTGGGTTCCATCCCCAGTAGTCAAAAAAAAAAAAAAAAAAAAAGTTACTTTTAACTAATTTTAGAGAAAGAAGATTTGAGAAGAGAGTTTGACAGTATAGAATAAGGGGCACTAGTCAGGTATGGTTGCACATGCCTGTAATCCCAGCACCTGAGAGGCTGAGATAGGACAGCAAGTTCAAAGCCAGCCTCAGCAATTTAGCAAGGCCCTCAGCAATTTATAAGTATCTATTACAAAATCAAAAAATAAAATAGGGCTAGGGGTATAGCTCAAAGGTGAAATTACCCTGGTTTCAAGCCCCAGTATCAAAAGAAAAAAAGGGCACTGGATAATTAAATGCCATAGGCTGGCATTCATTTACACAGACATCTTTCACTGTAGTGAGTATAAACTATATTTGAAAAAAAAGACCAATTTGTAAATGTAGATCAGTGGTCTAAGAATTCCTTACGTAATTCTGATTAACTAAGTAAGATCTGCCCATTTCTTTCTTGAACACTGCATATAAAATGTAAATTTCAACCTTTTCAGCAGACCAATATTCTTAGAACCACATTAATTTTCAGTAAGTCTAAAGTATTCTCTGTAACGAGTTAACACAACTAAAGAGTTAAAGTTAGAATACATAGAGGATACAAGGCTGGCAGAAAGAACTTGCCTGCAGAGGAGTGTATCACAGGCTCAGATGCAGCAGGAAGAGCAAAAAGGGTCTCATCTGAAAAACAAATAGAATATAAGCTCAGCAGAAATAAAGACAAGTTGGAGGAGACTAAAGACAAAGAGGAGCAAGCAAGGGTTCAGTTTGTAATATGTTAACAAAAATTATTGTCTAAAAAGAAAAGGCCAAGATAGAAAGGAAGTTAGAAATAGTAGTACCACTGAGTTCAGATAAATTGTTATATATATTATAAAGTTGGCTAAATGCTATCCATAGGACAGAACATTTTCTAAGAGTCAATATAGTGTGTTTATAATAAAGAAATTTCATGAACCAAAGCAACTGCAAGATAGTATTCTCATGTAACAAACTGCACCCAAGGTTTCTATTCAAGTTTACAGTGAGGTAAATTATCTTGTTCATCAGGGATGGGCACACGCTTGTAATCCCAGTAGTTGGGAGGCTGAGACAAGGAGACTCGGGTTTGCACCCAGCCTCAGCTACTTGGTGAGTCCTCCGCAACTAAGTGAGACCCCGTTTCAAGATGAAGAATAAAACATTGAGCTGGGTGTTCAATCCCCAATACCAGGGGAAAAAAATCTTGTTCGTGCCAAAATTTTAAGATGAATCTGAATGGAGTAACTATTTTTTGTTTAATCTGTTGTTGTTACTGATATATGTTCAATTTAGAAAACCACTTTCAGAAAATTACGCCATTTTTCTCCTACATTCTTAAAATCTCCCCTAAGCCATATGTGATGGTGTCTGGAAATGGGGATTTGTATAGGTGATCAGGTCATAAGGGTGGGGGCCCTGGTCATGACAGCACACAAGGAAATGGAGGCCACCAATGAATCCAAAAGAGGCCTCAGAATAAAGTCTCCCTGTCAGCACCTTTATTATAGACATCCCAGTCTCCAGAACTGTGAGTAACTTGTTGTCTAAGCTACCTAGCCTATATTTTCTTATGGCAGCCCACACAGATAATACTGGTATAGTGCGTTTGTATAATGTCATTTAGTAACTGCAGTTGAAGATCTTGAGCTAAAGATCTTCTGTGTTTTATACTAGAGAAAAGTCTCTAGCATAAGATAATTTGAAATAGCCTGAGAGGTAACAGGGACATCCTATAGCAGAAAGGACCCAATAAATTTAGATACTTCTATCTGGAAGGAAAAGCTAAACAAAGCTGATCAAAATAGGTAAAAATAAAAGAGATGGAGCTACCATAAATGTGAACTTGTCTTCCAAGGGCAGCCCCCCTCCACCACCACCTTGAAAAAGAAAGCTAACTTCACAGTGTCAAATAAATTGTGAATAAATCTATAAATAAAATGATGTCAAGTAAAAAGAGTCTTAGATGGAAGTGATGAGACTGATGTGTTTAAAAAGGTTACTGACCAGGTGTTGTGGTGTACACCTGTAATCCCAGCACTTGGGGACAGGACAATCACAGGTTCAAGGATAGCCTCAGCAAGCTGTGAGACTCTAATCAACCTAGTGAGACCCTGTTTCAAAATAAAAGCCAGGCATGGTGGCGCACGCTTGTAATCCCAGCAATCAGGAGGCTGAGACCAGAGGATCACAGTTCGTGGACAGCCTCAGCTACTTTGTGAGGTCCTCCGCAACTCAGTGAGACCTGGTTTCAAAATAAAGAATAAAAAATAGGGCAGCAGGTGTAACTCAGAGGTTGAATGCCCCTGGGTTCCATCCCCAGACCCACAAAAATGAAAATAAAAAATAAAAATAAATAAAAAATAAAAATAACATCAAGCTAGGAGTGTAGCTCGGAGGTAGAATGCTGCCGGGTTTAATCTCCAATGTGAAAAAGTAAAATAAGTAAAATAAAAAGGTTAATGTTAGCCAGGCATGATGGCACACACCTGTAATTCTAGTACTTGAGAGACTTAGACGGGAAGATGGAAGGTTCAAAGTCAGCCTCAGCAATTTAGCAAGGTTCATAGCAACTTGGCAAGACCCTGTTTAAAAATTTAACAAAAGCCAGGCGTGGTGGCGCACTCTTGTAATCCCCATGCTTGGGAGGCGGAGACAGGAGGATTGCGCAGGTTCAAAGCCAGCCGCGCATGCTGGCTTAGGAGACCCTGTTTCCAAATAAAAATGCAAAAATAGGTCTGGGAGTGTAGCCCGGAGGTAGAAGGGCTTCCAGGAACCCCAGTACCATCAAAAAAATAAATAAATAAAAATTTAACAATAAATAAGCCAGGCCTGATGGCACACGTTTGTAATCCTAGTATTTGGGAGGCTGAGACAGGAGGATCACAGGTTCGTGGCTTCAGCTACTCAGGCCCTCTGCCATTTAGTGAGACCCTGTTTCAAAATAAAGAATAATAAAAAAGAGCTTAGGGTTTAGCTTAGAGATAGAATGCCCTGGGGTTGAATCTCGAGTTCCATAAATAAACAAACAAATAAATAAAATATGTGGCTGTAGGTGGAGCTCAGAGGAAGAATGGCCAATCTCGACCTCCATCCCTCCCCACCCACACACAGTCTACTATAACCTAGAAATGATAAGATGGAATACTCATTCAAACCAGTAAGACAATCTTACCTTAGTAGATTTTATAAAATGTAGCCACATGAACATATCATTTAAAAAAAAAAAAAAAAACAGTACTGGGGATTCTACCTCCGAGTTACACCCCCAGCCCTACTATTTTTTTGCGGCAGAGCTAAACTCCCCTCCCAATTTTATTTCTTATTTGGAAACAGAGTCTCATTAAGTTGCAGAGGACCTCACTCAGTTGTCAAGGCAGGCATCCTCCTGTCTCAGCCGCCCACATACTGAGATTACAAGAGTGGGCCACCACTCTCAGCTTTATTTTTTAAACAGGACTCACTAAGTTGCAGAGGGCCTAAGTACCTGAGGCTGACCGCAAACCTGGGATCCTCCTGTCTCAGCCTCCCAAGTACTGGGACTGTACATACCATTTTAAAGATGGCTTGCTATATGATCTCAAAGTACACAATTGCACAACTGTTCATTTATAAAATAAAGGCAAATTCCTGTCAGTTAAAACAATGAATTTAAACCGGGCCTGGTGGCGCACAAGACAGGAGGATTGAAGGTTCGAAGCCAGCCTCAGAAACTTAGTGAGGCCCTCTGCAAATTAGTAAGACCCTGTTTCAAAATAAAGAATACAAAACACATCTGCGGTTGTAGCTCAGAGGTACAATGTCCCTGGGTTCAAACCCCAGTACCAAAAACAAAACAAAAAAACAGAATTTCTGCTTCTGGTTATAAGTAACTATCTGGTTATAAGTAACTATATCAGTGTAACCCTTTCAACATAAATAACAATAAATATCAGCAAAATGTATTAAGCTACTTCCCTGAGATACTAGACAACAGTCAGCATAGATGTGTGAGTCCTGAAAAAACAAGAAACCTGAAGGGGAGGAGGAGCCCAACAATGTCACACCTTGCCAGCTGAAGAGGCCCCAAGGTTGTCTGGAATTTGCAGAGCAGGATATTAAAAAAAAAAAAAAGCTTCACAGAAAAAAAAAGAACTCCGGGGATTTAGGCTCCCCTTCAAACCTTGCCCTGAATACGATGCTGCACATGTACAACTCAAGACTCAATGAGATGTAGCTGTGAAACGTATGGTATATCTGTAAACAATGAATACTTCAGGAGACGGCCAGTATTGGAAGAGTTGACCTAAAGATGTTGGCCAGCCAGAGGACAGAGATCTCACTGGACATCCCAAACATACAACTGGGAGCCCCAAAGGTGCTCATTTTACTGCTTGTTTGTGTGTTTGTTTTCAGCACTGGGGGTGGAACCCAGGGGCCTCTGACCTCCAAGCTACACTTCCAGCCCTATTTTTTATTCTTTATTTTGAAAGAGGGTCTCATTGAGTTGATAAGGGCCTAAGTAGCTGAGGCTGTCTGCGAATCGAGATCCTCCTGTCTCAGCCTCCCAAATGCTGAGATTACAAGTGTATACCACCATGCTTGACAGTCAAGGTGCCCATTTTAAAAGCAAGGCTACTAGGCATGGTTGTGCAGGCCTATACCAGTATGTGTAAGGCCTATAATATTTGGAAGGCTGAGACAGGTTGAAGGATAGCCTCAGCAGTGTAGTGAGACTCTCAGCAGCCCAGCTAGAATCTGTTTCAAAATTAAGAAAGAATAAAAGGGACTGGGCTCAGAGGTAGAATGCCCCTGGATTCAATCCTTATAGTAGCACAAAAACAAAAGACAAACAAAAGCAAGACTATCAAACATTATATAATGTAAGCCAATCAAAACATCACTTATTACCCCTTTAATATGTCCAATTTTTATGTTTTTTAAGCACCATCAAAATAAAACAAGAGCCCGGCATGGTGGTGCATGCTTGTAAACCCAGTACTTGGGAGGCTGAGACAGGAGGCTCATGCAGGTTCAAAGCCAGCCTCAGCTACTTAGTGAGACTCTCAGCAACTTAGTGAGACCCTGTTTCCAAATAAAAATATAAAATAGGTCTAAAGTGTAGCCCAGAGATAGAAGGCCCTGGGTTCTACCCCCAGTTCCACCAAAAAAAATTAACTAATTAATTAAAATAAAATAAAACAAGAGATTGTGTGGCCCGCAACCCTAAGATACTCATCACTTTGCTCCTTAAGAAAAACTGCTAAGCCAGGCGTGGTGGTGCACACTTGTAATCCCTGTGTTTGGGAGGCTGAGACAGGTAGATCTCAGTTCGCAGACAGCCTCAGCTACTACTTAGTGAGGCCCTTTCCAACTCAGTGAGACCCTGTTTTAAAAAATAAAGAAAAAGCCGGGTGTGGTGGCGCACACTTGTAATCCCCGCGCTTGGGAGGTGGAGACAGGAGGATCGCACAGGTTCGAAGCCAGCCGCCCTGGCTTAAGAGACCCTGTTTCCAAACAAAAATATAAAAAAAAAATAGGTCTGGGAGTGTAGCCCAGGAATAGAAAGGTTTCCAGGAACCCCAGTACCACCAAAAAAAAAAAAAAAAAAAAAAATATATATATATATATATATATATATCACCAAAAAATAAAGAAACAAAAAATAGGGCTGGAGTGTAGCTTGGAGGTAGAATATCCCTGGGTTCCATCCCCAGTACTGCAAGAAATAAATAAATAAATAAATAAATAAAAATTAAAAAATAAAAAAACTGAAATCATTCAGTGTAAGTTCTTTAACACAAGTTAAAATCAATAGCATAAAAATATCTGAAAATTTCTTATGTTTAAACATTAAACTATATAATTCAAAATAACCTATAGATCAAAGGTGAGGGAAATCAAAGAATATTCTAAATAAAATGATAATAAAAACTTGTAGAATACATCTAAAACAATGCTTAGAAATTTAGAGCTCTAAATGCTTTTAGAAAAAAAGGCTTATGAAGTTTAAAGCTTTTACTTTAAACTAGAAAAAGAGCAACATGAACCCAATTATTTACAAAATAGACAACAGAGAAAAATCAATTAAAGTTGGTTCTTTAATAAGATCTCTAAAATTGAGAATCCTCTAAAATGATAAAAAAGAGGAACAAGTCAAAGTCAACATACTAATAAACTAAAAAGAAAAAACCATATTGTCATAAAAGGCATATGACAAAATTTAACTTATAGTAACTCTCGGCAAACTGGGAATAGAAGAAAACTTTTTCAATCTAAGGATCAAGACATCTGGGGAAAATGTGCAGCAGCACCATACTTGTGAAACAGAAAATGTATTCACTCAAGATCCAAAATTAGAAAATAAATAAATAAATGAAACCCACAAGCATTCTCACAAAGATCTGAAAGGAAAAGTAAAATATCTTAACCTGCAGAAAACAGGACTATGTACTTGGAAATCTAAAACTGTGTGTGTATGTATGTTATATCTACCTAAAGCTAATAATGGGCCAGACATGGTGGCTCACATTTGTAACCCCAGCATTTGGGAGGCTGAGACAGGAGAATCTCAGTTCTTAGACAGCTTCAGCTACTTAATGAGGCCCTTTGCAACTCAGTGAGACCCTGTTTTAAAATAAAGAATAAAAAAATTGGGCTGGGGTATAGCTTGGAGGTATAATATCCCTGGGTCCCATTCCCAGTATGGCAAAAAAAAAAAAAAAAAAAAAAGAGAGAGAGAGAGAAAGAATAAAAATTGGGCCTGGGAGCCGGGCATGGTGGTGCATGCTAATAATCCCAGCATTCAGGAGGCTGAGACAGGAAGATCTGGGTTTGCAGACAGCCTCAGGTACTAACGAGGCCCCTTTTTGCAACTCAGTGAGACCTTGTTTTAAAAAAATAAAAAATAGGACTGGGGTGTAGCTTGGAGGTATAAAACCCAAGTTCAATCCCCAGCACCAGAAAAAAAAATTGTTTTTAATGACTTAGAGGTGGAATGCCTCGCATTCAATCCCCAGTACCCACCCCCACACACAGAAAGGTCTGGCATTGGCAGATCAACAGAAGACAACAGATGTACATACAAAGACATACTTCATAAAATCAACTGGTTTTCTGACAAAGACACCAAAGCAATTTCAACAGGGAACAGACAATTAAAAAAAAAAATCTGCTGGCACAAGTGGGGAAAATATAGAAAAACCAAATCTAGATTTCTAATTCATACCATAAACCAAAATTAATTCAAAATGAATGACATTCTTGAAAATAAAAAACAATAAAACTTCTGAAGAAACATGTATATATTCACAAGCCTTGCAGCATGCAAAGATGTCTTACCACACAAAAAGCACTAATCATAAAAAAAGAAAAATCAAAATTAAGACTCTTCAAAATTAAACACTTAGCCAGGCATGGTGGCATACACTTGTAATCCCAGTACTTGGGAGGCAAAGAAAGGAGGATCACATGTTCATGGCTGGCCTCAGCTACTTACTGAGGCCCTCTGCAACTTAGTGAGACCGTGTTTCAAAATAAAAAATAAAAAATAGGAATGGGGTAGAATGCCCATGGGTTCCATCCCCAGTACTGCAAGAAAAAAAAAAAAAAAAAGAAGAAAAATAAGAAGGAATAGGGCTGGGGGTGTAGCTCAGAGACAGAATGCCCCAAGTTTCATCCCCAGTACCAAAAAAAAAAAAAAAAAAAGAAAAGCAATTCCCCCCAAAATAGAGATAAGGTGATAGAAAACAAACTAAAATTCTATTGTACTGAAGCCATTACAGTTTTATCCACAACTCTTAACAGACCATTAAAATAACACACATTTTATTACATTAATGCTAATAACCTTAACAACAGCCCCTGCAATATGTTTCATTAATAAATATTTAAAGCAGGCATGGTGGCACATGCTTGTAATCCCAGCATTCAGAAGGCTGATACAGGAGGATCGAGGTTCGCAGCAAGCCTCAGCTACTAAGTGAGGTTCTTTGCAACTCGGTGAGACCCTATTTTAAAATAAAGAATAAAAAATAGGGCTGAGATGTAGCTTGGAGGTAAAATGTCTCTGGGTTCCATCCCCAGTACTGCAAAAAATAAATAAATAAGAAAGCCAGGCGTGGTGGCGCACACTTGTAATCCCAGCATTTGGGAGGCTGAGACCAGAGGAGCGCAGTTCGCTGACAGCCTCAGCTACTTAGTAAGGCCCTCCGCAACCTAGTGAGACCCTGGTTTTAAAATAAAAAATTTTGCCGGGCGTGGTGGCGCACACTTGTAATCCCCGCGCTTGGGAGGCGGAGACAGGAGGATCGCGCAGGTTCGAAGCCAGCCGCGCTGGCGTAAGAGACCCTGTTTCAAAAATATAAAATAGGAGACCCCTGGAGAAACCAGGCCCAGTAAGACGCTGGGTTCTGGGCGGGGGTCGCGGGCGGGGCACGCCTAATGGGGCCCGGGTCGCGGGACTCTGGGCCCCTGCCGAACTGCGCGTAGCACGCCAGACCCCTGGAGAAACCGGACCCAGTAAGACGCTGGGTTCTGGGCGGGGGTCGCGGGCTGGGCACGCCAGATGGGGCCCGGGTCGCGGGACTCTGGGCCCCTGCCGAACTGCGCGTAGCACGCCAGACCCTTGGAGAAACCAGACCCAGTAAGACGCTGGGTTCTGGGCGGGGGTCGCGGGCTGGGCACGCCAGATGGGGCCCGGGTCGCGGGACTCTGGGCCCCAGACCGAACTGCGCATAGCACGCCAGACCCCTGGAGAAACCAGGCCAAGTAAGACGCTGGGTTCTGGGCTGGGGTCGCGGGCTGGGCACGCCAGATGGGGCCCGGGTCGCGGGACTCTGGGCCCCAGGCAGAACTGCGAGTAGCACGCCAGATCCCTGGAGAAACCAGGCCCAGTAAGACGCTGGGTTCTGGGCAGGGGTCGCGCGCGGCGCACAAAAGCCGGGGCCTGGGTCGCGGGACCCTGGGCCCCGGGCCGAACTGCGCGTAGCACGCCAGACCCCTGGAGAAACCAGACCCAGTAAGACGCTGGGTTCTGGGCAGGGGTCGCGGGCTGGGCACGCCAGATGGGGCCCGGGTCGCGGGACTCTGGGCCCCAGGCCGAACTGCAAGTAGCACGCCAGACCCCTGGAGAAACAAGGCCCAGTAAGACGCTGGGTTCTGGGCGGGGGTCGAGTACAGGGCACGCCAGCTGGGGCCTGGATCGCGGGACTCTGGGTCCCGGCCGAACTGCGAGTAGCACGCCAGAACCCTGGAGAAACCGGGCCCAGAACAGAAAAAGATAAAGAAAAATATCGGAGAGGTGGTAAGAAAGCCGTTATGGATGCCAGGACACTGGAGATGCAGACAAAACTTATCTAAATGCACTGGAACTTATGGAAAAATTCGCCGTGAAAGAGGACTGCTATTTCTCTATATTGTTAAGAATCTCAGACATCACATATAAGGAGAGAGTTTAGCGGAGACCAAGGAGAAATGCGGTGTTGAAAGAGTTCTTCGCGATGGTGGTAGAGACTTGTATTCAGGAGAAGCAGAAACCGGATCTTACCAACTTTATTTTTTTGGAGAAATTACACCAAATGTCGAATGCTACCATCACGCATGCTTAGGAACACTGGACAACATTCAGAGTGGAAAAAGAGCCTGGGAAGGATTTGAAACGGTGGAGGCAGTGGCAATGCCAGTGGCCAATATTCGGGGGAGGCAGAGATCTGATACATTACAACTGGAACCTTTGAAATAATAACCACAGAGACAGTGATCGGAACCTGCTGAGGGGTTAGGCGGGCGCCGGGGCCAGTGGCCGACATCGGAGCTTGCTGTGAGGCAGGGCCACTACTGAGGCCTCCGTGGCCGGGATTGGAACCTGCAGAGGGGTTAGACCGATGCTGGGGCCAGCGAGGCCGGCATTGGAGCCTGCCATGATGCAAGGCTTGTGCTAGGGCCTCCGAGGTCGGGTCCGGAACTCGCTGAGGGGTTAGGCCGGTGCTGGGGTCAGCGAGGCCGGCATCGGAGCCTGCCGTGAGGCAAGGCCAGTGTTGGGGCCCCCGAGGATGGGACCGGAGCCTGCTGAGGGGTTAGGCCGGTGCTGGGGCCAGCGAGGCTGGCATCAGAGCCTGCCATGAGGCAAGGCCGGTACTTGGGCCTCCGAGGCCAGGATAAGAGCCTGCCGAGGGGTTAGGCCGGTGCTGGGGCCTCCGAGGCCAGGATAAGAGCCTGCTGAGGGGTTAGGCCGGTGCTGGGGCCAGCGAGGCCGGCATCGGAGCCTGCCTTGAGGCAAGGCCGGTACTGGGGCCTCCGAGGCCAGGACAAGAGCCTGCCGAGGGGTTAGGCCGGTGCTGGGGCCAGCGAGGCCGGCATCGGAGCCTGCCTTGAGGCATGACCAGTGCTGGGGCCTCCGAGGCCGGGATCGGAGCCTGCCGAGGGGTTAGGCCGCTGCTGGGGCCAGCGAGGCCGGCATCGGAGCCTGCCGTGAGGCAAGGCCGGTACTGGGGCCTCTGAGGCCGGGATCGGAGCCTGCCGAGGGGTTAGGCCGCTGCTGGGGCCAGTGAGGCCGGCATCGGAGCCTGCCGTGAGGCAAGGCCGGAACTGGGGCCTCCGAGGCCAGGATAAGAGCCTGCTGAGGGGTTAGGCCGGTGCTGGGGCCAGCGAGGCCGGCATCGGAGCCTGCCTTGAGGCAAGGCCGGTACTGGGGCCTCGAGGCCAGGATATGAGCCTGCCGAGGGGTTAGGCCGGTGCTGGGGCCAGCGAGGCCGGCATCGGAGCCTGCCGTGAGGCAAGGCCGGTACTGGGGCCTCCGAGGCCAGGATAAGAGCTTGCCGAGGGGTTAGGCCGGTGCTGGGGCCAACGAGGCCGGCAGCAGAGCCTGCCGTGAGGCATGACCAGTGCTGGGGCCTCCGAGGCCGGGATCGGAGCCTGCTGAGGGGTTAGGCCGGTGCTGGGCCAGCGAGGCCGGCATCGGAGCCTGCCGTGAGGCAAGGCCGGTACTGGGGCCTCCGAGGCCAGGATAAGAGCCTGCCAAGGGGCTAGGCCGGTGCTGGGGCCAGCGAGGCCGGCACCGGAGCCTGCCTCGAGGCATGACCAGTGCTGGGGCCTCCGAGGCTGGGATCGGAGCCTGCCGAGGGGTTAGGCCGCTGCTGGGGCCAGCGAGGCCGGCATCGGAGCCTGCCGTGAGGCAAGGCTGGTACTGGGGCCTCCGAGGCCAGGATAAGAGCCTGCCGAGGGGTTAGGCCGGTGCTGGGGCCAGTGAGGCCGGCATCGGAGCCTGCCTTGAGGCAAGGCCGGTACTGGGGCCTCTAGGCCAGGATAAGAGCCTGCCGAGGGGTTAGGCCGGTGCTGGGGCCAGTGAGGCCGGCATCGGAGCCTGCCGTGAGGCAAGGCCAGTACTGGGGCCTCCGAGGCCAGGATAAGAGCTTGCCGAGGGGTTAGGCCGGTGCTGGGGCCAGCGAGGCCGGTATCGGAGCCTGCCGTAAGGCAAGGCCAGTACTGGGGCCTCCGAGGCCAGGATAAGAGCCTGCCAAGGGGTTAGGCCGGTGCTGGGGCCAGCGAGGCCGGCATCGGAGCCTGCCTTGAGGCATGACCAGTGCTGGGGCCTCCGAGGCCGGGATCGGAGCCTGCCGAGGGGTTAGGCCGGTGCTGGGGCCAGCGAGGCCGGCATCGGAGCCTGCCTTGAGGCATGACCAGTGCTGGGGCCTCCGAGGCCGGGATCGGAGCCTGCCGAGGGGTTAGGCCGGTGCTGGGGCCAGCGAGGCCGGCATCGGAGCCTGCCGTGAGGCAAGGCTGGTACTGGGGCCTCCGAGGCCAGGATAAGAGCTTGCCGAGGGGTTAGGCCGGTGCTGGAGCCAACGAGGCCGGCAGCGGAGCCTCCCGTGAGGCATGACCAGTGCTGGGGCCTCCGAGGCCGGGATCGGAGCATGCCGAGGGGTTAGGCCGGTGCTGGGGCCAGCGAGGCCGGCATCGGAGCCTGCCGTGAGGCAAGGCCAGTACTGGGGCCTCCGAGGCCAGGATAAGAGCCTGCCAAGGGGTTAGGCCGGTGCTGGGGCCAGCGAGGCCGGCATCGGAGCCTGCCTTGAGGCATGACCAGTGCTGGGGCCTCCGAGGCCGGGATCGGAGCCTGCCGAGGGGTTAGGCCGCTGCTGGGGCCAGCGAGGCCGGCATCGGAGCCTGCCGTGAGGCAAGGCCGGTACTGGGGCCTCCGAGGCCAGGACAAGAGCCTGCCGAGGGTTTAGGCCGGTGCTGGGGCCAGAGAGGCCGGCATCGGAGCCTGCCTTGAGGCAAGGCCGGTACTGGGGCCTCTGAGGCCGGGATCGGAGCCTGCCGAGGGGTTAGGCCGCTGCTGGGGCCAGTGAGGCCGGCATCGGAGCCTGCCGTGAGGCAAGGCTGGTACTGGTGCCTCCGAGGCCAGGATAAGAGCCTGCTGAGGGGTTAGGCCGGTGCTGGGGCCAGCGAGGCCGGCATCGGAGCCTGCCTTGAGGCAAGGCCGGTACTGGGGCCTCCGAGGCCAGGATAAGAGCTTGCCGAGAGGTTAGGCCGGTGCTGGGGCCAACGAGGCCGGCAGCGGAGCCTGCCGTGAGGCATGACCAGTCCTGGGGCCTCCGAGGCCGGGATTGGAGCATGCCGAGGGGTTAGGCCGGTGCTGGGGCCAGCGAGGCCGGCATCGGAGCCTGCCGTGAGGCAAGGCCGGTACTGGGGCCTCCGAGGCCAGGATGAGCCTGCCGTGAGGCAAGGCCGGTACTGGGGCCTCCGAGGCCAGGATAAGAGCCTGCCGAGGGGTTAGGCCGGTGCTGGGGCCAGTGAGGCCGGCATCGGAGCCTGCCATGAGGCAAGGCCGGTACTGGGGCCTCTGAGGCCAGGATAAGAGCCTGTCAAGGGGTTAGGCCGGTGCTGGGGCCAGTGAGGCCGGCATCGGAGCCTGCCTTGAGGCATTACCAGTGCTGGGGCCTCCGAGACCGGGATTGGAATCCTGCCAAGGGGTTAGACCGGTGCAGGGGCCAATGGCCAGCATCGGAGCCTGGCGTTAGGCAAGTTCACTCCTGCGGCCTCCAAGGTCGGGACCAAAGCCAGCTTAGGGGTTTGACCAGTTCAGGGGCCAGCGAGACCAGAACTGGGTCCTCCCATGAGGCAAGGCCGCTGCGTGAGCCAGCGAGGTCTGGATCAGTCCACTGAGTAGCCAGGCCACTACTGGGACCATCAAGAGTGGGATTGGTACTTGCAACGCAGCATGCACAGAGAAATATCGCAGAAAATATAAATCAGACGCTTCTCTTAATCAGCAATAACTAGGAGGAAAAGGGCAACAGGAAGAGGTTGAGCTATAGAAAGGGCCCTATAGTGAAGCAACTAATGTGATCAATCAGAGGGTATGTAATACTGGAGGACGGAGCCTCTTTAAAATGCAGGAGGTACATAAACAAATGTATCAAAGTAAATCACCAAAGAAGTGTGGGATGGAGGGAGGGGGAGGGAATGGGACGGGGGCTGGAGGAGGGCTAATTGGATGATGTGTGCTTGTATATCCTCTCAAGTCTTGTACTCCAATGTGATTGATATATGACTACAATGCACCAATTTAAAAAATAAATTAATTAAAAAAATAAAAAAAAAATAAAAAATAAAAAATGAAAAAAAAAAAAAAATATATAAAATAGGTCTGGGAGCGTAGCCCGGAGGTAGAAGGGCTTCAGGAACCCCAGTACCACCAAAAAAATAAAGAAAGAAAGAAAGAAAGAAAGAAAGAAAGAAAGAAAGAAAGAATTTTAAAAAAATTGGGCAGGGGGGTATAGCTCGGAGGTTAAATGCCCCTGGGTTCCATCCCAAGACCTGCTAAATAAATATATATATATATGGAGGACAGGTTGGCAATAAGTCATTCTTTGTTCAATGTCTTACAGCCTATAAAATACAATAAAATATGTGATCTTCTAAAGGTTGATACAGGGTTTCACTAAGTTGCAAGGCTGCTCTCAAATCAGACCCTCATAAACCTAGTAAAATCCTATTTCAAAATAAAAATAAAATAGGGCTAGGGGTGTAGCTCAGAGGTAGAATATCTATGGGCTCAATTCCCAGTACCACACACACAAAAGATAAAATCATAAAAGTACTAAAAGAAAACATGAGTGAATCTTTATAATTTAGAAAAGGTCTTTCTAGCCGTGCATGGTGGCCGCACCCTTGTAATCCCCGCGCTTGGGAGGTGGACACAGGAGGATTGCGCAGGTTCAAAGCCAGCCACGCTGGCTTAAAAGACCCTGTTTCCAAATAAGAAAAAAAAAAAAGTATAAAAATAGGTCTGGGAGTGTAGCCCTGAGGTGGAAGGGCTTCCAGGAACCCCAGTACCACCAAAAATAAAAAGACTAAAAAGTCGGGCTGGGGCTTAGCTCAGAAGTACAATGCCCTGGTTCCATCCCTAGTACCACAAAATAAAATAAAATAAATTGTAGAAAAGGTCTTTCTAAGCCGGGGTAGTGGTACATGCTAGTAATCCCAATACTGGGAAGGCTGAGACAGGAGGATCTCAGGTTTGAAGCCAGTCTCAGCAACTTAGTGAGACCCTGTTTCAAAATAAAGAATAAATTAGGGCCGGGCGTGGTGGCACACACTTTTAATCCCAGCATTGGGAGGCTGGGACAGGAGGATCTTGGTTCTCAAACAGCCTTAGCTACTTAGTGAGGTCCTTTGCAACTCAGTGATCCTGTTTCAAAATAAAGACTAAAAAAATTGGGCTGAGTGTGGAGCTTGGAGGTAGAATGTCCCTGGTTCCTCCTCAGTACCCCCCACACACACACACACAAAAGCTGATTAAAGTAGTAGTACTCTCCCTTATCCAAGATTCTCAATGAATGCCTAAACTGGAACAGTATCAGACTATATAAAGCTTAATTTACATTAGACAAAAGATTAAAAATAATAAAAACAGTAACAATATACTGTAAGTTATGTGAATGTGGTCCATCTCTCAAAATATCTTTTTACACTTTCACCTTTTCTTTCACATAAATAAAAGTACTTCATGACTTCTCCTTGTTATAGCCAAAGTGCTAGCTAGTATCACAACTCTACTTGTATTCTAGGGCTGTATTTAGTAAAATGAGAATTATGTTAGTTTGTCACGATTCTTGGAGGGTATCTTCCAAGATCCCTACAGGGCTGTTCTTAGCCTGAAACAAGATAGTACTGAACTCTCTACAGTGAATGTTTTTTTCCTATGCATAGATATATACAAGCTTTCACCTCTTCCTTGAAGAAGCAACTTTGCCAGTATTACTACTTGTGCACTCTGGGGCCATTATAAATAAAGTAAGGCTTACTTAACACAAGCACAGATATACTGCTACCAAGAAGGCAACTAATGGGCAGGTAGCAGATATAGCACCAATACCTGGATAAAGGAATGCTTCACATCCCTGGGTATAAAGACTAGGATGAACAAGATTTCATAATCTTGTGCAGAACAGAATGCAATTTAAAACTTATAAATTGTCTACTTGAGCCGGGCATGGTGGCACACACTTGTAACCCCAGCATTTGGGAGGCTGAGACAGGAGGATCACGGTTCACACACAGCCTCAGCTACTACTCAGTGGGGTCCTTTGCAACCCAGTAAGGCCTCGTTTCAAAATAAAGGATAAAAATAGGGCTGGGGGCGTAGCTCAGAGGTAGAATGCCCCTGGGTTCCATCCCCAGTACTGCAAGTAAATAAATAAACTGTCTACTTCTGGAATTTTCCATGTACTATTTTGACTGCACATATGACAGAAACATGGAAAGTGAAACCATGAATAAGGCAAGACTACTGTATCCATGGAATTGTCTGCAGATATTTTTGCATAAAATAAAGTGAGAAGGCAATTGCAGTGGCACATGCCTCTAATCCCAGTACTTGAGAGGCAGGAGGATCACAGGTTCAAGATCAGCATCGTCAATTTAGCAAGACCCTCAACAACCTAGCAAGACTCTGTTTCAAAATAAAAATAATAACAAGACTAGGCATAGTGTCGTATACCTGTAAATTCAGCACTTGGAAGGTTGAGACAAGCAGATTACAGGTTCAGCAACTTAGTGAGACCCCATTTTAAATAAAAATAAAATAAAATAGGCTAGAATAAAATAACTTGGAGGTAGAATGCCTCTGGATTAACTTTCCATACCAAAAAAATTAAAACTTTCTATGCTAGAAATTAAAAATTAAAAAAATTAGAAGCTGGGAGTGGTGGCACTCGCTTGTAACCCCAGCACTTGGGAGGCTAAGACAGGAGGATCGCGGTACACGGATAGCCTCAGCAACTTAGTGAGGCCTTCTGTCACTCTATGAGACCCTGTTTCAAAATAAAGAATAAAATATAGGGCTGGGAGCCGGCGTGGTGGTGCATGCTTGTAATCCCAGAATTTGGGAGGCCAAGACAAGAGGATTCAGGTTCGTGGACAGCTTCAGCTACTACTCAGTAAGGCCCTTTGCAACTCAGTGAGACCCTGTTTCAAAATAAAGAATAAAAAATAGCGCTGGGGTCGCCGGGCGTGGTGGCACACGCTTGTAATCCCCGCGCTTGGGAGGCAGAGACAGGAGGATCGCGCAGGTTTGAAGCCAGCCGTGTGCGCTAGCTTAGGAGACCCTGTTTCCAAATAAAAATGTAAAAATGGGTCTGGGAGTGTAGCCCAGAGGTAGAAGGGCTTCCAGGAACCCCAGTACCACCAAAAAAAGAAAGAAAAAAAAATAGCGCTGGGGGTGTAGCTCAGAGCTAGAATGGTTCTGGGTTCTATCCTCAGTACCGCAAAAAAAAAAAAAAGGGTTTGGGTCATAACTCGGAGGTATGAGTGCCTCTGGGTTCAACCTCCAGTATTAAAGATAGATTAATTTAAAAATTAAGTGAGCCAGGCGTGTTGGTGCACTCTTGTAATCCCCACGCTTGGGAGGCAGAGACAGGAGGATCTTGCAGGTTCGAAGCCAGCCGCTCTGGCTTAAGAGACCCTGTTTCCAAATTTAAAAAGTATAAAATAAGTCTGGGAGTGTAGCCCGGAGGTAGAAGGGTCTCCAGGAACCCCAGTGCCACCAAAAAAAAAAAAAAAAAATTACCTGAGATATATAGATAATTATCTATAGAATATTTCTAGATAGACATCAAAGAAAAAATAAAGGTTGGATCTATAAAATAAATCTTGGAGAATCCAATTTACAGATTGAAAGATATATTTGTTATTTTAGTACCATTTGAAAATTTTTGCCTTGTCTACATCCACTACTTTTATTCCTCATCATCCTTTTCTAAATAAGTGGGGGAGGGGCAATGGGCAGTGAATTATCATCTTTTTTTTGTCATATTAGGAATTGAACACAGGGGCATTCTACCTCCAACCTACACCCCCAGCCCTATTCTTTATTCTTTATTTTGAAACAAGGTCTCATTAAGTTGCAGAGGGCCTAAGTAGCTGAGGCTGGCTGCAAACCTATGATGCTCCCATCTCAGCCTCCCAAGTATTACAAGGGTATGCCACTTCATTTTTTTCTTTAGAAGCATCTATTGTCTTGAAATGTTACATCACTGTTTACTTGGCTTTTAAATTAAGAATAAATACTTGGAATTTAAACTATGTACCACCAAAGATCTTTTTAAAGTTCTAATACATGCTCCTATGTCAAATAATCATAAGATAAATAACTTTATAATATAAAAGACTATCTTTAAACACAATGCCATATCCTATACCTATCAGCACTGTTCAGTCCAATAAAAATTTCCATGGTAATTAACAATTTCAGACAGTCTCTGAATGTGATTTAATGGGCAAGAATAAACTTTTTTATTTATGTCTATGACCTCCAAATCCTTTCAATTCTTCTGTCACAAAACTTGTAAATTCAATATAAAAAGAGATCCAAAGTCAACTTAAAAAACCATGTATCTTACACTGTCTTATATTCCCCCAATCTATTACAATTTCACTGAATAGACTAGTAATAAACTAATTCAGGCTCTACTCGCCTCTCAGAATTACTGCAAAAGCTTTCTAAATAGTTCACCTGCTTTTCTTTCCAACCTATTCTGAACACTGTCGCCAATATTCTTTTTTGTGTGTGTTTGTGTGTATGGTACTGGGAATTGAAGCTAGATGTTGCGGTGAACATTTGTAATCCCAGTACTTGGGAGGCTGAGACAGGAGGATCACACAGGTTCAAAGCCAGCCTCAGCAGCTTATTGAGGCTCTCAGCAACTTAGTGAGACCCTGTTTCCAAATAAAATATAAAATAGGTCTGGAGGTGTTGCTCAGAGGTAGAAGGACCCTGGTTTCCATTCCTAATACAACCAAAATAATAATAATAATAATAATAATAACAATAATAATAATAATAACAATAACAACAACAACAACAATAGAATTAAATAAATGGGTCTAGAGATATAGGTTAGAAGTAGAATGCCCCTGGGTTCAATCCCCAGTACTGCAAAAAAAGTAATGATGTGGGAGAGGAATGAAAAATAATGAAGTAACAGAAGTAACCACAAGCCCAGCACGGTGGCACATGCTTATAATCCCAGCAAAAGGGAGGCTGAGACAGCAAAGTCACAGTTTGCGGACAGCCTCAGCTACTTAGTGAGGCCCTCTGCAACTCAGTGAGACCCTGTTTCAAAATAAAAAATAAAAAATAGGACTGGGGGTGTAGCTCAAAGGTAGAATGCCCCTGGGTTTCATCTCCAGTACAGGAAAAGAAAAGAAAAGAAAAGAAAAGGAAAGAGAAAGAAAGAAAAAAGGAAAGAGAGAAAGAAAGAAAGAGAAGCAACCACAAACCAGGCATGGTGGTACTTGTACTTGCTTGTAATCCCAGTCCCTGGAAGGCTGAGACAGGAGGATTACAGGTTTGGAGCCAGCCTCAGGTACTTAGTAAGGCCCTCCACAACTTCATGAGACCCCGTTTCAAAATAAAGAATAAAAAATTGGGCTGGGGGTATAGCTTGGAAGTAGAATATCCCTGGGTTCAATTACCAGTTTCACACACACAAAAAAAGAAAAGAATAAAAAAATAAATAAATAAATAAATAAATAGGAGGCCTGGCTTGTACCTTGGAGAGAGAAGGCCCCTGAGTTTAACCCATGTACCAAAAAAAAGGTAACCACAATATTTTGTAGTTTAATAGCATATAAAGATAACCAAAGTAGTTTTAGTTTCATTGTATTAACTACCAAAAGCAACATTGGATGGCAGAACATGGATTACAGCAGAATGATAAAATCTAAATTAATTTGGCACTCATTCTTCCAAATCCAGATCTACTACACATTTTCAGTCTTAACATTGGTTCAGAACATCCACTGATCAGCTCAAAGTCATCTTTACCGATGATGCTGGAACTTCTCTCAAATCAATTTCTATCTAGAGTTTCCCTTACCTATATATACTCAAAGATTGAATTAAGCAACTGCTCTCTCAATTGGAGGTTACATGTTTTCTCTATGAAAAATGACTATTAGATGAAACATACAGTCTTAAATCAGAGTTACTGCACTGGAGATGTCCTCCAGGCACAAGAGCAAACAGCAAAATTATAATTTACCAACTGATGAAAACCAATGTAAACAGCAATGTTAAATAAACATAGTGCTGGAGATCTATAAGCCAATATTAAGCTGGGTGTGGTGCGCACACTTGTAATCCCAGCATTCAGAAGGCTGAGACTGGAGGATCGTGGTTTGCGGATAGCCTCAGCTACTTAGTGAGGCCCTCTGCAACTCAGTGAGACCCGATTTCAAAATAAAGAATAAAAAATAGGGCGGGGAGTGTAGCTCGGAGGTCGAATGCCCCTGGGTTCCATCCCCAGACCCGCAAAAAAAAAAAAAAAAAAAAAGCCAATATTACAGTTAGGTTAGTCTGGGTTTTTTTGTTTTGTTTTCAGTACTGAGAATGGAACCCAGGGGGCATTCCAAGCTACACCCCCAGCCATATTTTTTAGTCTTTATTTTGAAACAGGGTCTCACTGAGTTACAAAGGGCCTCACTAAGCTGAGGCTGTATGCAAACCACAATCCTCCTGTCTCAGCCTCCCAAATGCTGGGATTACAAGCATGTGCCACCAGGCCCGGCTAGGTTAGTCTGTTTCTAACCATGCTCTGCACATTTCTCCCTCTGTCTTTATAGTCCTCTCAGTCCCCTCAATCTTCAAAACTATATTTTAGTTCCAAAATCACAATATAATTATTTAAGGAGAATATTTCTAAAGAAAATTTGTTAAAAGTCACATTTTTCCACCATGGCTTATAAGCGATCCCAAATGATCTGTAGGTGAGCTACCACTCAAACTACAATTGTCACTACTCTTCCAAAGGTTTTTCCTCACTATTCTTAGTAGAAAGCCACTTAGCAAGCTCACTCCTGCCTCCAGGTTTTTGCCCTAGTAGTTGCTTGCAAAGTTCTTATCTCTACAGTTCAAATCTCAAGTCATCTAAGAGGCCTCTCTTAGTGTCACCCAAACTAAAATAGAACCCACAAATTTGTTATTGATCATGCCATTTTGCTCTTTTTCTGGTAACACCATTATTGAGTTATGTGATTATCTGTATTGCCCCATGAGGAACACAAATGCCTTCCTTATTGCTGTAACTTCAAAGCCTAGAACAGTGCCTGTGCCTTAGTAGGTTAACAATAATGAGTCCCATTAATGTACAAACTTAGTACGTTAAGAAATCTAAATGCAGCCAGGCATGGTGGTGTACACTTGTAATCCTAGCATTTGGGAGGCTGAGATAGGTGGATGGCAGGTTCAAGGCCAGCCTCAGCTACTTACTGAGGCCTTTTGCAACTCTGTGAGACCCTGTTTCAAAATAAAAAATAGGGCTGGAGGTGTAGCTTGGAGGTAGAATGCCCCTGGGTTCCATCTCTAGTACCGCAAAAAAAAAAAAAAAAAAAAAATCTAAATGCCAGTTTAACCATCAATGACAATAATCACTGTTTTTGCATTTATTAAAGGAACAAGAGTTTCTAAATAAATATCATTGATACAGAACCCCTCAATAGGCAATACTCTCTTTTGTCTTCAAAATTTAATATTCCAACAATGAATGGAGACTTAAAAAAAAAATGCTGTCACCTCCTGAATCCCCAATGTTCAAAGCGCAGAACTCTTTTGTTCCCATGCAGGAAAGAATACAAGTTGACAAGTATTCTTTTGTCAATCACTGCATTGCCTGTTTTAAAAATTCTTGTTTTTCTACCTTAGTTTCCCTCAAATGTGTCTTTTCACACCAAAAAAGCTTGAGTTACTCCTCATCTATGTTTTGAGAAGTGCCTGGAATATGTCAGTATCAAAACATTACTCAGAAGCAACACAGGTTGGCTTATTTTCTCTTTTGTAGATGAGTGAATTGAAGAAAAATTGTGTGATCTCAGGCTGTGATACTTTTTCTAGGAAATGAGACACCTCCAAAATCTTACAAAGCTAATAAAGATTCCTCAGATTCTCGACCTTTATACATAAAGATCATATTGTTAGTGTGGCATTATGTCCCAATGCAACAAGCTACTTACCAATATGCATCTAAGAAGATACATTCTCAATCTTTAACAAATTTGACTTGTTCCCTTCCAAAATACCCTCCCTAGTTTCAAAAATAAAGAATAAAAATCAGGCTGGGGGTGTAGCTCGGAGGTAGAATGCCCCTGAGTTCAATCCCCAGCACCACAAAAAATAAATAACCTCCCTAGATATAAAGGGTAACAAAAATGTTCCTAAAAATAATAATATATAATAAACTACTCATGTGAATGAAAAATTTTGAAAACTATTTTACAGATCACACATATTTTGTCTCCTCCACCAAAACATATACTTCTAAAAATAGTATCTCTCATCACCAAAAAATGGAAACTTCTGTCTCCAAACATTTCTTTAGATCTCATTGTAAATCTGCCACAAGCTCATTTAGCCAATTTCTAGTAAGGAATCCACAGGTTTTCCCTCCTTTAAGAATGTCAACCAATCCGGGCGTGGTGGTGCATGCTTGTAATCCCAGCACTTGGGAGGCCGACAGAATCATCAGTACAATCTCTCTCTCACACACACACACACACACACACACACACACACACTCTCTCTCTCTCTCTCTCTCTCTCTCTCTCTCTCTCTCTCTCTCTCTCTCTGGATGGGGGCTGTTAATCCTCTAGTATTTCCACATGTCTGGCCATAGTTAAGTTACATAGCTGTTAGCCAGTCGTGGTGGCGAACACCTGTAATCCCAGTACTTGTGGGGCCGAGACAGGAAGATCACTGTTTTGAAGCCAGCCTCAGCAATTTAGGGAGGCCCTCCTCAACTTAGACCCTGTTTCAAAATTTAAAAAATTGGGCTTGGGGGTGGAGCTCGGAGGTAGAATACCTCTGGATTCAATTCCCCAGACACACACACACACACACACACACACACACACACACACACACACACACAATGTCAACCATTTTGACTTTTCTCTAAGAATTCCATTACGGTGCATTTGAGGCTAAGCCGGTCCACACTGACAGTTGGCAATTCCTCTCACCCCTACGACCTGGCAGAAATGCGCCCCCTGCAAACACAATGCCCCATCCCAATTCCCAAGGGCCCCGTTTTACCTGGTGGGATCCCCACACTACACCCGGGTGAGCTGGGCGGTGGCAGGACCTTGCCACAAGTCTCTCCTGCCCAATCCCCCCGCAGTACACCGCTGGAGGCGCTCTCCCCGCACCGCGCTTTCCACTCGGCCAGCTCCCCAAGGCGCAAGGGGAGGGAGGGCGAGGTTCGAGGGGTCCCGCGCCTGGCCGGGAGCGAGGTGGCCCAGGCTGAATGCAAGCCGACAGATCCTCAGCGACACTGCAGCTTGCCCCAAGGTGCCACAGATGAGTGGCCGAGCCTGGGGCGCCAGGGCCTTCCCATCCTCACCTCGAAGCCAAGCCCGCCCTGGAAGCCACGACCGCGGCTCCTCCACACACGCCCAGCTGGACTAGGCGTGGTGCTAACTTCCGGGACGTAGCAGAATGGGGACCAGAAGGAAAAACGTAAAAGTGGGGTGGGTGCACGTGTTCCCCGAAACGCAGACACACAATAAAGAACCAGCCGGGCTTCCGCGGCCGCCCCACCCTTCTCCCCGCGCCTCCCACCAGGGGGGGCGCCATCGCCCGGCGTCGGCAGACAAAGCCCCTCGGGGCGCGAGGCCCGCCCGAGGCTGCGGCCGCACACAAAAGAGGGAGGGGCGCGCACTCACCCACGGAGCCCGAGGAGCCCCTGCGCTTGGGCGCGGCGGGGGTGGAGGGCGGCGCGGCGGGCGCCGGGGCGGGCGGGGTCCACGCGGGCTCGGCCTGGGGGCTCACGCCGGCCGGGGGCGGCGGGGGCGGCCGCGCTGGGGGCTCGTCGTCCTCCGGGCGCTGGGAGGGCGAGGCGGCGGGCGCAGTCGACGACGGGGGGCTCGGGTCCCAGGACGGTGGCCGCTCCGGGGCGGCGGGGGGCGCGGCCGGCAGGGGCCCCCGGGGCGCCGGGGCCCCCGGGACGTTCCCCAAGTCCAGCAGGGGCGCGGGGGGCACCGGCGCCGCCGCCAGCCCGGCGGCCGGCTTCCTCTCCAGCACCTCCAGCTCCTCCAGGTCTTCGTCCTCGTCCTCCTCCTCTTCGTCCTCCTCCTCCTCGTCGTTCTCAGGCTCCCTCACGAACTGGTACTGGAACGCGGGCTGCGGCCGGGGCGGGCTGTCCGCGGTCGAGGAGACCAGAGGCGACTGGTCCAGGTCTTCCATGGCGGGCGGGTCGGGATGCTGCTGCGGCTGCTCAGCCGGGGCCGCTGCTCCTCCGAGCCGCGGGCGGTTGTGCGGGTGGGGGACGACCGAGAGGGGCCGGGCGACAGAACCGAGGGGCCTGCAGTGGCGACGACTCCCGAACAATGAGGCTGCTCCTCCTGCCTCCGCACCCGTGATGCGCCACCCGCCCCGTCCCCAGTTGCCGCCGCCGCCGCCCAGACGAGCGAAGGAGAGGCCAGCAGACTCTCCGCCCAGTTTGGCGTGACTCACCCTCCCAAGCCGGGGCGTAGGGACTGGCGCGGGAGGGGGAGAGCCAATCGGCTGCCGGATGGAGATGAGGGGCAGCCAGCTTGTCCAACACAAAGGGAAGAGGGTGAGAGTGGGCGGGGTTTGTTGCACTTCCTCCCTCTTACAGGCTGGCGATGGACTGGTAGGCAGGGTTTAGTGCTGGAAGCTCCAGCCCCCGCCTGGGGTAGTTGTAGGATGGGGTGGGGTCGGTCCTAGCTCTGCTGGCAGCCGAGGTCAGTCTATCGCTTGCGTACAGCAAAAGCTAAAAGATTACGACCCCGAGAGTTGGGGAGGTTCCTAGCGAGCCACCGGAAGGGCGTTATCTTTGGGGACTGGAGATGGAAACTTTCCTCCTCAGAAAGGAAAAAACCGGAAAAAGTGGGAAAAGGTATTGCCTGTGACATAAGTATAAAGGTTTTTAAAATTTTTGAAATAAAATATTGTTTTCAAATTTAAGTTCTCAAGCCGTATCACGACCATCACGACACTAAAAGGCAGTTTTTTGTTGTTAGAGTTTTAGGCTTACCCCTAAACTGCAGACTCTAAAATAAGGTAGGCAAAACTGCTGTGCCAGATTATCAGGGAACATGGGACTGACCATCGGAAAGTCAGCTCTTCTTCCAGAGGGGATTTTGGGCTCTGTCTGCTGCTGGACTCTTACATGGTAGGAGAATGAGTCACCCACAAAGAGAAGGGAGAGGGAAAAGTGCAAACAGAAAGATGCCTCTAAAGGCAAATTTGGATTCCATTACATTTCAATCACTTTAGGCTCCTGAGTCAACATTTCAGATGAATCAGGGTTTCTGGGAGTCAGGAAACCCAATATTCACTGGTCTGATATGTGGGAAAAGCTTGTTTCTCAATCTACATTTTCCAAAGCTGGAAGGTTTAAAAAGAGTGGTTGCAGAACACCAAAGAATCTGCATCCAGAGGTTTAGATAGCCCTTCTGTCTTCCTGATAAACCTTTAAAAATACTGAGCAGGGCGTGGTGGTGCACGATTGTAATCTCAGCATTTGGGAGGCTGAGACAGGAGGATAGGGGTTCGCGGACAGCCTCAGCTACTTAGTGAGGCCCTTTGAAACTCAGTGAGACCCTGTTTCAAAATAAAGAATAAAAAATTGGGCAGGGTGTGTAGCTCAGAGGTCAAATGCCTCTGGGTTTCATCCCCAGAACAACAAAATATAAATAAATAGATAAATAAATAAACTGGCAGCAAAAATAAAATAAAATATCAGCTGCTTGCCCACTCCAGAGGCCTAGGGAGAGGAGGTAACCTGCATTCAGGTTGCTCACAGACTCCACACCTTCACTCTCCAGCGCCTGTCACTGGCTGTGGCTGCTGAGCATTCAAAATGCCTGAACTAGCCAGACGTGGTGGCCCACACTTGTAATCCCAGCATTTGGGAGGCTGAGACAGGAGGATCGCGGTTGGTGGACAGCCTCAGCTACTTAGTGAGCTCTTTGCAACTCAGTGCGAACCTGTTGCAAGTAAAGAATAGAAAATAGGGTTGAGGGTGTAGTTCAGAGATAGAGTGCCCCAGAGTTCCATCCCCAGTACGACCAAAAAAAAAAAAAAAAAAAAGCCTTAACTGGCATGTGCTAAAATGTGTGTAAAACATCCAATATAAAGTGTAAAATATATACTGAATTTCCAGAATTAGTATGAGAAAATGGAAAAATCTCAGTCTTCACATTGGTCTGAAATTAGTAATATTTGGGATGTATTAGAATAAACATCAAATTAACTTCATGTGTGCCTTCTTTTTTTTCTTTGTTTTTTTTTTTTTTGGTATTTGCCTGGCACCTTTCTTTTTCTTTTTCTTTTTTTATTGGTGCATTGTAATCATACATCTTCATGGGGTACAAGATGGTAATCTTTTTACTTTTTAAAGCAGCTGCCTCTGGAAAGTTTTAAATACATGGCTCACACTGTCTTTCTATTAGACAATGCTAGTCTGCATGAATGTTTAAGAAATTATGATTGCCAGAGGGAATCACTGGTCATTTAAGCACATTCTTAGCTCTAACTAATGTTACCCTAGGCTTATTTGAGTATTCAAAAATAAAAGAGTGGGAGGAAGGTTGTTTGTTTGTTTGTTTGTTTGTTTGTTTGTTTTCCATACTGGGGATGAAACCCAGGGGCATTCTGCCTCTAAGTTACACCTCCAGCCCTATTATTTTACTTATTTATTTATTTGTTTGTTTATTCTGCAGTACTGGGGATGGAATGCAGGGGCATTCTACCTCCGAGGTACACCATGAACCCTATTTTTTATTCTTTATTTTGAAATAAGGTCTCACTGAGTTGCAAAGGAACTTACTAAGTAGTAGCTGAGGCTATCCACGAGCTATAATCCTCCTGTCTTAGTTTCCCAAATGCTGGGATTACAAGCATGTTCCACCACTCCAGCCACTGAAGGTTTTTAAGGCAGTGAAACTTCTGCATTATACTGTAATGGTGGTTATATAAGGTTACACATTTTTCAAAACCTAGAACTATACAATAGAAAGAATGACTCTTCAACCGGACATGGTGGCACATGCTTGTAACACCAGAACTTGGGAGGCTGAGACCAGAGGATCGCGGTTCGTGGACAGCTTCAGCTACTTAGTGAGGCTCTCTGTAACTTAGTGAGACCCTGTTTCAAAAAATAAAGAATAAGCCGGCCGTGCCAACACTTCGGAGGTGGAGACAGGAGGATCTCTCAAGTTCAAAGCCAGCCTCGCTGGTTTAAGAGACCCTGTTTCCAAATAAAAACATAAAATAGGTCTGGGAGTGTAGCCCGAAGAAGAAGGGTTTCTAGGAACCCCAGTACCACCAAAAAAAATAAAGAAAAAGAAAGGAAGAAAGAAAGAAAAGAAAAGTGGGGGGTGGGGGGGTTCCTCACTCACGTGATCTCCTCACCCACGTGACCTCCGCAGGCAGGGGGCGGACCCTGGAGGCAGAGCCTCTCAAGAGTATCTCGGGAGAATGCTTATTCCCACGAGTAAACCCCACCCCCTGAGATGAATACCTTAAAAGAAGGGCCCTCCCCTTCTAGCCTCCGATGGGCTGCGGGTCTCAGGTCTCCAGGGCTGCCCAGCCCCAACCCCGGGAGAACCGTACCATTAAAGCTGATACCATGCGTATTGGACTTCTCTTGTGTTTTACACTGCACGCCTGCACTCAAACTTTACAGAAAGAAGAAACAAAGAAAGAAAGAAAAAAAATAGGGCAGGGGCTGTAGCTTGGAGGGGTTGAATGCCCTTGGGTTCCAACCTCAGACCCTTCCCCCAAAAAAGAATTTAAAAAATATGGCTGGGAGTGTATCTCAGAGGTAGAATGCTCCTGGATTCAATCCCCAGTTCTGCTAAATAATAAATAAATAAATAAATAAATAAATAAATAAATAAATAAATAAATAAATAAATAAATGGCTGGGGATATAGTTCAGAGGTAGAATGCCCTGGCTTCAATGCCCATTCAAAAACTACACACTTGTAATCCTAGTACATGGGAGGCTGAGACAGGAGGATTGCAGGGTTGTGGCCAGCCTCAGCTACTTATTGAGGACACTTCACAACTTAGTGAAGACCCTGTTTCAAAATAAAGAATAAAAAAGAGCTGAGCCGGGAATGGTGGCACACGCTTGTAATCCCAGCATTTGGGAGGCTGAGACAGGAGAATTGTGGTACAAGGACAGCCTCAGCTACTACTTAGTGAAACCTGCAACTCAGTGAGACCGTTTCAAAATAAAGAATAAAAAAATAGGGCTGGGGGTGTAGCTCAGAGGTAGAATGCCCCTGGGTTTAATCCCTAGTACCACAAAAAATAATTAATTAATATAAATAACATTCTAACAATTTTATTTCTTGGTTTTAGGCTCAGAGAAAAGATGAAGAGAAACTTCAGTATACCCTTCAACCAGTTTTTCTTTTATTAGTATTTTCCATTGTGGTCCATTTGTTACAGTTGATGAGCCACTATTGATATAATAAGAATAATAATTTATTATTTATTATTATTATTATTATTATTATTATTTTACAGTGCTGGGGATCGTGCCCAGGGCCTTATACATGCTAGCAAGCACTCTGCCAATGAGTTACACCTCCCTCTTTTTTTTTTTTTTTTTTGTGTGTGTGTGTGGTACTGGGAATGGAACCCCAAGGCCTTCTACCTCCAGGTTACACTCCCAGACCTATTTTCTATTTTGTTTGGAAACAGGATCTCACTAAGTTGCTGAGAGCCTCACTAGATATCTGAGGCTGGCTTCAAACCTGCACAATCCTCCTGTCTCAGCCTCCCAAGTACTGGGATTATAAGCTTGTGCCACCACGCCTGGCTCACCTCCCTCCTAAATACTGATGATTATTACCTAAAGCCCACAGTTTATATTAGGATTCATTCTTTTTTTTTCTTCTGGTGCTAGAGATGGAACCCATAGGCATTCTACCTCTGAGTTATACTCCCCAGCCCTATCTTTTATTTTTTATTTTGAAACAGGGTCTCACTAAGTTGCAGAGGGCCTCACTAAATAGCTGAGGCTGGCCACGAACTGCGATCCTCCTGTCTCACCCTCCCAAATTCTGGGATTACAAGCATGGGCCACCATGCCCGGCTTTATTCTTTATTTTGAAACAGGGTCTCACTAGGTTGTGGAGGGCATTGCTAAGTAGCTGAGGCTGGCCAAAAACCTGCAATCCTCCTTTCTCAGCCTCCCAAGTACTGGGGTTACATGCATGTGCTACTTCTTTGAACCTGCAATTCTCCTGTCTCAGCCTCCCAAGTACTGGATAATAGGAATGTGCCAGATGATACTTCATCTTTTAAGGTTGAGAAAGAAAAAAAATGCATTTAAAGACGTGGAAATAAAGTCAGGCATGGTGGCACATGCTTGTACTCTCAGCATTTGGGATTGAAGTTCCTGGACAGCCTCAGCTACTTAGTGAGGCCCTTTGAAACTTAGTGAGACCCTATTTCAAAAGAAAAAATAAAAAGTAGAGGTGGGGGTGTAGTTCAGAGGTAGAACGGCCCTGGGTTCTATCCCCAGTACTACAGAAAAAAAAAAAAAAAGGGAATAATATGTACGAGGCAGAGAGGAGTGAAATACCAGCAGAAAAACAAGGCATGGAAAGAACTCCGGTATAACCAGAGAAGTAGGACCTGATTGAAGATAAAACCAGAAAACAGAAAAATAAACTAAGTGCAGATGGGAAAAGGACTAAAAACAATGCTATGCTAAAAAGTGAAAGAATTTAAGTTATTAAAGGGCTTAAAGCATGATCATAGAATGAATGACTTGACTGATAGTCACAAAAATAATAATGATAAGCCAGGCATGGTGGCACGTGCCTGAAACCCCAGTACATGGGAGGCTGAGACAGGAGAACACAGGTTTGAGGTCAGCCTCAGCAACTTAGCAAGACCTTGTTTCACAATGAAAGATAAGATAGGGTTGTGGGTGTAGCTCAGAGATAGAATACCCCTGGATTCAATCCCTAGTACCACAGAGCAACAACAACAATAATAATGTTGATAATACCAAATGAATATGGATGCTAGAATAAGAAACAGAATACTAAAGATGCAATGGCAGTATTTCAGTTAATCATTGCCCAATGACTTTATTGTAGCTTCTTTGGTTTTTTTTGTTGTTGTTGTTGTTTGTTTGTTTGTTTGGTTTGTGCTGTACTAGGAATTCAACTCAGGGGCATTCTACCTCTGAGCTACACTCCCAGACCTATTTTATTCTTTTGTCTGTGTGTGTGTGGTACTGGGGGTTGAAGCCAGAAGTATTCTACCTCTGAGCTACACCCCAACCCTATTTTGTATTCTTTTGTGTGTGTGTGTGTGTATGTGTGTGGTACTGGGGTTCCTGGAAACCCTTCTACCTCTGGGCTACACTCCCAGACCTATTTTATACTTTTTGATTTTTGGAAACAGGGTCTCTTAAGCCAGTGGGGCTGGCTTCGAACCAGCGTGATTCTCCTGTCTTGGCCTCCCAAGCACGGGGATTACAAGCGTGCGCCACCATGCCCAGCTTGTATTCTTTATTTTTGAAACAAGGTCTCACTAAGTTTCAGAGGGTCACTAAGTAGCTGAGGCTGTCCTAGAACCTGTGAACCTCTTGTCTCAGCCTCCCAAGAACTAGGATTACAAGAGTGCACCACCATGGCTGGATGAGAGGATAAATTAGAAAAAACATTTAAGAAGATGAATCCGTAGATTTGGTAACTAATAGGATGGAGGACTGAAGGAAAGGAAGAAAGAAAAGCTGTTTGTAAGGTCTAAAATTAGGTGACAAGATAAATCGGTACTGCCATTATCAAAGAAAAGAAGCCAAAAGAGGGAAGGCAGTTTCGATGTGTAATAATGGAGAGACTATAATGACCTAAGTTTTTAGATGCATTGAACTTGAGTTGACTGCAGAACACTGGATTAGAAATAATCAGAAAGCAGCTGGAAAAACAGGGCTGGGTTTAGGTCTAATCTGGAGAGCAGGTTCTTGAATCTATGTAATGAGTTGAAGCTTGGGAAAAAAATGTTGAAGTGGGGGTAGAAGATGGCCAAGCAGGTTGATACTTTCTGCTACCTATAGGAAAAAACAGCCAAGAATGGAGCCTTAGGAGGCATCAACATGTGTTGTGATGTACACCTGAATGTCTCCCAAAGCTTGTGTGTTGAAAGCATGGTCTCAGTGCAACAAAATTCAGGGGTAGAACCTTTTTTTTTTTTTGGTACTGGGGGCGGAACCCAGGGGCTTTTCTACCTCCAGGCTATACTCCCAGACCTATTTTATATTTTATTTGGAAACAGGGTCTCACTAAGTTAATGAGAACCTCACTAAGTAGCTGAGGCTGGCTTTGAACCTGTGCGATCCTCCTGTCTCAGCTTCCCAAGCGTGGGGATTACAAGTGTGCACCACCACTCCCGGCTCAGGGGGTAGAGCTTTTACACAATGAGCTCTAACCTCTTCTGGGGATTGACAGGTTGGGTCCCACGGGGCGGGAACTTAGAAAAGGAGGAGACTGCTGGATGATATCGCGAGACGGGCGATATCGTGAGAGGGGCGGGGTTTCCACACGTAACTCCACCCATAAGACATAAACTTTAAAAGAAAGTGCATTTCCCCTCTATAGTCGGAGGAGCTCGAAGGTCATCAGGAGTGGTCCAGCTCCTATACCTGGGAGAGGCTGCATTAAAATTCTTTTTCTTCTTGGCACACTGGTCTCTCTCACCTTTTTTATTTGCGCCTAAAAACTTTACATCTTACATCTGGTGCAAAAACCCGGGATTTTTACTTTATTTTAATTTAATTAAAAAAAATTTTTTGATTTCTTGCCGCTGCTGCTGCGGTGTGCTCTGGGCAGGCTTGGTGGAAACCTCCGCCTGAATCCGCCAGGTGCGACCGCTCCCACCTCGCCCGCCGCTCCAGGACCACCATAGTTCCAGGACCACCATCACTCCAGGACCACCACCGCCACCTGACCTTAAGCCTTCTTCCCCAGCCCCTGGCCCGTGCTCTCCGGAGAGCCGGCGGCCATCTTTTCCCGCCGTCCATGGGCTCTCTTTCTGAGAGTCGGGGGCCATCTTCTCCCGCTGCCCAGGAGAACCGGTGGCCACCTTCCCAGCCCCATGCTCTGCTGAGAGCCGGTAGCCATCTTTCCGGCCCAGAGCCGGTGGCCAGTTTTCCTGACACACGCTCAGAGCCAGTGACCATCTCACCGCCCTGCCAAGCCCAGAAGGCCACCTTAAACCTCATCCAGCCCTGATTCCACCCAACAGCTCCACAGCGTGCCCTCCTGGCTCTGCGGCCTCTCAGCACTTCAGTTTCACTGGCTGATAACACTACACTGTGGTAAGCTTCCCCTTCCTTGGACAAGCGGTTCTGGCTCTTAGCCTTTTCCGGACTTGGGCTCACGGCTGTTACAAAACCCAAATATTTGGTGTCCAAGTTCTCCGAGGGTAGCCAGGCTGCCCTTTGGTTGTGTAAAGGAAACGGAGACGTCCTTCTCTAACACAACCACACCATTTCCAGACATTAAGCAGGTTCTTGGGACACCAAATTCCTGTTTTCATTCTCACCCGCTTGACCAGTCATGGGGGGAAGCCAGTCTTCTAAAATAGACTCCCAATCTGCACTAGGCCGTGTTCTGGTTAATCTCCAGACTCTAGGTTTATCCAGGGTAACTGTGCCCCGAGTGGCTCATATTTTTCTGCGCAAAAGTCTGGCCTACTTATGAGTTGGGTAATGGTTCTCAGTGGCCTGAGATGGGTACATTACATCTAAAAATGTTAACTGATCTCTCAATAACTTTTGCAAACAGGCAGGAAAATGGTCAGAAGTTCTGTACATACAGGCTTTTCTGTGCAGGCGTTCCCGGCTTTCCCTTCGGATCCCCCTCATTTGGCTTCCTGTCTTCCTTAATTGTCATTTCTCAAGCACCTTCTTAGAGAACAAGCTGACCTGTATCTTCCCCAACCCGGGACTGAAAAAGCAGCTCCACACCCGGCAGTCAAGGCCCTTCTTAAGCCCAGGAGATCAAGTCCTCAAATCGATTCAACCAAAACATCTCCACCTATGGTGGACTGGGCCCTTCACAGTAATCCTCACCACACCTACTGCAGCCAAACTGCTGGGGGGCCCCAACTGGCATCATTTTACCCGGCTAAAAAGGGTTCCGTTTCAACTGTCCCGTGACAAATTCTTACACAGTCTGGGGCCTACTAAGCTTCATTTTTCTCGGCATAATTCCTTTTGATTTATTTTAAAGATCCACTTGTTCACATACTATGGTGTTCTCCCTCTTTGGATGCCATACCGTCATAACTCCTCATCTGCTAAAGTCTCCTCGAGCACACATCACCAAGCTGTCCAGGGAAACCTCCGACTCACGCCACAGCCATACTCCCACCTGCCCACTTCTGAAGGACCCAACCTCTCCCGGCCTAGGGGCCCCCTTACAACGCCCCTTGACAGCAGAAAGTAGTTTAAGATCCGAATCTCTGCCCATTATCACCAAAAGGCCGGGATGACAGGTTGGGTCCCGCGGGGCGGGACCTTAGAAAAGGAGGAGACTGCTGGATGATATCGCGAGACGGGCGGAGTTTCCACACGTAACTCCACCCACAAGACGTAAACTTTAAAAGTGCATTTCCCCTCTAGCATCGGAGGAGCTCGGAAGTCATCAGGAGTGGTCCAACTCCTATCCCCGGGAGAGGCTGCATTAAAATTCTTTTTCTTCTTTGTGCACTGGTCTCTCTCGCCTTTTTTATTTGCACCTAAAACCTTACATCTTACAGGGATTAGTGCCACTCTTTATTTCCCAATTACTACGAGCTGAACACTTTTCCTTCACCATGATATTTCTGCCTTGGAGCCTGCTAAGTAAGGATTGACCCTCAAACCTTGAGCCAACATAAGCCTTTCCAACTCTAAGTTGTTCTTGTCAGGTATTTTGGTCATAGCAAACATAAAGTTAATACAACATGTAACATCTCACGATTGACTTTTTAAAAAAGTAGAACTGGAGCTAGGCATGGTAGCACACACTTGTAATCCCAGTACTTGGGAGGCTGAGGCAGGAGGATCACAGGTTCACAGCCAGCCTCAGCAACTTGTGAGCCCCTCCACAAATTAGTGACACTCTGTTTCAAAATAAAAGAATAATATAGGGCTGGGGGGTAGAGCTGGAGGTAGAACACTCCTGGGTTCAATCCCCAGTACCAAAAAAAAAAAAAAGTAGTACTGGGACTGAACCCAGGGCCCTGACTAAATATGCTAGGCAAGTGCTCTGCCTTGAACTACATCCCCAGTCCAGGATTTATTTTTTAAATGTTATCTCAACTTTACTTTTTGGAGCAAAACAAATCAGTCCTCAGTATCCACAAAAAATTAATAACAACAACAATAATAATAATAATAATAATAATAGGGCTAGGAGTGTAGCTTGGAGGCAGAATGCCCCTGGGTTCAATCCCCTCAACACACACACACACACACACACACACACACACACACACAGTCTTCTACATCCATCTTAAATATGAAACTAAGAATTCAAATATTGTATTCCAAAGCTAGGCATGGTGGTGCACGCTTATAATCCCAGCATTTGTTAGGCTGAGACAAGAGGATCCAGGCTCGGGGACAGCCTCAGCTACTTAGTGAGGTCTCTTTGCAACTCAGTGAGACCCTGTTTCAAAATAATAAGGAATAGGGCTAGAGGTTTAACTCAGAGACAGAATGCTCCTGGGTGCCATCCCCAGTACTCAACAACAACAACAAAAAAGTATTCCAGTAAGTGCTCAGTAGAAATATATTTAGCACTAAGTAATCTATAGCAGTGGCATAGCACCAAATCTGTAAGCCTATAGATAATCCTTGAACTCTCATTAAGCTGGTTGCTTCCGCCTTTTAGCCCATAACAAGTAGGAGAATTGCCTGGTAAACTTTTGCCTCTTCCTATAACCAGATACTAATAAAGAAACTAAAGAGGGAAATGGCTGAAGGAAAAGCAATAGAGATTATGCAGGCGCTATAGAACATTATTTTACATATTGCTTATGTTTATAAGCTGTATAATCGATTTTGTTTTGTTTTGTGGTGCTGGGGATTGAACTCAGGGATATTCTACCTTCGAGCTACACCCTCAGCCCTATTTTTTTATTTAGAACCAGGGTCTCACTAAGTTGCTGACATCCTTACTAGTTTCCGAGGCTGTCCTTAAACATGTAATCCTCCTATGTCAGCCTCCCAAACTTCCCAAGTACTGAGATTACAGGCATTTGTCGCCATACTTGGCTTAAACTATATGATTTTTTTTTTTTGGTAGTTCTGGGGATTGAATTCAAGAGCAATCTACCTCTGAGCCACACCTCTAGCCCTATTTTTTATTCTTTATTTTGAAACAGGGTCTCACTATGTAGCTGAGGCTAGCAGCAAACCTGTGATACTTCTGTCTCAGCCTCCCAAGTACTGGAATTACAAGCCTGTGCTACTATATGACTTAAAAATCAACAGATCTAGCCAGGCATGATGGTTCACTCTTGTAATCTCCCTATTTGGAGGCTGAAACAGGAGTATCACAGGTTTGTGGCCAGCTTCAGCTATTTAATGAGGCCTCTGCAACTTAGTGAGATCCTATTTCAAAATAAAGAATAAATAATAGGGCTGGAATATAGCTAGGAGGTAGAATGTCCCTATGTTCAATCCCCACTACCACAATAAATAAATAAATGAATAAATTAATTTTTAAAAATGAATAAAATTAAGCAGATCTATAATCCTCCTCTGGATTACATTTTCTACCCTTTCCCAGGGAACCTAGAAACACAACCATTACTAGAAATGGCACTGGGCACAGAGTATTACCTGCATGTAATTTTTTAACACTCTTTCATTACTAAAAAAAAAAAAAATTTTTTTTTGCAATACTGAGGATAGAACCCAGGGGCATGCTACCTCTGAGCTACACCCCCAGCCCTGTTTTTTTATTCTTTATTTTGAAACAGGGTCTCACTCTGTTGCAGAGGGTCTCACTAAGTAGCCGAGTCTGGTCACAAACTGAGATCCTCCTATCTCAGCCTCCCAAATGCTGGGATTACAAGTGTGCGCCACCACGCCTGGCTCTAAAAAGCTATTATGATTTAGAATTTCCATTTTATCTTTGTTTATTTTCCTGAGTAAAATTTTTTTTCTGTCAAATGGTAAAAACTGTAAATTATTTATGAATAATAAATCTGAATTATTCTAATGAGCTAAATATGGTGTATCATGTGTTCGTTTCCTCTTCATCCAAAAACCCATCAAAATGTCAGCAAAGCAATAAAAGTGGTCTTAACCAACAAGGACAAAGAGAACAAGAGAGGAAATAACAGTGGATAAAATATGTCGATACATTTTTAGAAGACAAACAGCAGAGGGAGGAAAAGTTACTGACATAGCAGAATGGATGAAGTTACGATTTAAATCTCTCTCAAGGGACACAAGCAACTGGAAGCAAGACATTCTGCGGCACAGAACTCTTTGGAAGCCCAGTCTCGGAAACATCAGGATTGAAAATGGGTGGATTAAATAAAAGTGGGTTCTGTGCTCCCCATAGGGGCACAGGATCGTGCTGCGCTCAGAAAGCCAGCTTCAAGGCTTACACACACCCCTACTGCCACCATTACTGCTCCCCTAAGCCCTGCTGCCCCCGAGGCTCCATGTTCCTCCAGGCTGGAAACTGGAGAATTCTTCTGCAGAGAAAAATGGCTCCCAAGGAAATTCTTTATAGCATTGGCATTTGGAATACTCTAGTGAAGAGGCCTGATGCCTTGGTGGAGTCCGCCCCTTCTCCCCACAGAGCTTCTGTGTTTCATGGTTTTCCCCCATTGAGAATTGAACCCAGGGGCACTCTACCGCTGAGCTACACCTCTAGCCTGTTTTATTTTTTATTTTAAAACAGGTTCTCACTAAGTTGCAGAGGGCCTCACTAAGTAGCTGAGGTTGTCCATGAACTGTGATCCTCTGGTCTCAGCCTCCCAAACGCTGGGATTATAAGCGTGCGCCACCACATGTGGCTCTTTTTTTTTTTTTTTTTTTTTTTTTTTTTTACACAGAGTCTTGCTAAGTTGCTGAAAGTCTTGCTAAATTGCTGAGGCTGGCTTCAAACCTGTGATCCTCCTGTCTCAGCCTCCCAAGTACGGGAATTATAGCCGTGTGCCACCATGCCCAGCTGTCAATGCTACCTTCTTACATATGAACAAGCAAAAGAAGTACCATTTGACCAAAGATTTGAATGAAAACTAGAATCAAAGCTAGGTATTATGGTACACACTTAACAATCCGAAAACTTGGGAGGCTAAGACAGGAGGATTGCAGGTTCAAGGACAACCTCAGCAAATAAAAGACTCACATCAACCTAGTGAGACTTGTTTCAAAATAAAAATAAAATAGGGCTGGGGCTTTAGCTTGGAGGTAGAATGTCCCTGGGTTCAATTCCCAGCGCCACTCACCATAAAAAGAAAGCTAGAATTGAAAACAAATAAAAAAAGAAACTTTAGGAAATAAAGACACATAGAGAACAGAAGAAAAATATAATTAATATTTTGGAGATTAAAAGAAGATATCATTTCCATAAAATTGATTTTAAAAAATACTAACAGATGCCACGCATGGTGGCACACACTTGTAATGAACACGCATTTGGGAGGCTGAGACTGGAAGATCGCGATTTGAGGACAGCCTCAGCTACTTAGTGAATCCCTCCGCAACTTCGTGACACCCTGTTTTAAACTAAGGAATAAAAAATAGGAATGGAGGTGTAACTTGGAGATTGAATGCCTCTGGATTCCATCTCCAGTACCAAAAAACAACAAAAAGAAAAAAAAAAAAAAGCTAAGAGATGTAATATAGAAGACAATAGATTAAAAAAAAGCTAGATGCCAGGCTTGGTGGTACACACTGTAATCCCAGAATTTAGGAGGCTGAGACAGGAGGATCTCATTTTGTGACCAGCCTCGGCTACTTAGTGAGACCCTCTGCAACTCAGTGAGACCCTGTTTCAAAATAAAGAATAAAAATATAGGGCTCAGACGTAGAATGCCCTTGGGTTCCATCCCCAGTACCGCAAATAAACAAATAAATGAATACATAAATAAATAAATAAATATTTTTAAAAAGAAAGCTAGAAGATCAATTTGGGAGGCCTTTGAACCACTAATAAGGAATCAGAATGAGAACAGAAAGACATTGTTGGTGGGATTGCAAATTAGTGCAACCACTTTGGAAAGCAGTATGGAAAAACCTCAGAAGAATGGAAACAAATCTACCATTTGATCCAGCAATACCACTTTGGGTATCTACCCAAAAGAAAAGAAACAAAACTACCAAACTAATGCATGCGTATCTATGTTCATAGCTGCACAATTCACCATAGCCAAACTATGGAACCAGCCAAGATGTCCATCAACAGATGAATGGATTACAAAACTGTGGGATATGTACACAATGGAATTTTACTCAGCCATTTAAAAAAAACTCAATTACATCATTTTCAGGGAAATGGATGGAACTGGAGGACATTATGCTAAGTGAGATTAGTCAGTCACAAAAAATAAGAAATCAGATGATTTCCCTAATATGTGAAAGCTAAGGAAAAATGGGTCATAGGAGGAACTCTAGATGAAAAAGGAAATCCTATAGAGGAGCAAACAAGACAACCTAAAGGAGGAGAAAGGAGAGGGAAAGAAGGAAAATCTCTAAAACACACAATATACTTAAACAGGCAGACTTCCGGGAAGATGGCGACGGGGAAAAGCGGGGCTTACAAGCCCCACTAACAACCAATCTCTATTACCACAAAATCAGCTCTTTTCATAGCCAGAAAACACCATCAGCAGAGAAACAAAAAATGTAATTTCAAGGGACAGAGAAAAAGAGGGCTGGAAAAATGAGACACTAGAAACCAGACCACAGTGCTGCAGCCGGAGCCATGGCGCGAAGTGGCAGGCGCCATTTTCCCTTGCAGCACCAGGCTCCAGAGAGGAAGGGAACTCATAACGGAGCTCAGAGCCACAGAGGAGATACGCCAGTCTCACGGCCGAGGACGCAGCAGCAGCGCCTTACTGCCGGCGGCAGCAGCGAGCTCACCGGACCAATGCACTCAACAGCCCACCAGGCTCCAGAGAGGAGCGGCGGATGGCGAGCCGAGGTGAGCCGCTGCGGATCAGCTGGGAGGAATTCAGCAGATTTCTCAGTGCAGGAAGCATCTAAGGCTCCCAGAGGCTGGGCTCAGCACACCCTGCAGGGACTCAGAGCAGAGCTCAAAAACAGAAAAGAAATACACCAGCCTCACGCCCAAGGGCGTGGCAGCGGCGTCATATTGCTACCGGAACAGCAGCAGCGAATTCAGCGAGTCCACCACAGCTCCATCTGTGCACTCAACAACAGTGAGTCAAATTGTGGCCCCTAGAGGAGAAATCCCAGTACTGTACTCCCAGGGACTTGACCCAGTGGGGGAGTGGCGGTGGCAGAGATATCACACCATAGGAGAACGCCCAACCTGGCACCCCCTTGGTCTAAAGCAGCCTCGATTGACTACCAGGGTCTGAGACTCTGCGATACAACCCAGTAAAGGAGTAGTGGGAACTGAGATACCACAGACTCGAGATCCAGAGCACCTTAAGTGAAGTCGTAGTGACCCAAGGGAAGAACCCAGAGAAGGCACAAACTTCCGAAATCATGGGAAAGAGGAATAACAATGGAGCAATGAATGCCCACAACCCCACAACATCAGAACCTGATAAAACAGAAATTCAGAGATTTCTAGAAGATCAAATCAGGAAAATAACTGTAGAAATAATAAAGGTGTTTCGAAAAGAATTCAGAGAGAGCCAAAAGAGATAAAGGATGCAATTAATGAAGTAAAGGCCTCAATTCAAAGTACAAACAACCGATTAGACCACATAATAGAATCTCACTCCTAGAAGATGATCACTCCAAAAACGAACACATAGCTTCTAATTTAGAAAAAAAAATCCGACAGCAGGAATCTGACATTGAAGAAATATGGGCCCATTTTAAGAGAGCTAACCTAAGAATAATTGGAATAGAGGAGGGAAAAGAAGGTGAAACCAAAGGGATCAACAATCTTTTCAAGGAAGTAATAGCAGAAAATTTTCCAAACATAGACCAAGAGGTCGATACACAGGTCCAGGAAACTTATAGAACTCCCTTTAGAGAGGATCGGAGAAGAGGATCCCCATGCCACATAATTGTCAAAATGACCAATGTGGAAGCCAAGCAGAAAATCTTAAAGGCAACAAAAACAAAACCAAGTGACATTCAGAGGCAAACCAATTAGAATCACTCCAGACTTCCCAAACCAAGTCATGAGGGCCAGAAGGGCTTGGAGTAACATATTCCAAACTCTGAAAGAAAACAACTTCCAGCCAAAAATTTCCTACCCAGCAAAACTTTCTATCAAATTACATGGGAAAATAAGAAGCTTCCACGACAAACAGAAACTGAAGGAATTTATGTCTTCAAAACCAGCGCTAGAGAAAATACTCAAAGAGATTAACTACAAAGAAGAAATAGGTAACACACACCAGAACCAGAGAAATAAGATTTTCCATCCAACAGACAACTAAGATTGGTTATCTGTGGAGATTCAATATTTATGTTAGTCTTTTACCTATCTCTAAATTGTATTGTTTGCTTTTATTGTTGCTAATTTTTAGGATTTCTAGTTGGAATATTAATATACCTTCAGATATAGCATTTGGAAATATTTTATCCAATTCTATCAGTAACTTTTAACTCTGTTTACATTGTCTTTGGATATACAATATTTTTTTTTAGGGAGTTTATTTACCCTTTTGTTTCCTGTGCCATTGAAATCATATCCAAGAAATCACTGCCAATTTCAATGTTGTGAGGTTTTATGACCCAGATTTTCTTCTAAAAGTTTATAGTCTTAAGATTTATATTTAGGTCTTTTATCTATTTTGAGTTAATATTTATATGTGTTAGGTAAGGGTCCAATTTTATTCTTTTTCATGTAATTATTATTTTTCAACAATATTTAGTTAAAAGATTAGTATTTCCTCCACCAAATGTTCGTGGAAACCTTGTCAAAAATAACTTGACAATATATGGAAGAATTTAGCTCTTTGCTTTTATTTAACTCCAATAATTTATATATCTGCCTTTAGAAGAGTACTACACTGTTTCAATTATTGTAGCTTTATATGGTTTGAAATCAGAAAATATATATATCTTCTAGTTTTGTTCTTCTTCGAGATTGTTTTGGGTATCTAGAGTCCATATTCCATATCAGGATAGATTTTTTTCTGAAAAATAAATAAATAAATGTATGATAGTTTCACTTTAAAAAAAAGAAAAAATATTCTCTGGTAAGAAAGAAAGCAAAAAGAAATATTGAAATGTTATCTTTAAGTCATCAAAAGCTTGGTATCAGACAAATGAAACTGTTATGTGAGATTATCATCGTTAATACTGGATAAATTGCTATAAAACTAGATGTCAACCACTAAGCCAAGCATGGGAAGGAGGGATGGGAAGGGAACGGGGTGGGGATTGGGTAGGGGCTAACTGGGCGATGTGTGCATGTATGTCTACAAAAGTATTTTCTTTATACCATTATGATGTATGAATACATTGCACCAATAAAAAATAAATTAAAAAAACAATATACTTAAACATATCTAAGTCTACCACTAAGCCAAGCAAGGGATGAAGGGTTGGGGAGGGAATGGGGTGGGAATTGGGTAGGGGTTAAATCAGTGATGTGTACATATAGGTCCACACAAGTTTTTTGCCCCAATATCATGTATGAATATAATACACCAATAAAAAATTTAAAAAACTAAAATCAGACTGACCAAGAAAAAAAAAAAAGAATGAGAACAGAGAAAACAGCTGTGTTTGTTTGTTTTTTAATAATGAGGATTGAACCCAGAGGCATTCTACTTCTGAGCTACACCCCAGCCCTATTTTTTATTCTTTATTTTGAAACAGGGTCTCACTGAGTTACAAAGGGCCTCACTAAGTAGCTGAGGCTGGCTGCAAACCCGGATTCCCCTGTCTCAGCCTCCCAAGTCCTGGAATTACAAGTATGTACCACCACGCCTGTAGGGAAAACAGTTTTCTATTAATCTAATTTGTCCTCTAAGAAGGTGAATTTATAATACAGTCCATGCTCCATAACAAAGAATTATTTAAGAGTTTACATTTGAGCCATACATGTAAACCTCTCAAACCCAAGATCCTTCTATCTCAGCCTCCCAAATATTGGGATTACAAGCGTGCATCAACACGCCCAGCTCAGAGAAAATGTTTTAAAATTCACCATATTGAAGGCCGGGTGTGGTGGCACACGCTTTGTAATCCCAGCACTTGGGAGGCTAAGACAGGAGGCTCACACAGGTTTAAAGCCAGCTACTGAGTGAGGCTCTCAGCAATTTAGTGAGACCCTGTTTCCAAATAGAGTATAAAATAGGTCTGGGAGTATAGCCCAGAGGTAGAAAAGCCCCCGGGTTCCACCCCCAGTACCACACACACAAAAAAATCACTGTGTTGATGTTATTCACTTCTTAAATATTACTATATTCATCTTCCATCTTATGGATTCTACAAGGCTTGCTCTGTTGGAATGTTTGTTCTGGGGAGAGCGCAAATGTTCTCCACGAAGCCACCCACTGTTCACTCCAAAGCTAAGCTGAGATAGGACAGAGGAGGGAAGAGGGATTTCTCTTCTTCCACGAACAGCTTTTAACTGAATGTGTAGGTGGTGGAACTGTTAAATATACCACACAACATCACATACTCATTTTTTACCCATACGGAATTTCCACAGTATGGTTGCTGGCTACCAGCCGCTTTCAGCCTTCCTTGCCTGTGCCCACGGCGCCTGAGCGTTTGATGAAATTCTAGTAGAAGTTCTTATAGTAGAACCCAAAGCATCCTCTTACTAGACTAAGTACGACAGGTGTTAGTGGAAAGTTTTCTCTGGCTCTTAGTAATCGTTTTGGGTCTGCAGCTGCGGGAGCTCAGCACAAAGAAAATGAAATGGTGCGACTCAGTGAGACGCTGTTTCAAAAATAAAGAATAAGAAATAGGGCTGGGGATGTAGCTCAGAGGTAGAATGCCCCTGGGTTCCACCCCTAGTACCACACACAAAAAAAAGGAAGAAAAAAAAGTGCAAAGCATCACCCAAATGTAACTACTAGTGTCTTTAAATGAATAAAGAAAATAGTACATATTTGCTTTGAAGGAATCAAGTTTGTAATAATCCTATTGCAATTTGTGTTCTTCTATATCAGTGGATCTCAGACCTTTGATCTTAGGACTCTTTTACCCTTTGTAATATGGATTTGGGTAATAAAACTGTATTATACACTAAAAGAAATAATTTTTGTGGTACTAGGGGTGGAACCCAGAGGCTTTCTACCTCCGGGCTATCCTCCCAGACCTATTTTATACTTTATATGGAAAGAGGGTCTCACTAACTTGCTGAGAGCCTCACTAAGTAGCTGAGGCTGGCTTCGAACCTGTGCGATCCTCCTGTCTCAGCCTCCCAAGCGCAGGGATTACAAGTGTGCGACACTGTGCCCGGCTCTAAAAGAAATAAATTTTAAATACTTGTGTTAAAATACATTAAGAAGCTCATTATATGTTAGCATAAATAACACTTTATGAGAAATAGCTATTTTTTTTCCTAAAACAAAAGATAATTGGTGAGAACAGTGGAAGCATTTTACAGTTTTGCAAGTTTCTCTAAAGCCTACCTAAATCCAAGACAGTTAGATTCTGATATTTACTTCTGTCATCTGTTGCAATATATTATTTTGGTTGAAGTATATAAAAAAAAAAAACTTGTCCTTCCATAGATATGCAGCTGGAAAAGGAAGAAATATTTTAATATGTTAATAGCCTTTTAAGATATTGCCGATATTGCTATTTGATATCATATCAAAACATGAATTGATGTTGTGATGGAGGCAGAAAGCAAAGTACAAGACAAGAGCAGAGCCATGTGCTCTCTCTCCTACTTCCTGTTCCCACTTCCTGTTCCCACTTCCTGTTCCCACTTCCTGTTCCCACTTCCTGTTCCCATGCCCTGAGAGCCGCGGTCCCTGGCCTCACCTGGACTGGACTTGAAACTGTTCCTTAAAGGCTTTTGCCATGTAGAACCAAACTGTCAATGAACTTTTCCTACCATGGTACATTAAAATATATTAATCCAAGTTGGGTGTGGTGGTGCACACTTGTAATCCCAGTACTTGGGAGGCTGAAACGGGAGGATTTCAGTTGCGTAGCCAGCCTCACCTACTTAGTGAGGCCCTCTGCAAGCTAGTGATGCCCTGTTTCAAAATAAAGAATAAAAAAAAAAAAAAAAAACAGAGCTGGGGGTGGAGTGGGAAGGGAGAATGCCCCTAGATTCAATCCTCAGTCAGTACAACAAAAATAAAAACAAAAACAAATTGGTTTATGTTATAGTTAGATATAAAGTGTTCCCTAAAGAGCTCAATTATTAATATTCAGGTTGGCTGGGCGTGGTGGCACACGCTTGTAATCCCCGTGCTTGGGAGGCTGAGACAGGAGGATCACACAGGTTCAAAGCCAGCCTCAGCTACTGAGTGAGGCTCTCAGCAATTTAGTGAGACCCTGTTTCCAAATAGAGTATAAAATAGGTCTGGGAGTATAGCCCGGAGGTAGACAGCCTTTGGGTTCCAACCCCAGTACCACACACACACACAAATTCAGTGTTGGTCTCATTTTTCTTTGTATGACCCTATTCCTCCACTTGGGAATACAGATGTTTACTTCTTGCCATTGTCTATTGGATGCATGAATTTGCTTTTTATTTTGATCCTCATTTTCTTTCACAGGGGCACACAAGTGTACACCTTGAGTCTCAGAGGAGATTTTAGACTTTGGGACTTTTCAGCAGTGCTGGAACTGTTAAGACAGTGGAAACTCTTGGAGGGGGCTAAATGCATTTTGCATTCTGAGCTGGGCATGAGCTCTTCAGGGACCAGGGGCAGAATGCTATAGTTAGATATAAAATGTTTCCTAAAGAGCTCTTTTATTAATAATCAGGGTTTGTATAATGGAGTCATGAAGTTTGTAAGCCCAGCAGTGGGTACAGCAGTGGGTGGTGCCCAGTAGATGGGAGGATGTGATGGAGGTGGTCCCTAGCGGGGCGGCCTTGGAGACGACATATATGGTTCCTCCTCTGCCAGCTCTCCCTTGCTATGAGCAGAGCCATGTGCTGTCCCTCTCTTCACTTCCTGTCCCCATGCCCTGAGAGCTGCGGGGCCTGGCTTCACCTGGACTGAACTCAAAACTGTAAGAAAATGAATCTTCTTCCTTCTAAATTAGGTGGTCAATCTTTAGATTGTAGCTATAAGAATGCTGACTGGGCAGTCTATCTTGCACGTGTGTGTGTGTGTGTGTGTGTGTGTGTGTGTGTGTGTGTGTTACAGGGAATGGAACCCAGGGGCATTCTACTTCTGAGCTACACCCCCAGCCCTATTTTATATTTTATTTGGAAACAGGGTCTCACTAAGTTGCTGAGAGCCTCACTCAGCTGCTGAGGCTGGATTTGAACCTACAATCCTCCTGTCTCAGCCTTCCAAGAACTGAGATTCCAAGTGTGCACCACCACATCCGGCCTATTTTTTATTCTTTATTTTGAAACAAGGTCTCACCAAGTTGCAGAAGGCCTCACTAAATAGCTATGGCTGGCCACGAACCTGTACTGGGATTACAAGCGTGTGCCACCACGCCCAGCTCTATCTTGTGCTTTAAATGGACTTTTCACCATGCGTGACTTTGTAACATCATCTATTGGTCTTATGAGAATATCAGTCATGGACTTAATCAACTCTTCCCAACGTTGACACTTTCCTTATACGATACTAAATAAAAAATTACATTCATCAAATCATTTATCTCCCCAGAAAAACATTATATTACTAGGAAACTATAAAACTCATAGTAATAAACACAAATTTCTTTTTTTAAATATTGGGTATTAAGCCCAGGAGCATTCTACCTCTGAGCTAAACCCCCAGCCCTATTTTCTATTCTTTTTTTTTTTCAAGTTTCAGAGGTTTATTAATCAGTGTGACAAACTCCAACAAATCAACATGCTTTCATGCATTTAAAGGAGTATTTCCAGGTTAAGTGGAAAATTGTGCGGATGGCTTCAGAATGGCTTGCAGCAGAGACCTACAGCCCCAAAAGAGATGTGAACAAATACAAGAGGCCAGAGACAAAGAAAGAAAGAAAGAAAGAAAGAAAGAAAGAAAGAAAGAAAGAAAGAAAGAAAGAAAGAAAGAAAGAAAGAGAAAGAAAGAGGAAAAAAAGAAAGGGGGGCTCACTATGTTGCCCAGCTGATATGAGGATCTCAAATGATCCTCCCACCGTTGCCTCCAGAGTAAATGGACTACAGGCTTATGCCACAATATCCAGTTCACTTATTTTTCATCTAAGTTCTGGAAAATACCAAGTTTAAATATCTATAGTTTGTCTGACAGGTATTCTTTCAAGTAAAAATGTTGGTATGAAAATATGTAGCATGCACTTTTTCAAGACGACCACTGCATCTCTGTGCTAGGGCATGCCACCACAGGGCTTTATGTGTACTTTCCTTTTTTTTTGTCACAGAGAATAATAAAAAGATGAGTACTCAGGCCAAGGATGAAGCTCACTGGTAGAGTGCTTGCCTAGCATGCGCAACACCTGCCTACAATCCTAGTGCTTGGGAGGCTGAGACAGGAGGATTGCAGGTTCGCAACCCCCTCATCTACTTAGTGAGATCCTCAGAAACTTGGTCAGACCCTGTTTCAAAATAAAAGATAAAATAGGGCTGGGGATGTAACTCAAAGGTAGAATGCCCCTGGGTTCGCTCCCCAGTACCACCAAAAAGAAAATAAATAGTTTATAACTACTGACAGATTGAGAGAGTGCCAGCCGCCAGTAACCAAGGTAGAGGGGCAGTCTGAAGCAAGGCTCCTCAACCTCAGCTCTATTGACTTTATGAGCCAGGTCATTCTTTGTTATTGGCAAGATGGGGCATCCTGTGGACTGCAGGATGTTTAGCAGGGCCCTTAGCTGCTACCCACCAATACTTCCTACCATTGCAACAACTGAAGGTGTTTCTAAGAATAGCCAAATGTCCTTGGAATGAGCTGAGGGTGAGGATGGGGACAAAATTATCCCTAGGTTAAAAATTACTGGTCTAGAAGCCGGGCGTGGTGGCACACACTTGTAATCCCAGTACTCAGGAGGCTGAGATAGGAGGATCGTAGGTTCGCGGCCAGCCTCAGCTACTTATGAGGCCCTCTACAACTTGGTGAGACCCTGTTGCAAATAAAAAAAGAATAAAAAATGGGGCTGGGGTTGTAGCTTAAAGGTAGAATGCCCCTGAGTTCAATCCTCAGTATCACAAAAATAAAAAAATAAATAAAAATAGGTCTAGGGGTATAGCTTGGAGGTAGAATGCCCCTGGCTTCCACTCCCAGTACCACCAAAAATTACTGGTCTAGATGTAGTACTGTCTCTACATAGTACCTCCTTTCAAGCAAGAGCAGCTGCTCTGATTTTTTTTTTTTTTTAATGGAACATCAAAACTCCAAGCCCAGGCAGAGTTCCTGGAAGAGTTTCAAAGTTTGCCTAGCTGCTACAGTAATAATTTACTGTCTACTGAGGATCCTACTGTGATCTATAAGATGAAATGTCCAGCTCTGAGTAATCATCCTGGTCCTATTACTACTCTGCAATTAACCACTTGTGTCTCAGTTGCATCATTTCTCAAATGGGAGAATATTACCTGGCTCTTCTATACAGCTGATCATAAGGATACAATGAAAGCAGATGGAATCCAGGCATGGGGGCACACACTTGGAATCCCAGTACTTGGGAGGCTGAGACAGGAGGATCACAGGCTTGAAGCCAGCCTTACCAATTTGGTGAAGCTGCCAGCAACTTAGCAAGACCCTGCTTCCAAATAAACATGCATGAAGGAAGGAAGAATGAGAAGGAGAAAATGCTTTGAATAGTTAAGATATAATTAGACACAAGTCATTATTAGACTGGGTGTGGTGTTGCATATTTGTAATCCCAGTACTAGGGGCCTGAGATAGGAGGATCTCAGTCTGAGGACAGCCTCAGAAAATAGTGACTTGCTATAGAGACTTCCGTCAACCTAGAAAGATCTTGTTTCAAAATAAAAATAAAATAGGATTGGGGTGTAGCTTGGAGGTAGAATGCCTCTGTGTTTAATCCTGAGTAATACACACATATACACTGACACACACAGACACAGACACACACACAGACACACACACACACACACACACACACACACCACTATTCTTTTTGCAAAAATGAAAACAAAAACCAAAATACAAACTCATCCAGAAACAAAAACCAGAAACACATTAATAACCTTAAAGTGTTTGATGCCCTCTGTCTTCCTTCCTTCCATCCTTTCTTCTTTCTTTCCTTTCTCTTTCTTTTTAATTTTTTTTCCATTGGTGGTGGTATTGGGGATTGAACCCAGGGTCATTCTACCTCCAAGCTAAACCCCCAGTTATATTTTATTTTTTGCCTTGAAACAGGATCTCCCAGAGTTTCTGAGGGTCTTGCTAAATTGCTGAGGCTGGCCTGGAACCTACTGCCCTTCTGTCTCAGTCTCCCAAGTACTGGGATTATAGGCATCAGCCACCAGAGCTGTCTTTGATGCACCTTTTTTTTTTTTTTTTTTTTTTTGGTGGTGGTACTGGGGGTCGAACCCAGAGGCTTTCTACCTCCGGGCTATACTCCCAGACCTTTTTTATATTTTATTTGGAAACAGGGTCTCACAAATTGCTGAGAGCCTCACTAAGTAGCTGAGGCTGGCTTTGAACCCATGCGATCCTCCTGTCTCAGCCTCCCAAGCGCAGGGATTACAAGTGTGCGCCACCACACCCGGCTTTTTTTTTTTTTTCTGTACTTGGGATGGAACCCAGGGGCCTTCTACCTCCAAGCTATATCCCCAGCCCTATTTTTTACTCTTTATTTTGAAACAGGGTCTCACTGAGTTGCAAGCAGCCCAAGTAGCTGAGGCTGTCTGCAAACTGTGATCATTCTGTCTCAGCCTTCAAAATGCTGAGATTACAAGCAAGCGCACCACACCGGGCTTTATTCTCTATGTTGAAACAGGCTCTCGGTAAGTTCCAGAGGGCCTCACTAAGTAGCTGAGGCTGACCATGAACCCGGGTCCTTCTGTTTCAGCCTCTCAAGTAATCCCACTGGGATTACAAGTGTGCGCCACCACACCCGGCTGGATAGTAATTTTTAAATAATTTTCTTCTATTTAATTACCATGGTACCATCTTGTTGTTCTAGATATAACGGTACCACTTAGCACTTGAGCACATGCCTAAGGATACTTGAAATATATTCTAATTTTGAAATTTCCCAAAGGAATGTTTACACGATCTTCGAATTTGGAAAATCTCTATATAGAAAGGTCACAATTATTGCCTTCTTTTCTTAGGGCTACCATTTGTGTTTTGCTTCTTTAAATGTGCCATATTTACTTCAAGTAATCAAAAGAGAGATTGCTAAAGTAGTCTTTCTGTTACTATACCCACTGAAAACAAGCTTTTCAGTTGCTCTGCTTTATTTCTTCATCTTATTTAACTGCCTCTTCAAGTTTCCATCCCTCAATACAATTTTGTATTTATGCATTTTATTAGTTGATTCTATTAAAAGAACAGGTTGGAGCTGGGTGTGATGACACATGCCTGTAATTCTGATACTTGGGAGGCTGAGATAGGAGGATCCCAGGTTGGAGGATAGCCTAAGCAACCTAGTGAGGCTCTCAGCAACCTAGCTAGACCCTGTTTGAAAAACAAATATAAAAAAGGGCTGGATGTGGAGCTCAGAAGTAGAATGCCTCTGTGTTCAATCTCTAGTCCCACAAAAAAATAAAAAGTAAAATAAATTATATAGAAAAGTTTTAGCCAGGTGTGGTGGTGCATACCTATAATCCCAGTACTGGGGAGACAGAGATTTGCAGGTTCAAGGCCAACCTCAGCAATTTAGCAAGACTCTCAGCAACCTAGTGACATCCTGTTTAAAAAATAATAGCCAGGTTTGGTGGCACACGCTTGTAATCCCAGCATTTTGGGAGGCTGAGACAGGAGGATCTCAGTTCGAGGCCAGCCTCAGCTACTTAGGCCCTTTGCAACTCAGTGAGATCCTGTTTCAAAGTAAAGAATTAAAAAAAGTAGGGCTAGAGGTATAGCTTGGAGGTAGAATGCCCCTGGGTTCCATCCCCAACACCACAAATAATAATAATAATAATAATAATAATAATAATAATAATAACAAATAAAATTTTTAAAGGCTGGTGGTGTAGCTTGGAGGTAGAATGCCTCTGTGTTTAATCTCTAGTAACACACACATACACACAGGAAGGAAGGAAGGAAGGTTGGTTATATTGTATTCAGTAGGCACAACAACAACAACAAAAAGACAATTCTAAGTAGCCATGTTTGTCACAGAAACCATTTTTGAGTGGAGTTTATTACTATGCATAAAGTCAAATGACATTCTCTTTCCTGCTGAAGATAACCTTTAGTTTAATCTTATTATTTATTTCTTCCCATAAATATCAAATGACTAAGTATTAATTTCATCATTCAATGTGCACTTTGTTATACGCTATTTACCATATTGTTTACAAGTGGCTTTGTAGAAAACCAATATTCAGTGGTATCATACTGCACTGTGACCAGAAGAAGCAGTAGCGATAGTTCAGAATGAGGCTGGGCACATTCGGGGTTTTGGCTGTAGACAGGAGCAGAAACACAACTTACATGAGTTATCTGTGAAGCTAAGAGTAGAAGGAGAAAAGGGGATTTAGCAGCCAATGAGTACACTTCAGATGGCTAATGACTAACACTAACATCTTTTGGAAATAATCTGGCAATTACAACAGAAATGCCAATATATTCCATTTTCGTGAAGCTGCAGCACCGTATCAATATGCAAAACTCCACTGTATGGAGGAGTGGCGGGCACATCTGTAATCCAGGACTTGGGAGGCTCAGACGGGAGGGTCACAGATTCCAGAGCAGCCTCAGCATGCGGCGAGACGCAGGGACCTAGCAACGCCCTGTTTCCAAACAAAACCATAAAATGGGCTGGGGATGTAGCTCAGAGGTTGCCCCTAGGTTCAGTCTCCAGTACCACAAATACACACACACACACACACACACAGCAAAACAAAACTCCATTATGGCCATGCATGCTGGCACACACTTATTATCCCAGTACCTGGGAGGCTGAGATGGGAGAATTGCAGGTTCATGGCCAGCCTCAGTGACTTAATAAGACCCTGTTTCAAAATAAAGAAGAAAAAATAGGTCTGGGGTGTAGCTCAGAGGTAGAATGCCCCTGGGTTCAATCCCCAGTACCACAGGGGGGAAAGAAAAACACTACATTAAGTGAAATTTGTGACTGCTTAAAACACGATTTGCAATCAGGTGGTGATGGCATGCACTTGTAATTCCAGAAACTTGGGAGGCTAAAGCAGAAGGATAACAAATTGAAACCCAGCCTGGGAAATTTAGAAAAATCCTGTCTAAAATTTAAAAAATAAATAAATAAAGCCAGGTATGGTGGTGCATGTGTATAATCCCAGCATTTGGGAGGCTGAGACAAGAGGATTGTGGTTTGGAGACAGCCTCAGCTACTTAGGCCCTCTGCAACTTAGTGAGACCCTGTTTCAAAATAAAGAATAAAAAAAAAAAATAGAGCTGGAGTTGTAGCTTGGAGGTAGAATAATGCCTCTGGCCTTTGGGTTCAATCCCCAGTACTGCCAAAAAAAAAAAAAAAAAAAAAAAAAAGTCTCAAATCGCTGAGGCTGGCCTTGAGCCTACAATCCTCCTGTCTCGGCCTCTCAGGTACTAGAATTACACATGTGAATCATGCCTGGCTTCCCATGCTACCTGTAAACACTACAGTCATTTTATTTTTCCCAGTAGATAGTCACTTTACTTGGTAGAAAACCTAAATTGAATTTCCATTCTTATATAATCACTAAACATAAATATGCAATAACTTGTATATATTAAGATTATAACTACAGCCGGGCATGGTGGCACATGTTTACCCAAAGTGCGTGTTAATATAGCAACCAAGATGCATCCACCTGATGCTTTGGTCTTTCTTGTTTTACATGAAAACAATGGTAAATAACTACGTCTGTAATTGTTTTGGTGGTTCTAGGGATTGAACCCCAGATGCTTTCTACTTCGGAGCTACAACTCCAGCTCTATTATTATTTATTTAAGTTGCTGAAGCAACTTAACTATTTATTTATTTTGGTACTAGAATCGAACCCAGAGACATTCTACCTCTGAGCTACACCCCCAGCCCATTTTTAAATTTATTTTTTATTTTTTTGCCATACTAGGATTAAACCCAGGGGCGTTTTACCTCCAAGTTATATCCCTAGCCCTATTTTTTTTTTTTTTTTGGTGGTACTGGGGTTCCTGGAAGCCCTTCTACGTTGGAGTCTACGTCGGAGTTACACTCCCAAACCTATTTTATAATTTTTATTTGGAAGCAGGGTCTCTTAAGCCAGCGCAGTTGGCTTCGAACCAGGGCCATCCTCCTGTCTCCACCTCCCAAGCTCGGGGATTACAAGTGTGTGCCACCACGCCCGGCTAGCCCTATTTTTATTCTTTATTTTGTAATATATCCCCAGCCCAATTTTATTCTTTATTTTGAAACAGTCTCATTGGATTGATAAGAGTCTTACTGCCTGCTGAGGCTGTCTTCAAACCTGCAATCCTCTAGACTCGGCCTCCCAAATACTAGGATTATAAGTGTGTGCCACCATGCCTGGTAGCACACTAGTTTTTTTTTTTTAATAGGCAAACCTCCTCATATAATAGCAAAAACAATTAATTTTAGATGTAAATTTGACTTTCAAATATAACCCTGAGAGTTCACTTTTTTTTTTTTTTTTTTTGTGGTACTGGGTTCCTGGAAAGCCTTCTATCTCTGGGCTACACTCCCAGACCTATTTTATACTTTTTTTTTTTTTTTGGAAACAGGGTCTCTAAGCCAGAGAAAGACTGGCTTCGAACCAGCTTGATCCTGTTGTCCTCAAAAAGTGAACTCTTGCCAGGCGTGGTGGTGCACGCTTGTAATCCCCATGCTTGGGAGGCAGAGGCAGGAGGATCGCTCAGGTTCGAAGCCAGCCTCTCTGGCTTAAGAGACTCTGTTTCCAAATTAAAAAAAATATATATATATATATATATATATATATATATATATATATATATATATATATATATAATGTCTGGGAGTGTAGTCCGGAGGTAAAAGGGCTTCCAGGAACCCCAATACCACCACCACCAAAAAAAAAAAAAAACTATCCAGGAATGGTGGCACACACTTGTAATCCCAGTACTTGAGAGGCTGAGACAGGAGGATTGCAAATTCGAGGGCAGCCTCAGCAAGTAGTGAGATTTTCATCAACGCAATGAGACACTGTTTCTTTCTTTTCCCCCACCCCCACTCGGGTACTGGGGATGGAACCCAGGGACATTCTACCTATGAGCTACACCTTCAGCCCTATTTTTTATTCTCTATTTTGAAACTCAGAGGTAAAATTTGAAGCTCACAGGTAAAATGCCCCTGAATTCAACCCCCAGAACCACATGATAAAATAAAGTAAATAAAATCATGTTTTCCCTAACAGCCATAAAAAAATCACAACTCACTCTGTTTTCTTTTTCTCACATAACCTACAAGAGAAGTGTTCCAGCCCCAGAAGAGACAGAAATTGCCTTGTTTGTCTCCCTTTCTTTCTCTCTCTTTCTCTCTCTCTCTCTCTCTCTCTCTCTCTCTCTCTCTCTCTCTCTCTCTCTCTCTCTCTCTCTCTCCATGAGCTACATACCCAGCCCCACCTCTCTGCCTTTGTTGTTCTTGTTGTTGTTCTATCTGGGCCCCCCACTCCCAATTGGATGGTGCCCACCTATAATCACTGTAGCTCTTCCCCCATTCCGTCACAAAACAATCTCTGGAAACAGCCTCAGAAACAGTGCTTTGCCAGTTCTCTAGGTATTCCTGTAACCCAGCCAAACTGCACCCAAAACTAACCATCACAGTCTCTGACACTAGTTCCTGGTACAGAGGTCCTGAGCACTGAAGGGTGCTAGGTGTATCTTGATGGGTTTCTGAGTAGGGGCTCCCCAGAAAGGACAAGCCTAGATTAAGTGGTTAGAATGTAGAGCCTCAACCCCCCATCTCCAGAAAGGAAGAGGAGATTGAGTTTGGGGGTACTATGAATAGTGCTACTATGAACGTTCTTATGTTATGGTCTATCTTTATATGTATTTGTGTTTGGTATATGCCTAGAAGTGGAATTGCTGGGTTATACATTTGCATGCGTTCAATTTTATAGGAAACTGCTGAATAAATTCTAAAAGTGGTTGGATTAATTTGCATGACCTCTAGCCTTTAGTAAAATTTCCAGTTGTGCTACATACTTATTAATTCTTGTTATTGTTGACTTTTCAATGTTATACCTTTACGTGGATATATCTATCACAATATATAGCATTGGTTTGCCTGGCTGAAAACTTCATAGAAATGCTGTCATGCTGAAAATAGTCTATACCTTGTTTCTGAGATTCATCTATGTGGATATATATAGTTCCAACTGATTCTCTTTCACTACTACATAATTTCCGAGTGTTAGAAATCTGAATCCTGTTGATAGTCATTTAGGTTGTTTCCGTTTTTTTCATGAGTATGAATAATGATGCCAAGACTGTTCCCATGTTGATAATTTCCCATGAATGCAACTGTTGAGTCACAGAGTGTGCATGTCTTCAGTTATATTAGCTATTGCCAAAATTGCTTTCCAAAATGACCGCACCAGCTTATACTGCTACAAGGAAACTCTGAATGTGTCTGTTACTCCAGATATTTGTCAGCAATTTGTATTTTTAGATATTTTTGTGTGTGTGGCTTTTTTTTTTTTTTTTCGGTACTGGGGATAGAACCCCAGGGCATTCGGCCTCCAAGATACACCCCCAGCCCTATTTTTTATTCTTTATTTTGAAACAGGGTCTCACTGAGTTGCAAAGGGCCTCACTAAGCAGCTGAAGCTGTCCACAAACCGCAATCCTCCCATCTCAGCTTCCCAAATGCTGGGATTACGAGCGTGTGCTACCATGCCCGGCTCTGTAATATTCTTAACAACTCTATTAAATAAGGTTTCTCAGTACTTACATATGCATAGAGGAAAACAGATTTATTCCCCTTCTCCTCTCTGTTCTCACAGCACAGTGGTTCTTAGATTCTTCATCTAAGTGGGGTCTAGGAATCTGCCAGACCATGCATGCATATTTCTTTCTTTTTTTTTTTTTTTTTTTTTTTTTTGGTGGTACTGGGGGTGGAACCTAGAGGCTTTCTACCTCTGGGCTATACTCCCAGACATTTTTAATATTTTATTTGGAAACAGGGTCTCACTAAGTTGCTGAGAGCCTCACTAAGTAGCTGAGGCTGGCTTCGAACCCATGCGATCCTCCTGTCTCAGCCTCCCAAGCGTGGGGATTAAAGCGTGCGCCACCACGCCTGGCTTATGCATGCATATTTCTGAAGAGCATGTGTTGAGGAATGTCACCACAGTGCCTTGTATGTACTTGAGATAACTGTTAGATGAGCCAGGTTTGGTGATGTATGCTTATAATCCCAGTTCTTGAGAGGCTGAGACCAGAGGATGTAGGTTCAAAGCCAGCCTCAACTACTTAATCAGGCCCTCTGCACTTATTTTGAAACTGTATTTCAAAATAAAGAATAAAATAGGGCTGGAGTATAGAACAAAGGTAGAATGCCCCTGGGTTCCAGTAACACAAACACACACACACACACACACACACACACACACACACACACACCCTTGTTAGAATAAGTTATCTCAGGTGTACTTAGTGGTTATGTTATTATCTCCGCAGCTAGGACATGTGCTGCTGTGTGAGAGAGACAAATTCTATGCACAGTTTTTTGTTTTTTGTTTTGTTTTTGTTTTTTTGCAGTATTGGTGAATGGAACCCAGGGGCATTCTACCTCTGAGCCACATCCCCAGCCCTATTTTTTATTCTCTATTTTGAAACAAGGTCTCACTGAGCTGCAAAGGGCCTCGCTGAGTAGCTGAGGCTGTCCACAAACCACAATCCTCTGGTCTTAGTTCTCCGAATGCTGGGATTACAAGTGTGCACCACCACCGTACCTGGCTTCACAGTTGTTGTTTTATCTTGACGCCTCAAGGCACAGAAGGAACTCAATGAGTATTCAAGGATGGAAAGAAGGAAGGGAAAGTGGGAAAGACACATTTTTCCTGCTTGATCTACATCAAAGCTTAAGTGTCTGAAGACAAAGTTTGTTTATTTGAAAATGCAAACCACACATATAGTCTTCTGGATTAACTCTTAGGTGACTTGATATTATTCTTTAGTAGAAACAATTTCCAACTTGGACTAACTAATGATATATCCAAAACTTTCCATTTTATAGTATCTCCTATTTTCTCTCAGGAAGAAAAATATAACTGAATACATTCAGAGCAGAGTTTTTCCTGGAGTTAGTAACTAATGACACATAAGAAAAAGCTGGCAAGTTGGGACAAACAAGGAATCATCTTTAGCAGTTACCTTAGAAATCAGCGGGGTGTGGTGGTGCACGTTTGTAATCCCAGCACTGGGGAGACAGAGACCGGAGGATTGCGGGTCGCGGAAAGCCTCAGCTACTTAGCGAGGCTCTTTGCAACTTAGTGAGACCCTGTTTCAAAAAATAAAGAGGCCGGGTATGGTGGTGCATGCTTGTAATCCCAGTATTTGGGAGGCTGAAACTGGAGGATCGTGGTTCAGGGACAGCCTCAGCTACTTAGTGAGGCCCCTTGCAACTCAGTGGAGACCCAATTTCAAAATAAAGAATAAAAAATAGGGCAGGGGGTGTAGCTCAGAGGTCGAATGACCTTGGGTTCCATCTCCAGACCCGCAATAAATAAAAATATAAATAAATAAATAAAGATTACAAAATAGGGCTGGGGATATAGGTCGAAGGTATAATGCCCCTGGGTTCTACTGTCAGTACCACAAACAAACAAAAAAAAGAAGTTACCTTAGAAATCATCTAACCCAGGTGAGTGTGATGATTCACACGAGTAATCCCAGTACTTGGAAGACTAAGACAGGAGGATCACAGGTTCACGAACAGCCTCAGTAGTTTAGGCCCACTGCAACTTAGTGAGATCCTGTTTCCAAATAAAAGACAAAATAAAGCCGGGCGTGGTAGCATACGCTTGTAATCTCAGTACTTGGGAGGCTGAGACAGGAGGATCCAGATTCACAGCCAGCCTCAGCTACTTAGTGAGGTCCTCCACAGCTTAGTGAAACCCTGTTTCAAAATAAAGAATAAATTGTAATCCCAGGATTTGGGAGGCTGAGACAGGAGGATCCGATTCGCAGACAGCATTAGCTACTTCATGAGGCCCTTTGCAAATTCAGTGAGACCCTCTTTCAAAAAGAAGAATAAAAATAGGGCTAGGAGGTTCACTCCGAGGTAGAATGCTCCTGGGTTCCATCCCCAGTACCACAAAATAAGTAAATAAATAAATTAATTAAGCATAAAAAATTGGGCTGGGGGTATAGCTTGGAGGTAGAATGCCCCTGGATGAACATTTCTAGTACCGCAAAAAAGATAAAATATAACACACACACACACACACACACACACACACACACACACACACATTTTAATCCCCATTTTACAGGAAAAAAACATGAAGATGATAAATCAGAATACAGAGTTGTCCAGGGCCCCACAGTGAGGCTGGAGCCCCATCTACCCACACCAAGGCTGTTGCTCCAGCGATAGTTTGTAACTATAATCCAGAGTCCATGACTGTCTCCCAGATCCCTTAATCACTTTGTAGCCCCTTAGAGCAGAGTCCTTAACCTGGATAGATTTTAGCAGCCCTAATGATGTATGTCCCTAACATACATTTTTCTTGAATGAGAGTCCATAGCTTTTCTCAAAAGGGTCTGGGAAGCAAATTAGGTTTAAAGCAACTGCTTAGATTTGGTGAAAAGCAGGAAGAAGGAAAAAAATCTTTTGAAAACTGAGTAGAGAAGAGAAATAAAAAGAAGGAAAGTGAGGGCTACAAGTCTGAATTTATGCCATCGTGAGTCCATTGCCCAGGAATGGATGTTTGTCAGGCTACATTTTTTTTTACAAGGCAGTTTATTGGCCTCTCATTCTCTGGCCAAATACTTTTTATTTTTTATTCTCCATACTACAAGAATAAAACTGTCTTTAGGGTTCTCTTTACTTAGGATATCACCTAAAAAAAAGGAGGGGGTTTAAGAAAGACTGAGCCCATAGCATATAATCTACCATTAACTTAAGCATCAATGTGGATTTTTTTTTTTTTTTTTTTTTGGTGCTGGGGGTGGAACCCAGAGACTTTCTACCTGGCTATACTCCCAGACCTATTTTGTATTTTATTTGGAAACAGGGTCTTACTAAGTTGCTGAGAGCCTCACTAAGTAGCTGAAGCTGGTTTTGAACCTGCATGATCCTCCTGTCTCAGCCTCCCAAGTGCAGGGATTACAAGCGTGTGCCACCATACCCCACATCGGTGTGGATTCTTAAAAACAAGAAACACACCCAGTGTGGTGGCAAAAGCGGGTACCCCCACCCAGGACAGCAGCACTCCCCTCCCCCACCCCCAGATCCCTGAAAGCCTTCACTCTGGGGCTAGAAGATGGTTTCCTGCTATTTGAAGTCAAATTCTCTCCCCCCCTCCCCTTGAAATAGGGTCTTGCTAAGTTGCTGAGTAATCTTGCTAAGTTGCTGTGGCTAGCCTGGCATCTGTGATCTTCTCAGATTTATTTAGGAATAAATCTGGGAGGAGGCACCTGACCAGGGGGCCCTGTCTTACAGATGAGGGGCTTTTTATGGGGCATTAGGAGGGAGGGATAGTTACACAGTGGTGGCTTTTCCCTATTGGTGGGCTTGACAGGGGGCTGGACAGGCAGGTTTATGGGCTGGGGGCCCGGGAGTTGGTTAGGGTCACTTTCCCCACCACTGCTGGAGTTCTTTTGTTCTCTACCTTCCCCTGCCAGGCTTCACAGTCTACCTCACAATGCCCACAGTATGTGCCTTCCTGCCTGGACCTGAGGTCACATCCCCGATGTGCCTTGTCCATTTCTACAGTTCTTTCTGGCCATATTCCATACAGGGTGCTTTCTTGCATTATTTGCATTAATGGAAATATCAAATGCAGAAAAATCTGTCTCCTTATCTGGATGTGCTTAAAATTCTATGTTTAAAGAACAGAGATGTTCTGTTTCAACTAAGTAAACACTGTCAACTAATGTCTAGTGCTTTAGCTATTTCTGTTTCCAGTCATCACTTTCGAAATCTGTGAAACGCAGAAACACTCGAGGTCCAAGTTCTCATCTAAGGTAAGAGTATTCTGCAAATTGCCTGCTGCTGGCCTGGTCCTTCTGCAGAGTGCTGTGGCCTTGGTGCCCAGAGGGAGACTTCTTCTTTCCCTTGCTACTGACCTCTCCAGAGATGTGGTCAAAAGATGACTCTAAACTGAGTGTGGTGGCATGTGCTTGTAATCCCAGCACTACTTGGGAAGTTGAGACAGAAGGATCGCAGGTTCATGGCCAGCCTCAGCAACCTAGTGAGGCCCTCTGCACTTTGTGAGACCCTGTTTCAAAATAAAAAATAAAATAGGGCTGCAGGTGTAGCTCAGAGGTAGACTGCCCTGGATTCAAACCCCAGCACTACCAAAATAAAAAAAGAGCCAATCATGATGGGGCACACTTGTAATCCCAGAATTTAGGAAGCTGAAACAGGAGGATTGTGGTTCATGGCCAGCCTCAGCTGCTTAGTGAGGCCCTTTGCAACTCGGTGAGACCTGTTTTCAAAATAAAGAATAAAAAATAGGGCTGGGTGTGTAGCTTGCAAGTAGAATTCCTCTTAGTGAGGCCCTCAGCAACTTAGTGAGACCCTGTATCAAAACAGAGAATAAACTGGGTGTGGTGGCGCACGCTTGTAATCCCAGCATTTGGGAGGCTGAGACTGGAGGATCGCAGTTCACGGACAGTCTCAGCTACTTAGTGAGGTCCTCTGCAACTTGGTGAGACCCTGTTTCAAAATAAATAATTAAAAAAAATAGGGCAGGGGGGTGTAGCTTGGAGGTCAAATGTCCCTGGGTTCCATCTCCAGACCTGCAAAACAAACAAACAAACAAACAAACAAACAAAAATCAGAGAATAAAAAATAGGGCAGAGGGTATAGCTTGGAAGTCGAATGCCCCTGGGTTCCATCCCCAGACCTTCAAGGAAAAAAAAAAAAGACAGATTTACAGGTTTACATAATAAATTCTAGCATATAGGCTAAATGCGGGAGGAGGGTAGGAGGGTACAGACCTCTGTGTGTGTGTGGGGGGGTTCAAATACCATGTGACCCTTGGCATGTAATCATTCTGGTCTTAACCAAGACCTGGGCCTACACCTGCGTCAAGGCAGGAAGAAGGCTTTTGGCTGAGCAAGAAATCCCCAAAATCATAAAAAAAGGGGCCTGCCTACAGAGTTGATGGGTGGGCTCACACTGGATCAGAAGACTATTGGTTGGGCAAGATGAAGGATAATATACCTTTATAAAAACTGTTCTATATTCAAAATCTCAGTGACTTATTTTCAAGTCACTCCACTGCATTTATTTCTTTAATGCAGTGCTTCATTCTGTGCCTTCTTTCTGCCTTTGTAGTAATAAAAATTGCTTAAGCTTGCAGTAGTCTGCCTATTCTTTTCTACAAATAGCTAAGAACAAGAACCTGCGGATACATCTCACACTTCCACAGGTTCCATCCACAGTGCCGCACCAAAAGAAAAAAAAAAATGCCTCCAAGAATATCCAGAGCATGGAATATTTATTCTTCTTACTGAGATCAGGAACTGGGGTAGCCAGACTGAATCCCTTTCCTACAGCCCTCCTGGGGAGCTATCTGAATGTCAGAATAAGCACAAGGGGTCTACGACTCTTGAAAGACGAAAACTGAGAAAGGTTGACTTTATACAAACAGCAAATATTTTCTAGGGAGAGATTATTTAATGAAAGTTCTCCTCTCCTCCACCAGTCTTTGATAGGTTTGAATATGAAAAAAAAAATAGATCTGGAGCTATTTGGGGGCATGGGGGAAAGAGCTGCATTCCTTTGCCTAAAGAAGCTCCTTAGCTGGGAATGAGATGTATAATAAGGCCACAGAAATATCCTTCAGGTAGAGTGCCCTGAGACATTTTTAAAGCAGGAAGGTCCTATAGTTCATTTAATATTGTGTTATTGTGGCCTTATCCTCCAAGTCCTGAGACATCAGACATGTACACTCACCTCTGCCTCCAACATATCCTTTTTTTTCCCCTTCGAGGCACCAGGAATTAAACTCAGGGGCCTTCTACCTCAGAGGTATAGCCCCCCAGCCCTATTTTATTTTTATTTTAAAACAGGATCTCGCCATGCATGGTGGCACATGCTTGTAATCCCAGCATTTGGGAGGCTGAGACAGGAGGATTAGAGTACTCACACAGCCTCAGTTACTTAGGCCCTTTGCAACTCAATGAGACCATGTTTCAAAATAAAGAACAAAAACATAGGACTGGGGGGGGGGGTGTCACTTGGAGGTAAAATTTCTCTGAGTTCAATCCCCAGTACTGCCAAAAAAAAAAAACCAAAACAGGGTCTTTTTTAAAAAATCACATCTTATTTATTTATTTATTTATTTAGTTAGTTAGTTATTTTATTATTATTATTATTTTGGTGGTACTGGGGTTCCTGGAAGCCCTTGTACCTCCGGGCTACACTCCCAGACCTATTTTATATTTTTATTTGGAAATAGGGTCTCTTACGCCAGCGAGGCCTCCAAACCAGCACAATCCTCCTGTCTCCGCCTCCCAAGCTTGAGGATTACAAGCATGCGCCACCACACCCGGCAAAAAACAGGGTCTTGCTAGGTCAATGAGAGTCTCACTTTTTGGCGAGGCTGTCCATGAACCTGTGATCCTCCCAGTCTCAGCCTTCCAAGTACTGGGATTACAGATGTGCTCCACCACACCCGGCTGTGCCTCCAGAAAATCTTAACAGTTTCTGGCACACTCAAGATCTTGACTGTTTATGGACATCAAGAAAGTGACTGAATTCCTCTTGAGGGAAAGGGTGCCACAGAGAAAGAAGAGATAATCCATAAACTGCACTAATTCAACAAAAGAAGGAATTGAAAATAAAGTCAAGAAAGTATAAAGCCATCATCTTCCTTTTATCCATGTGGAATTTCCCCCAAATCATTTCCAGAGTTTGGGGTTGCATGAAATGTGGAATGGGGTTTAGGGCCTATTCTAAGAGACGACTGGTGAGTCTCAAAAACGTGTTTCTAGCCCTAACATTGGATCCTAATTGCCTACTTGATTTCTTCTCCTAAATGTTTAACAAATTATTTACTTATTTATTTTTTCATCTGTTTATTAATTTGTTGGTACTATAGATGGAACACAGGGGCATTCTACCTCCAAGATATACTGCAGCTCTGTTTTTCTTTTTTTCTTTTTTCTTTTTTTTCTTTTGGTACTGAGAATTGAACCCAGAGGCATTCTACCTCTAACTTATACCAGCTTATTTCTTATTTGGAAACAGGACTTAATGAAGTTGTGAGGGTCTTGCTAAGTTGTCGAGGCTGCTTCGACCCTGAGATCCTTCTGTTTCAGCCTCCCAAGTACTGGGATAATGAGTGTGTGCCACCACACACAGCTACCCCAGCTTTTTATTTTATTTTTTATTTGAAACAAAGTCTCACTGAGTTGCTGAGAGTATTCCTAATCTAAAATGGTTAAGAACCAAACTTGACTCCTACACATGCTCCTCTCTCAGCCCTGTCCAGCCTCAAGCCCCAAGCTTACAGTCATCCTCCATTCCTCTCTCTCCCATCTTCTATACCCAAGCAGTCAACAGGCTTCATCAGATCGTATCATGTCACCACTTATAATCATCCGTGGTTTCTCACAGCAATCCACACTCCTATCTAAGGCTCACAGGTCACTGTACAGAATGGCCTTGCTTAGCCCTCTGACCTCATTTCTTCCACTCGTCCTTCATCCATGGGGCCCACCCACACTGGTCCTGTTCTCACACACAAAGCCCTTTCCTGCTTCAGAGCACTGCACTTGACACTCTTCTGTCTAGAATGCTCTCCCCCTGCACATTTGCATAACTGCCCAATCCCCAAACCTTTACCCTCTGGTCATTTTTTTTTTTTTTTTTTTTTTTTTGGTGGTACTGGGGATGGAACCCTTCTACCTCTGGGCTACACTCCCAGACCTATTTTATATTTTATTTGGAAACAGGGTCTCTTAAGCCAGCGAGGCTGGCTTCAAACCTGCGCGATCCTCCTGTCTCCACCACCACCCCCAGCTACCCTCTGGTCATTTTCTACCCTTCTGTTTTAATTTCTTGTTAACACTTATTTGTTGTTTGCCTGTTTTTCTTTCCTTCCTTCCTTCCTTCCTCCCTCCCTCCCTCCCTTCCTTCCTTCCTTTCTCCTTTTTTTTTTTTTTTTTTTTGTGGTACTGGGGATGGAACCCGGGAGCATTCTACCTACAAGCTACACCTCCAGTCCTATGTTTTATTCTTTATTTTGAAACATTGATTTGCAAAGGGCCTCACTAAGTAGCTGAGGCTGTCCCAAAGTGCAATCCTCCTGTCTCAGCCTTCAAATGCTAGGATTATGAGCATGTGTCACCATGTCCAGCTGTATGTTGTTTTACACATACACACACACACACACACACACACACACACACACACACACACACACATTGAATAAATTAAACAGTAATGATCTTTGACATCAGGAGTGTTTTTCATTCTCCTTTTAGGCCAGAGAGTGTAGTAGATGCTACTTGTTCTGCACTCTTGCTACAGAAAGCTTCTGTGAAAGCTGCTGCTGATTAGAAGTCTCTCCCATGAAATGATACGGAGACAGAAATGATAATTTAGAGAAAATTATTATATTTAATATTTGGGGCAGCTGTAGAGAAGGTTGTGCAAATCTCCTGTCCTCCTGCAGCCAGTAACTTTCTTTTACAGAAGGTTTAAACAAAGCATTATAAAAAATGATGGAACACAGAAGCCAGCAAATCGTCTTGGGTCAAGATAAGGAAAGACAGCAGGGCAGTCATGGGATAGGCTTGGAGGAATGAAGGGTTAAACATTACTGGTAGACGGAGAACACATACAAAGTCTACACTCTTGAATCTGGTGAGGTGGCACATGCTTGTAATCCTAGTATTTGGGAGGCTGAGACAGGAGATCCAGGTTCACGGTCAGCCTCGGCTACTTAGTGAGGTCCTCCACAACTCAGTGAGACCCTGTTTCAAAATAAAGAATAAAAAATTGGGCTATGGGTGTAGCTTGGAGGTAGAATGCCCCTGGGTTCCACCCCCAGCACCACAAAAACAAAACAAAACAAAAGTCCACAGTCTTCCTGATTCCATCAGGTCCCTTGGAGTCTCTCTGCTTGTGGACAAACTCCACCTAGCCAGTACTATGTACACAGCCAAGCTGACCCAAGATGTTAATCTCAATGTGCAGTAAGATGGCTCCCAACAAGAAAGGTATTGAGAAGGTTATGTTGCTCTGCTATGTAATGTGAGGTCCTTACATTCATAAACTCTGCTTCCTCAGCACAGCTTGCAGATGATGTCTCCCCGCTCCCCTGAATAAGCCCTGAGTCATTGTCTATATCTCTCCTGAGATCTGGAGTGTGAAAGGACACCCACAGCTCTTCTCCCACTAGGCTAGGGGAATCAGGAGTGAGTCAGAGGTGATGGAGGGAAGAGAAACTGGTAAGAGGAAGAGGGTACAAAGGGCCAGTTCTTCTCTTACTTGATTATAACCAGAGGAAGGCAGTCTGAGAGCCTTTTTATTAACTGCCTATTAAGGTCTGGCAAGGATAAAACGCATTATATTTAGATATGCCTGCTCTGTTGCCTTTATGGCTTGCTTTCTCTAAGAGGAAAAAAAGAATTGGGGAAGGAATTACAAAGGAAAATTTTTTCTTGCTTTTATTCTTTTTATAGAGAGAATAAAAGAGGGAATAGAAGTACATTGTTTTCTGCCAATCATTAATATCCTACATTAAGCCGGGTGTGATGGCACACACTGTAATCTCAGTGCCTGGGACACTGAGACAGGAGGATGGGGGGTTCAAGGCCAGCCTCATCAACTTAGCAAGACTCTGGGCAACCTAGCAAGACCCTGGTTTGTTTGTTGGTTGGTAGGTTGGTGGTACTAGGGATTGAACCCAGGGCCATTTGCATTCTACCTCTGAGTTATACCCTCAGTCCTATTTTTTATTCTTTATTTTGAAACAGAGTCTCACTAAGTGGCAGAGGGCCTCACAAAGTAGCTGAGGCTGGCCGAGAACCTGAAATCTTTTCTTTCTCAACCTCTCAAGTACTGAGATTACAAGTGTGTGCCACCACACACTAGGCTCCAGCCCCCCCCCCCACTTTTTGTGGTACTGGGGATGGAACCTAGGGGCATTCTACCTTCAAGCTTAATCCTTAGCCCTATTTCTTATTCTTTATTTTGAAACAGTGTCCCACTGAGTTGGGAAGGGCCTCACTAAGTAGCTGAGGCTGTCTGCGAATCGAATCGTGATTCTCCTCTCTCAACCTTCTGAATTCTGGGATTACAAGCATGCACCACCATGCCCGGCTTCCAGTCCCTTTTTATTTTTATATTTATTTATTTATTTATTTATTTATTTATTTATTTATTTATTTATTTTATTATTTTTTTGGTGGTACTGGGGTTCCTGGAAGCCATTCCACCTCCGGGCTTACACTCCCAGACCTATTTTTATATTTTTTATTTGGAAACAGGGTCTCTTAAGCCAGCAAGGCCTCCGAACCAGCACGATCCTCCTGTCTCCGCCTCCTAAGAGCCAGGATTACAAACGTGCGCCACCAAGCCCTGCTTATTTTTATTTTTTTTAATAAATTTTTTTTTTTTTTTTTTTTTTTTTTTGTGGGTCTGGAGATAGAGCCCAGGGGCATTCGACCTCCGGGCTACACCCCCCTGCCCTATTTTATTATTATTATTTTTTATTTTGAAACAGTCTCTTACTAAGTTGCAGAGGGCCTCACTAAGTAGCTGAGGCTGGCCGCGAACCACAATCCTCTGGTCTCAGCCTCCCTAATGCTAGGATTACAAGCATGTGCCACCATGCCTGGCTCTTCCAGTCTCTTTTTAAAAAGTATCTTTTTTACTTTTATTTTTTTTGCAGGTCTGGAGATGAAACCCAGGGGCATTCGACCTCCGAGCTACACCCCCTGCCCTATTTTTTATTCTTTATTTTGAAACCGGGTCTCACTGAGTTGCAGAGGGCCTCACTAAGTAGCTGAGGCTGTCTGCGAACCACAATCCTCCGGTCTCAGCCTCCCCAATGCTGGGATTACAAGTGTGCGCCACCACACCCGGCTTTTTTTTTTTTTTTTTTAACTTTTAAACAAGGTCTCTTAGCTGGGTGTGGCGGCACATGCTTGTAATTCCAGTATTTGGGAAGCTGAGACAGGAGAATCACAGTTTTGCCACCAGCCTCAGCTACTAAGGCCCTCTGCAACTTAGTGAGACGCTGTTTCAAAATAAAGAATAAAAAATAGGGCTGGGAGTGTTGCTTAGAGATAGAATGCCCCTGGGTTCAATCCCTAGTACGGCAAAAAAAGAAAAGAATATGCCGGGCGTGGTGGTACACGCTTGAGGCAGAGACAGGAGGATCGCGCAGGTTTGAAGCCAGCCACACTGGCTTAAGAGACCCTGTTTCCAAAAAAAAAAAATTAGGTTTGGGAGTGTAGCCCGGAGGTAGAAGGGCTTCTAGGAACCCCAGTACCACCCCCCCCCAAAAAAAAAATATATATATATATGTGTGTGTGTGTGTGTAAAAATTAAAAGTGCGCTGGAGGTATACCTCTGAGGTAATATGCCTCTGATTTCAGTTCCTAGTAACACATACACACACACACACACACACACACACACACACACACACACACAATCTACATTAATGTATCTAGGTGGCAGAAGGGGTGGAGCCATAATGGTGTTATGGTATTTATTATGGACTGACTTATGTTCCCCCTCCCCAGATTCCTATGTTGAAGCTCAACCTCACCATGATGGTATTAGGAGGGGGGCCTTTGAGAGGTAATTAGGTTTAGATGACATCATGAGAGTGCAGCCCCATGATGGGATTTATGCCTTATAAGAAGAAACAGGAGAGAGATCTCTCCCTTCTCTCCACCATGTGAGGACTTAACAAGAAGACAGCTATCTATAGGGCAGTATGAGAACCCTCACCAACTAACAAATGTACTAGCATCTTGTTCTTGGATTCTTCAGCTTCCAGAACTATAAGCAGTAACTGTCTGCTGAAGTTACCCAGTCTTCAGAGATAAGAGGTGTGTGTATGTGTATGTGTGTGTGTGTGTGTGTGTGTGTGTGTGTGTGTGTTAGAAGCTTCAGATTTTCAATACCAATGAAATAACAAAGGTTTAAGAACGACCCTGAGTCTGTGCATGTCCTCGTGCCAAAGCTGCTGCGTTATCATCATTGCTAGCCAACCACGTAACACACAGTCATCAGGTTAATCACATCAGCAGATGCCTCTAAGCAACTTTTACTATATTTATTTTTTCAATTAACATCTTACAAAGTTTAATTTTTTCTTCCTTCTTTTCTTTTTTCTTTCCCTTCCTTCCCCCCCTCCTCCTCCTCTTCCTCCTCCTCCTCCTCCTCCTCCTCCTCCTTCTTCTTTTTCTTCTTCTTCTTCTTCTTCTTCTTCTTCTTCTTCTTCTTCTTCTTCTTCTTCTTCTTCTTCTTCTTTCTCTCTCTCTCTCTCTCTCTCTCTCTCTCTCTCTCTCTCTCTCTCTCTCTCTCGGTGGTACTGGGGTTCCTGGAAGCCCTTCTACCTCTGGGCTACACTCCCGGACCTATTTTATACTTTTTTTCTATTTGGAAACAGGGCCTCTTAAGCCAGCACGGCTGGCTTTGAACCTGCAAAATCCTCCTGTCTCCGCCTCCCAAGCACGGGGATTACAAGCGTGCACTACCACTACCACGCCCGGTTCTCTCTCTCTCTCTCTCACTTTCTCTCTCTTCTCTTCTCTTCTCTTCTCTTCTCTTCTCTTCTCTTCTCTTCTCTTCATCCTGGAGATTGAACCCAGGAGCATTCTACCTTTGAGCTGCATTCCCAGCCCTTTTTAAAAAATTTTAAACAGGGTGTCACTAAATTAAGTTACTGATGTAGGCCTTGAACCCATAGTCTTCCTGTCTCAGCCTCCCAAGTACTGGGATCACAGGTATCCAACACTTGGCAGGCTCAGTTATTACATTTCCTGAACCAGTGTTAATACATTACTAACTAATGCACATTTTGTTCTGATTTCTAATGCTATTTTCCTTTTAGGGTCACACCAGGGTGCCACATTACAGGGAGTTGTGTTTCCTTAGGCTTCTCTTTTTTGGGGGGGAGAGTACTAGGGATGGAACCCAGGAGCATTCTACTTCCAAGCTATACCCCCAGCCCTAGTTTTTATTCTTTATTTTGAAACAGGGTCTCACCAAGTTGCCAAGAGCCTCAGTAAGTAGCTGAGGCTGTCCAAGAACGGAGATCCTCCTGCCTCAGTTCCCAAATTCTGGGATTACAAAGCATGCACCACCACGCCTGGCCTTAGGCTTCTCCTGTCTATAAAAGTTTCTTAGATTTCTCTGCTTTTGCTGACTTTGACAGTTCAGAGGGTAATGGGTCAGGTATTTTGTAGTACACCCCTTGACTGGAATTTCTCCTCTGTTTTTCTCATGATTAGACTGCAGTTATGGTTTATTGGAAGAAAAACCATAGAAGTAAAGGGTAATTCTCATCATACCATATAAAAGTACACACTATCAACATGATTTATCACTGCTGATGTTGACCTTGGTCTCCAGGCGACAGTTTCAAGTCTCAGATAGACAGATATCACACACACACACACACACACACACACACACACACACACCCCAAAGAACCATAACAGTACAGGAATTCATAGGATCCTGGTAAGGACTAAATGAAGTAACTTACGTACAGCATTTAGAATAGGCCCTGACACATAAGGATGCATGTCTGGTTATTATTATTCTTACTTCTCATCTCTTTCCAGCCTTGTCACTGGTGCCTGGTCATACAATTGGTCATCTGATATGCAACAGGGACTTAACATTTATTCAGAACTAGTGACACATTGATTTATTTTTAAAATTATTCCATCTGCAACATTTGCCCTACTAATGTGCTGCTCTAAAATGATGCAACACACACATATTAGAACATTTCCTGTAAAGGAATCCAAGTTCAATAAAATTAATGGCATTCATAAGGTCCCCAAGCACCAGTGCGCTTCCTGCTTTTCATATTTGTCTGGACAGGGGTAAATTGGCAGAAAGCTGGCTGGGAGTAACCCAACTAGAGATCTGAGGCCTTACTTCATACCAGGCCTTTGCTAAGCCACATTTGTCTGGTCTTTCCTCTAGTCAAACACAAGAGGCTCTGAGGGGTGGTGTTCCCCAAAGCCCTCCATCTCCCTTTTTAACAAACTGCAGACCCACAAGACATAGCTCTGATCACACAAATCCTCATGATGGTCCTGTCTGGAAGCCACTGATTTTATCAAATCTTATCTATTAGCTTTTGCCAGAGAACTCTTTCTGCAGGTTGGAGGAGTTAAAAGATTTTAGAACTGCTGCATTATTCTGAATGGCTCAGAATAAAGACAGCATAGGAAAGCAACAGCCCAAAGCAATCCATTAGATCCCAACAAAGCTTCAAGGTACTTCTCTACACCTGAAAACCTGACAGAGATCTAAAATGAACAGTCTCTACCAGTGGTTACACCTTACATTGACATTTTTATTTGAGGGGAGGGGTATTAGGGATTAAACTCAGGGATGCTCTGAGCTGTAACCCCAGCCCTTTAGTTTTTATTTTGAAACAAGGTTTTGCTAAGTTGCTGAGGCTGCCCTCCAACCTGCAATCTTCCTATCTCAGCCTCCTGAGTACTGAGATTACAGGCATGAGTCACCACGTTTGCTATATAGGCTTTGCCTTCATATGCTAAAGGCATATGTTGGCAATTAATTTTTTTTTTTTTTTTTTTTTGCTGTACTGGGGATTGAACCTAGGGGCATTCTACCACGGAGGTATACCTCCAGCCCTATTTATTATTTATTTATTTATTTATTTAATTTATTTTTTGCGGTACTGGAGGTGGAACTCAGGGGCATTCTACCTTCGAGCTACACCCCCAGCCCTATTTTTTATTTTGAAACAGGGTCTCACTGAGTTGCAAAGGGCCTAAGTAGCTGAGGTTGTCCACGAACCGTGATCCTCCCGTCTCAGTCTCCCAAATGTTGGGATTACAAACGTGTGCCACCACACCCAGCTCCCAGCCCTGTTTTTTATTGTGTGTGTGTGTGTGTGTGTGTGTGTGTGTGTGTGCACGTGTGTGTGTGTGTGTGTGTGTGTGTGTGTGTGTGTGTGTGTTAATGGGGATGTAACCTAGGGGCATTTTACCATCAAGCTGCACCCCTAGCCCTATTTTTTGTACTTTATTTTGAAACAGGGTCTCACTAAGTTGCAGAGGGCCTCACATTGGTGAGGCTGACCAAAAATGTGCAAATCCTCCTGTCCCAGCTTCCCAAGTACTGGGATTACAAGTGTGCACCAACACGCCCAGCATTTGTTTACAATTTTACATATTTGCCTCACTGACATATGGTTGTGCTGTCATCCACAGACTTGTCACGTAGCTCTCTAGATAAATATTCTCAGGATGCGCTCAGTTTTATCATTGCTTAAACAAAAAACTTGTTAGGGAGGTGGCTCAGTAGTAGAGCACTTGCCTAGCATGCATAAGGCCATGAGTTCAATTCCCAGCAACACACACACAAATGTAGCTAATAATTTAAAAACAAAAACTTATTAGTTTTATGATTTTATTAGGGGGTTTCTGGTGAGTAAACCCAAGGTCCTTCTACCTCTGAGCTATACCCTGGTTTTTTCTTTTTCTTTTTCTTTTCTCTTTCTTTCTTTTTTTTTTTTTTTTGCAGTACTGGGTATGGAACCCAGGGGCATTCTACTTCCGAGCTATACCTCAGCTCCCACTGGGACAAGGAATGGTGATCCTCCTATCTCAGCCTCCCAAATGCTAGGATCACAAACATGTGACACCCTGACTGGCTCTATTTTTTATTTTGAAACAGGTTCTCACTAGGTTGATGAGAGTCTTGTTACTTGCTGAGGATGTCCTTGAACCTGCAATCCTCCTGTCTCAGCTTCCTAAGTACTGGGTTGCTGGCATATGCCAACACGCCTGGGTTTTATTTTTTATTTTGAAACATGGTTTCACTAAGTTGCTGAGGTCTTACTAAATTGCTAAGGTTGGCTTCAGTCCTCCTGTCTCAGCCTCCCAAGTACTGGGATTACAGGTTAAGCACTACCATGTCCAGCTACTCTTAGCACTGTATTATATTGTATTGTATTCTACTATATTGTATTGTATTGTTTTTGTTTGTTTGTTTGTTTTTGTGGTACTAGGGATGGAACCCAGAGGCATTCTACCTCCAGGATACATTCCAGCCCTGTTTTATTTTTTTGTTGGAAACAGAGTCTCACAAGGTTAATGGGAGTTTCACTACTTGCTGAGGCTGTCCTCAAACCTGCAATCCTTCTGTCTCAGCCTTCTAAGTGAGGAGATAGAAAGGAAATAGGCAGATAGGGAAAAGGCCTTGGTAGAAAAAAGTTAATTTCTTGAGTTTCCTGAGGGGCGACAAATGCCTGAAATTCCAAAGGCTCAGAGATAAGAAGGCCAGAGCTTCACAAAGCCATCTGTTTACTAATCAACAAACCCACCAAGCAAGTCTGGCATTCCTGAAAGGAGACCCTTCAAAGGACTTGCAAATACCCTATGCAAATCCTGAGAGCTGCTTTCCAGAATTCCCAAAAGTCACCCTAACCAAAAGCGGACTTGCAAGTGGTGGACAATGACCCTGGGGGGGGGGGGTCAACAAATTGGGACTTTCCCTCTCGGGACCCCCTCCCCTTTTGGGGAGCTGTTCTCTCTCTCTTGCAGGTTATGTTGGCCCTGAGAGAAGGCAGAGTGCATCTGAGGGCACGTGGCTCGGGCGACTCTTGAGTAGTGACCTGAAGGCCTCTGCTGGACATCATGGCTGGCCAGGCCCCTAGGGGTGACCTGTACCTCTTTTCTGGCAGATCGCATGGACTCTGGGAGAAAGTAGTTTGCAACTGATGGGCACTTGGCTCGGGCGACACTCGGGTAGTGACCCTGAAGGCAGCTACTGGACTCCGGAGTTTCGACCGCCCCTTTGGGGTGTTCGGCCACTTTTCTCTATTCCCTTCTGGCAGATCACGTGGACTCTGGAAGAAAGCAGCCTGCACCTGAAGGCAATTCGGCTTGGGCTACTCTCAAGTATTGTCCTGAAGGCAGCTGCTGAACTCAGAGTTCCAGCCCCTTTGGGGGTGTTCAGCCACCCTTCCCCCCATTCCCTGCTGCTTCCAATAAACCTTTTATTCCCCTTCCTGAGGTCTGCGGGTGTCATTCTTTGCTCACCGTAGACAAGAACTCGCCGGGTTTCCTCTCAAGAAACCCCCTGTTTCACAAGTACTGAAATTACAGGTGTGTGCCATCATGGCGGACTTACTCTTAGCATTTTTTATAGTAACTGTTTGTTATTAATATTACTTGGAGCCCAGCGTGGTGACGCACGCTTGTAATCCCAGCATTTGGGAGCCTGAGACAGGAGGATCACGGTTTGAGGACAGCCTCAGCTACTTAGTGAGGCCTTTTGCAACTCAGTGAGACCCTGTTTCAAAATAAAGAATAAAAACTAGGGCTAGGGGTGTAACTCAGAGCTAGAATGCCCCTGAGTTCCATCCCCAGTACCAAAGAAAAAAAAGTATCCCAGCCCTATTTTTTCTATGTGTTCTCATACGCATAAAATGAATCTGAAGAAAGATAAATCAACTTTTTAATAGGAGTTATCTTCAGGGATGATATTATCATTTGATTCATATATTTTGATAGTCTCTGAATTTCTTATAAATATGTATTACTTTTTCAATAAGAAAATATACACATTTTGGAAAGTCAATGTTATAATAACCTGTCCAGAACACAGAGATAATATATTACCAGTATTTGTACGATTTTAATGAGATTCCTATGGTAGCTCCTCAAGCAATTGAACAATAGCAATAAGCTTCTGAGAAATAGAAGTTATTATTAAAATGATGGCTGGGTCAGGCACAGTAGCACAGATAGCGCTGAGCAACTTATTAAGACTCTGTTGTAAAGCAAAAAACGGAAAAACTAAAAATGGCTGGGGATGTAACTCAGAGGTAGAAGGCCTTGGGTTCAATCTCCAGTACCAATAAATAAATAAATAAATAGATAGGCTGGGGGTGCAATTAAAAGGCAAAATGCCCCTGGGTTCAATTTCTAGTACTAAAAGAAAAAGATAAACTCAGTTTCTGTCCTCATTTTGTGGTATAAACTAGCCCTGCATATATTCTGGAGCATTTCAACAATTAACTACATATAAATAAGTTATAAGCAAATTAATTATACTTAGGTTAAAAAAAATTTTTGTGTAGTACTGAGGATGGAACCCAGGGCCATTCTACCTCTGAGCTACACCCCAACCTGTTTTTTATTCTTTATTTTGAAACAGGGTCTCACTGAGTTGCAAAGGGCCTCACTATGTAGCTGAGGCTATCTGAGAACCGCAATCCTCTTGTCTCAGCCTCCCGAATGCTGGGGTTACCAAGCATGCGCCACCACACCTGGCTTATGTTCAGATTTTTATTGCTAAGACAAATTTTTCATGTAAGAACCAAGTGACTAGGCAGATTATATATTTCACTAGCATATTCAAATTTCACCAAATTATCACACTGTAGGATATATGTTCATATATCCTGACATCTCTAGATGGAATATAAAACAAAGAACATAAATAGATATAAAAGCTTATTATTCTTTTTGGTATTTCAGTTTTAGATGCGACATCTGAATTCTAAAGACCGAAAGGCTTCTGGTCTTATTATGACTTATAAAGAGTATAGGCCAAATTTAAAGATTCATTAATACAAAATTCCTTGAAGATGAAATAATCTTATTTCATAACTTTTAGTTCAAATCATAATCACATTTTGTTTCACTCTTTCTTTGAACAATGAAGATTTAGAGAACTGTAAGAAAAATCAGATTGTAAAGTGAAATCACATTGAGTTTATATGTGTAGAATTGAAATACCTTGAAGATGCCATATCGACTATGAATCTAGGCCCAAGGTCAACAAATTCATTGTAAAAGCCAGATAGTAAATGGTTTAGACTTTGTGGGTCCATGTCTGTCAAAATGACTCAACTGTACTCTATTGAAGGGCAAAAGCAAGCATATAAACAAATGGGCATGACTATCTCAAAACTTGATTTATGGATGAAATTGTTAATATCATACTATTTCCACATGTTATGAAATATTCTTTTGATTTGTTTTCAGTCATTTAAGAATGTAAATTTTACTTTTAGCTGGCAACCCTCACAAAAATCTGGTGACAGGCTTGACTTGACCCAGGCCAATTGCTGGCCCCTGCTCTAGGAGAAGGAATCCAAGAGATTTGTAAAACAAAATTTATGATGTTGCTTTCTAAAAAAACAAAAACAAAAATCAAAAACCTTTTATTAATCTGAGAAGTTACTATAATAAAGAACATTTTCAAACAAAGTTTATGAACCATTTAAAGAAACAATAAGTTTTAAAAGGCAGCTCTGAGCTGGTAGTGGCAGTACACACTTGTAATCCTACTACTTGGGAGGCAGAAACAGAAGGATCAAAGGTTCAAGACCAGCAACTTAGCAAGACCCCCAGAAACTTAGTGAGATCTTAGTTTAAAAAAAGGTGAAGGGGATCTTGGGGTATAGCTCAGAGATAGAATGACCCTGGCTCAATCCCCAGTACCAAAATAAAAAAATAAAAGGCAGTCCTGGATAAAAGAGATGTCCATTCCTCCCTATTTTTTCTCTTTCTGGATATTTTAGAATAATCACTAGGAAGAAAGAGAAGGAAAGGAAGAAAGAAGGAAGGAAAGAAAGAAAGTTTTAGTTGTGAGAAAGTATCTCCTCATTGTTTTCATTAATATTTCTTTATTACTCATGCAAAAATATTTTTCATATCCATGGGCCTTTTGTATTTCTGTGTGTGTGTGTGTGTGTGTGTGTGTGTATGTGTGTGTGTGAATTACTCATTGTCATTTGCTAATTCTCTCTCTCTCTCTCTCTCTCTCTCTCTCTCTCACTTTTTTCCTTTTTCTTTTTTTTTTTTTTTTTTTTGGACTGGGAATTGAGCCCAGGGATGTTCTTCCTCTGAGATTTACCTCCAAGACCTTTTTCTTTTTGAAACGGGGTCTCTCTAAGATGCTGAAGGTCTCCCTAAATTGCTGAGGATGGCCTCAACCCTGCGATCCTCTGGTCTCAGCCTCACAAGTACTGGGACTACAGGCATGTACCACCATACCTAGCTCCATTTGTCTATTAGGACATTTATTTATTTATTTATTTATTTATTTATTTATTTATTTATTGCAGTACTGGGAATGGAACCCAGGGGCATTCTACCTCTGAGCTACACCCAGCACTATTTTTTGCTCTTTATTTTGAAACAGGGTCTCACTGAGTCGCAAAGTAAGTAGCTGAGGGTGTCTGAGAACCCCAATCCTCCTGTCTCAGCCTCCCAAATGCTGGGATTACAAGCATGCGCCACCACACCCAGTTTCTAATTTATTTTATGTAAATTCTTTGCATTGATATTGACCCTTTTCTATTATTAACAAGTATTTCCTCCTTCTTCCTTGTTTTTTTACATCGAGAAGCATGTTTATGACAATCTTCTTGTAGCCCAAAGCAATATTTTCTTTTGCACCTTATTTCTTTTTTCTTATATTTAAAATGAACTTTCCTATTTCAAGATCACATTGACATTTAATTATGTTTAACACTACTTGGAGGGTTGTAATTTTAAATATTAAACTGTTAGCATTTAGAAATCAGTTTGATATATAAGCTAGAGGTCCAAGGCAATGGTTTTCTAAGTAGCTCACACACATTTTTGTATTAGTATTGGGAAGAGGCTTTAAAATATATTAATGTGCCAGTATTGGGAAAGATTTCCAATTTTGAAAATATATCGTTTGTACTAGAAAAACCAGGACTGGTAGGAAGGAGGGACTTGTAATTTACATTTCTAAAGAGAAGGAAGAAAGCCGGAGCCAGGGAAGAGGTTTCTTTACATTTCTAAGGAAAGACAAATGGCCTGAGGAATGGGAGAAAATCCCAGATCCCAGAGAAACAATTTAACACATCTGGGGAGGGGAACAAAAGTAGAGGCCTGTGTTTGAAGACAGGACTGCCCCCCCATTTCTGGGTAAATCCGGCTGCAGACAGCAGAAAGCCTGGGCTAGAGATAGGATAGCATATCTACAGATCAAAAGACCTGCCGCAGAATTGGTCTAGATTAAAAACACTCAGTATACTTGAGTTCTTTGGCATATTCATTAGAATTGCCCCCCCCCCTGTCCCCCTCTCCAGCACAGGGCTGTGACTATCTCCTGTATTTCTATCTTTTTAATAAACTTCTTTAAATCTTCAGCAACTGTCCAAGCTATGCATATTTCTTCTGAGCTTAGGACAAGAACCCGTGGTTTTTCTGTTTGTGTGGTTGTGGTGGGGGAATTACTTCTCCCCTCACACACTGAACACATTTCACCGCAACAATTTTACTATATTCAAACCCCACCTAATCTTTGGTGTCAGCAAGTGCATGTCCCCCAGAAAGCCTTTCAGTGAGCTCTCCCTTCCCTGAATTCCTTGCAGTTCCTCCTTTCTCTCCTTCCCCACGGCTTCTCTTTCTCTTTTTATGGTTATCTGTGCATCTCTCTCCTATTGTACCACACTGTACACTCTTTGAGAGCTGCCACTGAGACTTATTCATCTTTGTATCCCCAGAGCCCTCCTCCAGAGCCTCGTGTATTTGTGGAAAGAAAGGGTGAGAGATGGCAGCTCTTGGCCCTAGCCCCCATGGTCTGCTCCCTCTTGTGTAGGGAGAGCCGATGAAACCTCACTGCCAGCCTGGGACTGCCTGCCTCGTGCATCTGGGAGATTCTGTGATGCCCCGAATCCAAGGCAGCTCTTATTTGAACAACAAGGCTGGTATTTATAGAACAAGGTCATGCACTTCAGGCTAAGCAGATACAAAAGTGAGCGGTGATGTCAGTCAGGCTTGGGGCAGATAAAGGGCTCTCTGGGGCCCCGGAGCCTTCCTATCTGTGAGCATCGGGAAAGTTCACACCACTCCTTGGGCAAACAGGGATCCCAAGACAGGGTTTTCTCACCTATGGTCAATTATGGTGACAAAAACAGATTGTGAAATACTTCTACATGACTCAGGAAAGGCTGTGATGGTGTAGGTGGCTTCATACTAGATTCTGGATAGCCTGATCATGCCCTTAGCTACCTTAGAGACCGAGCTTTAGCTATAAGATATGGTTTCCCTATCATCAGTATAGAGAGATATAGATATAGATGATATAGATATAGATATAGCTTTAGGGAAACATGAGTAAGCCTTTTTGAAAAGTTGGCCCATTTCATATATAATACTCAAAGCTAGGAAGCACTTAGCAACAGAGGTACTTGTTTCCCACCAGGCCGACAGAGAGTAGAGGGGGCTCTGATGCAGAGAGCAGGCTGGGAAGCCACTGAGAGTGAATGGTATATTGAGAAACAAAGATTGATTAGGTATGAATACGTTTTTATCATTTTCATTTTTTAACAATATTTTGAGGGGAAGAACCAGTAAGAGCATCTCTAATGGAGAAAAGGAAGAAGAGTTACTACTAAAAGTTTTCTATTCTGGATTGGAACTAAAGAATCACCAGGTCTTGTCTTAATCCTCACCTATCTCTCTTCTCTTATTACCCTGGCCACCCCTCCTCCCAACACACACACACACACACACACACACACACACACACACGCACGCACACACACACATACACAGACCAACCTCCAGAAAAGTGTAGGAATAGAGGATATATGGGAACTCATTTGTGTGTGTGTGTGTGTGTGTGTGTGTGTGTGTGTGTGTATGTGTGTGTGTGTGTGTGTGTGTGTTACTAGGGATAGAACCCACGGGGTTCTACCTCTGAGCTACAGCCTCAGCCCTATTTTATTTTATTTTATTTTTTTAATTGGTGCATTGTAATCATATATCACATTGGAATACAAGACTTGAGAGGATATACAGGCACACATCATCCAATTAGCCCTCATCCAGCCCCCATCCCATTCCCTCCCCCTCCCTCAATCCCATGCTTGTTTGGTGATTAACTTTGATACATTTGTTTATGTACCTCCTGAGTTTTAAAGAGGCTCCATCTTCCCCTATTCCATACCCTCTGATTGGTCACCTTAGTTGCTTCACTATAAGTCCCTTTCTATAGCTCGACCTCTTCCTGTTGCCCCTTTCCTCCTAGTTTTTGCTGATTAGGGGAAGCATCTGATTTTTATTTTCTGCGATACTTCTCTGTGCATGCTGCATTGCAAATACCGATCCCACTCTTGACGGCCCCAGTAGTGGCCTGGCTACCCGGTAGACTGATCCAGACCTCGCTGGCTCAAGCAGCGGCCTTGCCTCATGGGAGGCCCCAATTCTGGTCTCACTGGTCCCGACACCAGCCTAACCCCTCAGCTGCCTCAGAGCCCGGCCTCGGAGGCCCCAGTAGCAGCCTTGCCTCACGGAAGGCTCCGATGCCAGCCATTGGCCCCAGCACCGGCCTAAACCCTCATCAGGCTCCGATCCCGGCCTCGGAGGCCCCAGCACCGGCCTAGCCTCACAGAGGGTTCGATCCTGGCCTTGCTGGCCCCAGCACCGGCCTAACCCCTCGGCAGGCTCCGATCCCAGCCTCGGAGGCCTCAGTAGCGGCCTTGCCTCCTGTCAGGCTCCGATGCCGGCCATTGGCCCCGGCACCGGCCTAACAACTTGGCGGGCTCCGATCCCTGCCTCGGAGGCCCCAGCACCGGCCTTGCCTCATGGCAGGCTCCGATGACAGCCTCGCTGGCCCCAGCACCGGTCTAACCCCTCAGCAAGCTCTGATCTGGCCTTGGAGGCCTCAGTAGTGGCCTTGCCTCACGGAAGGCTCCGATGCCGGCTGCTGGTCCCGGCACCGGCCAAACCCCTCTGTAGGCTCCGATCCCAGCCTCGGAGGCCCCAGCACCAGCCCTGCCTAACGGCAGGCTCGATGCCGGCCATTGGCCCTGGCACCGGCCTAACCCCTCGGCAGGCTCTTATCCAGCCTCGGAGGCCCCAGCACCGGCCTTGCCTCACGGCAGGCTCCGATGCTGGCCACTGGCCCTGGCATTGGCCAAACCCCTTGGCAGGCTCCAATCCCAGCCTCGGAGGCCCCAGTAGTGGCCTTGCCTTATGGCAGGCTTTGATGCCGGCCATTGGCTCTGGCACTGGCCTAATCCCTCGGCAGGCTCCAATCCAGGCCTCAGAGGCCCCAGCACTGGCCTTCCTCACAGTGAGTTCCGATCCTGGACATGCTGGCCCTGGCACCGGCCTAACCCCTTGGCAGGCTCTGATCCCAGCCTCGGAGGCCTCAGTAGCGGCCTTGCCTCACAGAAGGCTCCAATGCCAGCTGCTGGCCCCGGCACCGGCCTAACCCCTTGGCAGGCTCCGATCCCAGCCTCGGAGGCCCCAGCACCGGCCTTGCCTCACGGCAGGCTCTGATGCCAGTCTCGCTGGCCCCACCGGTATAACCCCTCGGCAGGTTCCAATCCTGGCCTCAGAGGCCTCAGTAGCGGCCTTGCCTCACGGAAGGCTCCGATGCCAGCCATTGGCCCCGGCACCGGCCTAACCCCTCAGCAGGCTCTTATCTCGGCTGTGGAGGCCCCAGCTCCGGCCTTGCCTCACGGCAGGCTCCAATGCTGGCCGCTGGCCCTGGCATCAGCCTAACCTCTTGGCAGGCTCCAATCCCAGCCTCGGAGGCCCCAGTAGTGGCCTTGCCTGACGGCAGGCTCCGATGCCGGCCATCGGCCCCGGCACTGGCCTAACCCCTCAGCAGGCTCTTATCCTGGCCTCGGAGGCCCCAGCACCAGCCTTGCCTTGCGGCAGGCTCCGATGCTGTCCTCACTGGCCCCAGCACTGGTCTAACCCCTTGGCAGGCTCCGATCCTGGCCTCAGAGGCCTCAGTAGCGGCCTTGCCTCACGGAAGGCTCCGATGCCGGCTGCTGGCCCAGGCACCGCCCTAACCCCTCAGCAGGCTCCAATCCAGGCCTCGGAGGCCCCAGCACTGGCCTTCCTCACAGTGAGCTCTGATTCCGGCCTTGAAGGCCCCAGCACCGACCTTGCCTCATGGCAGGCTCCGATCCTGGCCTCAGAGGCCTCAGTAGCGGCCTTGCCTCACGGAAGGCTCCGATGCCAGCCGCTGGCCCTGGCACCGGCCTAACCCCTCGGCAGGCTCCAATCCAGGCCTTGAAGGCCCCAGCACCGGCCTTCCTCACGGTGAGCTCCGATCCCAGCCACGCTGGCCCTGGCACCGGCCTAACCCCTTGGCAGGCAACGGTCCCAGCCTTGAAGGCCCCAACACTGGCCTTGCCTCATGGCAGGCTCCGATCCCAGCCTCACTGGCCCCAGCATTGGCCTAACCCCTCGGCAGGCTCTGATCTCTGCCTCAGAGGCCCCAGTAGTGGCCTTGCCTCACAGCAGGCTCTGATGTCAGCCATTGGTCCCGGCACCAGCCCAACCCCTCAGCAGGCTCCGGTCACTGCCTCAAAGCTCCAGTACTGGCCTTGCCTCACAGCAGGCTCCGATCCCGGCCTTGCTGGCCCCAGCACTGGCCTAACCCCTTGGCAGGCTGCGATCCTGGCCTCAAAGGCCCCAGCACTGGCCTTGCCTCACGGCTGGCTCCGATCCCGGCCTCACTGGCCCCAGCACTGGCCTAACCCCTCGGCAGGCTCCAATCCCGGCCTTGGAGGCTCCAGCACCGGCCTTGCTTCACGGCAGGCTCCAATCCCAGCTTTGCTGTGTCTGTCGCCAGCCTCACCCCTTGGCAGGCTTCAATCCATGCACCGTCTTCGCCCAACAAATTGTCCCACGTTCTCGAGGGTGCATGGTGGTGGTAGCATTCTGCCTCTGGGGTCATTATTTCAAAGATTCCAGGTGTAATGCATCAGATCTCTGCCTCCCCTGAGTACTGGCTACTGCCATTGCCACTGCCTCCACCATTTCAAATCTTTCATAAGCTCTTTTTCCACTCTGAATGTTGTCCAGTGTTCCTAAGCATGCGTGACGGTAGCATTCGACATTTGGTGTAATTTCTCCAAAAAAAAATTAGGTTGGTAAGATCCGATTTCTGTTTCTCCTGAATACAAGCCTCCACCGCCATTGTGGAGACCGCTTTCAATACCACCTTTCTCCTAAACTCTCCACTTACTCTCTAAACTCTCTCCTTACAGGTGATGTCCAAGATTCTTAACAATATAGAGAAACAGCAGTCCTCCTTCACGGGGAATTTTTCCATAAGTTCCAGTGCATTTGGATAAGTTTTGTCTGCATCTCCAGTATTCTGGCATCCGCAACGGCCTTCTTAACCCCTCTCCGATATTTTTCTTTTTTCTTTTTCTTTTCTTTCTTTTCTCAATAAGAGAAGACAGTATGTGTGGTTTGAGGAGGTAGTGGAATCAGGCACTCAGTAGCACTGTGACCCGGCCCAGTTTCCCCATGGGTCCAGCGTGCTCCGTACTACTCTGCGTGGGGCCCAGAGTCCCGAGACCCGGGCCCTGGCTGGCGTGCCCTGCGCGACCCCCACCCGAGCCCTATTTTATTTTAAGAAAGGTTCTCACTAGTTGCTGAGGGCTTCATCAAGTCACTGAGGCTGGCTTAGAATCTAGGATCCTCCTATCTCAGCCTCCTAAGTACTATTGGAATTACAGGCATGTGCTGCCTCACCCAGTTTAATAGTTTAATAGTTTCCCAAATAATTGTAGGAGACATACTAAATGTGTTTCTAAGAAAATCCATAGCAGAGTGAAGGTTAAGGCTAGTAGCTTTTCAAATCCACAGCATTTCCTATGATAGCCGGCCCAGCAGGCTACTGCTCCAAGTATAATTTCTGAATTATGAGAAGTGTTTTAAACCTATGGCTTAAACTTTTTTTTCTTTCATTCTTTCTTTTCTTTCTTTTTTTATTTTGGTGTTGGGTTTACCTCCACGCCATACCCCCAGCTCTGTTTTATTTTTATTTGGAAACAGTCTCACTGCAGTACTGGGGATTTTTAATATATTTTTTTGCAGTAATATAAAATGCCCAGGGGCATTCTACCTATGAGCAACACCCCTAGCCCTACTTTTTATTCTTTATTTTGAAACAAGGTCTCACTGAATTGCAAAAGGCCTCACTAAGTAGCTGCTAATCGAGATCCTCGTATCTCAGACTCCAAAATGCTGGGATTACAAGCATGCGCCACCATGTTTGGCTTGAACTATTATTTTTACTTTTTACGTTTTTATTTTTTCGGTACTGGGGATGGAACCCAGGGGCATTCTACCTTTGAGCTACACCCCCAGCCCTATTTTTTATTCTTTATTTTTTGAAACAGGGTCTCACTGAGCTGGAAAGGGCTTCACTAAGTAGCTGAGGCTGTCCATGAACCGCGATCCTGTCTCAGCCTCCCAAATGCTGAGGTTAAAAGCATGAGCCACCACGCCTACCTTGAACTATTATTTTTAAATACACTCACTGAAACACTCTGGTTTCTCTTTCAGATTGTAAAAATATTTTACCTTTTACTAAGTACACTCTCTTGTGAAATGTTTTAGCTACAACTCTTTAAAGATTGATATCACAAGCTCCTGAAATCTTGAAATTAAAAAAAGGTTATATACTGAAGGTGTGTTAATGCCTTTTAATATGCACTAAATGGCCAGGCGTGGTGGGGCACGCTTGTAATCCCAGCATTTGGGAGGCTAAGACAGGAGGATTGTGCAGGTTCGAAGCCAGCCTCAGCTACTTAGTGAGGTCCTTTGCAAGTCAGTGAGAACCTGTTTCAAAATAAAGAATATAAAATAGGGCTGGGGGTGTTTCTCAGAGGTGGAATGCCTCTGTTTTCCATCCCCAGTCACACACACACACACACACACACACACACACACACACACGCACTAAATGTCCATGATCCTAATCATAATGAAAACCCCAATAAGTGGAGGCCTGCCTGGGAGAAAGAAGTCCCTGACAGCTTAAGCCTTTCAATAAGAGATGCAAAGTTGAGGAAATGTCAACAGCAATAGTAAATTACTCCATACCACTGATCATGCTGGCTCACAAAAGCAAATACTTCATAATTTTTCCATTGCATAGAAATACCAACAGATTCGGTCTCACGTAGCTGGGTGGGCCTTGAATAGGAAAAGAGTAGCTGAGCTTTGACAAGATTCTTCATCCCTGAGATTTCTGCCCTCTGAACATGTTGCAAATATTCATGCTCTATTCTCCAACCACTCTGCTGAAACATCTTCCAAAAAGGATGAACTTGAGCAGGATGGTTATTTCACAGGCACGCTCTGGAGCGAAGGGGCATGGCTGTGAGACGCTGTGCAAGGGATTTGTCCAGGAAAGAGCAGCACCACACGGCCGACAGATTTTTCAGCACAGATCTCCAGGCAGAGAGCAAATGTGGATCACCTAGCCAAGGGGAGATGAGTCTGAAGGAGCACCATCATGTTGGTTATTAGGCATGTTATTCCTTGGAGAATAACTGTTCACCGTGTGTGTGTGTGTGTGTGTGTGTGTGTGTGTGTGTGTGTGTGTGTGTGTTTTACTGGGGATTGAACCCAGAGACATTATACCTCCAAAATATATCTCCAGCCCTTTTTATATTTTCGTTTTTGAAAGATTCTCATTAGGTTGCTGCAAATCTCACTAAGTTACTGAGGCTAATTTTGAACCTCAGCCCCTCATATCTTAGCCTCCCAAGTACAGGGATTACAGACGTGTGCCACCACGCGCAGCTGCTGTTCATCTCTTCATGTACTATTTATTTATTTATTTATCTATTTATTGTGGTACTGGGGTTCCTGGAAACCCTTCTACCTCCAGGCTACACTCCCAGACCTATTTTTATATTTTTTTTTTAATTTGGAAACAGGGTCTCTTAAGCCAGCGAGGCTGGCTCCGAACCTGAGCGATCCTCCTGTCTCCACCTCCCAAGCACAGGGATTACAAGCGTGCGCCACCATGCCCGGCTACTATTTAGTTTTTAATTAATTAATTAATTAATTAATTTTGTGGTAATGGGGATGGAACCCGGGGGCAATCTACCTCCAAACTACACCCCCCAGCGCTATTTTTGATTCCTTATTTTGAAACAGGCCCTCACTAAGTAGCTGAGGCTGGCATGAACTGCAATCCTCCTGTCTCAGCCACTCAAATGTTGGGATTACAAGCGTGGCTTTCATTTACTATGTTTTACTTACTTATTTATTTATTTAGTGTTACTGGGGATGGAACCTAGGGGCATTCTACCTCCAAGCTAGTCCCCCAGTCCTATTTTTTATTTTTTAAACAAGGTCTCACTGAGTTGCAGAGGGCCTCACTAAGTAGCTGAGGCTGTCCTTGAACCACGATCCTCCTGTCTCAGCCTCCTGCATGCTGGGATTACAAGCGTGCACCACCACGCCCGACTTCATTTACTATTTATAAGTGGTAAGAAAAACTTCAGCAAAGGGAGCAAGTTAAAGAGTAGAAGCCAGACGTGGTGGCGCTGCTTGTAATCACAGTACTTGGCAGGCTGAGACAGGAGGATCACAGGTTTGTGGCCAGCCTCCACAATTTAGGAGGCCCTCTGTAAGTTAGTGAGACCTTCTTTCAAAATAAAACAAATAAAAAGGGCTAAAAGTATAGCTCAGAGGTAGAATGTCCCTGGGTTCAATCCCAGTACCACAATAAATAAATAAATAAATAAATAAATAAATAAATAAATAATAATATGAACAACAATAGCAAAAAAATTGGATTTTCACATGTAAAGGCCCTTTCTCATCAATAGCAAGTACAATTATGACTATAAAAAAAGCAAAAACAATGCCAGGTATGGTGGTACATACCTATAATCCCAGTACTTGGGAGGCTGAGATAGGAGAATTGCAGGTTCACAGCCAGACTCAGCAAGTAGTGAGACTCTCAACCTAGTGAGACCCTGTTTCAAAACAAAAATAAAATAGGCCTGGAGGTGCAGCTCAAAGGTAGAATGCCCCTGGGTTCAATCCCCAGTACCATGAATGAATGAATGAAACAGAGAGGCAGGCTATAGCACCTCTAAGAGTCCCCTTCCACCTCCCATTTTCCTATGGTACAATCAAAACAAGCAATATAATCAGGAACACCTTGTAATATATCAGAGCCAATAAAGTAAAAAATTTCTTGCTGATGAAGAAAAAAATGTTCTCAAACAGCATTTCCTGATGACTTATCAATAATGCAGGCCAGTGTCAATTACCTTAGGAGGCATATACATCCAATTGGATCCTTTTTAAAATTGTCTCATTCTTTAAATAAATGCCAAAAGTGTTCCCTCCAGAAATAAAACTGAAAACCAACCTCAAGTCAGGAAAGATACAGATATAAAAATAATGTATAATCTCTTTTTACTTACTTGGCTGATAATCTTGGGGAATTTGCTAGTTACAAAGCTGCTTTTTATTTTCCAGAATTATTCTCTCTCTTTTTTTTTTTTTTTGGTGGTGGTACTGGGGTTCCTGGAAGCCCTTCTACCTCCTGGCTACACTCCTAGACCTATTTTTTTTTTTTTTTTTTTTTAGAAACAGGGTCTCTTAACCCAGCATGGCTGGCTTCGAACCTGCTCGATCCTCCTGTCTCCGCCTCCCAAGTGCAGGGATTACAAGCATGCGCCACCATGCTGGGCTCCAGAATTATTCTCTAATAATTCTGATAAGTCGGGTCCCTCCCCTGCCCCATGAGATCTCCCAGCAAAGGCAGGAGGTGGAACGCTGGAGGCAGAGAGTCTGCTCTGCAAACTACAGATATTGTGAGAGGAGCAGCATTCTCACACTTAGTTCCTCCCCCCAAAATATCGGCCTTAAAAAAATAAGTTCTTCTTTCACCGGGCGTGGTGGCGCATGCCACCGGGCGTGATGGCATAAGAGACCCTGTTTCCAAATAAAAATAATAAAAAAATAGGTGTCTGGGAGTGTAGCCCCGAGGTAGAAGGGTTTCCAGAAACCCCAGTACCACCAAAAAAAAAAAAAAAAGTAAAAAAGTACTTCTGTCCTGGAACCCAGATAACTCCAATGGCCGACTGGGACTGGTCCCTTTCCCTACAGACCCATCCCAAAGGTGCTGAATAAAACAGATTGCTGGCTGATTGTCTCCTTCTAATCTTTTGCCTCTATCAGAACCTTTCAAATTTATGAGGGAATGTTGGAATACTTGTATGGAAGAAAACACTTCACGTAACCTTGCCCTCTCAAGATTGTGTGTGTGTGTGTGTGTGTGTGTGTGTGTGTGTGTGTGTGTGGCCAGGGATTGAACCTAGGGGCATTCTACCTCTGAGCTACCCCCTCAGCTCAATTTTATTTTTTATTTAGAAAGTGAGTCACTAGTTGCTGAAAGCCTCACTTAATTGCTGCTGCTGTCCTTGAACCTGTGATCCTCCTGTCTCATCCTCCCAGATACTGGGATTACAGGCCTGTGCCATATGCCCTGCCTCCCTTTCAAGATTTTAAACCAGAGCCGGGCGTGGTGGCGCACGCTTGTAATCCCAGCATTTGGGAGGCTGAGACTGGAGGATCACTGGTTTGCAGATGGCCTCAGCTACTTAGTGAGGCCCTCCCTCCACAACTTAGTGAGACGCTGTTTCAAACTAAAGAATAAAAAATAGGGCTGTGGTGTAGCTTGGAGGTAGAATACCCTCTGGGTTCCATCCCCAATACAAAAAAAAAAAAAAAAAAATTAAACCAGAATAAGCACAGGGATAATTTGATGGAACCTTTTCCAGAGCTATCCTTATATCCTAGATTTAAATAGATGACTGTATTAAGGGAAATAGCTAAATATTCATAGAACTGGGGAACGCAGGTCTCTTGCGCAGCCCTTTCTGTGAGTCACTTCCTTTTGTGACACCTCACTCGACCTCGGGGAGAAGTAGCTGTCTCCATACTTCTACAGTGTATTTGTGGGGGAGCCGAGGGAAGGACTGTTCCCCCATCCAGTTCCCCTGCAGTGGCGTTCCCTTCCACAACCACCTTCCAGTCTCTGAGACTCTTCCCAAGGTCACCCTGGGGTGCGCAGGGTGGGGGTGGGGGTGTCTGTGGTTATTTAAGGGCTGGGAGTCTCAACTGTAGCTTGGGTGAGGCTGGACAAAAGTAAAGCCCAATTACGGGGGCCAGATGGACAGTAAGTGTTTTCATAAATGTTAACACTACCCCTCTCTTCCTTCATCCTGACACAGTGAACTGATATTCACTAAAATCCCTCAAAAATGGTTCTGTGCACCATGACCCTTGGGTGTCCTGACTGCTGCCTGCCTTTGCCTGAGTGACCAGCTCTGCGGCTGACCCTGCAGTATGACTCAGCAAGCTGCAATCCAGCTTTGTGGACACGGACACGCACAGCTCTCAAACCTGCTCTGAATACCAGAAGCAGCTGACAGCGATGGGTCCCTGGGGACCCTGCTCCAATGGTGATGCCCCACAGGAGCGGACACCGGGGAGGTACCTTCCAATTACATGCTACTGAATTGCAGCTGAGCATGCCCTGGCCGGAGAAGAGCTCAGAGGCCCTGGGACTGCGGCTGCTTGGGACTAGTCAGGCCCACCTAACCAGCCCGGGTGTGCACTGGCCCTGAGAGCAGGCTACTTGGCCAAACGAGGGCATCACTGACCGAGCGCTGACCATTTGCTAAATGCCGTGTGCTGCCTCATCTGCTCCCCTCATAGCAAACCTGGTTGGTAGGCAGATAAACCCTCATTTTACAAATGAGGAAACCAGGGGTCACAGAGCCAAAGGCAAGTGGTGACTAAGCAAGATCTGAACACACGCTGTGGATTGAGGGGTCCCGGCTCCTGGGCACTTGACTAAAGGCTTTAGAAGAACTGCACTTTCTACACTAGTGCTGTTTAAAATCTGAATCCGGAAAGAGGAAAGAATAGGAAGCCTTGAGTTGATCTCTGAGCTTTATATAGAGCAGCAGCTCCCCAGCCACTGGCCCTCCGGCAAACTTGGAGCCAGGCTGCTGAGCTGCGTCCACAGCAGCCCTCAGAGGCTCTTCCGGAACCTGACCCTGCAGCTCCCTGCACCCAGGCTGCCACTGCTCCCGGACCAGCCTCAGAGCCTGTGCTGTCTCTATGAAAACAGGTTTCCAAGTGGATAAACCTTGACTGTTCTGAGATAGGCCTGCACTTCTATAACTGAAGAATAGTGGTTGAAGTGACAAGGATAATTAAAATAATAGATAATTCTAAGCTCTTATTTAATAATAGAAGCTCCTATTTGATGAAAGTTCTTCTCTGCTACAGAACTCATCAGAGCCCCTCATAAATATGGCTTCCTTGGTATTGGTTTTTGTTTATTATTATTGTTGTTGTAACTATTATTGTTATTATTATTATTTGGTACTGGGGATTGAACCCAGTGGTAGTCTACCTCTGAGCTATACCTCCAGTCTTTCTTACTTAGTTATTTTTTTATTTTTGTGGTACTGGGGATGGATGGAACTTTGGCATTCTACCTCCGAGCTACATTCCCTACCCTATTTTATTCTTTATTATTATTATTATTATTTTGAAACACAGTCTTACTAAGTAGCTGAGGCTGGCCGTGAACCTATGAACCCCCTGTCTCAGCCTCCCAGATTACAAGTGTGCACCACTACACCCAGCATTTTTTTTTTAAATTTTGAAATAGGGTCTCATTAAGTTGCTGAGACTGGACTTGAATCTGTGGTCTTCCTGTCTCAGCCTCCCATGTACTAGAATTACAGAAATGTTCCACCATGCCCAGCTACTCATTTTATTTCTTCTGCTAACCCTCAACGGGTTGTACAGTAATAAAACAGCTAAAAACAAAAAAAGAAGAAGTTACAAGAGTCTGACAATTACTAAAATAGCTAAAAAAGGGGAAACTGGTCACTGGACACATGAGAACAAAGAAAAAGTGTGGCGGGAACAACATGGACAGTTAGGAGCTCAGCAGACGGCCACAGACCCCAGCCCTGGTCACAGTGGGCTGCTGGGAGGAGGAGGAGGAGGAGGAGGAGGAGGAGGAGGAGGAGGAGGAGGAAGGCTGACCTGACATGAGTGAAAGGCCATTGTCTTGGTCAGCATTCTCACTGCTCTCATCGAAAGGATACAACTTTGAGGAAGGAAGGTTTATTTGCTCACAGTTTTTGGAGATTCTGGTTCAGTCCATGTGAGCCAGGGTCTGAAGCTCAGGTCATGGCAGTGGGAAGCAGACTGGGGGAGAAAGTGAGGGCTCTGCTCTCACATCATGGAGGCTAGAAGCAAGACAGAGCCAACAGCAAGGAGATTCAAAGACACTCGCACAGTCCCTAAGGCCACACCCTTAGGGACCCAACTTCTCTAGCCACACCCCACCAGCCACCCAGATACAATGGTTTTATCTACTGATGAAACTATAACCCTTGTGGCTTAACTATATCAACCCTGAGCGCTTCAGGAGACATCCTATATATGACCATAAAAGTTATGTCTTGCACTGCCCCTGGAAAAACAGAGACCCACCATGGCCTTCATTCCTTCTGGGAAGAGAAGTAGTTTAGTCCAAGGGTCTGTGAGGTGGGAGAAGCTTTATTCTCTTCTTCACTGGTGGTAGCCTCGATTACCCACAGGAGAGACCCTATGGCCTCAGTGCTGTGATTTCTGCAGTCTGAGGCATGCTCAGGCCAGGATGGAATTAACTTGTTTCATCATTTCTCACAAGCAAAAGATGAGGATCTTAGCGTTCCTCCTCATTTAGCACCCCTGACTGCTCAGTCCTCTGGAAAGCTTCCATCAATCTGTCTACAGATGGGGTGAAAGCCACTCTCTAAGGGGAGAAGTTGCTGCAGTGACGTCATTCCAGTGCAACAATATTAGAAATTTCATGACCTGCAGGACCCATGTATCCCAGGGTAGGTGAACTGGCTCATCAGGCTTCTTTTACTACCACCTGTTTCCACTCTACCCCACCACGAACTAGAGGGAACATCTATTGCCCTTGTAGCAAAGTGAGAGACAGCTAGTCCTTTCCTCCCTTTAAAGTGATTGGGGACCATGACTGAGCAGCCTGGGGTCAGAGGGTCAAGGAGCCTTCTGCCTAATGGTCTGTTGCCAACTGTAGGCCCTTCTCTGCTCTTGGGACTTTCCTGGCTACTATCCCACCCCCTCTCGGCCCCAAACAGAATAGCAACTACTTCTGATTCTGGACCCTGAGCAATGACGCTGGATTGTGAAAGAAACTGGGCCTCTTGGCCCCTGAAATGGCTTTACAAACTAGCTTTGGGAAATTATAATTTTTTCTAAAATTTGATTTTCTTTGTACTTGTTAAAAAATTGTGTTTTCCTTTTAAAATGCTAAATATACCACTGGTGGAAAAACATAGCTATTGTTTCCAATTAGCAGTTTGAAACTGTCTTTACATTCAACTCTAATAAGACAGACACACATGGAGTATTCTTTATGTCACTTTCCTCTCGGGGACTTGGTGCATCTTCTGCATGGTGGTGTTGGTTGGCTCTGCCTCCCCCTCTGTGAGTCAGTCTGCAGCTCCTCTGGGCTGTGTGAGCAGTGAGTCAGCAGAGACACTTCTCTAGGTCACGGCTGGAGCTGGAAGAGGACAAGGAGGCTCCAAAGTCCAGGACACTGCAGATGCCTCCTGACCAAGGACTCCAGAGAACCACAGAAAGTTAGCATACACATGTGGCTGCCTTGGAAGAGCCGTCCTACTATGTGTCTCCTCTGATGCTTCCCTGGTGCACACCTAGGGATGGTGATAGCATGACCAGTAGGGACCCCCACTCACCTCCCTTGTCAATTCTAGGGACACCAAAGGGTGCACCCACTGATGGGTAGCATTAAACATTAAAGATAGCTTAAGATATAGAGCCAGCTGGGTGTGGTGGCACACACTTGCAATCCCAAGACTTGGGAGGCTGAGACAGGAGGATCGCAGGTTTGAAGCCAGCCTTTACAAGTAGCGAAAGTCTCATTAACCTAGTGAGGCCCTGTTTCAAAATAAAAATAAAATAGGGCTGGGGGTATAGCTCAGAGGTAGAATGCCCCTGGGTTCCATCCCCAGTACCATACACACACATACACACACATGTATGTATGTATATATGTATATATGTATGTATACACACACACACACACACACACACACACACACACACACACATATATATATATATATAGAGAGAGAGACAGAGACAGAGAGACAGAGAGAGACAGAGAGACAGAGAGAGACTTGTTTCTGGAAGGACTCGAATATGATCTATTTCCTTGCCTTTTTAAATTTTATTTATTTATTTATTTGCGGGTCTGGGGATGGAACCCAGGGGCATTCGACCTCCGAGCTACACCCCCTGCCATATTTTTTATTCTTTATTCTGAAACCGGGTCTCACTGAGTTGCAGAGGGCTTCACTAAGTAGCTGAGGCTGTCCGCGAACCACGATCCTCCGGTCTCAGTCTTAGCCTCCCGAATCCTGGGATTACAAGCGTGCGCCACCACGGCATCCCTGCCTTGTTTTAACTTCTAGTAGTTCTCACATTCCTTGACTCTTTGAAGTCAACAGTGGCCATTGAAGTCTTTCTCACATTGTGTCACTATGAAATTGAATCTCCTGACTCCCTCTCTTAAAGGACCTTTGTGATTACATGGGACCCATATATGTACAAAGTTTAAGGAGATTATGATGTAGACATCTTATGGGACATGATTCTATCTCACACTATGGAATACTTTTAGAAAATTGAGAGGTAATGCCCTTATTATAAAATTTTAAGAAAAGATAGGAGGAGTCCACCTCCTTGTCTCAAGCAGCAGCTGCTGCTGCTGCTCAGAAAAGCACAGGTTACTCATAATAGCCCCTCAGTATTCTACTCCAGGGCACTAATTCTATGTCATCAACAGAAGAAAAGCATTCTATCTGGCTTATTGTGTGTGTGTGTGTGTGTGTGTGTGTGTGTGTGTGTGTGTTACTGAGGATGAAACCCAGGGGCATTTTACCTCTGAGCTACACCCCCAGCCCTATTTTTTATTCTTTATTTTGAAACAGGGTCTCACTGAGTTGCAAAGGGCCTCACTAAGCAGTAGCTGAGGCTGTCCTTGAACCTTGATCCTCCTGTCTCAGCCTCTCAAATGCTGGGATTGCAAGCATGCGACACCATGCCTGGCTGGCTCATCCTTTTTATAAGTTACTTCTCCTTTTCCATGTGGGAAGGGTAAACTGGCCATTTTCATTTCTTGTTCAAAGTTAGAGTTACTTATAGGCTGCTACCAAACTACCCTGAGTTTCTTTATGCCACCCTCTCTAGACAATTTTCCAGCCTTAAAACATTTTGACAAATTGGGAATAGAGCTATCATATGATCCAGCTATACCACTCCTGAGTATCTTTCCAAAGGAACTGGAATCAAAAAATTATAGTAATATATACATATCCATGTTTATAGCAGCACAACTCACAATAGCCAAATTATGGAACTAACACAGGTATTCATCAACAGAGGAATGGATTACAAAATTATGGGATATATACACAATGAAATTCTACTCAGCAGTAAAAAAGAAAAAAAAATAATGTCATTTGCAGGAAAATGGATGGACCTGGAGAACATTATGCTAGGTGAGATTAGCAGTCACAGAAAGTGAAGGGTCATATGTCTTTTCTCATATGCGGAAGCCAGGAGTAATTGGGATACCAGAGGGACTCCAGATGATGGAGTAGATGATTCAATGGAGCCAGGGAGGTGGTCCAGGGGTAGGGAGGGAGAGAGGAAGAATTAACCAAGGAAACGCTCCCATTGGCTTTATGTGTATATGTGAGAATACCCTGTATGGGGAAGGGAGGCGCTGTGCGCATCTGTGTCACCATCACTAGGAACTGCATTATGACCTGAGACTATAATGCACCAATAAAAACTATCTGACGACCTACTGCTACAGAATTCCAACCCAGCGAGCGAGACACGAGGCTTCAGAGTAAGCTAGTATTTTGTAAATGGACAGCTAAGACCTTCTGTGTGTGCCCAGAATGGCTTTGGTTGTGACTACAAGCTTATCTTGGAAAGGACAACCCAAAACGATCACATAAGAGATGGGACCATGCAGAAGTCACAAGACCAACCTCATTTCGAATCATTTCATCAGGCTGATCTGGGAACAGCACCTGATAGAATGCTGGCAGTCCTAGTGACCACGTGAAAAACAGACAATGGGAGAAACACAAAAAATACCAAAGCCAAGCTGGGCACGGTGGCACATGCCTGCAATCCCAGTACTTGGGAGGTTGAGATGGGAGGATTACAGGTTTAAGGACAGCCTCAGCAATACAGCGAGACCCTGTTTCAAAACAAAATATTAAAAGGGCTAAGGGTATAGCTCAGAGGTAGAATGCCCCTGTTCATTCCTGGTGTCAAAATAGATAAATAAATAAACCAAAGCCTAGATATAAATGATGATAACACTAGCTCCATCACATAGTGGGCAAGTTTCTGAAGCTCTCTGAGCCTCAATTTCCTCATATGAAATCGAAGAGAACAATAGTCAGTCATGGAGAATTCCGGAGCCTGGCACATTGGAAGCAATTGCTTACAGTTAGCTGGGATTATTATTAGTCAGTTGCTATGCTATGCTAAGCATTTTCCAAGATTTCTTAATGAGTCATCAAAATTGTCCCGTGAGGTATGTACTATTGTTAGAATCTCCATTTTCGAGCTGAGGATGAGCTTATAGTGACATAGTTGATAAGTGACATATGAGGCCAGGAAGCCAAGCTGGTTTGACCCTCTGTGGGGAGTAAGAGGCCTGGGGAAGCCTGCCAGCGACTGCATCTGAGATGTCCCATCTCTTCTCTTTTGCCGCACTCTGCCTCTGCCTTTGCAGTTGTTGTCTCTCTGATGGATCAGAAAACTTCCATGAAGCCAGGTGTGGTGGCACATGCATGCAATCCCAGTACTTGGTAGGCTGAGACAGGAGGATCCAGGTTCGAGGCCTGTTTCAAAAATAAAGAGTGAAAAATAGGGCTAGGGGTGTAGCTTGGCAGTAGAATACCCCTTGGTTCAATCCCCAGCACCTCACACACACACACACACAAAAAAAAAAAAAAAAATAAATAAATAAATAAAGAAAGAAAGAAAGAAAGAAAGAAAGAAAGAAGGAAGGAAGGAAAAAAGGAAAGGGAGGGAGGGAGGGAAGGAAAGAAAGAAAGGAAAAAAGAAAGAAAGGAGAAAATCTTCATGAAATGAGCATGAGACAGACACATGTAGCCTTGAAATACTCCTGACCTGTCCCAGTTCTGATCCAAGGCTGCAGATCCAGCCGTTGAATACTGGCTCCTGGGCTTCTGATGGTCCGCAGTCTAAGAGCACTAAACATTTCCTTCAACAAAGCAGTCCCTCCTGAAGGGCCTCCATCTGAGAAGAGCACAGAGGAGGCACTGCTGGAGGCAGCGACAGCGATGCCCAGGCCCGACTCAGATTCAGCAGCATCCCAGGGGGAAGTGGCTGGTTCAAAGAGCACAGTAAAATCCTCATTAACCCAACGTGTGTGTGTGTGTGTGTGTGTGTGTGTGTGTGTGTGTGTGTTTTACTGAGACTTGAATCTGGGGGATTCTACCTCTGAGCTATATCCTCAGCCCTATTTTATGTATTTATTATTTTTAAGTTTTATTTATTTTGGTACTGGGGATTGCGTGTGTATGTGTGATCATAAGGATTGAGTCCAGGGGCATTCTACCTCTGAGTTACACCTCCAGCCCTATTTTATTCTTTTTTTTTTTCAGTACTGGGGATGGAACCTAGAGGCATTCTACTCTAAGCTACACCCCCAGCACCCCCAGCCCTATTTTTTATTCTTTATTTTGAAACAGGTCTCACTAAGTTGTGGAGGGTCTTGCTAAGTAGCTGAGGCCAGCTGCCAAACCAGATCCTTCTGTCTCAGCCTCCCAAATGCTGGGATTACAAGCATGTGCCACCATGCAGGGCTATTATTCTTTATTTTGAAACGGTCTCATTAAGTTGCGGAGGGCCTCACTAAGTAGCTGAGGCTGGCTGCAAACCTGTGATCCTCCTGTCTCTGCCTCCCAATTCTGGGATTATAAATGTACACCACCATACTCAGGTTCTCAGATCTATTTTATTTTATTTTGTTTGTTAGTTTGTTTGTGTTTTGTTTAAAATTTTAGGTTAAAGCTTTATAACAAAGTGTGCTATGAGAGTTCAGTTGCTAAGAAATTGCTTAAACTAATAATGTTGATTGCTTAAACTAATAATATTATGTGTAATAATTGTAAGTTGCAGGCAGGCATCTAAGCTGAAAAAGGCTTATAGGAGAATTCCTGGAAAAGCTAAGGGCATCTTAGCTTAGCCCTACCTGAGAGCATCTGCCCAACCCAAGGTCGCATACCTTAGATAAGAGACCCTCCCTCAAGTGACCCTGTTATCTTCGGGAACATCTGTGTGCTTTGTGTAACTGCTTTAAGGTATAGAGTGGTAAATGTTAAAAGTCAAGGCTGATGTAATAAGAATGACTTTGCAAAAAATAGTAGGTAAGATACCCCCTAACCCTACCCTATTATCCCAAAAATGTCTGTCCAAGTTACCTTATTGGACGGAAGCTGTAAATTCAAAAAGCGTTCATCAATGATGTTACGAAATGACTTGCAAGATGTTGTACAACTGTATAAAAATCCCCCCCAAATAGCGATCTGGGCCCTTGCCGCTTATGTGGAGACACATGCGCTTGGGTCCAGGTTCGAACCTGAAACAAAGTGTGGCTTGACAGACTAATAATTGGTTATGGACAGTTATTCTCACCTGAATACCATACAACAGTTTGTTTGGGGGGTATTGAGGGTGGAAACCCAGGGGCATTCTACATTCAAGCTATACCCCTAGCTCTATTTTTTATTCTTTATTTTGAAACAAGGTCTCACTGAGTTCCAAGGGGCCTTACTAAGTAGCTGAGGCTGGCCTTGAACCGCCTCCCAAATACTGGGATTACACGTGTGAGCCACCACACCTGGCCTATTTTATTTTTGAAATAGGGTCTTGCTAGGTTGATGAGAGCCTCACTACTTGCTGAGGCTGGCCTCTCGTCTCAGTCTTCAGCCTCCCAAGTACTGGGATAACAGGCATACACCAAGACATCTGGCCTCCAAGCTACACCCAGCCCCCCACTTTTTGCTGAAACAGGGTCTTGCTGAGAGTCTTGCTAAATTGCTGAGGCTAGCCTTGAACCTACAATCCTCCTGTCTCAGCCTCTTGAGTGCTGGGATTACAGACATGTGCCACAATGCCCAGTTTAAATTAATTTTAATTTGCTATGCTCCCCTGAGGTGTTGCTATGGATCTAAACAATGAGATCACAAGGCAACTTGATGAAGGGGAAGAATCAACTGTGTTGGGAACTTAATAAAATATGACAAAATGTTGAGCAAAAGAAACCAATACAAAGCCTTGACATAAAATGATGATAAAAATAGCCTACCTTTAAGCCAGGCATGGTGACCCACAACTGTAATCCTAGGACTTGGGAGGCGAGACAGGAGAGTAATGAAGTGAGATGGCGACATTGGTTCTTGTTCTTAGCTAATTTAGAAAAAATAGCCAGAACTGTACTGCTGCAATCTTAAGCAATTTTTATTATTACAAAGGCAGAAAGAAGGGACAGAATTATTAAAGCACTACATCAGAGGGATGTAGTAGAATTCCTTGAAAATAAGACAGAAGTTTTTGAACATAGAATAGTATTTATAAGCTGGGCGTGGTGGCGCACACTTGTAATCCCCGCGCTTGGGAGGCAGAGACAGGAGAATCGTGCTGACTTGAAGCCAAACTGGCTTCAAGAGACCTGCCACTGGCTTAAGAGACCCTGTTTCCAAATAAAATTATAAAAATAGGTCTGGGAGTGTAGCCCGGAGGTAGAAGGGCTTCCAGGAACCCCAGTACTACCTTTCGTGCTTAACCAATAGTCTTTCTATCTGCTCCTGACCCATGGGAGGCCCTCCCATTATCTCCGGTGCAAGCCTTTTGATATGAGTATGAGGATTTACTATCTCCCATCCTGCTTGACCAAAAACCTTTTTCCTGCCCTGATGCAGGTGTGGGCCTGCCCATTATTTCTGGTACAAGCAAGGCCTGTACCATCCTCCCACATCCTTGGGGAGTTTTAGCCTATCTGCTAGAAGTTATTTATTATGTAAACTTGTCTTTAAAATATGAAGGCCCTGAGCTACAACTCTTTTGTGTACTTGGTAATCACTTTTGGTGCTGGGAACTCTGCACAGCACCCAGGCCCTGACTACATTTTACATTTTGAAATTAATACTAAAGCAATTTTCCAGTACTGGCACATTCCCCATCAAAGAGGATTGCAGGTTTGAGGCCAGCCTCAGCAACTTACTGAGACCCTGTTTCAAAGTAAAAAATAAGAAAAAGGGGCTACTGGGATTGGTGGCACATGCTTGTAATTCCAGTACTTGGGAGGCTGAGATAGGAGGATTGTGGTTCTCAGCCTCAGTTACAATAAATAAAGAAAGAATAAAAAATAAATAGTGCTGGAGGTGTAGCTCAGAGGTAGAATGCCCTTGGGTTCCATCCCCAGCACCACACACACCAAAAAAGGGCTAAGTATAGCTCTGAGGTAGAATGCTCCTCAGTGCCCAGTACTAAGAACAAAACAAAACAAACACAAACAAACAAAAATCCTGCAATTATTTGGCTAAACAGAGGAGTTGGGAGTGTGGAATTGCCTCTCCCAGGTAGTATCCATAGTATCCAGTAGCAGCCATAGTTTCCTGGGCCAGTTCCATAACCTCTCTGAGCCTTGGAGGAGTCTGTGCTTGGTGATTCCATTTAGATAAAGATCAAAACCAGGCAAAATATAAAGAAAAGGTGGGCGTGGTCACGCATACTTGTAATCCCAGCATTTGGGAGGCTGAGACTGGAGGATCACCGTTCATGGATAATCTCAGCAATTAGTGAGGTCCTTTGCAATTAGTGAGACCCTGTTTCAAAATAAAGAATAAAAGATAGAGCTGAGGGTATAGCTCGGAGGTATAATGCCCCTGGGTTCCAAGAAAGAAAATGTACCAGTATTAGAAAATGGCCTAAAAGGATACGAAAAATTAGTTTTGGTTATTAATATATTTTTCAAAAATCAGTTAATGGAGGTCAGATCTGTGAAAGAGAAGGGTAGTTAGGGTTTGGTTACTGCCAGGACTCAGGTAGCTGTACCCTCACTAAAAGTAATTGGCAAGTGGATAGAAGAATTGGGACCTAGGACTTTTACATTCTAAAAACAGGTTTACATAATAAATGATATCTAGCAAGAAGCTAAGAATTCCCCAATAATATGGGGGAAGGGTATTGACCTTGGTGAAGGGGAGCAGATACCATGTATAAATCATTCTGAACAAAGAAACCTAGGTTCATGCCAGCAGTTAGGCAGGAAGTTAAGGGGCAAGCTTACACCTAGGCTATAGGATTACGTGGTAGAGTAAGATGGGAGACTTTAAATCTATAAAAAGCTGTTTTATATTTTGAACTCTGGTGACTTCGTAGTCATCCCACTATGTCACTTTGTGGCATAGTGCTTTATTCTAAGCTCTATCTTTCCCTCTCTCTAATGGTACCATAACAATTACAACTTGTATTTTTATCTTTGTAATAATAAACTAATTTAAATTTTCAGCAAGAGTCTGGACTAGTGTATATCCATCCTGAGTCTGGACAAGAACCTGCGGTTTATGAGAATAGTTTCTGGGAGCCTAATAGAGGTCCCCAGGAACAGTTCCCCAAAACATAACAGTTCAAACCATGAAAGAATGAAAGAAAGTCAGAGAGAGAAAGAAAGGAATTGATTAGCACGTAAGTCAAGAGAGGGATTATAATTCATTTTATTTTATAGGAACCCTTTAATAAAATTTGTCTCTGCACTTTCTATAGTAAATGCAATAGCAAAGGTAGTTTTGTTTGAGGTTTTTTGTTTTGTTTCATTTTGTTTCACTACTGAAATTTGTAGCAACCCCACCTAAAAAGACTGCCTTTCTAATAAGCTCCCCAATAATGCCAATGCACCTTGAGTAGCACAGATCAGTCTGCTCACAGGCTTTTGCTCCATCCTTTAAAAGATACCAGAGACACCACACAGCACAGGATATGAAATCTGATCTTCTAATTGTTTGATAATGTAGATCTATTTTTTTTTATATTTTATTTTTTTCAGTACTAGGAATGGAACACAGGAGCATTCTACCATTGAGCTATACCCCCAGCCCTGTTTTTTATTCTTTATTTTGAAACATGGTCTCACTGAGTTACAAAGGGTCTCACTATATAGCTGAAGCTGGCCACGAACCATAATCCTTCTGTCTCAGCCTCCCAAATGCTGGAATTACAAGTGTGCGCTACCATGCCTGGCTAATGTAGATCTATTGAGCTTCTGGTCTGAATATACTATCAAATCTAGTTTAAGATTATGTAAACAGCCAGGTGTGGTGGCACACTCTTGTAATACCAGCATTTGGGAGGCTGAGACAGGAGGATTGCAGTTCACAGACAGCTTCAGCTACTACATAGTGAGGACCTTTGCAACTCAGTGAAACCCTGTTTTAAAATAAAAAATAAAAAATAAGGCTGGGGGTGTAGCTCAGAGGTGCCACTGGGTTCCATCTCCAATACCACACACAAAAAAATCATGTAAACAAGTCTCCTTTCCCTGCAAAACACACACACACACACACACACACACACACACACACACACACACTCCCTTTCAACATTATCAGTTATCTGTATGGAATTGAATTTCTGCCAAATCAAGAATAAGTTAAGTGATTTTTGAAGCCATGCAACCAGCCACCAGTACAGAGTGAAAAGGACAGAAAGGTTCTAGCTCAGCCTTTGCAAAGAGACTGTTCTCTGATGCAGACAAGGTACAACTATCCTGTTCCCTGCTGTTCTGATCACTATCAGCCTTCAGCATCAACTCTCAATCTTTGCCAACTTATCAGGAAACAAGCAGCTCGACTTCTCTCCTGTCTAACTTCTGCATTATATTTCCTAGGAAAATATACACAATGCAAAACAGCAGCTAAAATTAGAAGGTGAGGAGCTAGTTTGGCTAGTGAGGCTGATTTGTATGTGAAGACAGAAATAAGATGCTGTAGGAAAGGATTCAGACAGAGCTGCCTGAGGTCCCTTCCTGAGCCATCAGACTGCAGCAAGGGAAAGAAAGAGAAGAGGCTTGGGGTGCAAGGCTGGACGGATTGCAGTTATTGTTATGGTTTGAACTCTTATGGTTTGGGAAACTGTCCCTGGGGACCTTTGTTAGGTAGGCTCCTGGAAACAATTCCCATAAAAAACCGCGGGTTCTTGTCCAACTCAGGACAGATATACACTGGTCAGGACTCTTGCTAAAGATTTAAAGAAGTTTATTTAAAAAATAGAAATACAGGAGACAGTTACAGCCCCATGCCATTCAAGAGTGGCATGAGGGTTCAGATGAATTCACTGAAATACAAAATACAGAACAGCCTTTTTATAGACACGACATCCTCCATCTTACTTTTTCCTATATAACTCTGACATAGGTAAAGTCCATCCCCTTAATTTTTCCCTGCCTCACTTTGGTCTACACCCAGGTTTCTCCTTTCACGAAGGTCGATCCCCTCCTCCTATCCTAACTAGTTATCAATTATTATGTAAACCCGTCTTTAGAATAAGGAAGTCCTAGGCCGGGCGTGGTGGTGCACGCTTGTAATTCCCGCGCTTGGGTGGCAGAGACAGGAGGATTGTGCAGGTTTGAAGCCAGCTGCAGGCTGGCTTAGGAGACCCTGTTTCCAAATTAAAAAATGTAAAAATAGGTCTGGGAGTGTAGCCTGGAGGTAGAAGGGCTTCCAGGAACCCCAGTACCACAAAAAAAGAAAAAAAAAAAAAAAGAATGAGGAAGTCCTAGCTCCCCTTCTCTTTCCACTTGCTAATTACTTTTAGCTAGGTTAATTTACGTTACAATAGCTGCTTGCTTCCTGGCCAAAATCAAGTCCTTCCACAGGTCTGCCCTTTGTCTACTACAAAATGATTTTTGAAATATATTTATTAATAATCAGAGCTGTCTCAAATCTTCCTAGGCCATTCCCAATACTGGTACAGTTATACCTGCAGAGAATCCTTGTGGGCCCCCCCCACCCCCGGTTTGGTTCTCTAAAAGCACCCTCACCTAGTTTTTAAAAGATTTCCTTATCCATCAAAATACACTTTTAGTGTATTGTACTCAAGCTTTCTGCAAGTATACAATGTAGAGTTTTGTTTTCTACACTGGGAGCTATAGTCTAGATGTCAGTACATAATAGTAATATACTCAACAGTATCAAGCTGATAATGGATATGACGAATTTCTCAAACTCAGCTTGCAGTTTTTCTGGTGTTTTGTTTTGTTTGTTGTACTGGGAATTGAACCCAGGGACATTCTATCTCTGAACTATACCCCCAGTCCTATTTTTTATTCTGTATTTTAAAAAAGGGTCTCACAAAGTTGAAGAGGGCCTCACTAAGTAGCCAAGGCTGGCTGTGAACCTACAATCCTCCTGTCTCTGGCGCCCAAATACTGGGATTACAAGCATGTATCACCACGTCCAGCTACTTTGCAACTTTATTATTTATTTATTTATTTATCTATTTATTTTGCAGTACTGGGGATGGAACCCAGGGACATTCTACTTCTGAACTATACCCTCAGCCCTATTTTATCTCTATTTTGAAACAGGGTCTCACTAAGTTGCTTAGAGCCTCACTAAGTAGCTGAGGCTGGCTTCAAACCTGAGCAATCCTCCTGTTTCAGCCTCCCAAATGCTGGGATTACAAGTGTAAGGCACCACGTCTGGCTTGCTTGCAATTTTAAATGAATTCATATGTAAACCTTTGACCAAAGCCTTGAGTCAGTCTTTAAGATCAGGGAGCTCCTGAGTTTTCTGGATTTCTTTTTCAGTGGATTTATGGCAGAAGAGCTTCTGATTTTTTTTAAGATTGATTTTGTATACAGTTTGCTGAATTTGTTGATCAGTTCTATGTTACAGTGAAATATGTTATGGTGTGGGAATGTTATGGTTTGGGGGAAACTGTCCCCGGGGACCCCTGTTAGGGTCCCAGACACAATTGCCCCCAAACCACAACAAAACCCAAAAAACAGAAAAACCACAGGTTCTTATCCTAAGCTAAGAGTAAATACACCTTAACCCAGACTCTTGCTGAAAATTTAAAGAAGTTTATTAAAAAGATAGAAATACAGAAGATACTTACAGCCCCATGCCAGAATGGCATTGGGGGGTGGTTCAAATGAATGCCCCACCCAAGATACAGCATGTGGATCGTACTTTTTATACCCATGACCTCCATCTTATTTATGTAATTCTGACTAGTAAACATCCCTATAAGGTTTCTCCCCCAGCAAGATGTGGCAAGGTGTCTCCTTTCACAAAGGACCCCTTCTACCATCCTAGCTAGATTGTGTAGATCTGTCTTTTAGAAAGAGGAAGCCCTAGCTCCCCTCTCCTATTGACTTGTTAATTACTTTTATCTGAGTCACTTTACATTGGAATAGTTGCCTGCTTTTAGGCAGAAACCAACTCCTTTCACAGATTTTTGAAATATAATAATATAGCTTTCTCAAATCTTCCTAGGCTATTCCCAATACTGGTACATTCTATAAGTCTTTTGGTCGAGTTTGTTGGGTCTTCTAAGTATAGTACCATGTCTTCTGCAAATAGCAAAAGTTTTAGTTCTTCTTATCCTTTTGTAGTCCTTTGATTTTCTTTTCTTGCCTCTTTGCTCTGTCTAGAGTCTCAAGTACTATATTGAAAAGAAGTCCAGCAATACCACTTCTGGGTATCTACCCAAAAGAATGGAAACCAAACTATCAAACTAATGCATGTGTATCTATGTTCATAGCTGCACAATTCACCATTGCCAAACTATGGAAACAGCCAAGATGTCCTTCAACAGATGAATGGATTACAAAACTGTGGGATATGTACACAATGGAATTTTACTCAGCCATAGAGAAAAACACAATTACATCATTTATGGGAAATGGATGGAACTGGAAAACATTATGTTAAGTGAGATCAGTCAGTCACAAAAAATAAGAAATTGGATGCTCTCCCTAATATGTGGAAGCTAGGGAGAAAATCGGTCATAGGAGGGACTTTAGACAAAGAAGGAGAAACTATAGATGAGCACATAAGGTGACCTGAGGAGGAGGGGAGGGGGAAGAGGGCAGTTCCCTAATGTACATGATACACATTCACAAACATATCGAGTCAATCACTAAGCCAAACATGAGAAGGAAGGGGGGGAGGGGATGAGGTGGGAACTGGCTAAGGGCTAATTGAGTGATGTGTGCATGTATTCCTCCACCCTCTTGTACTCCTTTAAGAGGTATGACTACAATGCTCCAATTAAAAAATTAAAAATAAAGTTTTAAATGAAAAAAAGAAAAAATCAGGGAGCCTGTGTGATAGCTGGCTGGCCTCACAGATTTATTGGCTCTGAATATAAAAGCCTTATAGTGTGAGTAAATACAATCCCTTGGATTTACAGAGTTCTTTTTAATTTAATTTTATTATTGTTATTATTTTTGTGGTACTGGGGATGGAACTCAGGGGCATTCTATCTCCGAGCTACACCCCCAATCCTATTTTTTTTTATTATTCTTTATTTTGTAACAGGGTCTCACTGAGTTGCAAGGGCCTTAGTAAGTAACTGAGGCTGTCCACAAACCATGATGTTTCTGTCTCAGCCTCCCAAATGCTGATTACAAGTGTGCACCACCACGCCCGGCTTCTTTTCTTTTTTCTAAAGATAAATAATGAGAGAACTTATTATTATGCACATAAGATATATAAGTCCAGGGAGCTAGGTGTGGTGGCCCACAACTGCAATTCCTGCACTTGGGAGGCTGAGATGGAAGGATTACAGATTCAAGAAGAGCCTCAGTAATCTAGTGAGACCCTAGCTAAGTATAAAAATAAAAGGGGCTGGAGATGTGGCTTGGAGTTAAAAAGAAAAAGCCAAAGTGGAGCTGGGTGGGAGGATGGTTCTGGAAGCCCCCAATAGGTAGGAATGTGATGTGCCAGAAGAACACAGGAACCCAGAACACGTGGGGGCTGATGAGGTCTGCATCAAACGCAGGGTGGTACCAGCCAAGGAGCTGAACCCTCTGCAGGGAGAGATGGCAACCGCCTGCTGCTCTGGGGTTGGCCCCGCCAGGGCCACGTGGGGTCTCCGTGCAAGTAATATACTAGTAGTAGATGGTTCAATAAAAGGGAAAGGTAACACCTGCCGTGCTTTGGGTTTCAGAGGGCCACCTGGCTTTTCCTGGGGCTCCAGCTGTCCCTGCATGTCTGACCTCAGAGATGGTCTTGGCCCCTCCTGGAAATGGGTGTCCAAGCCACTGCCCCATGCAGGGTCTGCCCTGGGCCTGCCTCTCTGTGTCCTGGAGACACTGTAGCTGTGGTTGTACACCTCATGGGTTTCACATAAATGAGTGCCTTGGTGGGTCAGTCTGGCTCCTCTGGGTCTGATGCTGTCGCCACAAAGCTCTGGCTCCTCCAGTTGACCATCTGAGGCTTGATCAGCCATGGAGTGAAGTCGCTTCTGAGGCGGTGGCCCCTCCATGAAGAATATAATATTCTTATCTGTTGAGTTCTCTGCAGTTCTAGAAGACTGGAAAACCAAGACCCGCTCCTGCGAGCCCCTAGGAAGTGAGGGTTTGGGCGTTGTATAGTCCTGATGTCAGGGACACCTCCTCTGGGGCAGGCAGGAGGGAGAAAGACCCACAGCACTGACTCCTAGCTAAGGCTCTTTTCTTAATAGAACTGGTATCTTTTCTGGGCAGAGTGACCAGCCCAATTTGGAATATCGATCAGTTATGAAAGTATCCAGGGAACAAAACACAACCCCAAATCAAGAAAACAACAACAACAACAACAACAACAACAACAACAACAACAACAACATAGTTGCCCAGGCATCTGCCAGGGCAGCCTTGCTCCTAAGCAGGTGGAGTACCACCAGGATCAGGGCATGTGACCCAGCTGCCTCCTCCTTCCTTGTGTCAAAGGACTGTTGAAAAAATGAGATCCTGTGGCTAACCCATAATTTGCAGGGGTGGAGAAGCCAGGCCATTGCCCTTCAGCTTCTTGCTTCTCCTTTTCTCAGCTGTTCCCCAGCCTCAGAGGCAGAAGAGTGTAAACAGGGTTCTCAAGCACCTTTCCATTTGTTCTCATGAGCTGGAAAAATTACAAAGTTGCAATCTTGGCAAAGTGGCTGTAAAATGCAAACCCACACCCCAGGGTAGGCTGGGTGTGGCCTGGACTGGCCCATGGAGGGGAGATGAAGGATTCCCACACAATCCCCAGGGCAGGAAGAGGAAGCAGGTTCTTAGAAGCAACCTTCCCACAGGGCTTGGTGGTACATGTTAAGTTGGGTCCTGCACTCATGTGACTTTGTGTCACACGACCTCTGCAGGGCAAGGGAGGGGCTGAAACCCCCGCGAGAATTGGGCATTCCCGCGAGTAAACCCTCATCTCGCGAGATGCATGCCTTTAAAAGGAGAGCCCGCGTCCTCAAGCTTCGGACAGGCGCGCGGGCCCCACGGTGCCTCGCCCTGATCCCCGGGAGAGCCGTGCCATTAAAACTTTACATGCCACGTGTACCGGACCTCTCTCGTGTTTTTCACACTCCGCCATATGCACATTATTTTTATTTTACTCGCATTTAATTTTTTATTTTACTTATCATTTGGTGCCGAACCGGGAGAACTCTTGGGTCCCTCCGCATTTTTTTTCCTTTTTTTTTTTTTTTCTGTTTTCTCTTTTTATTTTTACTCTCTTTTTGAGCCCCGGACTCTCCGACCCGCCAGCAGCTCGCCTGTGAGGTCCCACACCAGCGCTCCGCTTGCAGGCGTTGCTCCCACCACTGCCGCCGCTTACGCCCCATGCCTGCGTGGACTACCTCCTGCACGGGCCAGGACCTCTGCCTGCCGCTTGGACCTCCTAAAACCACCGTTCCCGCCTGCCCACGCCGCCCGCCGCTGGAATGGGACCGCACCGCCCGCGGACTGCGCCACGCCGTGCGCCTATGTCTTCTCCGCGCCTGGCGTTGCTTAGACCCGCCTGCCGGGGCCGCCTGCCTCCTCCATCTAGGTGGCCGCCACTCTGCTAAACAGCCCCCAGCCTGCGCTCCAGCTGGTTCCTCCACTCGGACTCGCGCCCTGGCGCCCTTCACCCTTTGCCCACCCACCCCCGCTGCCTGGGCCTGGCCATTCCGGTAAGCAGCCACATGGAATTACTGGGGGATGGGGTCGCCAGCTTTGGCCCGCCATCTTGGACACGTGGAATCACTGGGGGGCCGCCATCTTGGCCCCACCATCTTTAACCCCTCCCACCTCATGGCCTCACTGGAGGCCTCGCCATCCTTAACCCCTCCCATCTCATGGCCTCACTGGAGGCCTCGCCATCTTTAACCCCTCCCACCTCATGGCCTCACTGGAGGCCTCGCCATCTTTAACCCCTCCCACCTCATGGCCTCACTGGAGGCCTCGCCATCCTTAACCCCTCCCACCTCATGGCCTCACTGGAGGCCTCGCCATCTTTAACCCCTCCCACCTCATGGCCTCACTGGAGGCCTTGCCATCCTTAACCCCTCCCACCTCATGGCCTCACTGGAGGCCTCACCATCTTTAACCCCTCCCACCTCATGGCCTCACTGGAGGCCTCGTCATCTTTAACCCCTCCCACCTCATGGCCTCACTGGAGGCCTCACAATCTTTAATCCCTCCCACTTTCCACTCCTAACCAATCCTAGGAGTCGGCGGCCATCTTTCCGGCCCGAGCCAGGCAGCTTGGCACTTGCTCTGCCTGCCAACCGCCTGCGCGGGCCAGGACCTCTGCCTGCCGCTTGGACCTCCTAAAGCACCGTTCCAGCTTGGTTCTCCGGTCACCGCCGGGACCTCTGGCCGGTTTGCCCCACCCGCCCCGAGCCAGGCTCAATGGCAGTGCTCCTCGGGGCCCAGCCTCAGCGTCTGGCGCGTGCCTGGAAGCCATTTTGTCGCCACGCCGCCTGCGCGCCCCCACTGATCCCGCCAGCCACCAGTGCTGTCCACACCAGCCACCGGCATCCGCGCGCCCTGGCTCCACCACGCCCCCAGCAGCTTCTCAGCGCTTCTGTCGCAGCCAGCGCTGGCTGGCAACACTTCACTCCGGTAAACTGCCTCCTTCCCTTGGTTAGCGGGTTCTGGACTTGGGTCTTCCGGTCCACTGGGACCTTAAAATCCAAGCGCTTGGTGACCCATTGTCCCCCGGTCCACTGGGACCACCCTGCGGATGACCAGGTCATCCTCCGGTTTTGAGAAGGAATGAAGACGTTCTTCCCTATCTCTTAACCTCTGTTTCCGAACGATTGAGCAGGGAAATCGGGGACGCCCATTTCCTGTTCTTCGTTTCCACCCGCGAACCAATTATGGGGAGTCGAACCTTTATACTAGCAGATGCCCTGAGAGCCTGTCTGCCTTGATACGAGTTGGGAAATAGGTTGCGGTGGCCCAGGAATAGTTAGGAACTTTTATAAGCGGTCTGGTATCCCTCCAAATGCTCTCCCCCATCAGCTTCCATTTATTTTCCCGCCAGCTGCCATTTTGTGATGGCGCGTAGTCACTGCCTGGTGATGTCACAGTCGCCATCTTGGCCCGCGCCAGACTGCAATTTTGCTGGGCGGCCCGCGTGGGCGCGCCCTAGGTGCTGTGGGAAACGCCGGGGCTGGGGCGACACCCTCTGCCCGTGGAGAGTCTGCGTTGCCATTCTTGCCAGACACCAGCCCTGGGACGCGCTCTTTGTGAGTATAGGTCCGTCACAGCTGACAGAACCTTAACATAGCATCTAAGTTTTAATTCCAGAGAGAAACAGGCGGAAATGGAGCATACACTCCGACTTTGCCAAAAAGCAGATCCCTGGTAGCTGCCCTTTGGCTGGCGGTGGCGGCTCAGCCCCCTGGAGCGCCACCTACGTGTGGAGGACTGCAGCAACAACTACCTCCAGGAGCCTGCCTCAAGTGGGGCAAAGCCACGCCTACCAATCAGACTGCTCGGCGTGTGGCCAGGAGGGCCACTGGAGCAGTGCCCTTGGAAAAGGGTGAGCCCCAGGTGCCTCAACACAGGGGGAGCACCTTTCCAGACCAGGCCCCGCCGCTGGCCCTACTCAGCCTGGCTGAAGACTGATGGCTCCTGGATCCCTCAACCTCCATCTTCTTTGCCAGCTCAGGGTAGCTCTCCAGGTACTGAGTAAGCCAGTCTCCTTTTTGGTCGCCTGCTCAATCTCATGATTTGTTTTTTTCTTTAATAGCCCTTGCCTGTTCAAGCCTCCTCAAGCGCACATCACTAAGCTGTCCAGGGTAACCTCCAATTCGCACTGCAGCTATGCACCCACCTGCACCCCCTTCTGGGGGACTGAACTCCCGACTCCTCCCGGCCTGGGGCCCCTGACGACGCCCCTTGACAGCAGGAAGAAGCTAGAGGGTCCAATCGTCATCCATTATCCCTACCATCAAAAGGCCGGAATGTTAAGTTGGGTCCTGCACTCATGTGACTTTGTGTCACATGACCTCTGCAGGGCAAGGGAGGGGCTGAAACCCCCGCGAGAATTGGGCATTCCCGCGAGTAAACCCTCATCTCGCGAGATGCATGCCTTTAAAAGGAGAGCCCGCGTCCTCAAGCTTCGGACAGGCGCGCGGGCCCCACGGTGCCTCGCCCTGATCCCCGGGAGAGCCGTGCCATTAAAACTTTACATGCCACGTGTACCGGACCTCTCTCGTGTTTTTCACACTCCGCCGTACTCACTTATTTTTATTTTACTCGCATTTAATTTTTTATTTTACTTATCATTACACACCTGTAATCTCAGTACGTGGAAGACTGAGACAGGAAGATCTCAGGCTTGAGGCCAGTTTCAGCAACTTAGACTGTCAGAAACCTAGCAAGACCCTGTTTCAAGATAAAAAATAAAATAGGGAAATAGGGCTGGGGGTGTAGCTCAGATAAAGAATGCCCCAGATTCAATCTCCAGTAACACACACACACACACACACACACACACACACACCCTAGCAAAGCAACTCAATTGCTCTGTAGTCAGCTTTCCCAAGCTGTGTTGGCCGGCAGATCTCTCTCCATCCCTGGCTCTCGTCAGGGTATGCACAGACAGGAAGTAACTACTGTACTGAACTATTGCCTGGACATCCTGGGAGCCACAAAGAGACCAGAGCTCAGGCTTCCTGAGGGGCCTTCTCCCCAGCCTGGAGCTGCCCCCAGGCCCCTCACTTTCCTCCACAGAAGACCAGCAGGGATGTTAAAGGACTCGAACTTGGCCAAGTTAACTCAAGGTTGGCTAAACAAATGTTCAAATCAGTTTTTTGTGTTTCTGTGCTCTCTCTGACTCCTGTTCTAAAGTGAAAGAATGTCTGTCTGAGTGAAGCCCTTGAGCCCTGACTAAGAATATAGTGCTGTTATTATTAGAGCAACTGGGAGGGAGCCACGAGGTCTCTGGGCAGGGCCTGGGTGGGCCGTGGGGGAGGTGACTGTTAGCAGCTGCTGCCAGAAGGCCTGTTTATTGTCAGCAGAGATTATGACAAGCTTGGTCTCCAGCTCACACCCACGTGGCTGCCAGAAGTTGCATCCAATTGCAGAGGTCCCTAGGGTCTTTACTCAGGATGACTCAACCAACAAGGAAACCCAGAAGGCCACCAGGCAGCTGGGGAAATTCCCAAGGGTGTCCCCACCACCACACACTCTCAATAAAAAAGTATACTGTAGCCAGGCTTGGTGGTGCACACTTGTAATCCCAGTACTTGGGAGGCTGAGACAGGAGGATTGCAGGTTTGCAGCCAGCCTCAGCTACATAGTGAGGCCCTGTTTTCAAATAAAGAATAAAAACTGGGGCCCCTAGGTTCAATCCCCAGTACCGCAAAAGAAAAAAAAAAAAAAAAGTGCACTGTAGCATGCTTTCCTGTCAGACAAAACCTGAGAGCCTACAGCCAGCTGGGAAGCTCAACCCAAAGCCGGTGAGCACCTTCTCTCACAGGTACTGAATGGAGGACTAGGAATAAATCAATGGAGACAGTCCTGACCCCTGCTCTCAGTTTACAGCCTGCTAGAAACTACAGCAATCACACAGGTTATCATGTGATGGCTCTTTAGATAAGTGAAGTTCTGGGAGCCACATAGGGTCAAACAGAAGGGACATGTAAACTGGCCACAAGGAATTTCCTTGACTGGAAAACTATCATGAAGAGACACTGTGAAGTTCAAACTATCAGCATCTCCAGAGATGTCAGCCCAAGGCCATCACTGCTTTTCCTCCTTCTTCACTGAATTAAATTTTTAACTAATATCTACCCATCTGGCTTATGTCCTATTTAATTACCAGTCATGTGTATGTGCACACACGCAGTACTGGGGATTAAACCCAGGGACATTCTACCTTTGAGCTATATCCCCAGCCCTATTTTATTTTTTATCCAGAAACAGGGTCTCACTAAGTTATAGACGGCCTCACTAAGTTGCTGAGGATAGCCTCCAACCTGCAATTCTGTCTCTGTCTCTGTCTCTCAAATACTGGAATTACAAGTATGCACCACCACGCCCAGCTCATTACCAGTCTCTTGAACAGAAAACTCTGGGAAAAGACAATTACAAACAAAAGGCATCCATCAAAGTATCCAGAATTCTTGGAAGCATGACAGACCCCCTTTATCCATTGAGGGCACTAACATCATCATGCAGTTATCACCTGCTGCCAAAGATAGTCATCAGGAGTCTTTCCTCAAGGGGCCCAGCCCTTCCCAGCAGGCAGTATATGTTATGATGGGACAGCAAAACTGTATGGTGGGAGGTCAGTAAAGATGCCTCAGAACTACAGAACACCATTAATCAAATGGACCTGTTGGACACATATAGAATATTTCACCCAACTACAGTGGAGTTTACATTTTTCTCAGCTGCTCAAGGAACCTTCTCCAAAATAGATCACATCCTGGGACACAAAATGAGCACTGGCAAATTCAAAAAAATGTGACATACTCCCTGTGTCATTTCAGACCATAATGGAATGAAACTAGAACTTAATGATACACCTCAAAGCCCTTGAAAAGCAGAAACAATCGAACCCAAAAGCCAATAGAAAACAGGAAATTATTAAAATCAGAGCAGAAATTAACAAAGTAGAGAATAAAAAAAACAATACAGAAGATCAACAAAACCAAAATCTGGTTTCTTGAAAAAATTAACAAGATAGATAAACCACTAGACAACCTAACTAAAAAAAAAAAAAAAAAAAAAAGAGATCAACCCAAATTATGAAGATAAGAGATGAAAAAGGAGAAATTACTACTGACAGTGTAGAAATCCAGAGGATTATCAGAAACTACTTTGAAAAACTGTAATCCAAGAAAATGGAAAATCTGGAGGAAATTGACAACTTTCTAGACAAATACAACCTTCCTAAACTGAGTCAAGAAGATGTAGAACACCTAAACCAACCAATAACAATCAAAGAGATTGAAACAGCAATAAAGAACTTACCATCGAAAAAAAGCCCAGGACCAGATGGTTTCCCAAGTGAATTCTATAAAACCTTTATAAAAGAGCTAACCCCAATACTCCTCAAACTGTTTTGCGAAATAGAAAAAAGTGGGACTCTCTCAAATACATTCTATGAAGCCAGCATCACACTAATAGCCCAAACTGAATAAAGACAATTCAAGGAAGGAAAACTACAGGCCTATATCTCTGATGAACTTGGATGCAAAACTATTAAACAAAATACTAGCAACATGCATTCAAAACTACACAAAGAAATTCATACACCACGACCAGGTAGGGTTCATCCCAGGGATGCAAGGCTGGTTCAACATACAAAAATCAATCCATGTAATTCATCATATAAACAGAATCAAAGACAAAAATCACATGATCATTTCAATAAATGCTGAAAAAGCATTTGATAAAATCCAACATCCATTTGTGATAAAAACACTGCAGAGAATTGGAATGGAGGGAACATATCTCAACATCATAAAGGCAATCTACAATAAGCCCACTGCCAACATCATATTAAATGGGGAAAAACTTCAAGAATTCCCCCTAAAAACAGGAACAAGACAAGGATGTCCATTATCACCACTTATCTTCAATATAGTACTAGAGACTCTAGCCAGAGTAATACAGCAAGAAAAGGAAATCAAAGGAGTACAAATAGGAAAAGAGGAACTCAAACTTTCACTATTTGCAGACGACATGATACTATGGTTAGAAAACCCAACAAACTCAACCAAAAGGCTTATAGAACTTATCAACAAATTCAGCAAAGTGTCTGGATACAAAATAAATCTTAAAAAATCAGAAGCTTTTCTGTACACCAACCATAAGGCAACTGCAAAAGAAATTCAGAAACACTTCCTCTCAGGATCTCCCACAAAAAAGTAAAATACTTAGGAATAAACTTAACCAAGGAGGTAAAAGATCTCTACAAAGAAAATTATAAAACATTGAAAAGAGAAATCAAAGAAAATCTTAGAAGATGGAAAGATCTTCCACGTTTATGGATTGGCAGAATAAATATCATTAAAATGGCCATCCTTCCAAAAGTGATCTACAGATTCAATGCAATGCCCATTAAACTACCAAGATCATTCCTCACAGACATAGAAAAATCAGTCCTTAAATTTATTTGGAATAACAAAAAGCCCAGAATAGCCAAAATAGTTCTCAGCAACAAAAACCATGCAGGAGGAATCACAATACCTGACTTTAAACTATACTACAAAGCCATTTTAATAAAAACAACATGGTACTGGCACAAAAACAGATACATAGACCAATGGAGCAGAATAGAAGACCCAGAAACAAGCTCATACACTTTCAGCCAATTGATTTTTGACAAAGTGACCAAAAACATACACTAGAAAAAAGATAGCCTGGTCAACAAATGGTGTTGGCAAAACTGGTTAACCATATGCAGAAAATTGGAAATTAATCCTACTCTCTCACCCTGCACAAGAGTCAACTCAAGATGGATCAAAGACTTGGAAATTAAACCAGAGACCTTGAAGCTCCTTGAAGAGGGCATAGGTCCAACACTGCAACACATAGGCACAGATAAACACTTTCTCAACAAGACCCCAAAGGCACAACAAATTAAAAGGCGAATCAATACGTGGGATTGCATGAAACTGAAGAGCTTCTGTTCAGCAAAGGAAACTGTCAAGATCCTCAACCGAGAGCCAACAGAATGGGAGATTTTTGCCACCTACCCCTCCGATAGAGGACTAATATCTAGAATATATAGAGAACTCAAGAAAGTCAACACTAAGAAAACAAATCATCCACACCAGCATGGTGGCACACGCTTGTAATCCCAGCTCTTGGGAGACGGAGACAGGAGGATCGCGCAGGTTCAAAGCCAGCTGCTCTGGCTTAAGAGACCCTGTTTCCAAATAAAAATATAAAAATATGTCTGGGAGTATAGCCTGGAGGTAGAAGGGTTTCCAGGAACCCCAGTACCAAAAAAAAAAAAAAAAAATCGTCCAATCAAAAAATGGGCAAGTGAACTAAATAGACACTTCACGAAAGAAGAAATGAAAAAATGCTCAACATCATTGGCAATCAGAGAGGTGCAAATCAAAACTACCCTGAGATTTCACCTAACTCCAACTAGAATGGCAATCATTCAAAACACAAACAACAACAAATGCTGGCGAGGATGTGGAGAAGTGGGAACTCTAAAACATTGTTGGTGGGATTGCAAATTAGTGCAACCACTTTGGAAAACAGTATGGAGAATCCTCAGAATAATGGTAAAAAATCTACCATTTGATCCAGCAATACCACTTCTGGGTATCTACCCAAAAGAAAGGAAGCCAAACTACCAAACTAATGCATGTGTATCTATGTTCATAGCTGCACAATTCACCATAGCCAAACTATGGAACCAGCCAAGAGGTCCATCAACAGCTGAATAGATTACAAAACTGTGGAATATGTACACAATGGAATTTTACTCAGCCATTAAAAAACCTCAATTACATCATTTTCAGGAAAATGGATGGAAATGGAGGACATTATGCTAAGCGAGATTAGTCAGTCACATAAAATAAGAAATCGGATGCTTTCCCTAATATGTGAAAGCTAAGGAGAAATGGGTCATAGGAGGAACTCTAGATGAAAAAGGAAATCCTATAGAGGAGCAAATAAGGCAACCTAAATAAGGGGAAGGGTGGGGGGAAGAAGGAAACTCTCTAAAACACAGTGTACTTAAACATATCGAAGTCAACCACTAAGCCAAGCAAGGGAGAGAGGGATGGGGAGGGAATTGGGTGGGAATTGGGTAGGGGCTAAACAAGTTTACTGGCTCTAGTTTGCCAGTTATTTTCTTTACTCACACTCCATTAGAAGTCCTTTCCTATTAATCTTAAGTATATCTGGGCACAAAATATTTTAAATGAATTTTCTAAGGTACATTTGAAAATGGTTGAATGGAACAAACACATTTGTTTTGCCTGAAAAAATATCTGAACTGAAAACCGAAGAGTCTCCATGGGAAAAGCTCGTCTTTCTTCTTCCCACCACCTCTGTACATATGCTTCCTCAACTCATCAATTTGTTTTCCTGGCTTCACTGAAGGTGAAAACCAGAAAGCAAACAACCAACCTAAAAGACATCTGGTGGTCAAGACGAAAGAAAATGCCAACATGCAAGAGAGTCCAAATACTCAGGATCCACGTTTATGAATTAAATTACTGTATAAGAGATTTTCACTGATGAACAGGGCTCTGGGCATACCAAATTACCACACAAATCATTGCTTTTTGAGATTTTGGATACTTTTGCAGTTTAATTTGCAAACAGAATTTTTATAACAAATTATTTTTAACCAAATCATACCTTGAAAACTGTTTATATATAGAAAACCCAGGGAATAAAGTCAACTGTTCATTGTGGAAGGCCTTAAATTACATTATTACAGTAGAAAATACAGGAGGTAGGAGATAACTGAAAAGACTAATGCAACATCAGATTCAAATCTACAGCTCCTGTAAGCTACTTAGAACATGGTTTCTTCTTAGGCATGAAAAGGGAAGGATGCCAAGTTTGTCATTTGTTTGTGTATTGTTTGCAGCAGGGTGGGGCTCGGTCCTCCTATGGGAGTCTCTCCCCCGTCACGTGGGGACCACGGTTGTCCAGGTGCGTTCTCCTCTCCCTGCAGCACCAAGGGGTTGAGCAGGATTCGGCTCATCTGAGCCCTTTGTCCTAGTATTATTCAACTTGTCACCTTAGTTTTAAAAACCCTGTTGCTTATATTATAGTCTGAAAGTAGAAATAGTTCCTGAAACTCAGTTTATCGTGAAGATCCCAAGGGGAGATTCTGCTGTAGAGGGAATAGTGAGCTGGTGAGAAGCCCCCTTGTCCCTGGGGCCAGCATCCAGGACAGGGTGGGGAGGAGTTTGCCAAAGATCTGCCCCGTGACAATGCCTGTCCAGTGTCTTCACCATGACAAGAACCAAAGCTCCAAACTGTGTTTCTTAAGACTTTTAAAAACTTGGCGAGATTTTAAAAGTGCATTTAGGAGTACGTGGGATTTTAGAGTGGAGCTGCCCACCCTGGTGCTCACTCTGTGCTGAGAGGTTGGTGCGCATTTGAGACCCAGCTGTTTGTTGCCTTGATTTTGTTCTTTCAACAGGTCTACCCCGTGGTGTGTGGAGTCTTCACACACCTTGGCTTTGGGGTAGAGTGAGCTGGGCAGCTGCCAGCAGCTTCTTTATGCAAATTGGGCATGACCTGTCTAGGGGCTCCTGGCTGGTGGCTAATGAGCAGAGGGGAGGGCAAGTCCATCACCCCCAAAGTGGGCCCCTCCCATGGGCTTTGGCCAGGCCAGACACAACACCAACACGTTTACATGGTTCTGTGTAATTATAAAGTTTATGTGTATAAAGCAAGCTGTTTCTGTGAAACTGTATATTTTGTAAATAAAGATATTGCTACTTTAAAAAAAAAATACATACATACATGTATGTCCACACAAGGTTTTTACCCCAATATGATGTATGAATATAATGCACCAATAAAAAAATAAAAAATAATAAAATAAAATGCAAATCAGGAGCCAGACATGGTGTCCCTGGCCTAATCCCAGTACTTGGAAGGCTGAAACAGGAGAATTACATGTTCAAGGACAGCCAGAACAATTTAGGCAGACTTTCAGCATCCTACGGAGACCCTGCTTAACAATCAAAAGGACTGGGGGTGCACCTTGGAAGTAGAATGCTCCTGGATTCAACCCCCAGTGCCACAATAACTAGATAAAAATTAAATGTAAATCAGGTGATGTTTTCCACTGCTGAAAACACTTTGGGGTTTCCCAGTTCATTAGACTAAAAGCCCAAGTCCCAACAATGGTTCTGAAGGCCCAGCAAAATTGGGTTCCTTGCTCCCCGACTTTCTCTCCTACCAGCAACCCTGGCTCACTGAGAGTGCCCACCGGAGGTAGAATGCCTTTGGGTTCCATCCCCAGTAGCCACCCCCCCACAAAAAAGGGGAAAATTAGGGTTTCATTAAGTTGCTGACAGCCTCTCTAAATTGCTGAGATTGGTTTTGAACCTGCAACCCCCAGCTCAGCCTCCCAAGTACTGGGATTTCAGGCATGTGCTGTCATGCCTGGCTACACTATATACTTTATCATCTGTCTTTTACATAGAAAATATACTCCTTGAGGACAAAATTCCATACATACACATTTTTACTGCTTTATCACCAGTATCTAGAATAATGTCTGGCAAAAAAAAAAAAACATTTTAAATTGTAATATAGGAGAATGTGGTCTTAAGGAAAATTTTCTTAGTTAAGAAGTAAGGCAAAGCTGGGCATGGTGGAGCATGCACACTTGTAATCCTAGTACTTGGGAAGCTGAGACAGGAGAATCGCTGTTCACTGACAGCCTCAGCTACTTAGTCCCTCTGCAACTCAGTGAGACCCGGTTTCAAAATGAAGAATAAAAAGTAGGGCTGGGGGTGTATCTCAGAGGTAGAATGCCCCTGGGTTCCACCTGCAGTACCACAAAAATTTAAAAAATAATGCAGCTGGGCATGGTGGCACATGCCTGCAATTCCAATTCTTGGCAGGCTGAGATAGGAGCATTGCAGGTTCAAGACCAGCCTCAGCAACTTAGCAGGATTCTCAACAACCTAGTGAGACCCTGTTTCAATATAAAAAATGAGAAGGGTGTAGCTCAGTGGCTGGGTTCAGTCCCCAGAACCACACACATATACACATACAGAAGTGATGTTAGAAACAAAGTGTTGTTTGGTGTGTGTGTGTGTGTGTGTGTGTGTGTGTGTGTGTGTGTATGCGTGTGTGTGTGTGTGCACATGCAGGTGTTGCTGAGGATTGAAAGTGAAGGCCTTCCACCTCTGAACTACACCTCCAGCATTTTTTTTTTTTTTTTTTTTTTTTTTGCGGGTCTGGGGATGGAACCCAGGGGCATTCGACCTCTGAGCTATACCCCCTGCCCTATTTTTTATTCTTTATTTTGAAACCGGGTCTCACTGAGTTGTGGAGGGCCTCACTAAGTAGCTGAGGCTGTCTGTGAACCACGATCCTCCGGTCTCAGCCTCCCGAATGCTGGGATTACAAGCTTGCGCCACCACGCCCGGCTTATTCTTCATTTTGAAACAGGGTCTCACTGAGTTGAAAAGGGCCTCACTAAGTAGCTGAGGCTGTCTGCAAACTGCGATCCTCCCATCTCAGCCTCCCAAATGCTGGGATTACAAGAGTGTGCCACCACGCCCAGCTGAGACCATATTTTTATTTTTTTTATTTTATTTATTTATTTATTTATTTATTTTTTTGGTGGTACTGGGGTTCCTGGAAGCCCTTCTACCTCCGGGCTACACTCCCAGACCTATTTTTTACATTTTTTTATTTGGAAACAGGGTCTCCTAAGCCAGCGCGGGCGGCTGGGTTCGAACCTGCGCGATCCTCCTGTCTCTGCCTCCCAAGCGCGGGGATTACAAGTGTGCGCCACCACGCCCGGCTGAGACCATATTTTTAAATAAAAAATAAAACGGTACTGGGGGTTCAGCTCAGAGATTAATCTGTCTGAATTCAATCCTCAGTAACACCAAAACCAAAAACCAAACACTCAAAAACAAACACTGCCAACAAAATAAAGTACAGGTGGAAGGAAGAGATGAAACACAAATGGCAAAATGTAAACTGATAAAGTTAGATGACAGGAACATGTCATTCATTATATTATGCTTATTGCTTTCATATATGTTAGAAACCTTTTTTTTTTTTTGTTGTTGTTGCAATACTGGGGATGGAAGCCAGGGGCTTCTACCTCCGAGCTACACCCCCAGCCCTATTTTTTATTGTTTAGTTTGAGACAGGGTCTCACTGAGTTGCGGAGCGCCTCACTAAGTAGCTGAGGCTGTCTGCAAACTGTGATCCTCCCATCTCAGCCTCCCAAATGCTGGGATTACAAGCATGCACCACCATGCCTGGCTTATGTTAGAAACTTTTAAATAGAACGTTTAAAAATGTCCCTATAATCCCCGTACTTGGGGGGTTAAGACAGGAGGATAGCCTCAGCAACTTAGTGAGATCCTATTTTAAAATAAAAAATAAAAAGGAGTGTAACTCAGAGTAGGATGTCTTTAGTATTGTGCAATCCCCAGTACCAATAAAATAAAATAAAATAAAATAAAATAGGGCTGGGGGTGTAGCCGAGAGGTGGTGTAGCTGGGTTCAGCTCTCAGTGCCACAAAAAATAAACACAAAAATTAAAATATAGCCGGGCATGGTGGCACAGGCTTGTAATCCCCACGCTTGGGAGGCTGAGACAGGAGGATCACACGGTTTCGAAGCCAGCCTCAGCTGCTTAGTGAGGCTCTCAGCAACTTAGTGAGACCCTGTTTCCAAATAAAATATAAAAAAGGTCTGGGAGTATAGCCCGGAGGTAGAAAGCCTCTGGGTTCCACCCACAGTAACACACACACACACACACACACACACACACACACACACAAATTAAAATATAGCTGGGCATGGTGGCACATGTTTGTAATCCCAGCATTTGAGAGGCTGAGACAGGAAGATCACAGTTCAAGGACAGCCTTAGCTACTTAGTGAGGCCTTTTGCAACTCAGTGAGACCCTGTTTTAAAATAAAGAATTAAAAATAGGACTGAGGGTATAGCTCAGAATGTCCCTGGGTTCCATCCCTAGTACCCCAAATAATAATAATAATAAATATAGTAAAAATGTCAAACGCTATGAAGAAGTGAGGTGTGGTAGTGCCCTCCTGTAATCCCAGTACTTAGGAGGCCAAGACAGGAGGAGTACAGAGTTGAAGCCAGTCTCTGCGATTTAGCATGGCTTTCAGCAACCTAGTGATATCCTGTTTCCAAATAAAAAGTAGAAACAGGGCTGGGGTGTCGCTCAGAGATAAAGTGCCCCTGGGCTCAATCTCCAGCACCACAAACCATGTGCATGTGCGCGCACACAGCTGTAAATGCACTTCCCATTAATACAAGGGAGGGACCCACCTTCGGAAGTTCTATGACCTAGCCCTTATGAAGGACACAGGCTGCCTTGGAGGCTGTCCCACAGTTCCTTCATTTTGTGAAGCGGGCAACTTGAGGACCCGAGAGGAAGGCTAGCTTGAACTACTCCCAAGGCAGCCTTTGCTGGGTAACCCAGCAGCCTCAGGCTGGTGAGCTCCTGCTCGTCCGCCATCAGCACCCGCCCTTCTTGACCCAGGTGAGGGAATGGGGGTGGATCCCAGACTTGGAGAGGGCCAGGGTCAGGTCCCCTGCTGCCCAGCAATAAGCCTGGGGCTCCCCACCTCCCGCCACGGCACCAGCCTGCCCGGTCAGTGGGGTGGCATGGCATTCACTGCCTGAAGCAAAGGGAAAATAAGAAGTTGTTTTCCTAGAGCAAACACAGATGCAAAGGGAATGTCACTTTGTTGTGTTTGGTCTGGGAATGGAACCCAGGGGCATTCTACCTCTGAGCTAACTCCCCACCCCAGCCCTGCCTGTTTTATTTTTATTTTGAAACAGGTCCTCACTAAGTTGCGCTCAAACAGAAGAAAGAGAGAGCAAGCCTTCTGGTTAAGAGAGAGCGAGGCTTCTGTTTTATAGTCTAACTCTTCAGAACCTGTGACCCACACACAGGCCAAGATGGTTGTGTGTGTGTGTGTGTGTGTGTGTGTGTGTGTGTGTGTGTGTTACTGGGGATGGAACCCAGGGGTTCCATCCCCAGCTCTTTTAATTTATTTATTTATTTTTTTTTGAAATATGGTCTCACTAGGCTGCTGAGAGTCTTGCTACATTGTTGAGCTGGCCTCCCTCTGGGATCTCCCTCTGGGATCTCCCTCTGGGATGAACTGGGGTTTCAAGTGTGTGCTACCGTGTCTACCTTGTTCTCATGCTTCTTGGTAGCTCTTGGTAGTTTTTCTGCCCATTCTTCTTGGCCTATCCAACATCCCCATCCCTAGATAATCACTAATCTGCTTTCTGTTGCTACAAAACAGCTTGCATTTGCTAAAATTTTATGTAAGTAGAATTATATACTATTGTGTGTTTTGAATGCTTTACTCCAGTGTGGTTATTGTGAGATTCATTCATGATTTTGCGTGCATCAGTGCATTACTTTTTATTGCTGAGTAGTTTTTTTTTTCTTTCTTTTTTTTTTTGTGGTACTGGGGATGGAACCTAGGGCATTCTACCTCCGAGCTATACCCCAACCCTATTTTTTTCTTTATTTGAAACAGGGTCTCACTGAGCTGCAAAAGACCTAAGTAGCTGAGCCTGTCCGCGTATTACAGTCCTCCGGTCCCAGCCTCCCCAGTGCTGGGATTACAAGCTTGTGCCACCACCTCCGGCTGCTGAGTAGTATTTCACCATATGAATAAACCATGCTTGGTTTATCCATTCACCTGTTGCTAGACATTGGAGTGTTTTGTCATTTAGGATGATCACAAATAAATGTGAACATATGTTTACCTGTTTCTTTTAACTTTTTGAAATGTGGTTTCTAGAAAATCTAAAATGTGGCTCATGTCCTGTTTCCTTTAGGCAGTGCACATCTAGGTACTTTTCCAGGTCCTCTGTTTCCCAGGGTCAGGCTGACTACCCACTTAATTGAGTTTAAGTCAATAAACTAGTACCCTGGGCCAGGTATAGAGTGGGGGCTGTTGCTAAGCTGGGGAGCGGGGATCAGGGCACACTCTCTATTTCTGTCCCTCACACCAGCCTATACCAGGGTTCCTCGGGGAACTGCAGTGGAGACACACATCAACCGTGCCTAGGAGCCGGGAAAATGCACCAAGAGCTGGTGACACGGCAGGAAGTGCTGGCTTCTGCAGAAGTGTGTGCTACTGGGAAGTGTGTGTGGAGCTGGGAAGTCTAACAGGGTGGGAGTTCAGCAAGCAGAGTGCAGAGTGCTGGCGACTAAGCCAGGGAAAGCAGGTTTGAGGAGCTGGGCACTGTGGTGGGAGGAGGGTGCAGGCAGCAGGAGGGCAGGCTGGGGAGGGGGCCTATCTGAAGGGTGTGCCGTGCCAGGGAGGGAGCTGGACACTGCCCGGTCAGATGAACTTTAGGGGCACAGGCGTGGGCACATGACGACACCAAGGAAGCAGCAGCGGGGGAGAATTCCAAAGAGTTCAGAAGCAAAGCAGGCAGGAAGCGGCGCCTAGCCGGATGGGAGGCCTGTGGCAGCGCCCAGATCTGGGTCCCTCGTGCTGTCCTTCTGGGTGTCCCGCTGGGCCAGCCCACCCTCCCCACTGTCAGCACAGGAAGAGTTGAAGTCCCGCCTTCCACCAGCTCCCTTACTGGGCCTTGACAGTGCTGTGTGGTCGGGTCCTGCCAGCCGCCTTCCCCATCAGAGCTATATGACCGCAGGTCTCCATCCCTGAGCCCTCTCGGCCTGTGTTCCTCGTCGGAGGCCCAGCTTAGAGGAATGCATCAGGATCCTCCCTCTGGACCTGCTTTGGAGGCTCCTCCAGGAGCCTCTGAGGCCTTGGATCCCAGGGGCCTCGCACATGTCGTGCATTACCCTGATAATTTTGTGTGTGTGTGGTACCGGGGATTGAACCCAGTGGCATTCTACCTTTGAGCTACATCTCCAGCCCTATTTTTAACTCTTTATTTTGAAACAGGGTCTCACTAAGTTGCAGAGGGTCACGAATCTGCAATCCTCCTGTCTTAGCCTCCCAAGTGCGGGGATTACAAGTGTGTGCCAACACTTGGCTCCTGTATAACTTCTTTCAAGCCCATGAAACCATTACTCATTGAGGGCAGTGTCTAAGTCTTTTTTGTTTTGTTGTTATTTGTTGCTTTTCTGGTGCTGGAGAGAGTATCCAAGGGCATTCTACCTCCAAGATGTACCCCCAGCCCTATTTTATTTAGTTATTTTATGTGTGTGTATGTGTGTGTGTGTGTGTGTGAGTGTGTGTGTGTATTTAGTACTGGGGATTGAATCCAAAGGTATTCTACCTCCAAGCTACACCTCCCAGCCCTTCTTATTTTTTGTTTTGGAACAGGTCTTACCAAGTTGCTAAGCATCTTGCTAAGTTGCTGAGGCTGGTCTTGAACCTGTGATCCTCCTATTTTAGTCCCCCAAATACCAGGAATAGATGTGTGTACCACCACATCTGGCTTTACTTTTTATTTAATTTAATTAATTAATTTATTTATTTATTTATTTATTTATTTTTGTGGGACTGGGGATGGAACCCAGGGGCATTCTACCTCCAAGCTACACCTCCAGCCCTATTTTTTAAAATTCTTTATTTTTGAAACAGGGTCTCACTGAGTTGCAAAGGGTCTCACTAAGTAGCTGAGGCTGTCTGCAAACCGCGATCCTCCCATCTCGGCCTCCCGAATGCTGGGTTTGCAAGCATGCACCACCACGCCTGGCTGTACTTTTTATTTGGAAACAGGGTCTCACTAAGTTGCAAAGGCTGACCTTGAACCTGCATATCTCCTGTCTCAGCCTCACAAATATTGAAATTTTACATGGGCTACCACTCCTAGCTCTTTTCAATTTTGAAACTGAAATGCTAGAGATAGAGATTTGTGTAATCTGATGTAATTGCCTTAAGTGAAATAGTGATGAAGGAAGAGTTCCAGATTTAAAAAAAAAAAAAAAATGCACCACTAGGATTTCTGATCCAACACAGGGTGGGAAGAGGGTCAGTGGTGACTTTTTCTGGATAGAATCCTTATTCTAGGCTCTACTCTGAAAGTCCTGAGGAAGGCTTTGTCAGCTGAGGGCAAATTATGCAGAGATAAGGGGTTGTGGGGAGCTGGAGACCTCTGTTCTTATAGTATTAATTCAAGTTAAGACAGAACAAACATACATAAAAGAACATCAAAACATTTGCAAGGAGCAACAAATATAAGTGAATTAGAGGGCAGAATTACCAACGAGTACTTATTGAGTTTTTACAATGTTCTCAGTGTTATCCTAGAGGTATAAAAGATACCAGAAATAAACTTTAGCTTCCTCTCCTTGTCTTCAGGAGGCAATACTCTTGCTGGGGAAGCAAGATCCACAAGCATGAAAACATTTGGGAATAAACAATCACTGGGTGGAGATGACCAACTGATAAATGTCAGAGACATAGAACAGGGCTTCCTGAACTTCACTGTGCTGCCAGGAGTGGTGGCACACACTTGTAATCTCCGCGCTTGGGAGGCGGAGACAGGAGGATCTTGCAGGTTCGAAGCCAGCCTCGCTGGCTTAAGAGACCCTGTTTCCAAATAAAATATAAAATAGGTTTGGTAGTGTAGCCCAGAGGTAGAAGGATTCCATCGCCAGTGCTACCAAATAAATAAATAAATAAATAAATTTCACTGTGCTTATAAAATACTCAGGAGTCTCATATAATCTCATATAGTTTCATATAATAATATAATAAAAGTACTTGGGAGGCAGAGACAGGAGGATCAAAAGTTTGAGGGCAGTCTCAGGGAACAGTGAGACTCTCAGCAACCTAGTGAGACCCTGTTCCCCCAAAAAAGAAAAAAGGGAAGTGTAACTCAGAGGTAGAATTTCTATGGGTCTCATCTCTAGTATCACAAAAATACATACATACATACATACATACATACATACATACATACATACTGTGCCAGTATTGGGAAATGGCTTCAAAATGTTTTTGAAAATAGCTTTGGAAAGCCAGAAGCTTGAATGCCCAGGAACTCAAATAGGGAAGGGACTCTGCAGAGTTCCAGGCATCAAGGGTGATTAACAGGAAAAAAGAGGGAGCCCAGGGTCTTTTACATTTTAAAGATAAGCAAAATTCTGCAAGGGGGATGCCATAAACCTTCAAGAGATCTCAGCCTCTGATAATCAATTAACACATTTTGGGGTGGAACAAAGGCTTAGGGTCTCTACCAGAGACAGGGCAGGCCTGTAGGATGGAATCTCCACATCAAAAGACCTGCCCCGGAGAACGGGCAGATCTAGTCGGGTCAGAAGATTACTTGGTACAGCAAGATGAAGGACCATGTATCTATGAAACTGTTCTGTATCCAAAAACTTCAGTGACTTATTTCCAAGTCATTCATCTACACCACCCCCCTTTTGGGGTGTAGGGCTTTAATATGTTTCTATCTTTCCATCTTCGTAATAATAAAATTGTTTAAGCTTACAGCAAACAGAGAGTTTGGGTTATTCTTTTTCTAATAGCTCAGAACAAGAACCCGCAGTTACATCTCTCACTGTTACAGTTAGAGAGCCTAATAGGATTCCCATAATAGTCTCATACATACCTACAAATTTTGACTCAGGTCAGTTCAGGGACATTGGCAGCCCCCTATTCCTGAAAGCTCCAGTTGGCTGATGCATGTAACTGCAGTTAAACAACAATGGCCTAAGTGCCCTGGCTGATGCGTACAACTGCAATTGTCACCCAATTCCTGACACAAGTGGCCGAGTTTCAAGGACTCTGATACGGACCACTGCTTAAGAAACAACAACCTACCTGCCCAGAAAGCTCCCAACTCCCCACTCTCCCCCTCCCTCAAGAAACAGCTCCATAAAAAATTTCGACCTCCAGCCCTAGGCGAATGCTTCACTGGCCCCGCCTACGGACCAGTGAACCTTGCTGGGGAGTGCAGAATAAAGTGCCTCTTTCCGGGCGTGGTGGTGCACGCTTGTAATCCCCGTGCTTGGGAGGCGAGACAGGAGGATCGCGCAGGTTTGAAGCCAGCCTTGCTGGCTTGAGACCCTGTTTCCAAATAAAAATATAAAATAGGTCTGGGAGTGTAGCCCAGAAGTAGAAGGTGATAAGTTGGCTCCTGCACTCCTGTGACTTTGTGTCACATGACCTCTGCAGGGCAAGGTAGGGGCCGAAACCCCCACGAGAATTGGGCGTTCCCGCGAGTACAGTAAAACCCCCATCTCGCGAGATGCATGCCTTGAAAAGGAGAGCCCGCGTCCTCTAGCTTCGGACAGGCGGGCCCCACAGTGCCTCGCCCTGATCCCCCGGAGAGCTGTGCCATTAAAACTTTACATGCCACGTGTACCGGACCTCTCTCGTGTTTTTCACACTCCGCCCTACTCACATTATTTTTTATTTTACTCGCATAATTTTTTTTATTTTACTTATCAGAAGGGCTTCCGGGAACCCCGGTACCACCAAAATAAATAAATAAATAAATAAATAATAAAGTGTCTATTGCTTTCAACTTGGCCTGCTTGCCTCATTCCTTGCATCGCAACTTTACAAGCAGGTGGGAGCTCAAGATCCCGCAATTCATGCCAGGCATGTTGTGCACACTTGTGATCCCAGTACTTGGGAGGCTGAGACAGGAGGATCTCAGGTTTGCAGCCAGCCTCAGCTACTTAGTGAGGTCCTCTGCAACTTAGTGAGACCTTGTATCAAAATAAAGAATAAAAAATCAGGCTGGGGGTGTAGCTCAGAGGTAACCCTGGGTTCAATCTCCAGCACCACACACACAAAAAAAGAAAAAAGTTCTGTAATTCTCAAATGTTCCCAAAGGAGGCCCTGGCTGATAGTCTGGGGCCTCATGTGGAGGGGCAAGAACCTTAGCAAGCCTGGCATTGTGGCATCTGTCATGCCAGGACTTGGGAGGGTAAGACAAGAGGACCGCAGATTTGAGACTAGCCTCAGCAATATAGTGAAACTCTTAGCAACCTAGGAAGACCCTGTCTCACGAAAAGAAGAGAAAAGAAAAGAAAAGAAAAGAGAAAAGAAAAAAAAGGGCTGACTAACTGATGGGAATAGTATGAGCTAAAACATTCAGGAAACAGGGAGGGCTGGGGCCTGAAGGCAGGGTGGGCTGGGCCAGGCAGGAGGTGCAGATCAATTCGACTCACAGGTTGGGAGGACCATAGTACAGAAAAAAGATACACTGGAGCCGAAAATTCTCATTAGCAATCAAAAAAATCCCGAACCCAAAAGCATTCCACCTCTGAGCTATGCCCCAGCTTTTTTTTTTTTTTTTTTTTTTTTTTTTGGTACTGGGGATGGTCCCAGGGGCTTTCAATCTCTGGGCTAAACCCCCAGTCCTCTTTTCTAATTCTTTATTTTGAAACAGGGTTTCACTGAGTTGCAAACAGCCTCACTAAGTAGTGGCTGAGATGCCTCAAACTGTGATCTTCCTGTCTCAGCCTCCCACTGCACCTGGCTACCCCCAGCTTTCTTTAATTTTTAATTTTGAAACAGAATCTTGCTAAATTGCTGAGGGCCTTGCTAAGTTGCCCAGGCTGACCTTAAACCTGTGATCCTCCTGTCTCAGCCTCCCAGGTACTAGGATTACAGGTATGTGCCACCAACCCTGGCTAGGGCTGATTTTTTTCTTTTTTGTCATACTGGGGATTCTGCCTCTGAGCTACTCCACCCTCAGCCCTACTTTATTATTTATTTTGAAACAAGGGTCTCACTAATTTGTAGAGGGCTTCACTGAGTTGCTGAGACTGGCTATGAACTTGAGATCCTTCTGTTTCAGTCTCCCAAGTACTGTGATTTCAGGCATGTGCCACCACGCCCAGCATAGGATTGGTTCTTGAGTCAAATTCTGCTGACATTTTTGTGAAAAGTAGCGGAAGAGTAAAATACATCCATGCAGAGTTAAGAGAAAATGGAGTACAGTTTCTCTCTTTACTTTAAGAGATTCATGTCTGAGCAGGGCATGGTGGTGCCCACCTGTAAACCCAGTACCTGGGAGCCTGAGACAGAAGCATTGCAGGTTCAAGGACAGCCTTGGCAATTTAGTGAGACTCTCAGAAACCTAGTGAGACCCTGTTTCAAAACAAAAAATAAAAAAAGAGAGCTGGGGGTGTGGCTCTAAGGTAGAATGCCCCTGGGATCAATCCCCAGTACCGGGTTGAGGGGAGAAAGAGAAGAGAGCTTCAACTAAGTTTTACAGGATCCAAAAACATGAGCAAAAAAAAATCGACAGTTCTGTGGAGTCTTTCTTTCTCTCCATGGATCTATAAACAATTCAACAGCACATGACAAAAGTGGAGGAGGGAGACCTACAGTAATTTCCTCCAGGCAACTGATAAGCTGGCGCTTTTGCTCTGTGGAAGGAGATAAAAGCTTCAAACACAGCTGAATGACTCTTGGGATTGGAGCCTGGTACGGATGCAAATTAAAATAAAAACCATATAAACAGCAGCACAATCACACCATTGAGGGCTCCTTCATTAGCAGCCAGCTCTCCAGTGCCACTGCCTGCAAAGACAACTTCCCTTTCTTCTCCCTTCCAACTAATTTCCAAGCTGGTCAACAAAAGGCTGCTGAGGACAAAAGCAGTTCTAATTGATGAGGCTCTGGGGAGAGGGTTGTTAGCGAGATTCATTTTACGTGTGCAAAAGGAAAAGCAAATGTGCTGTGTCAGCCCAGCTGAGGACGGGCCTCCTGCAGAGATGCAGGTTCCTCCTCTCAAAACTCCCATGGCTGGCTGGACCAACAGCCCAACGGCCAGGCCTCCAGCCCAGGCCTGAAAGCCAACTTCCCCAAATGCTGCCTTGTGTGGGGGACCCCGTGTGACAGCCAGGCAATGCACGTATCACAGAATACTTTAGAGAGAACTGAGATGGAGTGTCTCCTCTTACAGGGTACTTGTTCAGTGGATTTTGATGAATTAAGTCCAAGGACTAATGAAGGGGAGGAATAAGTCAGAAAAAGAAGACAAGAAGACAAAAACAGGTCCCCCACATGGGGTGGGTGTCCCTGGAAGAGAGTAACCACTATAGTTCTTGGGAGGTGGGCTTTTCAATCTTACTGAAGGGCTGGGGATGTAATTCAGTGGTAGAGCACTTTCCTAGCATCTTCAAGGCTGGTTTCTATCCCTAGTATAGCAAAAAACAAAACCAGAACAAAACCCCCCAAAAACATACTGAGGTTCCTCACCTGCTCTTTTACAAGTGGTCAGAATTGGTTTAGGGAAACCAGTGTCTTTTTCCGTTTCAATCCTTAATTTGAATTGTTATCTCTCCCACCTCACAGAAGGCGACACACTTGGCCTTTTGCCGCCCTTCTTGTCCCCAGGTCCTCTACTCTGCCCAGTGCCAGGCTCTGCTCTCCACTGAAGAGGATAGGGTTTATTCATTGTATAAAGCATGATGATGTTGGGAAGTCATGGTGTAACAGTGTGAGATGGAGAGCCGCCTGTGGGTTCTTGTTCTTAGCTAGTTTAGAAAAATTAGCCAGAACTATACTGCTGCGAGCATAAGCAATTTTTATTATTACAAAGATGGAAAGAAGGGACAGAATTATAAAGCACTACATCAGAGAGAGAGAGGGATGTAGTGGGGTGCCTTGAAGGTAAGACAGTGAAATTTTTTTGAACATAGAACAGTTTTTGTAGATTCATTATCTCCTATCTTGTTTAACTGATAGTCTTTCTATCTGCTCCTGATCTGACTAGGCATGGGCCCACCCATTATCTCCAGTGCAAGCCTTTTTATATGATTATGAGGATTCACAATCTCCCATTCTGCTTGACCAAAAGCCTTCTTCGTGCCCTGATGCAGGTGTGGGTCCATCTCCGGTGCAAGACCAAGCCTTTGTTATGACCAAGATTGTTATTGTTTGAACTGTTATGGTTTGGGGAACTGTTCCAGGGACCTCTGTTAGGCTCCCAAAAACTGTTTCCATAAACTGCAAGTTCTTGTCCAGACTCAGGATAGATATTCACTAGTCGGGACTCTTGCTGAAGACTTAAATGAGCTTATTATTTTTACAAAGATAAAAATACAGGTTGTAATTGTTATGGCACTGTTAGAAAGAAAGAGAGCTAAGAGTAAAGCACTATGCCACAAAGTGACATAGTGGGATGACCCGGAATGAAGTCACTGAAGATTCCTGGACAGAGTATTCTTATAACCAGTCTTCTGACCCAACTAGATCTGGCCCTCTGGGGCAAGGGGGGCAGCTGTGTCTCTGGCACAGACCCACACACCTTTTGTTATACTCCAAAATGTGTTAAGTTGCTTATCTGGAGTCTGGGATTCCCCCACATCCTTCAAAGTCCCCTTCTCTTAGAAATGTAAAAAGGCCCTAGGCTCTTGGGCTTCTTCTATTCTCTTGCTAACTACTCTTGGTACCTGAAAATCTGCAGCCCCTTCTTTGAAGCTCCTGGCTTTTTTTTTTTTTTTTAACTACCAAAGATATATTTTGAAAATTGAAAGTCTTTCCCAATACTGGTACATTAATATGTTTTGAAGCCTCTTTCCAATACTGGTACAAAGATGTGTTACTTGGTTAACAAAGTCAGGGGTCACATAGTATCTGCCCTCTTTGAGGAAGTCCTATACCATCCTCCCACATCCTTGGGGAGTTTTAACCTATCTGCTAGAAGTTATTTATTATATAAACTTGTCTTTAAAATATGAAGGCCCTGGGTACAACTTTGTTGTGTACTTGCTAATCACTTTTGGTGCGGGCTATTGTATATTTATCCTTAGCTCAGAACAAGAACCCGCGCCTTTTTATCTTTTTCTCTTTTTTTTTTTTTGTGGTTTTTGTGGTTTTATTGGGAAATTACTCCCAGGGGTCTAACAAAGATCCCTAGGGAACAATCACCCCCAAATGGTAACCCTCACCCCCAAACCATAACAGATAAGAATCCCAGGGAGCAGAGACATGCAGCCTGGGTGTAGGGCTCTTTAACAAAAGGTGTGACTTTTGAGGATCTTCCTGGAAGCATACAAAAGGTGAAGCTCCCTCAGGATTTTTTTGGGGGGAGGGGGTCTGAGGATAGAACCCAGAGGCATTCTAGCTCCAAGCTACACCCCCTGCCCTATTTTATTTATTTATTTATTTATTTATTTATTTATTTATTTATTTTTGGTGGTACTGAGGATGGAGCCCTTCTACCTCCAGGCTATATTCCCAGACCTATTTTTTTATATTTTATGGAAACAGGGTCTCTTAAGCCAGCGAGGCTGGCTTCGAACCTGTGTGATCCTCCTGTCTCCACCTCCCAATCGTGGGGACTACAAGCATGTGCCACTATGCCCAGCTTTATTCTTTATTTATTATTATTATTATTATTATTATTATTATTATTATTATTATTGATGGTACTGGGGTTCCTGGAAGCCCTTCTACCTCTGGGCTACACTCCCAGACCTATTTTATATTTTTGAAACAGGGTCTCTTACGCCAGCGCGGCTGGCTGCAAACCTGCCCTATCCTCCTGTCTCCGCCTCCCAAACATGGGGATTACAAGCGTGCGCCACCACACCCAGCTTATTCTTTATTTGAAACAGGGTCTCACTAAGTTGCAGAGGGCCTCACTAAGTAGCTGAGGCTGGCCGTGAACTGCGATCTTTCTGTCTCAGCCTGCCAAATGCTGGGATTACAAGCATGTGCCACCACACCCTGCTCTCAGGAATTTTTTGAGCCAGCCCATTATAATTTAAAAGTATAGGCTTAGCTTTTTTTTTTTCCCTTGGGAGGATACTGGGGATAGAACCCAGGGGAATTCTACTCCCGAGTTACACCTTCAAGCCTCTTTTTCATTCTTTATTTTGAAACAAGGTCTCACTACGTTAAGGTCTCACTGAGGTACAAAGGAACTCACTAAGTACCTGAGGCGGCTCTCAAACTGCCATCCTCCTGTCTAACCTCCCAAATGCTGGGATTACAAGTGTGCACCCCCACACCCAGCTTTTTAAGAATAACCAAAAGCCAGGTGTGGGGGTGCACTCTTGTAATTCCAGTACTTGGGAGGCTGAGATAAGAGAATCATGGGTTTGTGGCCAACCTCAGTGTACCAGTATTGGGAATGGCCTAGGAAGATTTGAGAAACCTCTGATTAAATATATTTCAAAAATTGGGTGAGGGGCAGACCTGTGGAAGGACTTGGTTTCAGCCAGGAAGCAAGCAGCTATTGTAATGTAAATTAACCTAGCTAAAGGTAATTAACAAGTGGAAAGAGAAGGGGAGCGAAGACTTCCTCATTCTAAAGACAGGTTTACATAATAATTGATAGTCTAGTTAGGATGGGAGGAGGGGCTCAACCTTTGTAAAAGGAGTTCAGCGGGAAAATGAAGGGGATGGACTTTACCTATGTCAGAGTTACGTAGGAAAGCAAGATGGAGGACGTCGTGTCTATAAAAAGGCTGTTCTGTGTTTTATATTTTGGTGAATCCATTCAAAACACCCCCCATGCCACTCTTGAATGGCATGGGGCTGTAACTTTCTTCTATATTTCTATCTTTTTAATAAACTACTTTAATTCTTTAGCAAGAGTCTGGGCTATTGCATATTTATCCTTAGCTCAGGACAAGAACCCCCAGTTTTTTAGGGGAATTGTTTCTGGGGGTCTAACAAAGGTCCTGGGGACTGTTCCCCTAAACGGTAACCCTCACCCCCAAACAGTAACATAACAGTAACACTCAGCAACTTAGTGAGGCCCTCCACAACTTAGTGAGAACTTGTTTCAAAATAAAACAAATAGGACTGGGGGTGTAGTGTGGAGGTAAAATATCCCTGTGTTCAATCTCTACTACCACAAAAAAAATAACCAAGTTCTGTTCAACAAAACTGAAGGTTGTATTTATTTATTTATTTTTATTTTTATTTTTTGCAGTACTGGAGATGGAACCCAGGGGCATTCTAATTCTGAGCTACACCTCCAGCCATATATATATAATTTTTTTTTTTGGTGGTACTGGTATTGGGGGTGGGACCCAGGGGCTTTTCTACCTCTGGGGTATACTCCCAAAGCTGTTTTATACTTTATTTGGAAACAGGGTCTCATTAAGTTGCCAAGAGCCTCACTCAGTAGCTGAGGCTGGCTTTGAACCTGTGTGATCCTCCTGTCTCAGCCTCTCAAGTGCTGGGATTACAAGTGTGCACCACCATGCCCAGCTCCCAGCCCTATTTTTTTATTCTTTATTTTGAAACAGGGTCTCACTAAGTTGCTGTCCACAAATCTGGCTCCTCCTGTCTCAGCCTCCCAAATCCTGATATTACAAGCATGTGCCACCACACCCAGCTAAGATTTTAGATTTTAAAATCATATTTTTTAGCCGAGCGTAGTGGTACACGCTTGTAATCCCCGTGCTTGGGAGGCATAGACAGGAGGATCGCGGAGGTTCGAAGCCAGCCGTGCGCACTGACTTAGGAGACCCTGTTTCCAAATAAAAATGTAAAAATAGGTCTGGGAGTATAGCCCGGAGGTAGAAGGGCTTCCAGGAACCCCAGTACCACCAAAAAAAAAAAAAAAATCATATTTTTTCTTTCCTCCCCAATGCATCTCCTTTCTACCTAAAATATTATTTTTTTCTATTCTACCTCGTCATTATTAAGTTACAGAGGAACTCACTAAATTGATGAGGGTGGCTGTAAACCTACGGTCCTCCTATCTCAGCCTCCCATGTACTGGAATTGCAAGCTTGTGCCACCAAGGCCAGTTTGTTTTTTAAAGTTGGATAGAGCAACTCAGCAAGGTCCTCAGCAACCTAGAGAGATTCTGTTTCAAAACAAAAAAATAAAATAAAATAGGGCTGGGGGGTCTAACTCAGAGGTAGAATGCCACTGAGTTCAGTCCCTAGTACCAAAAATAAAAATAGAGTTGGGATGTAGCAAAAAGGTAAAAAGCCCCTGGATTCAATCCTCAGTACCACACACACACACTAAAATAAATAAATGAATAAATCAATAAATCAATAAATCAATAAATTGGGTAGAAAGCCATGTTCTATTCATTTCATGATTTATTGGGAAACTCAAATAAGAGACAAAAACACTATGCACCACCATGCTCAACTGCATTAATACGTTACTAGAGATGCCTTCATTGAGACTTGAGCGCTGGACCATGTAGTAACTGCCAAAAAAAAGTGCACTCTTTACTACTGAAGGAGTCAGTTCATTTTCAATCAACAGAACAAACAGATTTTTGCAAAGCAAGCCATGCTCACCATCGTCCCCAGTGTTCCCTGGGCTACCTCTGCACATGCCTGGTGGTTGCACTCTGCTTTGCCCAGTTTACACTTTCAGCCATACTGTCATGGGTCAGCACAATAATTTTTGTGGGTTCTTGGCTTCCATGGTGAAAATAATTTCAACACAAGTCAGTCAGAGACAAAGGCAGAAGTTTAAAGAAAAGCAAAGTTACAGGTTCAGGAGAAATATGGGCCACCTAAAAAGCATGAGATCGGCTGCAGGGAGAGAGGCCAAAAATGTCCAAGCGCTGTCCCCAGTTCTATTCTATTTTTATAAGGCCCTCCAGACAGCCAGGAGCACATAGGATGGTGGTCTCCTTTGAAGCTTAGGGTAACAAAAGGTGGAAATTCCTTTTAGATAAGAATCCCAGGGAGCAGAGGTTTGGAGACATGAAGTGGGGTGCAGGGCTCTTTAGCAAAAGGTATAACATTTTCTGGGGATCTCTTCCTCAACACAAAAGGAAGTCTGACACTGGGTGAAGCTCTCTCAGGTTTAATCACCTCCGGAATTTCCAATATGGAGCTAGCTCATTTTGATTTAAAGGTATGAACCTAGATGTGTGTGTGTGTGTGTGTGTGTGTGTGTGTGTGTGTGTGTGTTACTGGGGATGGAACCCAGGAACATTCTACCTTCAAGCTACATCCCAGCCCTATTTTTTATTTTTTATTCTTTATTTTGAAACAGGGTCTCTCTAAGTTGTAAAGGGGCTTACTAAGTAGCTGAGGCTGGATACAAACCTAGATTCTCCTGTCTCAGCCTCCAAAATGCTGGGATTACAAGTGTGCACCACCACACCTGCCTGGGCCTAGCTTTTTAAGAATAACTAAGCTCTGTTAAAATAAAACCAAAGATTATGAAGTTTTTTGGATTTTTAAAACCATATTTTTCTTTCCTTCTTGTCTCCTTTCTATCTAAATTTTTATTTCTTCCATTCTACCTCATCAATACTGGACTGGTACCTGGGAAAGGGCAAGACCAAAGAGAGCAAGGGGGATATTTTCTCTAATTTTAAATGCTATGTTGCTTTGCCTGTTAAAAGAAGATAGTAAGCTGGGTGTGGTGGTGCATGCTTATAATGCCAGTATTTGGGAGGCTGAGACAGGAGGATCTCAGGTTTGCAGCCAGCTTCAGTCACTTATCCCCTCTGCAACTTAGCTGTAATGGTGCCGTGCCAAAACTGTTATGGAGAGAGATGGAGAGCTGCCCGCGGGTTCTTGTTCTTAGCTAATTTGGAAAAATTAGCCAGAACTATACTACTGTAAGCTTAAACAATTTTTATTATTACACAGGCAGAAAGAAGAGACAGAATTATTAAAGCACTATGTCAGAGAGAGAGAGAGAAGGACAGACAGACAGAAAGACAGACAGACATAGTGGAGTGCCTTGAAGGTAATGTACCAGTATTGGGAAGAGGTTTCAAAATGTATTAATGTACCAGTATTGGGAGAGATTTTTAATTTTAAAATATATCTTTGGTAGTGAAGAAAGCCAGGAGCTTTGGGGAGAGGGAGGCAGATTTCACCATGGATAATTAGCAAAGAAATAGAAGAAGCTTAGGGCCTTTTTACATTTCTGAAGAGAGGCAAACTTCCTCTAGGATGGGAGAAAATCCCAGATTCTGGATAAACAATTTAACACATTTTGGAGTGTAACAAAAGGTGTGGGGGGTCTGTGCCAGAGACAGAGCTGCCCTCCCTGCCCCAGAGGGGGTGGATCTGGTTGGGTCAGAGACAGAGCAGGATACCTGGGTTAGAGACAGGGCAGGACATCTACATATCAAAGGACCTGCCACAGATCTGGTCGGGCTGGCTATAAGAATACTCTGCATCCAGGGATTTTCGGTGATTTCATTCAACACACCCCCTCATGTTACCGTTGGGTAACATGCGACTGTAACTATCTTCTGTATTTCTAGCTTTTCAATAAACTTCTTTAAATCTTCAGCAAGAGTCTGGGCTATTGCATATTAATCCTTAGCTCAGGACAAGAACCCGCGGTTCTTGTGTTTGAAGGGAATTATTCCCGGGGATCTAACAAAGGTCCCTGGGGACAATTCCCCCAGACAGTAACAGTCACAGTCCACACCGTAACATCTTCTCTTCTTAAACTGTAACAGGTAAGACACTGAAGATTTTGGATATAGAAGAGTTTTTATAAAGATTCATTAACCAATAATCTTCCTGACCTGACTAGGTATGGGCTTGTCCATTATCTCTAGTAAATGCCTTTTGATATGATTATGAGGATTTACTATCTCTCATCCTGCTTGACCAGAAGCCTTCTTCCTGTCCTGATACAGGTGAGGGCCCACCCTTGTCTCCACTGCAAGTCTTTGTTAAGACCAAGATGTGTTACTTGGTTTACAAAGTCAGGGGTCACATGGCATCTGCCCTCTTTGAAGAAGGCCTGTAACATCCTCCCGTGTACTTGGGGAGTTTTAGCCTATCTACTAGAAGTTATTTATTATGTAAACTTGTCTTTAAAATATGAAGGCCCTGGTATACAACTCTTTAATGTACTTGGCAATCACTTTTGGTGCTGAGAATTCTGCCTGATCCTCCCTGCCTGAGTGCCTGTGCAGCACCCATGCCCTAACTATTTTTTACATTTTGAAATTAATACCAAAGCAATTTTCCAATACCAGCACATTCCCCATCATTAATGAGACCCTGTGTCAAATTAAAAGAATAAAATAGGACTGGAGGTGTAGATCAGAGGTAGGATGCCGCTGGATTTTATCCCCAATACCAAAAAAAAAAGATACTAGCTGGGCATGGTGGCGCACGCTTGTAATCCCAGTACTTGGGAGGCTGAGACAGAAAGATTACAGGTTCACAGCCAGCCTCAGCTACTTAGTGAGGCCCTCTGCAACTCAGTGAGACCCTGTTTCAAGATAAAGAATGAAAAATAGGGCTGAGGGTATAGCTCGAAGGTAGAATGCCCCTGGGTTCAATCCCCAGTACTGGAAAAAAAGGATACTATTGCTGAGAAGGTGGACTGTGTTTGCAGTTTAACTGATGGCTGCATGTGGACAAGAAGGCTATCGTTTTCCTACTTCTGTTCTAGGCCATAGAGGAGTGAGAAGACACTGCGGGAGTCCTGTGAGGGTGCTCAGCCGATTGCCCTCCCCACCCAGTGAGGTCCCTGAGCTGCTTGGCTGATAAGAACAAGAACAGTGTAATCTTCCATGCTCAGCTTCTAGCTGTAGGGCAGGAGACCCCAGGGCTGGTGGTTAACGTCACGGGATTTAGCACCGTTTTCCTCCTCCACACTGCCAAGTCCTGGCAGCCTCATCCTATACCATACTATTAAAGAGATCTTAATGTGGGTCTGTAAGCTTTGGTCTTTTTCAAATTACACTCATATCACCACTGTGTTAGTTTTCTAGTACTGAAATAGCAGATTACCACCAAGTAGGTGATATAAAACAATAGAAACTTACTCTCAGAGGCCAGAACTGCAGAGTTGAAATGTTGTCAGGTTTGTTCCTCCTGCACGCTCTGAGGGAGAACTTGGCTCAGGCCTTTCTCCTAGCTTCTAGCAGAGAAGGTGGCTACCACCAATCTTCGGCATTCCTTGGCTCATAGCTCACTGCAATTCATGCCTCCAAATTTGCATAGCCATTTCCCCCACATCTGTGTGTCCCCTCCTCTCCTCTTTTTTTTTTTTTTTGTGGTATTGGAAATTGAACCCAGCGGTGTTCTGTCTATGACATACACCCCCAACCCTTTTTATTTCTTGTTTTGAAACAGTGTCTTGTTAGGTTGCTGACAGTCTTGCTAAATTACTCAGTTATTGATCTCAAAACTGAGATCCTCCCATCTCACCTCCCAGGAGTGTGCCACCATGCCTGAACACAGCCTCCTCTCTTCAAGGCCCTGGGTCCTCTCAGTAGTATGCAAAAGACAAACAAAACAAAACAAAACAAAAAAACTTACTAAGGTTCCTTATCTACTATTTTACGATTGGTCAGAATTAGGTTTGGGGAAACCAACGTCTTTTGTACAGTTTCAATCCTTAATTTGAATTGTTATCTGTGTGTTGGTGGGCCTGATCTCTATCAGACTGTAAGGCTCCCTGGTAGTCCAAGGTCATTGTACTAATTCTTTGGAGGCTTGGAACTTTGGAGATTCAATTAGTTACTGCAAGTTTACTTGTGTGTGTGTGTGTGTGTGTGTGTGTGTGTGTGTCTGTGTCTGTGTCTGTGTGTCTGTGTGTTACTGGGGATTGAGCCCAGAGGCAGTCTACCTCCAAGCTATACCCCAGCCCTTTTAAAAATTATTTTATTTATTTATTTATTTATTTATTTATTTTTAATTTATTTGGTAGTACTGGGGTTCCTGGAAACCCTTCTACCTCAGGGCTACACTCCCAGACCTATTTTATATATTTTATTTTTATTTGGAAACAGGGTCTCTTAAACCAGCGAGGCTGGCTTCGAACCTGCGCAATCCTCCTGTCTCCACCTCCCAAGCTCAGAGATTACAAGCGTCCGCCACCATGCCCAGCTTATTTTTTGTTTTGAACTGGATCTTGCTAGGTTGCTGAGAGTCTGGATAATTGCTGACTGTCCTCAAAACTGATTCTCCTATCAGCCTCCCAAGTACTGGGATTACAGGTATACATCACCATGCCTGGTTGCTGGGTTCCTTTTAAAAGAACTCTTGCAGTGGTGAGCTTCAGTGGGGTGTGGGCTAAGTAAGGGGACCATTCAGAGTGAATTTGGCTCATTACAAGACCACTAAAGATCAAGTTGTCCCCTATCAGTTTATTTTTACCCCAACAATCAACATTCGTGCTCTTCAGCTAGAGGAGGGACCAGGTTTGCAAGGCAGTCCTGGAAATCACCTCAACACACACTTACATGATCAAGGTGTGTTTGATGCAGAAGAGACCTGATGGCTGGGCATGGTGACGCACACTTGTAATCCCCCCGCTTGGGAGGCAGAGACAGGAGGATCACACAGGTTTGAAGCCAGCCTTGCTGGCTTAAGAGACCGTTTCCAAAGAAAAAATATAAAAAATATCTCTGCGTGTGTTGCCTGGAGGTAGAAGGGTTCCATCTCCAGTACCACCAAAAAAAAAAAAAAAAAAAAGAGAGAGAGAGAGAGAGAGAGACCTGATGGATGCATACTAGCTGTGCAGTATTTCCTCAGGAATCCCTGCCATGACATGAAAGGAGATGCCTTTGTCTGAGCTGAGAATAAAGACAAAGAGCTGAAAGTAAAATAGAAGGCAGTTTGGGCTCAAAAGTTGATAAAATGTTTCAACAACTAAAAATATTAGACAATTAAATGAGCTGTTGAGATGATGAGCCTGTGTAACTCCAGAAATGTCCAAGTGTAAAAAACCAGAGTAGCTCAACTTGAGGTCCCCTCCAGCGCAAAGAGCCCATGGTTCTGTAAACAAGAGACTAGCCTGAGGTTCACTGGGAAAATCAATGCCGTGAGTCACACAGGCTCTTCCCAGATCCTTCTATATTCTAATCACACTCAGTAAACATGCACTTTTTATGAGCCTACTAGGGTTTTCAAGTAGTTAAAGTATTAGATTGTGTCTCACATCCTAAGGATGCTTTGGGCTTGGGAGGTGAAACTGCAAGAGATAATTATCAAGGCTCATGCCACTTAAATATAGGTTGTCATTACTGTTCATCAGTAGTATTGGATTTTATATCCTGTTTACCCATCAGGTCTGAACTGAATCATCCCCTCTTACTTGCCCTTGGAGGCTCCCAGAAGGCAAACAATGAGCAAAGGATAGTTAACCCATATGATGATTAGAGGCTGTTAGCAAAATGTTACCTAAAAAACACTTCGGTGCTGCTGGGGTTCCAGCAAGGTAACCAGTCCCAGCCCTATTTTGTTGTTTTGGTTGTTCTTTATTTCTCACTAAGTTGTGGAGACCCTCACTAAATAGCTGAGGCTGGCCCTGAATCTTCAATCCTCCTGATTCTGCCTCCTAAGTATTGGGATTACAAGCATGCACCACCATGCCTGGCTGAGATAGCCATCCTCTAAAACTACAAAACATTCCTCGCTAGAAATACATCTGCTAATATTTAGGTAGTCATGGTTTTTTGGTGACGCCTTGGGCAGACAACCAGTGAAGGAAGGGGAAATAATTCCAGGCAGAAGAGTGATTACAGTAAAGGCAGTAAGCATGGAAATGCAGGGCCTCTTCTGTTTAACTGGAGCATGGAACGTATGCCTGCCAGAACATGAGGAGAATTTGTCCTGAGTATGAAGTTCCTGCAATGGCGGGCTCCAGAGAGCACTTTATGCTATAGTCCAGTATTTATCAAAATTAAATGTGTATCCGTTTCCTGGAGTGTTTGTTAAAGCACAGTTTCTGGGCCACTTACAGAGCTTCTGAGGCATGGGGTGTTGGGTTGGACTGAGAGGTCAGGTCCCTCCCCCTCCTCTCATGGGATCCTGCATCTGGGACAGGAGGCAGAATCCCAGAAGCCAGAAGCGGAGATGGGGCAGACTCCAGATGTTGCGAGAGGACCAGTATTCTCCCACCTTGCTAGCCCCACCCCAAGACCCCAGCTACATAAATACCCTCACTTCCTCTCTGTGGCGTGACTCTGCTGACCAATATCCCCCACCAATGTCAGTCTGCAGACCTCGACCATGAGCGACAGATAATTTAATAAAAGGGGGCCAGGTATCACACTCCTTTGCTGGATTTTGCCTCCTTTGTGACCCCGACTCAATTTCAATGTTATATCCGATGCTGAACCTGGGAGGGTTTATTTATTTTTTAACCCTCTCTGAGCCCCTGTGACTCCCTGGTGTTTCCACTAGGCCCCTGAGGGGAGCCTTCCTTTTTACTCCAGGAACGTGGACTCTCCGATCCTTAATTGGACCGAACTCTCTCAAGGTAAGTTCTCTTCCCTTCTTCTGGTCAGTAGGTCATGTCCTCCAGCTGCTTGCCTCCAGCTTCTCTGTTTATTCAAATGTGTGGCCACATCAGAGTTGCCTCCAGACAACTAGGTTGTCCTCTGGCCTTGAGAAAGAATGGAGAAATCATCCTGTCCTCTTGGTTCCTCCTGCCCTGAGAAGGGAGTGAAGATGCTCCTCCTATCCTCTTGGCCTCGTTCCCACATGTTGATCAGGATAATGGGGACGCCTGTCTCCTATTCTTCGTTCTCACCCATGGACCAGACATGGGAAGCCAAAATTCCAAATAGATCCCCAGTCATGGATGGGTTATCTCTTCATTAATCTCCAGACCCTGGGGTTATTGGAGGATTTGTGCCCTGAGGACCTCCATTTCTATTGTAACATGGCATGGCTTCAATATGAATTGGATAATGGGTCTCAGTAGCCTGAAAACGGAACTCTGGGTTTTAGTATCTTGACCGATCCCAGCAACTTTTGTAAGCGGTCTGGTAAATGGTTGGAAGTCCTTTATTGTCCAGACCTTCTTTTTCTGGTGCTCCTGTCCCTAACTTTTGTTCCCACTCTTCCACTGTCCAAGTCCTACTGGCTAAGAACACCTCCCCAAATCTGGCCTTTCTTCCCCATCAGTCACCATTTTGTGACTTTGCCAAGTTACAGGTATCATCTCTGATTCCATCCCTGGTCCCCAGGACCTCTCCTTACTGCCCCAACTACCAGCCTACCCTAAGACAGCCTCTCGCCCTAACCTGCTTCTTCCCCCACCCCCACTGTCCTCCCTTAAGGGACCAACTCTTACCTCCTCCTCGCCTTCCCATGTAAGTCACCATACCTGCTCCAGGGACCCCCTTCTCTCTTGGCCCTGCTCTGTGAGGTGGCCAGTACAGAGGGCGTAGTCCATGTCCATGTCCCTCTCTCCCTCCCAGACCTTGCTCAATTGAAAGAAAACTGGATGCTTTTTCTGCCAATCCATCTGGTTTTATTAAGGAATTCCAGTATATTATTCAAGCATACAATCTCACATGGTGGGATCTGTTATGGTTTGGGCAAACTGTTCTGGGGACACTTGTAGGCTCCCAGAAACTGTTCCCCATAGCTGTGGGTACTTGTTCAGAACTAGGAGTAGATATAAAACTAGTCCAAACTCTTGCTGAAAGCTTGAATGAGTTTATTATTACAAAGATAGAAATATGGGAGATAGTTTACAGCCCTATACTATCACAGGATAGTATAGGGGAGTGGCCTGAAACAGACAATTCCTGGATACAGAGTATTTTATAATCAGTCTTCTGACCCGACTAGATCTCCGGGACAGGTCTCTTGATATGTAGATGACCTGCTCTGTCTCTGGCACAGACCCCACTCCTTTTGTTACACTCCAAAATGTGTTAAGTTGCTATGGGGAGTCTGGGATTCCCCCACATACTTGAGGAAGTTTGTTTCTCTCAGAAATGTAAAAGGCAAGCTGGGCGTGATGGTACATGCTTGTAATCCCCGTGCTTGGGAGGCTGACAGGAGGATCACACAGATTCGAAGCCAGCCTCAGCTACTTAGTGAGGCTCTCAGCAACTTAATGAGACCCTGTTTCCAAATAAAGTATAAAATAGGTCTCGGAGTATAGCCCAGAGGTAGAAAGCCCCTGAGTTCCACCTCCAGTACCACACACACACACACACACACACACACACACACACACACACACACAATGTAAAAAGGCCCTAGGCTTTTGGGCTCCTTCTATTCTCTTGCTAATTATTCTTGGCGCCTGGAAATCTGCAGCCCTTTCCTTGAAGCTCCTGGCTTTTTTACTACCAAAGATATATTTGAAAATTGAAAATCTTTCCCAATACTGGTACATTAATACATTTTGATAACTCTTCCCAATACTGGCACAGGATCTTCATGTTATTTTAACTTCTGCCTTAACACCTGATGAATGGGATTGTATCTTAAAGGCCACTCAAGAACAGGCCGATCAGGCCCATTTGACTAACCCTGCCCTCCCTACTGGAACGGCTGCAGTACCTTCTGAAGATCCCCACTGGGATTACCAGCCAGCCCCCAAAAATGGGGGTGAGGAATTAAAAAAGAGAGACCATATGATCCTATGCCTCCAAGATAGCATGCAGGCTGCTTCCCATAAGGTGGTTAACTACAATAAATTTAAAGAAATCACCCAAGGTCCAGATGAAAACCCAGTTGTTTTTCTTAATTGGCTCTAGGAGGCTTTCACCCTGCATACTTGCTTAGATCCATCTACTGAGGTGGGATCTGAGGTGTTGGCAACCTATTTCATTCGGCAATTGGAAACAATTAAAAAGGCAGAGGACAGCCTTTAGACACCTATTTGAGATTTGGTAAACATGGCATTTAAAAATTTTAATTCCCAAGAGGAATAGGCTGAAGTGGAGCATACAATCTGGCTCTGCCAAAGGGCAGATTCGCAAGCCCGTGCCTTGGTAGCAACCCCGCGGCCAGTAGTGGAGGCTCAGCCCTCTGAATGATGAGTACCAGCTATGGGTGGAGGACACCAACAACAACTATCTCCAGAAGCCTGCTTCAGGTGCGGCAAGAAAGGACGATGGGCTAAGCACTGCCCTTGGCCACGCCCACCAACCAGACCATGCCTGGCATGTGGCCAGGAGGGCCACTGGAAAAGTGATTGCCTTTGGAAAAGTGGTGACCCCCAGGTGCCTCAACACAGGGGGGCAACCCTTCCAGACCACACCCTGCCACTGGCCCTCCACGGCCTGGCCAAAGACTAACAGTTTCCAGACTCTTTATCCAGATCACCGTTGCTGAGCCCAGAGTAACTCTCAAGGTAGCAGGTAAGCCAATCTTCTTTTTTGTTGACACGAAAGCTACTTATTCAGTCGTTCCATCCCTTTCAGGTCCCAGTTTTCCTTCTCCAATCTCAGTACAGGGGATTGACAGTAAGCCCTCCTGCCTATGGCTTATGATACAGAACAAAATTGCCCCACCCGAGGCTCAGACCAAAGCAGTTGTTAACCTAATAATTCCCTACACGTTGGGCCTACAGCACTTAAACATTTCCTAAACCCCTTGTTTTATTCTCCCCTCCTGCAACAGCTGATTAGTAAAATTGGTGCCACCTGTTCTACTTGTGCCACTGTTTTTCCCCAAGGAGGCCTACATCCCTCTTTTCCTACCCACACAACGAGAGGACATTTGCCAGGACAGGCAAATTGATTTCACCCATATGCGCTCTACAAAAGACTATCTCCTTACCATGGTCAACACCCAACAGGTTGGGTAGAGGCTTTCCCCTCAAAGGATGAGACAGCTACCACAGTGGCCAGTGCTTTATGCTTGGACATCATCCCCCGGTTTGGACTCCCTAACTGTTGGGAGCCATTAAGGCCTTCCCCTAGATTGGTGTCTCTGACTCAGCTGATTGTCTTTTGCCCAGAGTCAACAAGGTCTGGGGTTATGGAAAGTTCAAAGAGGTCTGAGAGAGGATCAGGTGGTGATGACACGAGGGTACTGATTGACCTATCTGTAATGTGTGTGTTTTGTATTGGTCTGTATTGTATTCCAGTGGTAGTAACACAAGAATGTTGATTGACTTGTAGCTGTGTATAAATACCTCTGGAAAAACAAAGTCAGCGTCGGCGCAATAAAGACGAGTTTGACCCAGAAGCTGCGTTGGCCAGGAGTGTCCGTGCGATAGAGAATACTGACCCAGGCATAGTCGTCGACCCGTAGGAAATATTGACCCACAAACAGGGGTCGACCGGTAGAGATAGTAGGCTGGCGGCTCCCCCACGTTAGGGTTAAAAACCCTTCATCCTCGCGCCTCACTTCAGAACCCCTACTCTTGCCGGCTGGCTCCGGCACCTAACTCCTTACAGTCTGATAATGGACCAAGTTTCTAAGGTTACTCAGCAGGTGGCACAGGCCCTTGGCATTTCTTCCCATATCAACTGCAGTTATCAGGAAAGGTAGAAAAAATGAATGGGATTTTTTTTTTTTTTTTTTTGGTAGTACTGGGGATAGAAGCCAGGGGAAGTCTACCTATGAGCTACACCCCCTGCACTATTTTTTATTCTTTATTTTGAAACAAGGTCTCACTAAGTTGCAGAGGGCCTCACTAAGTAGCTGAGGCTGACGGCAAATTGCGATCCTCCTGTCTCAGCCTCCCAAGTGCTGGGATTACAAGTGTGTGCCACCATGCCTGGTGTAATGGGATTCTGAAAAGCCATCTAACAAAACTTTCCCTGGAGCTCTGGTGTCATGACCCAAGCAACTACCACTGGCTCTGGCCCGCATTTGGGCCACCCCTCAAAGCCCCACCTTTATGAGCCCCTTTGAATTGCACTTTCATGCTTAATCACTCTCTCCCTTTGGATCCCCTTCCTTGGCTTCCTATCTCCCTTGTCTTTTCTCAGGCATCTCTTTTGGGAACACACTGACCAATACTTTCCCCTCCTGGGACCCATTGTTATGATTTGCCTTTTCTTTTTTTCTTTCTTTCTTTCTTTTTTTTTTTTTTTTTTTTTTTGGTGGTATTGGGGGTGGAAGCCAGAGGCTTTCTACCTCTGGGCTATACTCCCAGCCCTATTTTATATTTAATTTTGAAACAGGGTCTCACAAAATAGCTGAGGCTGGCTTTGAACCTGTGCGATCCTCCTGTATCAGCCTCCCAAGCGCGGGGATTACAAGCATGTGCCACTACCACGCCTGGCTTGCTTTTTCTTTTTGATAGCCCCTTGTCTGCTAAAGTTCATTCCAATGTGTATTACTGAGCTGTCCAGGGTAACCTTCAATCAATTCCTGCTTCAGCCATACTCCTGCCTGCCCACTTCCAAATGACCTGACCTCTCCTGGCCAAGGGGCCCCTATAACGATGTCCCCTCTGACAGCAGAAAGTAGTAATTGACTTGGTCATTGACCAATATCACTAAAATGCCGAGATGATAGGTCGAGTTCCTCCCCTTCTCCTCACAGGATCCTGCAGCTGGGACAAGAAGTGAAACCCTGGAAGCCAGAAGCAAAGATGGGGCAGACTCCAGATGTCATGAGAGGACTGGCATTCTCCCACCTTGCTAGTCCCAGCCCAACACTCCAGCTACATAAATACCCTCACTTCCTCTCTGTGGCATGACTCTGCTGACCGATAGCCCCCACCCCAACCAATATCGGTCTGCAGATCTTGACCAGAAGCCACAGACAATTTAATAAAAAGGGGCCTGGAATCACACTCCTTTGCTGGATTTTGCCTCCTTTGTGATCCCTGACTCCATTTCAACATTACAGGGACCTAATAATTCCCATTTCTAACAAGTCCCCAGGAGATATTGATGTTGCTGTTCTGGGAACTACAGTGGGAAGCACTGCTACAGTCACTCTGAAGGTGATAATAGTTTAAAGTCGATAAATAAGATCTGTCTTATTTATTGACTTTACTGTCTTTAATTGACCAATTTGAAGAGTCTATAATTCTGAAAGAAGATATGTAGGAAAGAAATTTGAGAGAAAGATTTAGTTCAGGCAGAGGGTATATGTTCGATAGGGAGATCTGATTAGAGCATCTAACTTTTCACCTAGATGCCAGTGGGGACTAAAGAAGAACCACGTAACCAACGTTCCTCAAAGAACATGGGATATAAAAAGTTTTTTTTAATTAACATGGAATCTGTAAAGCTCTAAAACAGAGTTGTTTTGTTTTCGTGGTGCTGGGAATTGAGAGCAAGGGCATTTTACCTCTGAGCTACATCCCCCAGCTTTATTATTATTATTATTATTTTTTATTTGGAAAGAGGTTCTCACCAAGTTGACACGAGTCTCACTGAGTTATTGAGGCTGGCCATGAACCTGAGATTTTCCTGTTCCAGACACAGAGTTTTTGTTTGTTTTCTTTTTTTGCAAAACTGGGGATGGAACCCAAGGGTGTTCTACCTCTGAGCTACACCCCCAGCCCTATTTTTTATTCTTTATTTTGAAACAGGGTCTCACTGAGTTGCAAAGGGCCTCACTAAGTAGCTGAAGCTGTCCTTGAACTTCAATCCTCCTGTCTCAGCCTCACAAATGCTGGGATTAAAAGGGTGGACCACCATGCCCGGCTCCAGATTAACACACACACACACACACACACACACACACACACATGCATTTTTTCTGTTTCCTTTTTCCCTTTCTTTCTGTCTTCTTCTTCTTCTTCTTCTTCTTCTTCTTCTTCTTCTTCTTCTTCTTCTTCTTCTTCTTCTTCTTCTTTTTTTGTAGTACTGGTGATGGATCCCATTCTACCTCCAACCTACACCCCAGCCCTATTTTCTTTATTTTGAAACAGGGTTTTACTGAATTGCAAAGGACCTCACTAAGTAGCTGAGGCTCTCTGTGAACTGCAATCCTCCTGTCTCAGCCTCCCAAATCCTGGGATTACAAACATGTGTCACCATGCCCAGCTCCCTAAAATGCATTTCCTTAGTGTTACCTTTTCTAAAGATGTTTATTATTTTGGTCATTAATAATCTCAGTGGGCCTCTTCGCCATCTTTCCTCTTCCCTTTCAGCCACCGCCATGAAGGTCGAGCTGTGAAGTTTCAGCGGGTACAAGATCTATCCCGGACACAGGCGGCGCTACGCCAGGACGGACGGGAAGGTTTTCCAGTTTCTTAATGCAAAATGCGAGTCGGCTTTTCTTTCTAAGAGGAATCCTCGACAGATAAACTGGACTGTCCACTACAGAAGGAAGCACAAAAAAGGACAGTCGGAAGAAATTCAAAAGAAGAGAACCCGACGTGCAGTCAAATTCCAGAGGGCCATCACTGGTGCATCTCTTGCTGATATCATGGCTAAGAGGAATCAAAAACCAGAAGTTAGAAAGGCTCAACGAGAACAGGCTATCAGGGCTGCTAAGGAAGCAAAAAAGGCTAAGCAAGCATCTAAAAAGACAGCAATGGCTGCTGCTAAGGCTCCCACAAAGGCAGCACCTAAGCAAAAGATTGTGAAGCCTGTGAAGGTTTCTGCTCCCCGGGTTGGTGGAAAACGCTAAATCAGCAGATCAGATTTTTAAATAAAGATCTATAATTCTCAAAAAAAAAAAATCTCAGTGGCTGGCAGAAGGAATGGTTCACAGCTTTTTCCTCCTCCACTGTTCATCTAGGTGTGAAGAGGGAACAAGTGATTATGAGATTCACTCAGAAACATCCCCAGTTTCACTGCCATTATGAAAACTATAACTAGAAAGACACAGGACAGGCCCAAAGATCTGCCTTGTTTAGGAAACCCTCACATGGTCCTTACCCCCAAACAGAGAAGTCAATGTGGTCTTCTTCTAAGCCAGTTATTAGCAAAGATGCTTCCCTGACCAAAGGGGGCTTTTGCTTTAGGATGGAGCAGAGGGAAGGAAGAAGGGCGCAGTTTTCACTATAGTAGGAATGGAAGCAAATTAGTGCCTCTCCTCTCTCTCTCTCTCTCTCTCTCTCTCTCTCTCTCTCTCTCTCTCTCTCTCATTAGTTAGTATTGGGGATTGAACCCAGGGACATTCTACCTCCAACTGTACCCCCAGGCCTGTTATTTTTTATTTTTAAACAGAGTATCACTAAGTTGCTGATACCAAATATATATTTTTCCCAGTCTGCAGCTAACTCACTAGAGAACACCAAGTTAGAGAGGTTTCAGTATAAACAAATAATAAAAAAAGACCTAGAATTTCTGTACAATGACTCTGGCCCTCTAAAGACAGATCAGCATTTAAACAAGAATTGACACATGTCATGAGAGTTGCCAAAGGGTCCTCAGAAGATTTAATGTCTTTGCTGTGGCACCATATTGGCATCTACTGCCCACCAGGGTAAAACAGGTTACCTGTCCCTGTGGAGACTGGAGGAGAAAAACAGGTTGCTCTGCTAATCACTCAGCTACTTGGCAAAATATAAAACAGACCAGTGGCTTCTGTCAAAGGCAGACTGGGAAACAACGGCCACTTTCTTTCTTGTGTGTACAATGAGTTTATGACCTGCAAGTCCTCAGCTAGGCTGCAATCTGCCGTCTCAAATGGCGACTCTGCCTGTACCGAAGTCTTCCTCCACCCTCCACAATAGACACCAAGCTCATGAGTTCTGGAATAAACAAAGAGGACCTCTGCGCATCTGTACCCATGTGTTTTCCCTTCAAGGAAAGAGGAGACATGTCCTACTGTGTGAAAAATACATGTGGCAATATGGAGAGATGAAAGCAGAGAGCTAAAGGCCCTGGGGAAATGAAAGCACACAGAAAAATAGCTATGGGGGATAGCTGATAGGGGACGAAGGGCCAATCCTGTGTGTCTTGACTGTCCTGAGACAGTGCCACTGAGCTTTAGCAGCACTATAGTATATGACCTCTGATATTGTCCCCAGTCATTAAAATAAAAATTGTATTATATAGCTGAGAGTGGTGGTGCACATCTGTAGTACCAGGACTTGGGAGGCAGAGACAGGAGGATCATAATTTCAAGGATCACCTTTACAATGTAGCGAGATTCTCAGCAACCTAGTGAGATCCTGTTTCAAAACAAAAAACAGCTGGGCGTGGTGGCCCACAATTGTAATCCCAGTACTTGAGAGGCTGAGACAGGAAGATCACACAGCCCGAAGCCAGCCTCAGCTACTTGGTGAGGCTCTCAGTAACTCAGTGAGACCCTGTTTTCAAATGAAATATAAAATATGTCTGGAAGTGTAGCCCAGAGGTAGCAGGCTCCTGGGTTCTATCCCCAGTACCACAAAAAATAAATAAATAAATAAATAAATATAAAAATAAAAAGGATTTGGTGTGTAACTCAGAGGTAGAATGCTCCTGGATTCAATCCCTTGTACCAACCACAAATATACTAAATATATAATATTTAAGATACCAGAATTAAAGATTAAATTTTTATTTTTATTTTTATTTTAAGATTTTTTTTTCTGCAGTACTGGAGATTGAACCCAGGAGCATTCTACCCCAAAGCTACACTCCCAGTCCTATTTTTTATTCTTCATTTTGAAACAGGATCTCACTAAATTGCTGAGGACCTCACTAAGTAGCTGAGGCTGGCTGTGAACCTGTGATCCTCTTATCTCTACCTCTCAACTACTGGGATTATAAGTATGCGCCACCATGCCCAGCTTAGGGATAATTTTGACACTAGAAATATATACCATTTAGAATGGGGAAAGCCAGGCATGCTGGTGCATGCTTGTAATCCCAGCATTTAGGAGGCTGAGATAGGAGGATCGTGGTTCCTGGACTGCCTCAGCTACTTAGCCAGGTGTTACTTAGTGAGGCCCTTTGCAACTCAGTGAGACCCTGTTTCAAAATGAAGAATAAAAAATAGGGCTGGGAGTATAGCTTGGAGGTAGAATGCCCCTGGGTTCTATCCCCAGTGCTGTAAAAAAAAAAAAATAGAATGGGGAGATAGCTCAGTGATAGAGCACGTCCCTAGAATGAGCAAGGTCCTGGGTTTGATCCCCAGCTACACACACACATGCACACACTCATGCACACAAACCTTTGTGCTTCATAGTACTTATATTTTATACTAAATAAATTATATGATATATCATCTCCTAAGAAGGGTAGAAAATTAGAAAAACAGAGTGCTACCTTATATAAGAAGGGCACTAAATTCCTGCCTTATTGTATATCTTTGCCTAAATAACTATCAAGGTGGTGATTACCACAAATAAGGCAAAATACCTTTATATATGTAATATTGGTAGTGATTACATAACATGGAATTTCAAAAGTATTTTAGACACTGTATACAAAAACTCTTCTGAAGAGCTAATGACAGGCCTGAGGAATTCTGGTCCTGGCAATGCATAAAAAAATAACCAGCAGCTACTCCCCAGGTAGGAAAGGCTATGATCCCCTAAAGGGGTTGCTGACAGCCCAGCAGCTGTCACTAGGCAATGACATTTAGAAGGCACTGAACACTGGAATAATTATGTCAGGGCACCATTTGCCAGAGCCAAATGCTTGCATTTCCCAGTGGCAACTCCTTTTAGGAGCAGATGTATGGCCATGTAGGCCTGGTTGTGCTGAGAGCCATGGAAACTGTTTTGCAAGCTGTTATCTTCAAGCAAGTAATAACACTCCTAAAGCCAGCTTCAGTGCTTAATTAAGACAGGTTTCAACTCATCAGCCACCACACCCAACGTCTGAAAGCATCACAAGAAGGTAAGTATGCATGCAATAAAATGAACTAGGGCAAAGTTAACAGCTTCCAGGTAAGTTTTGTTGCCAGAAATCTGGGCCTCGGAAACTAGTAGGTCAGAGACACAATCCTCAGTGCCCTGCAAGCTCGCTGGTCTTTACTCCTCAGAACAAGGGTCAGGCAGTGGAAAGGAGGACTTGCTGCTGCCTCAGAGTGCAGAAGGGGAGGTAGAGGCACCTGGGAGTGCTGAATCCACCCCAGACTCGTTCTTTCTCCTTCTGGCGTCTCCATGGTGCCATTATGGCCCTACAGGAACAGGCGGTGTTCTACACAAAAAAGAATGGATTCAGTTTCAGATGGTATTTCAGCCAGAGGCAGAGAAAAGGAAAGAACAAACACTGTTCTGGGCTCACCATGACCAGCCCCGGCATACCTTGGTTTGTGCATTGGTAGCACCTGCACTCAGCACCGACCTCTCTGAGTCACCTTTACTGCTAGGAGCTGCCTTCTCTGGGCAGATTCCACTCATTTAGCCAGGAGCTGGTGGAGGTAGTGCAAAAGCTTTGGAGCCAGGTGGACCCAACATAATCCTGGCTCTACCACTTATTATCTGCGCTGCCCATACCCTAATCTCTCTGCCTGTACCCTAATCACTCTACAGGTAAAAAGGGAAGCTAGTAATGCCCATCTTTTAAATCTATTTTAAGAATTCAAGATAATACAATATCTAGTAGAGTGACTAGCACATAGGAGTTGCTAAGTACATTGTTGTTAGTCACTAATAAATTATCATGTAGGATCAGTTACTATGCAGGAATGATTAGAATCAAAGTAGAAATAAAAGCAATACTAAAACAAACAATGAAGTTGGCTTCACTTGGAAAGATTTTCCAGGGCACCATGTGGCTCACACATAGAAAACATTCAGGCCAAATTTTGCTTCTCTTAAAGGTATTAGGAATACATAAATATTCTTTATTCTCTTTAGATGAGTTTCCCACAGTCTTATGATCTTCAGCAGGCAAGTAACATCTTGTTTTCTTGTGTAGGAGAAACTGAGGTACAGAAGATCAACTAATTCTCTGAGTGAGTCAGAGACACCTCCCAGAATAAGGCTAGGGGCATCACAGTCTTCAATCTTTCTGGCCTGAAACTCTTTTACAAATGATTCATTCTGTTAAGACCTCAATTTGAAAGAGGAGGAGGAGGAGGAAGAGGAGGAGGAGGAGGAGGAGGAGGAGGAGGAGGAGGAGGAGGAGGAGGAAGAGGTTATCCTACTGTGGAGATCATTATGCTTGTGGTAATCTGGAAGTGAGCCTGCCATAGCTCCAGGATGGCCTCCAACAGCACATGCTCTGACACCATCCTAGGTCAATCTCCTCTCTTCATTTGTCTGCTTCTCACAGGAGTGAGCAGAAGCACAGAAAGACTGAACACCATGGCACACCTTCCTCCATAGGGCCTTTCAAATTCAACCAACAGTGAACTACTCTGCCCCCAAGGAGACTGTGTCCACTCTAGGCATCTATCTCTCAAATGATGCTTCCTGTATCTCTTGTGCCAGTTCTTGAAACACACCATTCCACCCACCAAGTTAATTCAAATGAGGTTCCCAGAGCCTAGGTCAAAACAGGAAGGGCAGCTGGGCATGGTAGTACAGGCCTGTAATCCTAGTACTTGGGAGCCTGAGACAGAAGGATCACAGGTTTAAAGGCAGCCTCAGTAACTAGTGAGGCTCTTAGCAACCTACTGAGAACCTATTTCCAAATAAAAAATAAAATAGGGCTGGGGTTATAACTCAGAGGTAGAATGTTCCTGGGTTCAACCTCTGGCACCAAAAACAAACAAACAAACAAACAAACAAACAGGAAGGGCTCCCTTGCTTGTTGTATAAAGAACCAATAATCCTGGTACTTGGGAGGCTGAAATAGGAAGATCAAGGTTCAAAGGCAGCCTAAAATGTAATGGTGCCCTGCCATTGGGCATCAAAAGTGTAACGATTTGAGATGTCGACATGGGTTCTTGTTTTTAGGTAGTTTAGAAGAAAATATCCAGAACTATACTACTACAAGATTAAGCAAATTTTACTTGCTACAAAGGTAGAAAGAAGGGATAGAATTATAAAGTACTGCGTCAGAGAGGAGAGTGACACAGTGGAGTGCCTTGAAAATAAGACACTGAAGTTTTGAACATAGGACAGTTTTTATAAAGATTCATTATCTCCCATCCTGCTTAACCAATAGTCTTTCTAGCTGTTCCTGACCTGATGTAGGTGTAGGCCTACCCATTATATCTGGTGCAAGCTTTTGTTACAACTGAGATGTGTTACTTGTTTAACAAACTCAGGGGCCACATGGTATATGCTCTTTGTGACAAAGACCTATACCATCTCCCACATCCTTGGGGAATTTTACCCTATCTGTTAGAAGTTATTTATTATGTAAACTTGTCTTTAAAATATGAAGGCCCTGGGCTACAACTCTTTTATGTAATTGGTAATTGCCTGAGTGCCTGCACAGCACCCAGTCCCTGACTACTTTTTACATTTTGAAATTAATACCAAAGCAAATTTCCAATACTGGCATATTCCCCATCATTAACAAATTAGCAAGGCCCTTTGCAACTTAGAGAGGTCCTGTTTCAAAATTTTTTAAAAACGGACTGAGGGATAGCTCAGAGGTAGAATGAATACCCCTGAGTCTGAGTTCAATACCAGTAGAAGAAGAAGGAGGAGGAGGAGGCGGAGGAGGAGGAGGAGGAGAAGGAGGAGGAGGAGGAGGAGGAGGAGGAGGAGGAGGAGGAGGAGGAGAGACCAGCTGTGTCAGAGATGAGCCAGCCTCCTCCTTCCCTTACTGACTCCCCAGTTGGTTTGTCCCCCACTTGGCAGATTATTTTCCCAACAATTTTGGTTTAATGCCTCTTACATACCCAGGTCTGAACATTGGCCGTTTCTACAGACATTTGGTAGCCTACAAAGTCCTCAGGGAAATGAGGCTGAAGCCTGTGACCAAATGGCTGCCAGAAACCATTGAAAATTCCCTGTTTCCATCTTTCTCATTCTGTGGACAGTTCACGTTTCCATTGGAAGAAGTAGAGACTAAACTCCTTGCTTATTAGCTGGTTAGTAGCCTGATTTTGAACATTTAAGATACTAGTTTGAGTGGAGATTTTATAAGCAGGCACTTGTTTTGTGCCTAACAGAGTGACTTGAACATAATAGGGACAAGCAAGCCGGGCGTGGTGGTGCACACTTGTAATCCCAATATTTTAGAGGCTGAGACAGGGGGATTGTGGTTTGCAGACAGCCTCAGCTACTTAGTGAGGTCCCTTGCAACTCAGTGAGACCCTGTTTCAAAATAAAGAATAAAAAATAGGACTGAGGATGTTGCTCGGAGGTAGAATGGCCCTGGGTTCCATCCCTAGTACCGCAAAATAACAACAACAATAATAATAATAATAATAATAATAATAATAACAACAACAACAACAACAACAACAACAATAAGGACAAGCATATCCACTGAATGCATGCTCATTATTGGCACTCATATTTCTTTTCTTTTTTTGTGGTAATGGAACCCAGGGCCATTCTACCTCTGAATTCTATACCTCCAGCCCTATTTTATTTTTTATTTTGAAAAAGAGTCTCACAAAGTTGTGGAGGGCCTCATAAGTTGCTGAGGTGGGCCTTAAACCTCCGATCCTCCTTTCTAAGCCTTCCAAGTACTTAGATTATAGGCATGAACTACCACACTCCACTTTATCGGCATTCTTATGCTCTTATTTCATGTTTGGATTTGTTTATTTGGTTGTTTTTTTGTTGTTTGTTTTGCAGTATTGGTGATTGAACCCAGGGTCCCTCAAATGCCACTTAAGACTCTACCACTTAGCTATATACAAACCTTTGGCTGTTTTTTACATTGGAGTTTAAATTATGATATTCCATCTTTTATACAAATTAATTAAGTTGTTTTAGAGAAACTATTGGAATTGTGTGTGATGGCACATACCTGTAATCCCAGTACTTGGCAAGTTGAGACAGGAGGATCTCAGGTTCAAGGCCAGGTTCAGCATTTTAGTGAGGCCCTCTGCAACTTATGAGACCTTGTTTCAAAATAAAAAATAAGTAGGGCATGGTGATGCGTGGTTGTAATCCCAGTACTTGGGAGGCTAAGACAGGAGAATCACAGGTTTGCAGCCAGCCTCAGCTACTTAGTGAAACCCTGTTTTTTGTTTTGTTTTGTTTTGTTTTGTTTTGGTTTGGGGTTTTTTTGTTTGTTTGTTTTTTGTTTTTGTTTTTAGTGGTACTGGGGATTAAACCCAGGGGCATTCTACCTCTGAGCTACAACCCAAGCCTGATTTTTTATTCTTTATTATTATTATTATTATTATTATTATTATTATTATTTATTTTGGTGGTACTGGGGTTCCTGGAAGCCCGTTTACGTCCGGGCTACACTCCCAGACCCATTTTTACATTTTTATTTGGAAACAGGGTCTCCTAAGCCAGCGCGCACGGCTGGCTTCAAACTTGCGCGATCCTCCTGTCTCTGCCTCCCAAGGTCAGGGCGCCACCACGCCCGGCCTATTCTTTATTTTGAAACAGAATCTTGCTGAGTTTCCAAGGACCTCACTAAGTAGCTGAGGCTGGCTGCAAACCTGCTATCCTCCTGCCTCAGCCTCCCAAGTACTGGGATTAGAAGCATGCACCACCACACCTGGCAAGATTCTTTTTCAAAATAAAAGTATAAAGCCGAGTGTGGTGGCGCACACTTATCCCAGAATTTGGGAGGCTGAGACCTGGAGGATGGCGGTTCGCGGACAGCCTCAGCTACTTAGTGAGGCTATCTGCAACTCAGTGAGACCCGGTTTTAAAATAAAGAATAAAAAAAAAAAATAAAATAGGGCAGGGAGTGTAGCTCGGAGGTCAAATGCCCCTGGGTTCCATCCCCAGACCCGCAAAAAATAAATAAATTAATTAATTAAATAAAATAATAAAAGTATAAAATAAAGCTGGGGGAATAGATCAGAGGTAGAATGCCCCTGGGTTCCATTCCCATTTCCAGTACCACTACATTAACAAATAAAATACAATAGGAGTAAGAGCGTAGCTCCTCAGTAGAATGTCCCTGAGTTCAATCCCCAGAAAGGCGTGCGCGCGCACACACGCGCGCACACACACACACACACACACACACACACACACTCACATTCAGCCATGTTCAGGGGAAAAAAATACAAGGATCAAAATTATCTGTCTCAATAATTTTTCCTGCTAAAATGACACAGAGCCCTATCATGTATTATTTTATTTCAGGGACCACAAGCATTCCTCTGTATTCAGGGATAGGAAACCAAAGCAACTTTCTGGGACAAGTTTTAAAAAGCCAAAGAAAGCCGGGCGTAGTGGCGCACGCTTGTAATCCCAGTACGTGGGAGGCTGAGACAGAAGGATCGCACAGGTTCGAAGCCAGCGTCAGCTACTTAGTGAGGCTCTTGGCAACTTAGTGAGACCCTGTTTCCAAATAAAATAGAAAATATGTCTGAGAGTATAGCCTGAAGGTAGAAATCCTCTGGGTTCCATCCCCCAAACCACACACACACACACACACACACACACACACAGCCAAAGAAAGCTGGGTGTGGTGGCGCATGCTTGTAATTCTAGCATTTGGGAGGCTGAGACAGAAGAATCACAGTTCCTGGACAGCCTCAGCTACTACTTTTGGAGGCCCTTTGCAACTCAGTGAAACCCTGTTTCAAAATAAAGAATAAAATATAGGGCTGGGGGTGTAGCTCGGAGGTAAAATGCCCCTGGGTTCCATCCTCAGTACTGAAAAAAAAAAAAAAAAAAAAGCCAAAGAATCTACCAACCTGGAAAGGTCTTCTTGGGCCTTAGGCTTTGCTGCCACTGTCACCAAGACGACAGCAACATAACAAGCATAGGGCTCTCAGCGTCAGGCTGGAAGGATTGCTATTAAAATACATTTATCCTTCACCTCTGATTTATTTTCTTTCCACCTTTGATAGCTAATTCTCCTGCCGCGATTCAGAAACTCTGCAACACAGCACTGCTCACTCTCTGCACATTCCTCATGCTAATCCTCTTTGTAAATGTTTGCTTTAAACATAATCTGCAGCTTTACTAAGATTACGTCCTAAGCACACAGTGTGTAGTCATCTGGACCTCTGTGCTGGGAGAGCTGACACTTTCCTACACCCTCAGTTCTTGCCTCCAGCTTATGCCCTGGGCTTCTCCCCAGCTTTTCTGTTCTGCTGGAGGGGTTTCAGCATCAGAGTTCACAGCATTATTGAGGACAAAGATTATTCCTTGTCTTTACTCTGTATCTGTGATGTGCTTTGCACATGGAAGGTGCTTAATAAATATTTTTAGAAAACTAGTCTCCTCGCTGCTCCCTGAATTCATTAGGCACATTTCCATCTCTGAGGACTTGCTGAAGCCCTGTCTCTTGCCAAGGATGCACTCACTCCTTGTTCCTTCCCATTTATGCCAATCCTGACCACCCCTTAGAACCAAATTAAGCCCTCTAAGATATTACAGAACCCGTTCTCATGACAATTAACACACTATTAAAAAAGAAGACATTAGTATTCATCTAGGTTTTGTCTTTTTAATTAGACTGAAGCCCGAATGCCCCATCTAGTCCCAAACAATTTGCCAGGACCCAAATTGTGCTGCCAGGGGTCCTTCCAAATAAGACAAATAAATGAAAGATACCCATGTAGAGTTGTAATCTCTGTCAATGATTCACTTTCTTCCTTTCTTTCTTTCATTCATTCATTCTTTCTTTTTTTCTTTCTTTATTTTTTATTGGTGCAATGTATTCATACATCATAATGGTATAAAGAAAATACTTTTGTAGACATATATGCACACAACACCCAGTTAGACCCTACCCGATCCCCACCCCGTTCCCTCTCCATCCCTCCTTCCCATGCTTGGCTTAGTGGTTGACATCTAGTATTATAGCAATTTATCCAATATTAACGATGATAATCTCATATAACAGTTTCATTTGTCTGATACCAAGCTTTTGATGACTTAAAGATAACATTTCAATATTTCTTTTTGCTTTCTTTCTTACCAGAGAATATTTTTTCTTTTTTTTTTTAGGTAAAACTATCGTACATTTATTTATTTATCTTTCAGAAAAAATCTATCCTGATATGGAATATGGACTCTAGATACCCAAAACAATCTCGAAGAAAAACAAAGCTAGAAGATATATATTTTCTGATTTCAAACATATAAAGCTACAATAATTGAAACAGTGTAGTACTGTTCTAAAGGCAGATATATAAACCATTGGAGTTAAATAAAAGCCTAGAGATAAATTCTTCCATATATTGTCAAGTTATTTTTTACAAGGTTTCCACGAACATTTGGTGGAGGAAATAATAATCTTTTAACTAAATATTGTTGAAAAATATTAATTACATGAAAAAGAATAAAATTGGACCCTTACCTAACACATATACAAATATTAACTCAAAATAGTTAAAAAACCTAAATATAAATCTTAATACTATAAACTTTTAGAAGAAAATCTGAGTCATAAAATCTCACAACATCGAAATTGGCAGTGATTTCTTGGATATTATTTCAATGGCACAGGAAACAAAAGGGTAAACAAACTCCCTAAAAAATAAAAAACATATTGTATATCCAAAGACAATGTAAACAAAGTTAAAAGTTACTGATAGAATGGGGTAAAATATTTCCAAATGCTATATCTGAAGGTATATTAATATTCCAACTAGAAATCCTAAAAATTAGCAACAATAAAAGCAAACAATACAATTTAGAGATAGGTAAAAGACTAACATAAATAATGAATCTCCACAGATAACCAATCTTCGTTGTCTGTTGGATGGAAAATCTTGTTTCTCTGGTTCTGGTGTGTGTTACCTATTTCTTCTTTGTAGTTAATCTCTTTGAGTATTTTCTCTAGCGCTGGTTTTGAAGACATTAATTCCTTCAGTTTCTGTTTGTTGTGGAAGCTTCTTATTTCCCCATCTAATTTGATAGAAAGTTTTGCTGGGTAGGAAATTTTTGGCTGGAAGTTGTTTTTTGTTTTTTTTTTTTCAGAGTTTGGAATATGTTACCCCAAACCCTTCTGGCTCTCATGACTTGGTTTGGGAAGTCTGGAGTGATTCTAATTGGTTTGCCTCTGAATGTCACTTGGCCCTTTGTTTTTGTTGCCTTTAAGATTCTCTGCTTGGCTTCCACAGTGGTCATTTTGACAATTATGTGGCATGGGGATCCTCTTCTCTGATCCTCTCTGAAGGGAGTTCTATAAGTTTCCTGGACCTGTGTATCGACCTCTTGCTCTACGTTTGGAAATTTTTCTGCTATTACTTCCTTGAAAAGATTGTTTATCCCTTTGGTTTCACCTTCTTTTCCCTCCTCTATTCCAATTATTCTTAGGTTAGCTCTCTTAAAATGGACCCATATTTCTTCAATGTCAGATTCCTGCTGTAGGATATTTTTTTCTAGATTAGAAACTATGTGTTCATTTTCTGAATGATCATCTTCTAGGAGCGAGATTCTATTCTCCATGTGGTCTAATCGGTTGTTTGTATTTTGAATTGAGGCCTTCATTAATTGCATCCTTTATCTCTTTTTGGCTCTTTCTGAATTCTTTTCGAAACACCTCTATTATTTCTACAGTTATTTTCCTGATTTGATCTTCTAGAAATCTCTGAATTTCTGTTTTATCAGGTTTTGATGTTGTGGGGTTGTGGGCATTCATTGCTCCATTGTTATTCCTCTTTCCCATGATTTTGGAAGTTTGTGCCTTCTCTGGGTACTTCCCTGGGTCACTACAACTTCACTTAAGGTGCTCTGGATCTCGAGTCTGTGGTATCTCAGACCCCACTACTCCTTTACTGGGTTATAACCCAGAGTCTCAGACCCTGGGAGTCAATCGAGGCTGCTTTAGACCAAGGGGGTGCCAGGTTGGGCGTTCTCCTATGGTGTGATATCTCTGCCACCGCCACTCCCCCACTGGGTCAAGTCCCTGGGAGTACAGTACTGGGATTTCTCCTCTGGGGCCCACAATTTGACTCACTGTTGTTGAGTGCGCAGATGGAGCTGTGGTGGACTCAGTGAATTTGCTGCTGCTCCCACCGGTGGCAATATGGCACCGCTGCCACGCCCTCGGCCGTGAGGCTGGCGTATTTCTTTTCTGTTTTTGAGCTCCGCTCTGAGTCCCTGCAGGGTGTGCTGAGCCCAGCCTCTGGGAGCTTTAGATGCTCCCTGCGCCGAGAAATCTGCCAAATTCCTCCTGGCTGTTCCGCAGCGGCTCACCTCAGCTTGCTGTCTGCCACTCCTCTCTGGAGCCTGGTGGGCTGTTTAGTGTGTTGATCCAGTGCCGTCCAGTGAGCTCGCCGCTGCATCCTCGGGTTGAGGCCGGCGTATCTCCTCTGTGGCTCTGAGCTCCGTTATGAGTTCCCCATCTCTCTGGAGCCTGATGCTGCAAGGGAAAATGGCGCCCACCGCTTCGCGCCGCGGCTCCAGCTGCAGCACTGCGGTCTGGTTTCTGGTGTCTTGTTTTTCCAGCCCTCTTTTTCTCTGTCCCTTGTAATTACATTTTTTGTTTCCCTATGATGGTATTTTCTGGCTATGAAAGGTGCTGATTTTGTGGTACTAGAGATTGGTTGTTAGCAGGGCTCGTAAGCCCCACTTTTCTCCGTCGCCATCTTCCCGGAAGTCCCTCATTCTTTCTTTCTTTCTTTCTTTCTTTCTTTCTTTCTTTCTTTCCTTCCTTCTTTCTTTCTTTTCTTCTTTCGTCTTTCTTCTTTCTTTCTTTCTTTCTTTCTTCCTTTCTTTCTTTCTTTCTTCCTTTCTTTCTTTCTTTCTTTCGTACCAGGGATTGAACCCAGGAACATTCTATCTCCGAACTACCACCTCACCCCTATTTTTTTTTCTTTATATTGAAACTGGTCTCACTAAGTTGCAGCGGCTTCACTAAGTGGCTGAGGCTGGCCAGGAACCTGCAATCTTCCTGTGTCAGCCTCCCAAGTGCTGGGATTACAAGTGTGCATCACTACGCCCGACTCAATGATTCACTTTTTTGGGGGGGGGTCTGGGATGGAACCCAGGGGCATTCGACCTCTGAGCTACACCCCCTGCCCTATTTTTTATTCTTTATTTAGAAACAGGGTCTCACTAAATTGCAGAGTGCCTCACTAAGTAGCTGAGGCTGTCTGTGAGCTGCAATCCTCCAGTCTCAGACTCCCAAATTCTGGGATTACAAGCATGCGCCACCACGCCCAGCTTCAATGACTCGCTTTTAAATGCAGGAGCCCAGGACCAGAACAGGGACAGAAGCAGAGGTTAGGTTATTAGGAGGTGATCAGTCCAAAACGACGCCTTTGAACAAGGCTTGTTTGCCCTGATGCTGATTTTGAAAGTCTCTGCCCTTCACACAACTTAAGATCCTGCTTCACAGCTCTGGCACCGACACTCCCACACTGGAACTGTTGACTTCTTTATTGTGACACATCCTTCCCTACCCAGAACCCAGGACATTGTTTTACAAATAGTAGGCTTTCAATTAGAAGAAAAGGAAGCAAGAAGGGAAGATAGCAGGTTATTTGTCCAGGCCCCTGTGCCATTCAAGAAGGCTGGAGTGAGTCCAGGGAACAGCCAGCCTCACAGCCTCACGCATAGCATACACAGCTGTTTGTAGTAATCGCCACATCCATCGTGTTTGGGGCTGTTTTAATCTCTGGCAGATCTTGAACTCCTCCTGCACAGTGACTTTGTTCTTCTTTTGCATCTGGCACTAAAGAATGGATTTTGGTTCCAGCCTCCAACCTAAGTGTGGAGAATTTCACTGCATTGCACAAGGGGCTCCGAGCAAGACTGCTTCCAGTTTGGCAACCATGGCTGGCATGCTTCCTGCTTTAGCCATTTTGCCATGGAATTTTTGTTTCCTTCCATATCTCTTTCCCCATCCTCACTCAAAACACCCAACCATGTCAAAAAGAGAGCATCCAGGTGTGGTGGTGCACGCTTGTAATCCCAGCATTCAAGAGGCTGAGACAGGAGGATCACCATTCATGGACAGCCTCAGCTACTTAGTGAGGCTCTTTGCAACTCAGTGAGACACTGTCTCAAAATGAAGAATAAAAAATAGGGTTAGGGAGTGCAGCTCAGAGGTGAATGCCTCTGGGTTCCCTCCCCAGTACCACAAAGCAAAAGCAAAAACAAACCGATACTTTTATGAACAAATGAGTGGGAAATTCTGCCTCATTAGGTGAAATCCAATTTCAGAACAATTGATTGTAGCAGAAAAAAATAAATTAAAACCATGGGCAAGTATGTGGATTAAAGCAGCCCCACAAGATGTGAGCAGTAGACGGAGGAGGTACAGAGAAGTGCAGTGATTCTTCTAATTAATGTGAAGGAGAGGCAAGACTGGGGAGAAGAGCTCAGCTGGGCACCAGCATGTACAGAAAAGACAGGCCAGCTGGGCTTTGCCTTCCCGTTCCAGATCCTGCACACCTGGGTTATCACTGAGCAAACAAAGCTTATCTCTTCTCAGCCTGAGCAGTACAAGGAGGGTTGCTGGAGGCCCCCCAGGGGCTTGGGCTGTAGCCCTGTGAGGAGGCGGGCAGCGGGGATGAGAAAGGCTAGTCTCAGAAAGATCTGCTCCAGACCCTTCTGATTAGGCCTACCTTGAATTTGGCTCTTTGAATGCCAAGCTTAGAGGCACCTTCCTTGGGCAGCTGTAGGATGGAAAGGAACTCAGCTGAGTAGTGAGTGAAACCCCTGGGGCTTCTTCCTCTCTTTAAAAGAAAAAGTAAGAGCATAGACTCCTGCCCAACCCACAGCTACCTATTATTCCACTTCTCCCCCAGCATCCGTGGTTGCAAACTCCATGGCCAGCAAATGCCCTCGGTCAACAGTATCCAAAAGTCCCACTGTGTGTGTGTGTGTGTGTGTGTGTGTGTGTGTGTGTGTGTGTGTGTGTGTGAGACTGGGGATTGAACCCAGAGACATTCTACCTCCAAACTACACCCCCCAGTCCTATTTGTTGCAGGAATAGGTTGGGGGGGGAAATGTGCGTGGTGTGTGTGTGGAGAAGTAATCCCCCACCACCACACAGACAGACAAACAGAAAAACCGTGGATTCTTGTCCTAAGCTAAGAATAAGTATTCATCGCTTGGACAGCTGCTGAAGATTTAAAGGAGTTTATTAGAAAGATAGAAATACAGAAAATAGAAATACAGCCCCATGCCAAGATGGCATGAGGGGATGACTCGAATGAGTACACCAAAGGGCTTACACGTGGACTTGGCCTTTTTATACCCATGACCTCCATCTTGTTTGCGTGACTCTGACATGAATGTCCCTGTAAGGTACCTCCCCTAGCAAGGTGTCTCCTTTCATAAAGGGCAAGGTCAAACCCTGCCCCACCCCCCCTAGATCATGTAGATCTGTCTTTAGAAAGAGGAAGCCCCAGCTCTCCTCTATTGACTTGTTAAGTACTTTGAGCTAGGTTGATTTACACTGGAATAGCTGCCTGTTGTTAGGACGAAACCAAGTCCTTCCTTTATCCATGTCTGCCTCCATTTTGACACAACTATTTTGAAATATACCAATTATTTTCTTTTGAAATATATTAATAATCAGAGCTTTCCCAAATCTTCCTAGGTCATTCCCATACTGGCACACTATTTTTATTTTTGTTTTGAAACAGGGTCTCACTAGTTTGATGAGAGTCTCACTACTTGCTGAGGCTGGCCTTGAACCTCAAACCTGTGATCCTCCTGTTTCAGCCTCCCAGTTCTAAAATTACAGGTGTGTACCACCACGCACCGTTTGCATATTTTATTTTATTTATTTATTATGGAACCCAGGGACATTCTACCTCTGAGCTACACCTCCAGCCCTATTTTTTATTTTTTATTTTGAAACAGAGCCTCACTAAGTTACAGAGGGCCTCACTAAGTAGCTGAGGTTGTCTATGAACCGTGATCCTCTTGTCTCAGCCTCTCAAATGCTGGGATTACAAACGTGGGCCACCATGCCCGGTCCATATTTTATTTATTAAGTATTTATGTGATATTTATTACATACCAAACAGTATTTATTTATGATACTGGTGAAACGGGGGTTTCTTCTGAGCCCCCCAAGATGAAAAGGGGGGTTACCTGAGAAGAAACCTGGAGTTTCATCATAGATGAAACGGAGTTTCTTGAGAAGAAACTCAGCATCTCCGTACAGGGTTCTTGTCTACAGTGAGGGGAGAATGACATTTGTAGACCTTAGGAAGGGGAGTAAAAGGTTTATTGGAAGCAGCAGGGAATGGGGAAAGGTGGCTGAACACCCCCAAAGGGGCTGGGACTCTGGGTCCAGCAGCTGCCTTCAGGACAATACTTGAGAGTAGCCCAAGCCAAATTGCCTTTAGTTGCAGGTTGCTTTCTTCCAGAGTCCATGCGATCTGCCAGAAGAGAATAGGAAAAGAGGCAGAACACCACTCAGGCTGTCGGGTCTTCTGGTGTCCAGTAGTTGCCTTTAGGTCACTACCCGAGTGTCACCTAAGCCAAGTGCCATCAGTTGCAAACTACTTTCTCCCAGAGTCCCCGCGATCTGCCAGAAAAGAGGTGCAGGACCCCTAGGGGCCCTGGTCAGCCTTGATGTCCAGCAGAGGCCTTCAGGTCACTACCCGAGAGCAGCCCAGGCCACGTGCCCTCAGTTGTACTCTGCCTTCTCTCAGGGCCAACATGACCTGTGAGAGAGAAAACAGCTCCCCAAAAGGGGAGGGGGTCCTGAGAGGGAAAAAGCCCTCATTTGCCGTCAGACTAAGGCAAAGGCCTGACCATTTGCGACCTCTTTTGGTTAGGGTGACTTTGAGAATTCTGGGAAGCAGCTCTCAAGATTTGCATAGGGTATTTGCAAGTCCTTTGAAGGGTCTCATTTCCTTTTATTCAGTAGGAGCATAGGACTTGCTCTGTGCTGGCTCCTGGGTGTGTTGATTAGTAAACAGATGGCTTTGTGAAGCTCTGGTCCCTCTTATCTCTGAGCCTTTGGAATTTCAGATACTTGTCACCCTGAAATTAACTTTTTCTACCAAGGCCTCTTCCCTATCTGCCTATTTCCTTTCTATGTCCTCACTGGCACTTGGACTCAGAGACATTCTACCTCAGAGGTACACCCCAAGGCCTTTTTTTTTAACAGTCTTATTAAGCTGCTGAGGACCTCTCTAGGTTGTTGAGGCTGGCCTTGAACCTACCTCCTGTCTACTCTCCCAAATGCTGGGATTACAGTGTGCACTGCCACACTGGCTCTCAACATTCTTATAAATCTCTTTCTCAAGTGCACAACGCCTTCCACTTACTACAGTTCTATCAAATGCTTTTAGCAATGCATGGGGTGCTAATTTTGTGAAAGAAAGCTTATCTGCTAGCCTGTATTTCTCTTTCCAAATACAGTATATTTCTTCTCATCAGTGTTTCAAAGTCTTCTCCTGCAGGTTTCTAATATTAATGCATTACCACTCTAAGAATTTTCTTGGAGCTGAGCAGGGTGATGCATGCGTGTAATCCCAGTACTTGGGAGGCTGAGACAGGAGGATCGTAGATTCAAAGTCAGCCTCAGTAACTTAGTGAGGCTCTCAGCAACTTAGTGAGACCCTGTTCCAAAATAAAAAATAAAGTAGAGCTGGGGGTGTAGCTCAGAGGTAGATGCCTCTGGGTTCAATCCTTAGTGCATCACAAGAAAAAAAAGAAAGAAAGAAAGAAAGAAAGAAAGAAAGAAAGAAAGAAAGAAAGAAAGAAAGAAAGAAAGAAAGAGAGAAAGGTGAGCTTGCTTTGACCCAGTCCCTCCCACTACACATTCCAAGATAAAAGGAACTTTAATAGTCAAAGCCAACTGCTGTGCTTAGCAAATTATAAGTATGAATGTCCTCACACCTTTTCAAACTAGACAGTAAAACTGATGTCAGTGACAAGTGGGGCCCCAGCAGAGCAGGTGGGGGCAGCCAAAAGAAAGAGGGTCAGCAGCTTCCAGAGAATGAACATTTCAAGTTGAAATCTCTGCACAGGTCCCAGCCAGGACAGCATAATGCAGTGCGATCAGAGGGAGCAATTTTAAAATCAATATGAATCTGGCAGCCAACACAGCACCTAGGAAAATAGCTAACCAAGGAGGCCTGGCCTCCAAGAATCTGAGCCAGCACCCCTGCAGTGCAGATAAGCAAACTAACTTGCTTTCCACCTTTCTTTCTTTCTTTCTTTCTTTCTTTCTTTCTTTCTTTCTTTCTTTCTTTCTTTCCTTTTGTAGTACTGGAAATTGAGCCCAGAGGCATTCTATCTCCAGCTCTTTTACTTCTTATTTTGAAACAGGGTCTCCCTAAGTTGCTGAAGCTGCCCTCAAACCTGCTATTCTCCTATCTCAGACTCCTAAGTACTAGGATTATAGGCATGCACCACTACTCTCAGGTAATAAGTGAACTTTCTAAACCAAAATAGTATCCAGAAGCCAGACATGGTGGCACACCCTTGTAATCGCAGTACTTGGGAGGCTGAAACAGGAGGATAGCAGGTTTACAGCCAGCTTCAGCTACTTAGTGAGACCCTGATTCAAAACTGAGAATGAAAAATAGGGCTGGGGTGTAGCTCAGAGGTAGAATGACCCTAGTACCAAAGAGAGAAAGAAAGAAAAAAGAAAGAAAGAAGGAAAGAAAGAAAGAAAGAAAGAAAGAAAGAAAGAAAGAAAGAAAAAGAAAGAAAGAAAGAAAGAAAGAAAGAAAGAAAGAAAGAAAGAAAGAAAGAAAGAAAAAAGAAGGAAGGAAAGAAAGAGTACCCAGGATCTGAGAAGCAATGGAAGACACTCCAGCAGAGCTCTGGGAGTATTTTATAAAATCCTAAAGCATTTTTGCAAAGAGAAGCTAAAATAAGATAAATCCCCTGAAGGGCTGCCAATCACCAGCCTCATATGGGCCCTCTTAGCTAATGATAGTGAGGAGGCCCCTCTGGCAAAGTTACTATCCACCCGTGGCCCACTGTAACCACCAGATACCTCTCTAACTCAGTTTCCCAGCATGACTGCAGGTGGATAAAACAAACAAGGAAGCTAGATATGTTGAAATGTGTTGATTTGGGAATGACAAAAAAGCAAAAGGAAGGAAGAGAGGTGCAGAAAAGCAAATTCCTAGCAGCCAAGGGCCTGTGACCAAGTCTGTGAGACTCTACCAGGCCCCTGGCTTTCCAGGGGGAAGTGAGGTGGCAGGTGGTCCAGTGCTAGAGATGCGGGTCTACCCCTCACCAGTGCCCCTTCCCTAGAATCCCTGAGCAGGGGCATGTTTTATTTATTTATTATTTATTTATTATTTTGCAGTACTGGGTATGGAATGCAGGGGCATTCTACCTCTGAGCTACACCCCCAGCCCTATTTGTTATTTTTTATTTTGAAACAGGGTCTCACTGAGTTGCAAAGAGCCTCACTAAGTAGCTGAGGCTGGCCTCAAACTGCGATCCTCCTGTCTCAGCCTCCCAAATTCTGGATTACAAGCATGAGCCACAATGCCTGGCTCAGGGGCACATTTTAAAAGTACCAAGAGACATTGAGTTCCCAAGACCCTGGCCCACATTTCTTTTTCTTTTTGTTATAGGTAGGACATTGTTCTATGCTTATTTAGTGAAACTTTGCAAATAAGTTTCTTCTGGACCAGGGCTGGCTTCATCAGATAATCATCTGTGGTTACCTATCAACAGGAATGCCATAGAAGGATGGATTTATTAACTAAAAAATAAAGAACATCATACTACCTACCCAGAAGCCATGGATCTGGAACATAGAGACAGTGTGTGGTTTACCTAGGACCAGCTCAGGAGGGCTCTAGGTCAGGACAGGCAAGGACTGCCCACCATATAAGAGCCCTAAACTTTTTTTTTTTTGGGTGGGGGGATAGAACCTGTGATCCTCCTGTCTCAGTCTCCCAAGTACTGGGATTGCAGGCATGCACTACCACACCCTGCTCCCTATATTCCTTTAGTTCTTGCTCTGAGATCCTACGAGGATGCCCAGACATTTAATAACCCAAGCCTTTCTCCCTGCTAGGGCCTGGCCGACCAAACTCCCAGGAAGCAGAGATGTCAGTGACTATGGAAAGCGGCTTCTGCGAGTGCCCCACTGTAGAACTCTAATCCACCCTGTCCACGCAGCTGCCCCTCTTTCCCTGTCTCCAGCTCTCAGAAGGGAAAGGCTTTCTTTTCTGCTGAGCCCACTTTAAGGTGCAAGCTGACATGAACTCCCTGGTGGCAGCCTGTGTGGTTGCCATGGTACCCTGCTAGGTGTCCCTGCTCCCTCTGCAGGCCCAGCCTGCTGCTCCTTAAGCAAAACTGCAGAATGCCAATAAGGATGGTGGTAATGAGCAGGGGGCACTGAAATCTCATTTCAACCAATATACTTCCTTCAACTCTTTTTTTTTTTTTTTTTTTTTTGTACTGGGGATTAAACCCAGGGCCTCTTATAGGCTAGGCAAGAGCTCTACCACTGAGCTACACTCCCAGCCTCTTTTTAAATGTATTATTTTTATTTATTCTGTGTGTGTGTGTGTGTGTGTGTGTGTGTGTGTGTGTGTGTGTGTGTGCTACTGGGGGCGGAACCCAGGGGCTTTTCTACTTCCGGGCTATACTCCCAGACTTATTTTGTACTTTATTTGGAAACAGGGTCTCACTAAGTTGCTGAGAGCCTCACTATGTAGCTGAGGCTAGCTTCAAACCTGTGTGATCCTCCTGCCTCTGCCTCTCAAACGCTGGGATTACAAGCGTGTGCCATGCTTCTTTCTTTCTTTCTTTCTTTCTTTCTTTCTTTCTTTCTTTCTTCTTTATTTTATTTATTTATTTATTTATTTTATTTCTTTCTCTTTCTTCTTTCTGGTACTGGGAATGGAACCCAGGGGCATTCTACCTCCAAGCGACACCCCCAACCCTATTTTTTGTTCTTTATTTGAAACAAGGTCTCACTGAGTTGCAAAGGGCCTCATTAAGTACCTGAGCTATTTTTGAATTTCAATCCTCCTGTCTCCGCCTCAAATGCTATAATTTATTTATTTTATTTTATTATTTTTATTTTATTTTATCTTATTTGGTACTGGGGATTGAACCCAGGAGCATTCTACCTCTAAGTTTCAGCCCCAGCCCTTTTTATATTTTTACTTTTTGAAATAGGGTCTTGCTAAGTTTCTGAGAATCTAAGTACATTGCTGAGGTTTTCCTCCAACCTTCAATACTCCTGTCTCAGTGTCCCAAGTACTGAGATTCCAAGTGTGCGCCACCATGCCTGTCTTTATTATGAGACAGGTTCTCTTTAAGTTTCCCAGGCTGGCTTTGAACCTTCAGTCCTCCTGCCTCAGCCTCCCAAGTACCTGGAATTACAGGGATGCACCACCAGCTCTGGCCCCATCACCCCTTGACAAGTATTCACCTTCTTTTTATGTTCCTGCCAATCCTAGAGATCAGAGGCTAAAATAAAACCTCTGACTTCCGGAAAGATGGTGACCAAGAAAAGCGGGGCTTAAGAGCCCCGCTAACAACCAGTCTCTATTACCACAAAATCAGCGCCTTTCACAGCCAGAAAACACCATCACCAGAGAAACAAAAAAAATGTAACTACAAAGGACAGAGAAAAAGAGGGCTGGAAAAACGGGACACCAGAAAGAAAACAGACCACAGTGCTGCGGCCGAAGCCATGGCGCAGAGCAGCGGGCACCATCTTTCCTTGCAGCATTAGGTCCCAGAGAGGAGGGGGATTCAGAACGAAGCTCAGAGCCACAAAGGAGATACGCCGGCCTCACGGCTGAGGACGCGGCAGCAGCACTTTACTGCCGGCGGCAGCGGCGAACTCACCGGATGGCTCCAGACCAGCGCACTCAACAGCCCACCAGGCTCCAGAGAGGAATGGCAGACAGCGAGCCGAGGTGAGCCGCTGCAGATCAGCTGGGCGGGATTCAGCAGATTTTTTGGCGCAGGGAGCATCTAAAGCTCCCAGAGGCTGGGCTCAGCACACCCTGCAGGGACTCAGAGCAGAGCTCAAAACCAGAGAAGAAATACGCAAGCCTCACAGTCGAGGGTGTGGCAGCGGCGCCATATTGCCACCAGTGGCAGCAACAACGAATTCACCGAGTCCACCACAGCTCTATCTGCGTACTCAACAACAGTGAGTCAAATTGTGGGCCCCAGAGGAGAAATCCCAGTACTGTACTCCCAGGGACTTGACCCAGTGGGGGAGTGGCGGTGGCAGAGATATCACACCATAGGAGAACGCCCAACCTGGCACCCCCCATGGTCTAAAGCAGCCTCGATTGACTCCCAGGGTCTGAGACTCTGCGATACAACCCAGTAAAGGAGTAGTGGGGTCTGAGATACCACAGACTCGAGATCCAGAGCACCTTAAGTGAAGTCGTAGTGACCCAAGGGAAGAACCCAGAGAAGGCACAAACTTCCAAAATCATGGGAAAGAGGAATAACAATGGAGCAATGAATGCCCACAACCCCACAACATCAGAACCTGATAAAACAGAAATTCAGAGATTTCTAGAAGATCAAATCAGGAAAATAACTGTAGAAATAATAGAGGTGTTTCAAAAAGAATTCAGAGAGAGTCAAAAAGAGATAAAGGATGCAATTAATGAAGTAAAGGCCTCAATTCAAAGTACAAACAACCAATTAGACCACATGGAGAATAGAATCTCGCTCCTAGAAGATGATCAATCCAAAAACGAACACATGGCTTCTAATTTAGAAAAAAATATCCAACAGCAGGAATCTGACATTGAAGAAATATGGGTCCATTTTAAGAGAGCTAGCCTAAGAATAATTGGAATAGAGGAGGGAAAAGAAGGTGAAACCAAAGGGATAAACAATTTTTTCAAGGAAGTAATAGCAGAAAATTTTCCAAACATAGACCAAGAGGTCGATACACAGGTCCAGGAAACTTATAGAACTCCCTTTAGACAGGATCAGAGAAGAGGATCCCCATGCCACATAATTGTCAAAATGACCAATGTGGAAGCCAAGCAGAGAATCTTAAAGGCAACAAAAACAAAGGGCCAAGTGACATTCAGAGGCAAACCAATTAGAATCACTCCAGACTTCCCAAACCAAGTCATGAGAGCCAGAAGGGCTTGGAGTAACATATTCCAAACTCTGAAAGAAAACAACTTCCAGCCAACAATTTCCTACCCAGCAAAACTTTCTATCAAATTAGATGGGGAAATAAGATGCTTCCACAACAAACAGAAACTGAAGGAATATATGTCTCAAAACCAGCGCTAGAGAAAATACTCAAAGAGATTAACTACAAAGTTTAACTACAAAGAAGAAATAGGTAACACACACCAGAACCAGAGAAACAAGATTTTCCATCCAACAGACAACGAAGATTGGTTATCTGTGGAGATTCATTATTTATGTTAGTCTTTTACCTATCTCTAAATTGTATTGTTTGCTTTTATTGTTGTTAATTTTTAGGATTTCTAGTTGGAATATTAATATACCTTCAGATATAGCATTTGGAAATATTTTACCCCATTCTATCAGTAACTTTTAACTGTTTACATTGTCTTTGGATATATAATATGCTTTTATTTTTTAGGGAGTTTGTTTACCCTTTTGTTTCCTGTGCCATTGAAATAATATCCAAGAAATCACTGCCAATTTCAATGTTGTGAGGTTTTATGACCCAGATTTTCTTCTAAAAGTTTATAGTATTAAGATTTATATTTAGGTTTTTTATCTATTTTGAGTTAATATTTGTATATGTGTTAGGTAAGGGTCCAATTTTATTCTTTTTCATGTAATTAATATTTTTCAACAATATTTAGTTAAAAGATTATTATTTCCTCCACCAAATGTTCGTGGAAACCTTGTCAAAAATAACTTGACAATATAGGGAAGAATTTAGCTCTAGGCTTTTATTTAACTCCAATGGTTTATATATCTGCCTTTAGAACAGTACTACACTGTTTCAATTATTGTAGCTTTATATGTTTGAAATTAGAAAATATATATCTTCTAGCTTTGTTCTTTTTCGAGATCGTTTTGGGTATCTAGAGTCCATATTCCATATTAGGATAGATTTTTTCTGAAAAATAAATATATAATATAAATATCACATATAATATATATGATAGTTTCACCAAAAAAAAAAAAGAAAAAATATTCTCTGGTAAGAAAGAAAGCAAAAAGAAATATTGAAATGTTATCTTTAAGTTATCAAAAGCTTGGTATCAGACAAATGAAACTGTTATGTGAGATTATCATTTTTAATTTTGGATAAATTGCTATAATACTAGATGTCAACCACTAAGCCAAGCATGGGAAGGAGGGATGGGAGGGAATTGGGTGAGGATTGGGTGGGGGCTGACTGGGCGATGTGTGCATGTATGTCTACAAAAGTTTTTTTTTGTATTTCACTATGATGTATGAATACATTGCACCAATAAAAAATTAAAAAAAAAACAACCTCTGAAGATCAGGCCTGGTGAGTGGATACAAACATACAGTGAATCCTACCATTCATAAGAGAGAAAATAAGCTGCCGGCATGTGTCAGGTCCTTAACAAATATCTGTTAAATACCTGAATAGAGCCAGGCGTGGTGGCGCACGCTTGTAATCCCGTGCTTGGGAGGTGGAGACAGGAGGATCGCGCAGGTTCGAAGCCAGCCTTGCTGGCTTAAGAGACCCTGTTTCCAAATAAAAAAGTATAAAATAGGTCTGGGAGTGTAGCCCGGAGGTAGAAGGGCTTCCAGGAACCCCAATACCACCAAAATAATAATAATAATAATAATAATAATAATAATAATAATAACAATAACAACAATAACAACAACAATAATAACAACAATAATAATAACAGCAATAATAACAACAACAACAACAACAACAACAACAACAACAACAACAACAACTGAATAGAGGCAGGTAGCTCAACTATGGTTCAGGCTCTGCAAGGGCCATTTTCTGATAAGATATGATCAGTTCTAATAACTGGTACATTTGCTGCCCTCCAAAATGCTTTCATGTGCTACCACATTTGATCTTTGCAACAAGAGCACTAGAGCTGGACTCAGAAATCTTTCCCAATTTGCCATTGAGTGAACTAAAGTGAAGAAGAGTGACTTAGCCAGGCAGCTCAGCATGTCAGTGGAGGTGATAGGGACCCTGGCCCCAGCCCTGCCTCGGGACCCGCCCCTCTCCTCTTTCTCTAATTTTTTTATTTTGAGAATCTAGGGATGAAACCTAGGGGAATTCAACCTCGAAAATACACCCCTTGCCCTATTTTTTATTCTTTATTTGAAAACAGGGTCTTACTAAGTTGCAGAGGGCTTCACTAAGTAGCTGAGGTTATCTTCGAGCCTGCATTCCCCCTGTCTCAGCCTCTCAAGCACTGGGATTCCAAGTGTGCACCACCACGCCCAGCTCTCCTCCTTCTCTAATAACTCAGCCCCAGGCCCTACTTTTCCTCTTTCCCTACTTGGAGTCTTTGGACATCTGAGAGGAGACCGAGGACCTTGGCCTGCACCAAAGCCCTGTCCCTGTCTCGGCTCAGTGGGGACTAGAATGATGAAATATTTATTTGGTGATAAGACCTTGTGTTTCAGATCAAATATCTACTCTCGCTTGGATTCCCTTACACTAAAGCCGACCCAGTGTCAGTGTCTGCTGCCTGCTGCCCCAGAGAGCCACTCACTAGGGCATGAGCCACCTCAACCCCTCAGCAGGTGAACAGACCAGCTGGAGGGGATCACCCCTGGGGGCCAGAGACGCAAAGCTTAGGCCATGCCACCCAGCCACGTGCCTTCTCAAGACTTCAGCTCCTGACCTCTCCATCTCCCTCCCTTCCTCAGCACCGCACCAGAGCATCAGCCTGCTCCTCCCACCAAATGAAATAATGTCCCCCAGCCCCTCGAGGACATCTCTCCTCAGCAACTGTGTGGTGAGCAAAAAACAGCCTCTACATCCAAGAGAGAAAGCTCAAATGTGGGCAAACCCCAAGGCTGAAGAGAGTGGGCAGAGTGCTCATCAGTGTCCCCGTGACTCCTGCTCTGGTTGGTGTTTGGAGCCAACTTCGGCCTCGAGTTCCTGATGGTGGTTCCAGCACACTCCCCTCTTCTCACCCAGCTCATCGGCTGAACATGCTGCCGGGCCTGGCGAGCACTGTGCCCAGGAGCCTCTGGAATTCTAAGGATCTCCTGGCTCAGCCTGCTTTACAGAGCACTTTTGAGGGTTAATGAGATAATATATAAAAAATGTTTAATATGTCTACTTGGTACATATCATTTAAAATATGATACATGGTAATCATGTTAGTCTCTGTATCTCCTCACTTCCCACCTTCATGCACGCTCAACCCTCAGGAGGCTGGCCCTGAGAAATCCATCATCCAAGCACCCCTGCCAGCCAGCGCCAGTTGGCCAGTGGGCGGCACCCAACAGGAAAAGTGGGCAGGGTATTTCTTCCCTTTAAGGTGTAACCTGACATGAACTCCCTGGTGGCAGCCTGGTGTGGTTGCCATGACGCCCTGCGAGGTCACCCAGTGTCCCTGTTCCTTAAGTAAAATGGCAGAATGCCACTAAGGCAGATAATGAGCAGGGAACATTGAAATCTCATTTCAGCCAATATATTCTCATCATCCTTTTGGGGTTGTTTGTTTGTTTGTTTGTTTGTTTGTTTTGGTATGGGGGATCAAATCCAGGGCCGCCTACAAGCTAAGCAAGTGCTCTTCCACTGGGCAACACCCAACCCTATTTTTTATTTTTTATTTTGAGACAGTCTCTCACTAAGTTTTCCAGGTTGGCCTTGAACTTGCAGTCCACCTCACCCTGGTGTCCTGTCTCTAAAAGAGCTCATAGACATGTCACTATGTCCTTGTGTGATGATAACTCCCCTCAAGGGCTGTCAATCACCACCATCATTATGGCTCCTATCTGAGAGTGAGGCGGAGGCTCTTGTAGCGCACTTGTCCCACCCAGGCTCTTCCTTCCAGCGCTCTGGCTCTCACAGGTTCAGGAACCAGGTTTTCTTTCTCCTTTCATTTTAGGGAGATAATAGCTCTCCAGTAATACAAGTCTCTGGGTACCTCCACATTCCTTATTTGCTCCCTTAACTCTGCTCATATTTATTTAATAAATTCTTTTTTCTTTAATAAATTATTTCTTTTTGATGATTTGGGGAAAATTCCATTCTCTTGTCTGGCCTCTGACTGATAAACATATGTTCGGGGGCATCTGCCTTCACATCTAATTGGCTAATTGTCTTCATTCATTACTGAAAGCAGAGAGACTACGGTGTACATGATTGGCTGACTTATCTTCAATGCAGAGCCCCCAAATTCCAAGCAAAAGATCTTGCCCTTCCTTTTGCTTAGCTTTCTAAAAGCAGTGACCTAGTAGCACATTCTCATAAGGCAGCTGAGCGTGGGCTGCCAGCAAGCTGACATCAGGATGGAGGAATACAGAGACCTCAGAGGTCCAGCGTTTTCTGGAATGTATTGATAGTGCTGATCCTCTGGGGTTTGGCAATAGTTAATTCAAGTTCAAGATGCCTAAATTACTTCCTTGTTCTTTCTCCTATGTAACTAGGAGGTATCTGTTTGGGAGTGGGGGCTTGTTTTGTTTGGGTACTGAAGATGGAACCCAGGGACATTCTACCTCTGAGCTATACCCTCAGATCTGTTCTATTTTTTATTTAGAACTAGGGTCTCGCTAAGTTGCTGAGAGCTTAAGTTGCTGAGGCTGGCCACAAAGCTGCGATCCTCCTGTCTCAGCCTCCCAAGTACTGGGATTACAAGCGTGCACCACTGCGCCTGGCTCTGGTTTTGTTTTTGCCTTGTTCTGGAGGAGTCAGACCTATACACTTGAAACGAGTGTCAAGTTTGTTTGGAATTTTTTTCCTGCAGTAAGTCTCTAGAAGACAACCTTCTTCAAAACGGTGCTTCTCCTATCTCTGATGTTACTTCTCCCTCTCACCTCAGGGTGGGTGTCTAGTTCGGGAGGTCCAGGGCCTCTCCGCCTCTTTCGTATTTATTTCCTTCAACCTCCAGGTAGCTACAAGCTTCACCCAAGTCAATCAGCAGGTTACTTTGAAGCCATTCATTATTCATTTATTTATTTAAGGCCTGCTATGTGTCAGGGGAGACAAGAGTGACTAAACACTGTCCCTGCTCTCCAGGGACTCTGGGATTCTGCTGCTGCTGCTGCTGCTGCTGCTGCTGCTGCTGCTGCTGCTGCTGCTGCTGCTGGGAACTCTAGAGATGGAATGGGAAGGAGGGGCGATGGGCAGTGGCTGCTGGGCTCTGTCTTCCCACCATGAGCATCCTAGGGCAGGCTCAGGTTCACCGCTAGCCTATTTTCCACACCTCAGAGGAAATGTACTCCATACGTAAGTAACCATGCCTGAGTAGTTACTATGCAAATAAGCTCAACCCTGCTCTTTGAATAGCCAAGCTCATTTTTCCACTAGCCTTTTCTCTCCAGCTTCTACCTCCTGTGCTATATTTACTCTGCAACTCATTTATCATGCTCTATCATTACCGAATAGAAAAACCAGCTGGAACCAGAAAGGACCACTTGAAGGGTCTTTGCCTGGTCTCCCTGAGTCAGAGTTCCCTTCAAGAGCCAATGTTACCCAGGCTGTCTCCTGTCAAAAACAAAACAAAACAAAAGCCTGGTATAGAAAATACCAACAGTCAATGCTAAATTCATTTAGATTAAGAGAAGCAGAGGGAGGGCAGCCAGCAAAATGAAGCCTAGCAGGAGGTTCCCCTGCCCAGCAGGAACCCAGCGCAGCCAGCTCCACCTTCACCTAACCTCACAGCGCCCCTCACCGGCAGGCTAAGTGCAGCATTGAGATGGGCTGTTGAGAACTGGCAGATCTCAGTTCAAACTTGTTTCCAAAATGTTCTGGGCTGAGCAGGGCATGGTGGCGCACACTTGTAATCCCAGCGTTTGGGAGGCTGAGACAGGAGGATCATGGTCCACAGACAGCATCAGCTAGGGCTGGGATGTAGCTTGAAGGTAGAATACCCCTGCAAATAATTATACACACACACACACACACACACACACACACACACACACATATATATATATATATATATATATATATATATATATATATATAAGAATCACCTATACCTGTATCTGGCTAGCTGTCAAGGCAGCATTTGGTCCTGTGAGCAAAAGGATGGCCTTTCCAGTTCCCCTGGGCTGGTGCTTGGTTGGGCCAGGACACATGTCATGGGTGTAATGGTGGGACGGCAAAACTGTACCAGTGTGAGATATAACCATGAGTTCTTGTTCTTAGCTATTTGTAGAAAAAAATAGCCAGAACTCTTCTGCTGTAAGCTTAAGCAATTTTATTATTACAAAGGCAGAAAGATAGGACAGAAATTAAAGCACTTACATCAGATGGATGTAGTAACTTGAAAATAAGTTATTGAAGTGTGGAACATTAGAACAGTTTTTATATGGATTCATTAACTCCTTTCTCCATCCTGCTTGGCCAATAGTCTTTTCACCTCCCTCTGACCTAATGCAGACGCAGGCCCATCAATTATTTCTATGGATGTAGCCTTTCTTGTTAGGTTTATGACCAAGATGTGTTACTTGGTTAACAAGGTCAGGGGTTACATGGTATGTGCCCACTTTGGAGAAGGCCTATACCATCCTCCTGTGACCCTGGGGAGTTTTTAGCCATTTTTATCTCTATCTTCTAGAATTTATTTATTATGTAAATTTGTCTTTAAAGTATGAAGACTTTGGGCTATAACTCTTTTGTGTACTTGCTAGTTAATAATATAGGGGTCTCTTATCCTTAATTTAAACTACTGTGAGAATTTAGTATTTGTTTTAACATTCCATGGTTAGCTAGGCTAATAGCTTTTAGCTGACCAAGGTCAGTATTGGCTGCAGCTCTTGGCTGACAGCTTAGAGACAGAGAAAAGGATTTTATTATTTTGCCTAAGTATGAAAGTACACTCTTATTAGCCATTAATATAGCTCTTATTAACAATCAATACAGGCTCAATCCCCATCAGTGGGCAGTGAGGCAACTTCACTAACTTGATTCTTGGCATAAGGACTTAGGTAGCCCTTTCACAGGGGTGAGCTACCTGACCTGACTCAACATATGGAGATCTCTCTGCTCCAGTGGGACTGTGCACATCTACTTACTGAGCAGAGTTGTGAGTCAGGCTCTGCCAAATGCAGACTGATATGGCTTGTGTGCTGGCTATTTTTAGGGAGAGCTCTTGGTATCAACATTGGAAGGAAAAGGAAGGACTGGACCGGAGGGACATTAAGCTTTGAAGAATTTCCAACAGAGACCTCAGCTGGTCCGATGGAGTGCTCTGAGCTGGGAGGGCCCTCTGAGGGTTCTCGAGTGGGGCAAGGGCTGGGCCTCCATTCTTCTGTGGAGTGTCATGGGATGGGGTTGCCACCGGAAGACATGACTTGTTCAGAATGGTTTCCTTTAGTCCAGGCACTCCCTAAAGAGTGACACTGACGGCCAGGGTAGTGTCTTCTTCCAGCAGCCCCCTTCCACATAGGGAGGACATGAATAGGGGTCTGGAGGACATCATAACATCTACCATGAGCAGCTTCCCCTGCCTTCCACTGGAGTCTTGGGCTTGCCTTCCCCTTTTACCTATTTATACAGAAGCATTTTCCTCCTCAGGAGCATTGATCCCTTTCCTTCATTCCCATCCATCCCTTTATCACCCAGGATGTGGAGTATATGCAGGATCATGTCTAATCTTTTCTCCCTTCCTTCCCTCTTCATTGGGCAGATGCACGGCCTCCTGACGGCTCACCTAGATGAAGAGCTAAAATAAAAAATAGGGCTGGGGGTGTAGCTCAGAGGTAGAATGCCCCTGGGCTCCATCCCCAGTACCACATACACACACACAAAAAAAATGTTCTGGGCTTCTAAAATTTTACTCCGCCAACACTTTGAATGATGTGATAACTAATTCCACATCTTGCATTTCTTTAGGGGAGGAGGCTCTGAGATATTCTCTATGGGTGAGAAAGGAAACAAAGACCAACATGGGAATCTGGCACTCGTTTTGTTCCATTTCCTTTCGTGAAAATCCTTCAAAACAAAGTTGCCAAGCACTGGAGGTAGAAGGGAAGTTGGAGATCACTTAATCCAATGGCTTTTCCCTGTGTTTGAGAGGTAATCCAGCAAACAGGCTTGAGGGATTACAGGCCTGAGCGGCCCTGCTTAGCATCTTTAAAGATATTTAAGAATCGCCTGTACCTGTATCTGGCTGACTGGTCGAGGCAGCGTATGGTCTTGTGGGCAAAGATCCAGAGAGCTAACCCAGACTGCAGTCGAGCATTGTGTGGGTTGCCCTAACACCCTGGGCATTCATCCATAGGTATTTGCAAAGAATAGAGGCGGAATACATGGCCAATGAGGAAATAATTAGAAAACTCCAACATTTTCTTCCAGAGGAATGATTCCATTTCCTACTAGGTTTTCTGCAAAGGGTTATACTTGCAATTGTATCATCATTTCTGTGAATTTCTATAAAGAGCACAAGAGACCCTTTCAAACCTGGGTTTCAGTGTCGATCAGCTGAATGGCTGTCAGTTGCTCTGACAGCCACCTTTGTCATCCTCCATCAAACAGCACTGCAGTAAGTCACTGAGAGCCTTCCCTTGGTTTCCACTCTTCAAAGAGCTGCAGGAGGCTTGGTCCAGGGAGGACAAGAAACAGAGGCTGGAGTAGGATAAAGCAGTTCTCTTTATTCACCGCTGAGCAAATGGTGTCATCATACAGATTATATAGTCCCAGAGAGACAGGCTTTGATTGGATAAATAATAGGCAGGGGTACCAGTATGGGGCTCAGGTCAGGTTTCATTTCTCCTTTCGGATCTAGATTTCCTGTATTGGCCTCCACATGGCTGGGATTGGGTGATACCATCTTGCTGGACTTGGCTGTCTTATCTTGTGGTCTTAGCTGCTGGGATAGGTCCTGCTTTGTCCACCTCAGACTGGACCCGTGAAGAAAGCTTTAGTCTTCTATCTTGTACCTGGGGTTTTAGCCAAGAACTATCTTCATGGATCTAGATGGGTTCCTGTCTCATTCCCCCCTTTTGAGACTTCTCAATAGGCTTAATCAGAAATTCTCAATTTTGAGATTATTTTTAGTCAGAGTCATAAGGGTGGCATATGGAGGTAGGTCCTTTTTAGTTACTGAGTTTTTTTGTTTGTTTTTTGGGTTTTTTGCAGTACTGGGGATGGAACCCAGGGGCATTCTGCCTTCAAGATACACCCCAGGCCTATTTTTTATTCTTTATTTTGAAACAGGGTCTCACTGAGTTACAGAGGGCCTCGCTAAGTAGCTGCGGCTGTCCACAAACCATGATCCTCCTGACTCGGCTTCCCAAATGCTAGGATTACAAGTGTGCTCCACCACGCCAGGCTATCTATTGAGGTTTCTATTACTTGTTAGATTAAACCCCTGATACATAGTATGAGGTAGCATCTGACCAGCCTCAGCTGAACTCCACTCCAAAAGAAAAGAAACAATTTGTCTCTGTGACCAGCTGGTGGCACACTATAGCAATCTGCCTTGTTGGCAGAGTATTTAACACATTTCAGTCAAATATTTGTGTCTCAAAATCTGTTTTTTATTTCCAAAGTCTATTTTAGATTTTTTTTTCTACTACAGTTACTTAGTTTGAATAATTTTGGCCCTCATAATGAGGTTTGGTTGAAAGTTACAGGAGGAAAAGTCCCTGTATTGGGCTATTTGGCCCAATAAACTATAATCTGAAACAGCCTACAGGATCCTTCCAGAGGTGTCTGCTAGTAGCCCATGGACCCTAGAGGCTACTACTGGTTCCTGGTCTATTGTATAAGAGTCATCAGCAGTTAACAGTAGGGGATTACACTGATTGTTTTGACAAGCTTGAGAAGGAATGAATTCCCTGAGTAAAGTAAATCTTATTATTTTTTATTGGTGCATTGTAGTCTTACATCTTAATAGGATAAAAGATGATGAAGACATACATGCACACATTACCCAAGTAGCCCTTACCCAATCCCTACCCCATTCCCTCCCATCCCTCCTTCCCATGCTTGGCTTAGTGATTGACTTTGATATGTTTAAGTACATCCTGTGCTTTAGAGAGTTTCCCTCTTTCCCCCCTCCCATCCCCTCAGTAGGTTGCCTTATTTGCTCCTCTATAAAATCTTCTTCATCTAGAGTTCCTCCTGTTACCCATTTCTCCCTAGCTTTCACATATTAGGAAAAGCATTCAATTTCTTATTTTTGTGACTGACTAATCTCACTTAGCATAATGTCCTCCAGTTCCATCCATTTCCCTGTAAATGATGTAATTGTGTTTTTCTTTATGGCTGAGTAAAATGCCATTGTGTAGATATCTCACAGTTTTGTAATCCATTCATCTGTTGATGGACATCTTGGCTGGTTCCATAGTTCTCTTGGGGGTCTGTTGCAGGAATTCTTTTTTTTTTTTTCCTGTGGTACTGGGGTTCCTGGAAACCCTTCTTCCTCCGAGCTACACTCCCAGTCCTATTTTATATTTTTTATTTATTTGGAAACAGGGTCTCTTAAGCCAGTGAGGCTGGCTTCGAATCAGCATGATCCTCCTGTCTCCGCCTCCCAAGCCTGGGGATTACAAGCGTGCGCCACCACACCTGGTTGCAGGCAGGCATTCTTGAAGATATGTGTGGGGGTTTCGAGTTTCTGCTACAGAACACAGATAGTTTCTTCAGAAGCAAAGAAAAGAAGAGTCAGGAAAAGTTGTGACAATCAGGCCAAGTAGGATTGTGCATTTGGAAGATTGACTGGAGGAGGGCAACCAGGGCCTGCAGCCTCTTGGTAAAGGAGGGAGTATGATGTTTCCAATTTAAGACAGTCACTGTAGTAAAAGGTTGATACACAAATATTGGCTGACTGGGCTGCAACTGTCCATGTTCATTCATAGTGGGGGCCCCTGACCCTGCCTTAGGGGAAACTGGCCACCACATGGCAGTGAATTTTATGAACAGGATCCTCACGGAGTCAGTTGTGGGATCTCAAGTTCCAGGAAAGGCCTTCTGGCATTTGCTGCCATGGGTATAGTGAGGTGGTAGACGAGGGATGACTCATCTGTGACCCATCAGACATTGTTGTAGGACTGACACAGGATAATGGTGGAGTTGGGGTCCCTGCCTCCAAACTTCAGGGCTTGTAACACGGGCCAAGAGGCATTTACTGGAGAGGAAGCTGAGGCCGTCCTCGAACCACGATCCTCCTGTCTCAGCCTCCCAAATGCTGGGATTACAAGCGTGTGCCACCATGCCCGGCTTCTTTCTTTTCTTTTCTTTTCTTTTTTGTTTTGTTTTGTACTGAGAATGGAACCCAGGGGCATTCTATCTTCAAACTATACCCCCAGCCCTATTTTTTATTCTTTATTTTGAAACAGGGTCTCACTGAGTTACAAAGGGCCTCACTAGAGGCCCTTTGTTTTGTTTTTTTTTTGTTTTTTTTTTTTGGTGGTACTGGGGTTCCTGGAAGCCCTTCTACCTCCGGGCTACACTCCCAGACCTATTTTTACATTTTTTATTTGGAAACAGGGTCTCCCAAGCCAGCACGTGCGGCTGGCTTCGAACCTGCGCGATCCTCCTGTCTCTGCCTCCCAAGCGCAGGGATTACAAGCGTGCGCCACCACGCCCGGCTCACTAGAGGCCCTTTGTACAAACCGTCATCCTCCTGTCTCAGCCTCCCAAAGGCTGGGATTGCAAGTGTGCGCCACCATGTCTGCCACTCTCTTGTTCTTGATGGAGGCAGAACTAACAACAAAGACACAGTGAAACCCTGGCTATGAGGTGAAACCAAGCCTAGTCTTGGCTCATGGGCTTCATTTAAAACCTGTGTGGATGCCGGGCGTGGTGGCACACGCTTGTGATCCCTGCGCTTGGGAGGCTGAGACAGGAGGATTGCATGGGTTCGAAGCCAGCCTCAGCTACTTAGTGAGGCTCTCAGCAACTTAGTGAGACCCTGTTTCCAAATAAAATATTTTTAAAAAAAGGTCTGGGATTATAGCCCGGAGGTAGAAAGCCTCTGGGTTCCACCCCTAGTACCACCAAAAAATAAAAATAAATAATAAATAAATAAATAAATAAATAATAAAACCTGTGTGGTTAGTGCCGGGCATGGTGGCACAAGCTTGTAATCTCCCGCACTTGGCTTAAGAGACCCTGTTTCCAAATTTAAAAAAAAAACAACATAAAAAATAGGTCTGGGAGTGTAGCCCAGAGGTAGAAGGGTTTCCAGGAACCCCAGTACCACCAAAAAATAAAACCTGTGTGGTTACATAGGGATCTGGGAGCTAGGAGGCCTGCTCAGAGAAATACAAGAATTATCAGAATTACTCACAAGGTCAAGGTCTTGGATTGCATGAAAAGATGCCTCTTGCTCTCAACTCTCATTTTCCTACCTTGCACCAAGGATTGAATATGGTGCAAACAGAATAAGCAGATGCTATCTTCAATTAATTTTTTTTGGTGGCACTGGGGATTGAACCCAGAGGCATTATACCTCTGAACTACACCCCAGCTCTATTTTATTTTTATTTGGAGACAGGGTCTTGCTAGGTTGATGACAGTCTCTACTTGCTAAGATGGTCCTCGAACCTAAAATCCTCCTGCCTTGGCCTACCAAATACTGGGATTACAAGTGTGTACCACTATGCCCGGCTCTTCAATTCATTTTTTAAAACCTACTCAATGGTGTAGGAAAAATAGATCCCCCACAATTTGGCAGTAAATTGACCAGCCTGGGATATTTTTATGTCTGTATTTCATAGTTTCCTAAATAAAGACTGAGCATGCCCAAAATTTTCAAAGCTACAGTTATAGTATCAGCAGCTACTTTTCAGCCAGCTCATGCTTTAACCAAAGCAGCACAAATAGAGAGAAGTCAGCCAAACCACGAGGATCTAGCCAAGCCTAGACAGTGTGGGATCTCTGCATAAGGAGCAGGGCTCCATTACAATACAGGCTTTGACGTGCCTTGAGAAGAAATGCTATGTCCAGAGAACAAAGCCCTCCGTCCCTCCTGCTCCGTACCCCACTCACCCCACTCGCGTCTGGGCTGCGACTGAGAAACTCAAAAGGAAAAAGTGGTAGAATGTTTAAATATTTTGATGTAAAGTTACTTTTTTTAAAGGGCCATATTCATAAAAATAATGATTCCAAGAACAGGCCTTCAATTGTCCAAACTTTCTAACCAGAATACCCAGATTTAAAAAATATATATAAGTAGCAACAGTAAGACCAGCTTGTTAAAAACAATTCAAACTGCTGGTCTTGCTGGCATCTCTGCTGCCATCTACTGAGTCAAATTAGTACTACATTTTAGTAAGTCCTAAGGAAAGATTTACTAGACCTTATAAAGGTCTTCATGCTATTAGGGTTCCATTTTAACTCTTAACCCTGTTGTATTACAGTTGTGTTTACCTTTACTTCTAGATTGTAAATGCCCACAAGATATAACTCCCTAAAAATAGCTACATCTAGCTGGGCATGGTGGTACATGACTGTAATCGCAGTACTTAGGAGGCTAAAGTAGGAGGAACAGGGATTCGTAGCCAGCCTCAGCAACTTAGCAAGATCATCAGCACCCTGTTTCAAAATAAAAAAAATATGATAGGGATCTTTCCTCGCAGCGCTGGGCTCCAGAGAGGAGGGGGACTCAGAACAGAGCTCAGAACTGGGGAGGAGATACGCCAGCCTCACGGCCTGGACGCAGCAGCAGTGCCATACTGCCGCTGGCAGCAGAGAATTTACCAGATGGCTCCAGTCCAGCGCACTTAACCAGCCACCAGGCTCCAGAGAGGAAGGACGAACAGCGAGCTGAGGTGAGCAGCTATGGAACACCGGGTGTAATTCAGCAGTTTTTTCAGCACAAGGAGTGTCTAAAGCTCCCAGGGGCCAGGCTCAGCATGCCCACCAGAGACTCAGAGTGGAGCTCAAAACCAGAAAAGAAATATACCAGCCTCATGGCCGAGGGTGTGGCAGCGGCGCCATATTGCCTTCGGTGGCAGCAGCGAGGTACTGTTTATTGTCATTTTGTGAAGCAGAGAAACAAAATTTTGGTGTTCATGGTTCCTGACTTCTGACCCCTGCTACTCCACCATCACCCAACCCTCACCACTCGAAAAAGTACTGTTTACTTGTTTACCTGTTAACTCTTCTAAATCCATACTACTAAGACTGGACTATACACAATACCCACAATCAATGGGAAGACAACAGAAGAACAGGCCTGAGAATGTTGAAAATGAGAACCAGGAATAGTGGAGAAACGACAGAAGTCACGAATACTGACCTACAAGAAATGCAAGAAGGGGAGTTCTGAATCTTGATTTACAATATGATGAAAGGATTTAAAACAAGTCTAGCAGAGATGAAAGATGAGTTGGAAACACTAAGAAATAATCAGAAAGAGGTCTGGAATGAAATGAAAGAATCAATAAGTGAAATGAAGATAGCAATAGAAAGAAATTCTGGAAGATTAGATGAAATGGAAAACAGAAAATCAGTGTTAGAAGATAGTACATCCAAAACTGAAAACACGGTCAGCAATATACAGAAATCTTTACAGCAACAAAACCTAAACATCCAGCAAATATGGGATAATATGAAGCGTCCTAACTTACGGATAATAGGCATTAAAAAATAGCCAAAATGATCAACATAGAGGCCAAGGAAGGAATCTTAAAAGCAGTGAGAACAAAAGGACGGGTGACATATAGAAGCAAAACAATAAGAATCACCCCAGACTATACAACCCAGGTCAGGAATGCTAGGAGAGATTGGTACGACGTGATTCAGACCCTGGAAGAAAATAACTTCCAACCAAAACTAATCTATCCAGCAAAACTACTATTCAAAATCAATGGGGAAACAAAATATTTCAGGATAAACAGAATCTTAAAAAATTCATGAATTCAAAGCCAACACTAGAGAAAATTCTTAAAGAAATAAACCATAAAGAAGAAAAAAGAAGAAGACTTCAGAACCAGAGAAAAGAGGAACTTCATAAATGGGCCATTTAAGAAAAGAAGAAAGACAAAACCACCCAATAGTAGACAGAACATAAAATAGCAGAAAACAAAAATCATATTTCAATAATATCTCTTAACTTCAAAGGACTTAACTCACCAATCAAAAGACACAGACTGGCAATGTGGATTAAAAAACATAATCCAAATATATGGTGTATGCAAGAAACCAATCTTATAGCCAAAGACATCCACAGACTGAAAGTAAAAGAATAGAAAAAGATATACAATGCTATTGGAGACCAAAAAAGAGCAGGGGTAGCAACCCTGATATCCAACAAAACAGACTATAAACTGAAACACATCAGAAGAGACAAATCAGGGCACTTCCTTTTATTAAAAGGAACAATACACCAAGAAGATATAATGATAGTAAATATTTATGCCCCAAATGTGGGTGCAACCACATTTATAAAACAAACCCTTCTGGACATCAGATCCCAAATAGACCCAAATACAATAATTCTGGGAGACTTTAATACGCCTCTCACACCACTGGATCGAACTTCAAGGCAAAAGATGAGTAAAGACGCTTTAGAACTAAAGAAAACCATAAACCAAATGGACCTAATAGACATTTACAGAATATTTCAGCCAGAAACTACAGAATACACATTCTTCTCAGCAGCCCATGGAACCTTCTCCAAAATAGACCACATCCTGGGTCTCAAAGAAAGCACCTGGAAATTTTAAAAATGTAATATAATTCCTTGCATCCTTTCAGAGCATAATGGAATAAAAGTAGAAATCAACAACAGGAAACTCAAAAGAAATTACTCAAATACATGGAGATTGAATGATGAATGGGTAAGAAAAGAAATTAGGTAAGATATAAAGAAATTTATGGAAACAAATGAAAACAGAGACACAATCTACCAAAGTCTATGGGACACGATGAAGGCAGTATTATGAGAAAAGTTTATTGCATTGAGTGCCCACATAAGGACAGAGAATCACCAAGAAAGAACCTAATGACACAACTAAAGGACCTAGAAAGACTGCAACAGTCTATTCCCAAAGCCAGCAGAAGGCAAGAAATTATTAAAATTAGAGTAGAAATAAATGAAATAGAGCACACACACACAAAAAAACAATTCTAAGAATCAATAAGACAAAAAGCTGGTTCTTTGAAAAGATTAATAGAATTGATAAACTCCTGGCCAACCTAACCAAAAGAAAAAGAGAATCAACTTAAATTATCAAAATTAGAAATTAAAAAGGAGATATCACCACAGATAGTGAAGAAATTCAAAAGATTATCAGAAACTACTTTAAAAATTTATACTCCAATAGACTTGAAAACATGGAAGGAATTGATAAATTTCTAAGCACAATTAACCTACTTAAACTCAACCAAGAGGACATAGCAAGCCTAAACCAACCAATAGCAATGAAAGAAATAGAAATGGCAATAAAAATTCTTCCACCAAAGACAAGCCCAGGCCCAGATGGGTTTCAAGCTGAATTTTACAAAACCTTCAGTGAACAACTAATACCAATACTTCAGAACTTGTTCTGGGAAATTGAAAGAGATGGAACTCTCCCAAATTCCTTCTATGAGGCCAGTATCACATTAATCCCCAAAACAAATAAAGATACCTCAAGAAAGGAAAACTACAGACCAATATCCTTAATGAACACAGATGCAAAAATTCTAAACAAAATACTAGCCATATGCATTCAAAACTATATCAAGAGAATAATACATCATGACCAACTCAGTTTCATCTCAGAAAAACAAGGCTGGTTCAACATACGCAAATCAATACATGTTATTCACCACATAAATAGAACCAAGAACAAAAACTACATCATCATAGCAATAGATGCTGAAAAAGCATTTGACAAAATCCAACACCCATTTATGTTAAAAACACTGTAGAAAATTGGGATAGAAGGAATATACTTCAACATCATTAAGGCAATATACTGTAAACCCAAAGCCAACATTATATTAAATGGGGAAAAACTGCAAGAATTTCCTTTAAAATCAGGAACAAGACAAGGATGCCCACTATCACCACTTCTTTTCAATATAGTCCTTGAGACTCTTGCTGCAGCAATAAGACAAGAGAAGGAAATTAAAGGAATCCACATAGGAAGAGAAGAATTAAAATTATCCTTATTTGCAGATGACATGATTCTTTATCTGGAAGACCCAAAGAACTCAACCAAAAGACTTCTGAAGCTGATTGACAAATTCAGCAGTCTCAAGATACAAAATAAACCTAAAGAAATCAGTGGCTTTTCTTTACACCAACAATGAATCCACAATGAAAGAAACAAAGAAAACAATTCCATTCACTATAACCTCAAAACCAATAAAATACCTAGGAATAAACCTAACCCAAGATGTAAAAGACCTCTACAATAAAAACTATAAAACATTAAAGAAAGAAATTGAGGAAGACCTTGGAAAATGGAAAGACATCCCATGCTCATGGATAGGCAGAATAAATATCATCAAAATGGCCATTCTGCCAAAATTGATCTATAGATTCAATGCAATTTCCATTAAAATACCAGCGACATTCTTCACAGACCTAGAAAAATCAATCATGAACTTTATATGGAGAAAGAAAAGACCCAGAATAGCCAAAGCAATTCTCAGCAATAAGAAACATGCAGGAGGCATCACAATCCCAGACTTCAAATTATACTATAGAGCAATAGTAGTAAAAACAGCATGGTACTGGCACAATAACAGATATACTGACCAGTGGATTAGAATAGAAGATACAGAAACAAACCTACACATCTTTAGTCAATTAATCTTTGACAAAGGGGTCAAACTCATACACTGAAGAAAAGACAACCTTTTCAACAAATGGTCCTGGGAGAACTGGCTATCCATTTGTAGAAAGATGGAACTAAACCCCTATATCTCACCATGCACAGGAATCAACTCAAGTTGGATCAAAGACTTAGAAATTAAACCTGAGACTGTGAAGTTAGTAGAGGAGAGCATAGGCTCAACACTACAACATATTGGCACAGGCAGTAACTTTCTCAACAAAACCTCCAAAGCTCAGGAAATTAAAGCAAGAATTAACAAGTGGGATACCATCAAACTAAAAAGTTTCCTCTCATCAAAGGAAACCATCAGTAACCTAAAGAGGAAGCCTACAGAATGGGAAAAGATCTTTACCAGCCACCACTCTGATAGGGGTCTAATATCCAGAGTATACAAAGAGCTCAAAAGACTCTTCACTAGCAAAACAAACAACCCAATCAAGAAATGGGCAAATGAACTGAATAGACACTTCACAAAAGAAGAGATACAAAGGGCCAATAGATACATGAAAAGATGTTCTACATCACTGGCCATCAGGGAGATGCAAATCAAAACTACACTGAGATTCCATCTAACCCCAGTCAGAGTGGCAAGTATAAAGAAATCAAATAACAACAAATGCTGGCGAGGATGTGGGGAAAGAGGAACTCTTTTACACTGTTGGTGGGAGTGCAAACTAGTTCAACCACTATGGAGATCTGTGTGGAGATTCCTAAGAAAGCTGGGAATAGATCCACCATATGATCCAGCTCTACCACTCCTGGGTATCTTTCCAAAGGGGTTGAATTCAGAGAACTACAGCAACATATGCATACCTATGTTCATAGCAGCCCAATTTGTAATAGCCAAAATATGGAACCAACCCAGATCTCCATCAACAGATGAATGGATAGCAAAACTTTGGGAAATACACACAATGGAATTCTATTCAGCCATAAAGAAGAACAAAATTATATCATTTGCAAGAAGATGGAAAGTCCTGGAGAACATTATGTTAAGTGAGATCAGCCAAGCACAGAAGGAGAAGGTACATATGTTTCCTCTAATATGCCCAAACTAGGGAACACAGAGGATACCAGTGGGACTCCAGATAATGGAGGGGAAATATCAGCAAAGTTTGAATGGAAAGATAGGAGAGGAGGAAGACTGATCTTGATTAATGAGGGTCTACATCTGAATATGTGTAAAATTATGAATATGACATGGTTACCCTGGGAGGGGGGAAGGGAAAACAGGGATGGGGGGGAGAGGGCACCAAATATAGTTTAAATGTATACCATTTATGTTTAATAAAAAATTTGTTTAAAAAAATAAGATAGGGATGGAGATCTAGCTCAGAGGTAGAATATCCCTGAGTTCAATCCCCAGTAACAAAAAAAGGAAAGAAAAAAATAGCAATTTTTCTCATTCACCTAATATCAGTTTCCATAGTCTCCACCAACAGCAGATTCTTGTCTCAAATAAAAATGGTTTATTCTTGGGCTGAAGATGTAGCTCAGTGGTAGAAAACTTCCTTAGTACACTCAGCATGTGATATTCTTTTGTCCTTTACCTTTTTTTCTTCCAAAACGGAATGACTTCCTTCAACTTTTCGTTGTCTTCATTATCTATACATGCTCAAAATTTATAATAGTTTTCTTAGTGTGATGCCTCAAAATTACTTCCTTTGCTCTAATAGCATTTAGGCAGAGATGAGTTTACCAAGTATTTGTGGTGCCTGCTGTCACCCTGAATATGTAGTCATGCCTTGATTAGGCAAGTCAATCATTTGCTGGGCAGATCAGTTAGGAGTTGGTGATTCATTGCAGAACATTCCCAGGAAGTTTTCTTCAACATTACTATTTCGATGTTATTATATGCTGTTTTAAAAATATATCTCATTGTATGAATATTGATGATCCTGATGTCTAATTGATGTCACTTCAGTGTCAGATATGGCCTTTTTGCCAGGTACAGTGGCACATGCCTATAATTCTAATACTTGGGAGGCTAAGACAGGAGAATCTCAGGTTCAAAGACAACATGCAATTAATTTAACAAAACTCTGTTTCAAAATAAAAAATAAAAAGGGCTAGGGGAGCCGTGTGTGGAACATGCCTGTAATCCCAATACCTGGGAGGTTGAGACAGGAGGATCACGGGTTGTGTGGACAGCCTCAGCTACTTAGTGAAGACATCTGCAACTTAGTAAGACCCTGTTTCAAAATGAAGAATAAAAAATAGGGCTGGGCTGGGGATGTAACACACAGGTAGAATGCCCCTGTGTTTAATTCTCAGTACTGCAAAACAAACAAACAAACAAGCAAATAAAATAGGTCTGGGAGAAATACAGAGAGAGAAAGAGGAGAGAGAGAGAGAGAGAGAGAGAGAGAGAGAGAGAGAGAGAGAGAGAGAGAGAGAGAGAAAGAGAGAGAGAAGAGAGAGGAGGAGAGAGAGAGAAGATGGCAACGAGTCCCATCACTGTATCTGTAGGGAGACAGGGAAGCCACACTCTCTGACGTCAAGGTTAACACTGACTTGGGGTTCTTAGCACACAGATTTCTGCACTGTAATTTGGAAGGTCAGTGGCATCTGCCAGTCTTTCCTATCCTCATTATTGATCCTAGTATAAGCATAAACCTGTTTCTGGGTGTTTTGCTAGTAAATACATGCTTACTCCAGGAAGACTGGACAAAAGAGTACACAGACTTTTTAAGCTAACTTACAAATTGTTCACTTTAAAATCTAAAGGGCTTGCAATTCAAAACCTTTGTTTATTAACCTATAAATGCCTAGCTATTTAAGTAACTTGGTAAAGATCTTTGATAATTCAGTCCCACTGGTGACAGCCACTTCCAAAATGTACATTTCACATTGATTCTGTGATTTCAAAATGTGCAAACATAGGGTCTGGGGGTGTACCTCAGTGGTAGGGCACATGCTGAGAATGTGCAAAGTCCTGCCGGGCGTGGTGGCGCACGCTTGTAATCCCCGTGCTTGGGAGGCGGAGACAGGAGGGTCGCACAGGTTCAAAGCCAGCTGCACTGGCTTAAGAGACCCTATTTCTAAATTTAAAAAAATATATTTAAAAAATAGGTCTGGGAGTGTAGCCCAAAAGAAGAAGGGTTTCCAGGAACCCCAGTACCACCAAAAAAAAAAAAGTGCAAAGTCCTGGTTTCAATCTCCAGCAAACACAAAAAAGTGTGAACATGTGTGTAGTAAGGGAAGAGTTCCAGAGGAAAACAGGAATTTACTGTCAGACATCTTAATCTGTATACAGCCAAAGTGGAGAGTTCATTTTGTGTTACAACAATAGAATACAATAGACTGGGTAATTTATAATGAGCAGAAATTCTAGAACTTGGGAAGTCCAACACCAAGGTGTTGGCATCTGGTGTAAGGCTTCTTGCTGTGTTATAACATGGCAGAAAGCAGCACATAGGTACAAGAAGAAAGGGCCAAACTTGTCTCTTTTTTTTCAGTACTGGGGATTGACCCCACAGGCATTCTACCTCCAAGCTCCACCCCTGGCCTAAGTACTTGGATTGCATGCATGAGCCACAACGCCCATCCACACTTGTTATTTTATTTTATTTTATTTTATTTTATTTTATTTTATTTTATTTTATTTGTGGTACTGGGGATGGAACCCAGAGGCATTTGAGCTACACCCCCCAACCCTATTTTTTTTATTCTTTATTTTGGAACAAGGTCTCATTGAGTTGCAAAGTGCCTCACTAAGTAGCTGAGGCTGGCTGTGATCCACCATCCTCCAGTCTCAGCCTCCTGAATGCTTGGATTACAAGCATGTACCACCACACCTGGCTCAGTGATAGAGTATTTGACTGCAAACTTGTCCTTTTATAAGTGGGTATCATAACAACAAACACATTCCCACAATAATGGCATTAATGTAGCAATATGGTACACACTTGTAATCCCAGTACTTGGGAGGCTGAGACAGGAGGATCGCGGTTCACAGACAGCCTTAGCTACTTAGCCCCTCAGGAACTTATTGAGAGCCTGTTCCCAAATAAAATATAAAATAAATCTGAGGGTGTAGTCTTCTGATCCCCCTCCCTTGTCTTTCTATCTCCCTTACTTGTCTTTTCTCAGGCACCTCCTTAAGGAACATGCTGACTGATATCTTCCCCAACCTGGGGCTGAAAAAGCAGCTCCACACCCAGCAGTCAAGGACCTTAAGCCAGGGGATCAAATCCTCCTCAAGTTGCTCCAACCAAATCACCTCCAACCATGGTGGTGAACTGGGCCTTTTACATTGATCCTCACCATACCCACTACAGCCAAACTGCTGGGAGACCCCAACTGGCATCACCTTACTCAGCTAAAAAGGGCTCCACAACAGTCCCATGACAAATTTTCCTGTACAGTGTTAGGGCCCACTAAGCTCCATTTTTCTCGGCACAATTCTCTTTAATGCTTTTATTTCATCAGGTCCACTTGTTTACATAGTATGTTGCTCTCCCTCTCTGGATACTAGACAACCATAAGTAATAAGCTCTCTAAAATTCATTACTGATGCTCCTGACCCAATAGCATGTTTTCCATTTGACCAGACTAACCCATACTTACTAACTGCTAAAAAGAGTATTGTATGTCTCTTTCTCAGGAAAAAATACTGCTATTACATTAATAAATCTGGCTAATGGAGGAAAATGTTAAACCAGGTTAAGCAAGAATCTAAAAACACGATATTGACAATCCACCCCATCTGGAAGGGTCCCAAGGGCCAGTAGCTAATGAGCTCCTTTCTTTCCCAGGACCCATTCTCATGATTTACCTTTTCTTTTAATAGATCCTCATCTGTTAAAGTTTATTCGAATGTGCATTACCAAGCTGTCCAGGGTAACCTCCAATCAACTCCTGCTGCAGCCATACTCCCACCTGCCCACTTCTGAATGACCTGACCTCTCCTGGCCAAGGGGCCCCTCTACAATGCCCCTACCCAACAGGAGGAAGTTGTTATGGACTCGGTCATCACCCAATATCACCAAAAGGCTGGGACGATAGGTCGGGTCCCTCCCTTATCCCACGAGACCCTACAGTGGGGACAGGAGGCAGGACCCTAGAAGCCAGAGAGGAGATGCCACGAGAATCTCAACATTGTGGGGTAGACTCCAGAGGTTGCGAGACTCTGGATGTCACAAGTGGACCAGCATTCCCATGCCACTAGCTCCACCCCAAGATAAATACCCCTACTTCCTCTCTGCTGCGTGACTCTTCTGACCGTGCAATTCTGCTGACCACGTGACTCTGCTGCTCTGTCATTGGTCCCTTCCCCCATGGTTGGCAGACCTTGCCTGAAGGTGCTGAATGATTAAAGAGGCTTTTAATAACTTGGCTGGTGTTTGCTCCTTCGTGACCCCCAACTCAATTTCAATATTAAAGAAACCAGGGTCAATCTACCTCCAAGCTACACCCCTAGCCCAATTTTTTATTTTTTTTTATCTTGAAACAGGGTCTCAATGAGTTGCAAAGGGCCTCACTAAGTAGCTGAGGCTGTCCATGAACTGAGATCCTCCTGTGTCAGCCTCCCAAATGCTGGGATTACAAACATATGCCACCATAGCTGGTTTAACAAAAATTCTTTATGTGTTCTCTTGGACCAAACACTGTGTTAGCATTTTTTTTTCAGTACAGGAATGGGACCCAGGGGCATTCAACCTCCAAGATACACCCCCTGCCCTATTTTTTTTATTCTTTATTTTGAAACAGGGTCTCACTGAGTTGCAAAGGATCTCACTAAGTTGCTGAGGCTGACCCAGGCATGGTGTCTCACAGTTGTAACCCCAGCATTTGGAAGTCTGAGACAGGAGAATCACAGGTTTGCAGCCAGCCTCAGGTACTACTTAGTAAAGCCCTTCACAACTCAGTGAGACCCTGTTTCAAAATAAAGAATAAAAAATAGGGTTGGGGGAGTAGCTTAGAGGTAGAATGCCCCTGGGTTCCATCTCCACTACTGCAAGAAAAAAAGTGTCCTTGAACCACGATCCTCTTGTCTCAGCCTCCCAAATGCTGGGATTACAAGCATACGACACCACGCCCGGCTGTGCTAGCAATTTTTATATTCTTATTAAATCTTCACTGCAATTTTTGTACCATATATTATATCTCTCTTTCTTTCTTTCTTTTTCTTTTTTTTTTTTTTTTTTTTTGGTACTGAGGAATGAACGAGGGTCATTCTACCTATTTAATTTTGTTTTGAAACAGAGTCTCATTAGGTTGATGAGTCTACTAGTTTGCTGAGGTAGTCCTTAAACCTTCAGTCCTCCTGTCCCAGCTTTTTATGCATTGGGATTACAAGCATTTGCCACCATGCCCAGCTTCAGGCTAGAAGTTTTGTTTTTGTTTTGTTTTGTGGTACTGGGGATGGAACCCAGGGACATTCTACCTCTGAGCAACACCTCCAGCTCTAATTTTTTTTTTTTTTTTTTTGGTGGTACTGGGGATGGAACCCTTCTACCTCTGGGCTACACTCCCAAACCTATTTTATACTTTTTGTTTGGAAACAGGGTCTCTTAAGCCAGTGAAGCTGGCTTCGAACCTGCGCAATCCTCCTGTCTCCTCCTCCCAAGTGCAGGGATTAAAAGTGTGTGCCACCATGACCGGATTATTCTTTATTTTGAAACAGGGTCTCACTGACTTTCAAAGGGCCTCACTAAATAGCTGAGGCTGTCCGTGAACCGTGATCTTCCAGTCTCCACCTCCAGAATGCTGAGATTACAAGCATGCACCACCATTCCTGGCCTGGCTAGAAGGTCTTAAAAATAATTTTAGTGGGGTTTTTTTCTTTTCTTTTTTTTTTTGGTACTGGGGATGGAAAGTAGCTGAGGCTGGCCAAGAACCATGATCCTCCTCTTTCAGCCTCCCAAATGCTGAAATTACAAGCATGCACCACCATGCCCAGCTTAGTGCATTTTAATTATACAAAATAATGGGTTTTACTGTGGTGTATTCGTATATGAGAATAACATACTTTGCTCATTTGAGAATGTTTTGACTGAAATCTGAAGTAAAAAGAAAGGTACAAGACTTCTGTGTGGAAGAAACATTTTTGTGTGTGTGTGGTACTGGAGGTGAAACCCAGGGGCTTTTCTACCTCTGGGCTATACTCCCAGACCTATTTTATACTTTATTTGGAAACAAGGTCTCACTAAGTTGCTGAGAGCCTCACTAAGTAGCTGAGCCTGGCTTCAAACCTGTGCGATCCTCCTGTCTCAGCCTCCCAAGCGCTGGGATTACAAGTGTGCACCACCACGCCTGGATTGAAATAGCATATTTTAAATCCCCTGAGAGTAAGAGAGGAGAGTGTCTAGTTGAAAGAAAGTGAGGGGCATGATTACAGTGAGTTCTCGTGGACACTGCCAAGACAGGTTGCTACTCTGTGCGGCTCCCTGAAAATTATTTTCATGATTCCTACTCTAGGTTCCTTCTCATGCTCTAAGGCATCTCTCTGACACTAGTCTATCTCACATGATATAATTGTTTTGAGAGAATTTAATAACTGAGTGGGGGGGAGAGAAACAATTTTCCTGGCATTCTGTAGCCTACGGCCTTTCTTTTATTGGGTTTAAACAAAGCAAACAGGAAAGATGTGACAAGTTTTGACTAGGGTGTGTCAATCACAAGTTAAGACTAGGGAGTGGCAAGAGATTAGGCTGAGACTAGGGAAGGTCAAGGTAAATATTTTAGGAAGAAGAGAAAGTCATCAAAGTCCAGGTTTCAGGTCCCATCTGGTGCAAGGAAGCTCAGCTGCTTGCAGACAATTTCTTCTTAGCATGTACTGTGTACTTGGCTTAGCCAATCCAAAATGGTGATTTCATCACGTGGGCTAAGATGGCCCTCAACATAGGATAGGAGGTGAAGCTGGAGAGGCTGCTGGAATCCTGATTATGCAGGGGGTTTAGGTCACATCAAAGACTTTGGACTTATTGTCAAAGAGCACAGACATGTGAAAAACTCAGCATCATGTATGAGTATCCTTGCTGAAATAGCAACTTACCACAAACACTCTGCAACTTGATTTAACCCTCTGGTTTTTCTATCCTGGTCCTTTCTTTCCCATTTGGGACAATCTTAGGATAAAACTTATAAACAAACAAACATTCCACCAACGCTTTACAACTTACTTTAACCTCTGATTTTTCTATCCTGGTCTTTTGTTTCCCATTTGGGACAATCTTAGGATTAACCTTACAACATACTTTCTTAATCTCACAAAATTTCCTTTCTCTGTATTTACCAAAATATAAAGAAATACATCTATAGACTCTCTACATTTGTCTTTTGTTGTTGCATACAAGCAAACCAAAAAACCATACCATTTAATAATGTTGTTTAGATTCCAGCAATTTAAAAACACACTTAAAATGCTTAAGTGTTATTTTAAACCTCATGAAGTTAAGAGCATTCTAAGGCATTGTAAATTGCATTTCCCCAATTTAATAATTGAATTATAAGACATTAGATAAATATCACTGGCACCTTAAAACCTTAATTTTGCAAGAGGAATAAAATTAAAGACAATGCATATCATATTTGATCACACACCTTCAAAACTGTACTATAAATTACCACAGAAAACCAGGACATCAGATAAACATCACTAGTGTCTAAAACATTAATTTTGTCAAAAAAGAAAATAACTTAATTTAATCACATTTCACAGGGGTCTAATTGAACAGCTTTTTAGAAGTTACCATTGTAGTGACCGGCAAATTCGGCACAGCACAAAAGGATGGGGTGGGGGAGGTGTCCAATATGCATGCTATCAGGCTTTATTGATATGGCCCCTACCCGGGGATGGAGCTGAGCAGTTCTGGAGACCTGCACCCATCCAAGGCTAGAAGAGGCCGGCTCTTCCTTTTAAGGTATGCATCTCGGGGGGGAGGGGTTTACTTGTGGGAATGCACAACCCCAAGGTACTTCTTGGGAGGCAGGCTCTTCCTGCCTCTGGGCTTCCAGCCCCGCCCCCTGCCCTTGCCATGGGACCTCAATTTATCATACCAGCCTTTTGGTGATAATGGGTGGAGACTGGACCCTCGAGCTACTTCCTGCTGTCAGGGGGCATCGTAAGGGGGGCCCATTGGCCGGGAGAGGTCAGGTCTGCCAAAAGTGGGCAGGTGGGAGTGTGGCTGCAGCGAGAGTTGGAGGTTACCCTGGACAGCTTGGTGATGTGTGTTTGAGGAGACTTTAACAGGCGAGGGGCTATTAAAGAAAAAACAAATCGTGAGAGCGGATCCCAGGCTGGGCAGGAGACTTTTTAGATATGAGGTAGATTGTCACTAAATTTATTAATACGAATAGCAACATTTCCCTGAGGAAGATGTGCACCACCCCTTTAGTAGTTTTTCATTAGACCAGAGTCATTAATAGCAGCATCTTCCTGAGAGAACCACACACCACTCTTTTCAGCAGTGAGTGGGTATGGGTCTGTCTGGTCAAATGAAAACCTGTTAAAGAGTCAGGAGCATCAGTAACAAATTTCAGAGGTTTAATACTTATGGCAGTTTGGCAACCGAAGAGGGAGAGCACCGTAGTATGTAAACAAGTGGACCTGCTAAAATATAAACATCAAAGAGAGTTATGCCGAGAAAAATGAAGCTTAGTAGGTCCCAACACCATGCAAGAGAATTTGTCATGGGACTGTTGTAGCAGAGCCCTTTTTAGCTAGGTAAGATGATGCCAGTTATGGGTCCCCCAGCAGTTTGGCTGCAGTAGGTGTGGTGAGGATCACTGTGAAGGGTCCAGTCCACCATGGTTGGAGATGTTTTGGTTGAAGCGACTTGAGGAGGACTTGATCCCCTGGCTTAAGGGCCTTGACTTCAGGGTGTAGAGCTGCTTCTTCAGTCCCAGGTTTGGGAAGATACTGGTCAGCATGTTCCCTAAGAAGGTGCCTGAGAAAAGACAAGTAAGGAAGATAGGAAGACAAAGGAGGAGAGTCTAAAGGGAGAGTGTGATTAAGCAGGAAAAGACAACCATACATCAATTCAAAGGGGCTCAAAAAGGTGGGGCTTCGAAGGGTGGCCCTCACATGGGCCAGAGCTAGTGGCAGGAGCTCAGGCCATGATGCCCGCAGTTCCAGAGAGAGGTTTGTTAAGTGGTTCTTAAAAATCCCATTCATTTTTTCTACCTTTCCTGATGACTGCGATCAATATGGGATGTGGAGCTTCCATGAAATGCCAAGATCTTGTGCCACCTGTTGCGTAACCTTAGAAATAAAAGCTGGTCTGTTATCAGACTGTAAGGAATTGGGGAGTCCGAACTGAGGGATGATATCTGAGCATAGAACATTGGCTACCATGCTGGCTGTCTTGTCCTTTGAAGGAAAAGCCTCTACCCAACCTGTTAGGGTATTGACCATTGGTAAGAAGATATTTAAGTTTTTTGTGGGGTGGCATATGGGTAAAGTTGATTTGCCAGTCCTGTCTTGGCAAGTGTCCTCTCATTTGGTGGGTAGGAAAAGAGGATTGAAGGCCTCCTTGGGGAGACACAGCAGCACAAGTAGAACAGGAGGCACTGACTTTACTAATCAGCTGTTGCAGGAGAGGAGAATAAAACAAGGGGCTTAGGAAATACTTCAGCGCCATAGGTCCCATGTGAAGGGAATTGTGTATTAGGCTAATAACCTTTTCAGCCTGAGCCTCAGGCAGAACAATCTTATCTTGTATCATGAGCCAACCATCCCCTGTACTAGACGCCCCAAGTTTAGTCAGGTGTTCTCATTCAGCCAGGCTGTAATTAGGCGCCATTGCAGGGAGGGTTAAAAATAGTACAGAGGCTGGTGGGCTTGGCTGAGTTTGTTGTGTCAGCTGTCTTGCTGTATAATCAGCTTTATTGTTTCCTTTTGCCACTAAGGAGGATTCTGTCTGGTGGCCCCTACAGTGGATGATGGCCAGCTCAGATGGTAAAGAAAGGGAGTCGAGGAGCTTCTAAATTAAAGTGGCATTGATGATGGGTGAACCCCAATATTTAGAAATGGTATATATGTTTGCCCACTTATTTTTTGCCAGGTGTAGAGCTCAATTCAGGGCAATCAGTTCAGCCTTTTGAGAGGTAGTACCATCTAGTAACCTGGCAGCCTCAATGACTTGAGTTAGGGTGACCACTGCATAGGCTGCTCTTTTCTTACCTCTTGCATCAGGAACAGAGCTGCCATCAACAAAATAAGTGACATCTGGACTAAGAAAGGGGGTGTCCTGGAGGTCCACCCGAGGTTTAGCTAAAGCTTCAATCAAATCAACACAAGAATGAACATCATTAAGTGAATACAAATCCGGGCCTGAATCCTGACTCACTGGTAACAGAGTGGCTGGGTTGAGGGCCAGGGAATGAGACAGTTTAACACCTGAGTTTTCCATAAACAACAAATAAAGTTCCTGAATGTGAGAAGGTGACAGAAGAGGGAGTGCTCGAGGAGAGAGCAAATCCTGGAGCTTATGTGGGGAAAAAAACCTGCAGGGACATCTGGAAACAAATTTTAAGAGCCTCTTTTGTGAGTGTGGCTGCTGCCGCCAGAGCCATAAGGCAGGGTGGCCAACCCTGAGTAGTGGGGTCCAGCTGTTTAGATAGATAGGCCACTGGTGCCTGAGTTGGTCCCAGGGGTTGAGTGAGCACTCCTGTGGCTATCCCTTGCCTCTCATCAGTATATAACAAGAAGGCCTTAGTGGGATTGGGGAGTGCCAAAGGAAGAAATTTAAGGAGGGCTTCCTGGAGAGCCAGGAAGGCTCAGTGAATGACTCAGGGTGAAGTGAGGGGGCCAACCGGGGTTTCCTTAATTGCTTCATGTAGTGGCTTAGCTAGAATGGCAAAGTTGGGGATCCAATGCTGGAAAAATCCTACAAAACCCAAGAAAGATTGGATCTGGCCAGCTGAGGTGGGCGGCTACAAGTCTCATAAGGCCTTGACCCGGTCAACAGTGAGTCCTCAGGTTTTTGGGGTGAGATGTAGGCCTAGATACCTCACTTCAGGCACCAATAACTGGGATTTACATGGGGCCACCCTGTAGCCCCTGCTTCCAAGGAAATTAAGGAGAAGGGCAGTGTGCCATTTGGACACTTCCAGGGAGGTACTGAAAGACCCCCACCGAGGGGAGACCCTCAATCAGCCTCGGGATAAGCGACGTCAAGTACACACAAGAGACTGTGTCCTCGATGCAATGAGCAAAAAGGTTTATTAAGGAGCCAGTGCACTGGGGCCGACTCGTATCTCACTTAAGAGCAGAGGAGTTCGGCCCCGAGCAACTGAAAGTGAGGGTATTTATAGGGAAAAGACCACCAGTTAGGGGGGTTTGGGCCAGATTGCATGCGTTTACAAAAAAATTACAGAATCATTTGAAAAGTACATTCTGTAGTCAAGTGTTAGATAAGATACCAGGTGTAGTCAGCAGGTTCCCGGCACAGGGTACGCTGACCTGGTCAGTATAGATAAGATGCAAGGTTCGTTCCTGGAACAGGGTGGGCTTATTGCATATTTCTCATTCTTGAGCCTTTGCTGCAGCAAAAATATTTTTCTTTTAACTATTAGCTGGCTGCTGGGGGCCTACAACCTTTCTTTTAAAATGGAGCCTTACAGTACTACAAAGTAAAAGGTCATCTACATATTGTAACAAAGAACTAGGCTCCAAGGGGCACTGGAGGAGGTCCTGTGCTAAAGCCTGACCAAAGAGGTGTGGGCTATCTTGAAAACCCTGGGGGAGGATGGTCCAGGTTAGTTGTTGGGCAACCTGGGTATCGGGGTCCTCCCAAGTAAAGGAAAAAAAGGGGTATGACTCCAGATGTAGAGAAATTGTATAAATTACATCCTTCAAATCAAGAACTGAAAAGTGGGTGGTATTGGGGGGAATCTGAGACAAAAGGGTATAAGGTTTAAGGACAACTGGGTGGATTGGGACCACCGCCTCACTGATTAAACGGAGATCCTGGACTAAACGATAAGTCCCATTAGGCTTTTTAACTGAGAGAATGGGGGTATTATAAGGGAAATTAATAGGGATGAGCAGTCCCTGGGCCAGGAGATGTGAAATAATGGGTTTAAGCCCACGTCGGTGAAGGAAGTATATGGGAAACTGGGAGTGGGCAGGGAAAATACTGGGGTCACGTAGGACAATTTGGACTGGGGTGTGGTGGGTTGGCACAACTGGGGTGCTGGTGTCCCATACTATGGGGTCAACCACATCTATTGGAAAGGGAGGTTTGGCTTTCTGGTCATCAACTGTAGCTGCAGCTATCAAAAGTATATTAGAGGAAATGGAAGCCATGGGGAAATTAAATGAAAGTTCAGCCCTGATTTTGGTTAAAGAGTCTCTACCTACCTGGGGGGTAGAACATGAAGGGATAATCAGGAATGGATGGTTAACCATAAAGGTCTCTAAATGGCATAAAAGGGGACCTGTGGTACATGAGCAAGAAGGCATGCCGTCAATCCCCTGAACTGAGATTTAGGAAGGGAAACTAGGCCCTGAGAAGGAAGGGAGGGCGGAGCAGGTAGCTTCCGTATCAATCAGGAAGGAGATTGGTTTACCTGCTATCTGTAGAGTAACCCTGGGCTCAGCTTGAGTAATATGAGTGGCCGAGGCCGGGGAGTATCAATCTTCAGCCAGACCCAGTAGGGCCATCGGCGGGGCCTGGTCTGGAAGGGTGGTTCCCTGGTGTTGAGGCACCTAAAACTCACCTCTCTCCAAGGGCACTTACTTTTCCAGTGTCCCTCTTGGCCACATGTCGGGCATGGCCTGGTTGGTGGATGTGATTGGGGGCAGGCTCCTGGAAGTGGCTGCCATTGCTGTTGTTCTCCCCTAGGTGGTGCTCGTTGCCCTGAGGGCTGTATGAGGTTTCAAGATGGCCGCTGGCTCCAGTTCAAGATGGCCACTGACTCCTAGGATTGGCTGAGAGTCAAATAGGAGGAGTTCAAGATAGCCGCCGGCTCCTAGGATTGGCTAGGAATCTGGAAGGAGAAGTCCAAGATGGCCACCGGCTCCTAGGATTAGCTGGGAGTCAAGTAGGAGGAGTCCAAGATGGCTGCCCCAGAGCGAGCACGTGGCTGGGTAAAACTTCCACCAGTTGAATGGCATGGTTAAATCTGTGCACCAGGCATAAGGCAGACTCTGAGCCCCTGCCATGTGGCGTGCGCTCCCCACGGTGAAACGGGGGTTTCTTGAGAGAAAACCCCGGTGAGTTCTTGTCTACGGTGAGCGAAGAATGACACCCGCAGACCTCAGGAAGGGGAGTAAAAGGTTTATTGGAAGCAGCAGGTAATGGGTCAAGGGTGGCTGAACACCCCCAAAGGGGCTGGGACTCTGGGTCCAGCAGCTGCCTTCAGGACAATACTTGAGAGTAACCCAAGCCAAATTGCCTTCAGGTGCAGGCTGCTTTCTTCCGGAGTCCACGCGATCTGCCAGAAGGGAATAGAGAAAAGTGGCCGAACACCCCAAAGGGGCTGTCGGGTCTCTGTTGTCCAGTAGTTGCCTTCAGGTCACTACCCGAGTGTTTCCCGAGCCAAGTGCCGTCAATTACAAACTACTTTCTCCCAGAGTCCACGCGATCTGCCAGAAAAGAGGTACAGGTCACTCCTAGGGGCCTGGCCAGCCTTGATGTCCAGCAGAGGCCTTCAGGTCACTACTCTAGAGTCACCTGAGCCACGTGCCCTCAGATGCACTCTGCCTTCTCTCAGGGCCAACACGACCTGCAAGAGAGAGAACAGCTCCCCAAAAGGGAAGGGGGTCCCGAGCGGGAAAGTCCCCGCTTTTGCCATCTGACTGGCCGATGCCTGACCGCTTGCAAGTCCGTTTGTGGTTAGGGTGACTTTGAGATTCCAAGGAGAATTTGCATAGGACATTTGCAAGTTCTTTGAAGGGTCTCCTTTCAGGAATGCCAGACTTGCTCGGTGGGTTTGTTGATTAGGAAACTCAGGATGGCTTTGTGAAGCTCTGGCCTTCTTATCTCCTGAGCCTTTGGGATTTCAGGCATTTGTCGCCCCTCAGGAAACTCAGGAAATTACCTTTTTTCTACCAAGGACTTTTCCCTATCTGCCTATTTCCTTTCTATCTCAACGGGTCCGACCTGGTGGGCGAGAGGGACAGAGTACTTGCCAGGGTCCAGGTAGCGCATAGAATCCGGGCTGAAGCAGAGCAGGGAGAGCCGAAAGCTGGGAGTGCAGAGCCAGCAGAAAGCACTGAACATGACAGTTCAGTTGTGGGTGTGGCGGTGTTTATAGGAGTGTTTGTAATACTGAGTCCGGAAGAGCAGGATAGAGCTGGGGCGGGAAGCTGGGGCTCAAGGGGCTGCTGAAACCGTAGCAGGGTGGGCAGTCGCAAGTCCCAAAGTCAGATACAGGCGCACGTAGTCCAAGGAGCCTGCCCGGAATGGCCGAAGGCAGGGCAGGGAGCGGCGCCGCTGGATGCGGGGCCAGAAAGACTTCCTCTGTGTCCGGGCGGGGCCAGTGGTGGTGGCAGTGGTTCCACTGGGCCACAGCAATGGTCTCTTCAGGTCGCTGTCCAAGAAGCAGAGCAGTGAGTCACGGGAAGCTGGCGGCGGGCCGCGGGCCACGGGTTTAGCTGCGCAGATCAAAGGACCCAAATCGACCCTGTTTTGGCATCATGATGTAAAGTAACTGGCAAGTCCGGCACAGCACAAAAGCATGGGGGGGCGTCCAATATGCGTCCTATCAGCCTTTATTGATATGGCTCCTCCCTGGGGATGAAGCTGAGTAGTTCCGGGGACCCGTGCCCATCTGAGGCTAGAAGAGGCAGGCTCTTCCTTTTAAGGTATGCATCTCGGGGAGAGGGGTTTACTCCTGGGAATGCACAATTCTCCTGAGGTACTTCTTGGGAGGCAGGCTCTTCCTACCTCTGGGCTTCTGGCCCCTCCCTCCTGCCCTTGCCACGGGACCTCAACTTAACCATTTTAGCTAAGACTGGTTGAAAATAAAATAAAAAAAAAAACTTTGAGCAGTAACTTTAGTGATGCTAGCAAAAGGAAAAAAAAACTTTTGGTTTCCTGACATTATATCTCCTTGTTAGCAGAGGAGCTGAAGTCTCTAGTTTAACTGAGAATGGGAGAATTGGAGGTCATCCTGAAAGCCGCAGGCTGAGTATTGGGTAAAAAAAATAGTTTGGGGCTGGCCTGATTTGCCTCTCATCCTAGCTAAGCTTTTGGACCTTGGGCCGGGAAAGAAGGGCAATGCCTTAGCTCTGGCCTCTGAGATCTCACTGTGATCGCCTAACGCTCTTTAGTCTTAACGCAGGTGGTTGGAGTTGGGAGGAATCACTAGGAACCTAGATCTGGGGACCCCAGTTCCCTCTGGAACTGAGGGTGCTCAGCCGTTTAATGGCCCCCCTTGTCCTATGAGCCAGGCCTTGGGAGGCCCTTTTTGGCCTCGTGGTTGAGGGCAGTTACGTCAGAGATGTCCTTGCTCTCCACCCCTAAAGACTTGAGCCTAGGCTTCTGTGATCAGCCAGACTTCTTTCATGGCTTTTGCCCCTCTCTCTGTCTTTCCCTTTTCAAGTCCCTGTTAAACTGAATTGGCAGTCTGCAGTAGTCTTTGTCTTAAGAATGGCCTCCCCTTCTACCAAATAAAAAAATTGACTAAGACTGCCAGCACCTATTGTTTGAGTTGGTGATGTAGCCTTACACTCAGCCCTTAAGAAAGAACCCCATTGCCAGGCATGGTGGTACACGCTTGTAATCCCCGCGCTTGGGAGGTGGAGACAGGAGGATAGCGCAGGTTCAAAGCTAGCCATGCTGGCTTAAGAGACCCTTTTTTCAAATAAAAAAATATAAAAAAATAGGTGTCTAGGAGTGTAGCCTGGAGGTAGAAGGGTTTCCAGGAACCCCAGTACCACAAAAAAAGGAAGAAAGGAAGAAAGGAAAGGAAGGAAGGAAGGAAGGAAGGAAGGAAGGAAGGAAGGAAGGAAGGAGAAAGAAAGAAAGAAAGAAAGAAAGAAGGAAAGAAAACTACATATGGACAGATGAAACACTAAACTCTCCCTCCCCACCCTACTGTAGCCAAGGCTGCCACAATTGTTTCAACCCTGCAATCTTTTTTTTTTTTTTTGCGGGTCTGGGGATGGAACCCAGGGGCTTTTGACCTCCGAGCTATACCCCCTGCCCTATTTTTTATTCTTTATTTTGAAACCGGGTCTCACTGAGTTGCAGAGGGCCTCACTAAGTAGCTGAGGCTGTCCGCGAACTGTGATCCTCCAGGTCTCAGCCTCCCGAATGCTGGGATTACAAGCGTGCGCCACCACGCCCGGCTCAACCCTGCAATCTTTAAAGAAATCTGGATGGTCTTGTGCCAGAGCCAGCTTGCAAAAGTATGGGTTCTGAAGAAAGGAGTGAAGATGAAAAGAATTTTATTCAATGAATTTCATTCATAGAAATACTTAATTCTCTCATGGAAGGATCGCCAGTACACTCCCGGGTCGATATCTCTACTGACCGATCCCGGTTTTATCGTTCTTGTCCTATTTATACCGCTCCCAGTCAACTAACTCTCTTGATGTCACCACCTATGCACATAACGGTCAAACCAATCAACCCTGTGCCATCACCACCTGTGCACTTAACGTCAAACCAATCAATTCCACCTGAGCTTCTCTCAGACGTTGAACTTTCCATGACCCCAAACCTTATTGGCTCTCGGCAAAGGACAGTCAGAAGTATTCTTAAAGGGGAAAACCTTAATGGCTTCCCACAGTCTCAAAGGTTAAAGAACAGCTGAAGATAAGCTACTTCCATCTATCTTTCCTCCTTTTTACAAAATAGATCTAGTTGCCCAATAGTGTTATAATTTAAGCCTCCCTGATGGGGCCACGTGTCTCCATCCCCCAGCGCATACTGTGGCCATACTTGGGTGCAGAAAAAAAAACGAGAGCTTTCTTTAGTGTTTTGGGATCAAACTTTCCCCACTTTTGGAGAACACATGCTAGTGGAGATCCGGCTTTCACTTTGGATTGCTGGGATCCCATTTGAGAGAGAAAGGGTGAGGATTTAGTGGCCTGTCTGGGCAAGGTCACCCTCCCTCCCCAGAGCTTCCCAATCTAAAACCAATTACCTTCGCATTTAGGATATTGCTGGAATCTCATCTTAAGACAGAGAGAGGTATTTTGTGCTCAGAAGGTCGTCCTCCTGTCCCTGCACCCTGTGTGTATGTGGGGGCCTTGTGGGTGGCCTCATTTCCCACCAGTTTGCTGCCCACCGGGAGGGTATTAAATGGGAAGGGGCTTTGCCACTCTTTCCCCTTGCTCCATATTCCCCTGTCCTGAGAGTGGCCTCACAGTCCACAAGAAGGGTAATGCAGGCTTGAACTTTTAGTCACCCTCCATTCTGCCCTGCATTGCCCCTCCTACCTGTCCCTCCTCTCAATGAGGTTTTCCCTGAAAATATTCTGTAATTGTTGGTGTGTCTAAGAATCCTGAGCTACCCTGCCATCAGGTATGGCCTCCTCCTGAGTTTCCTCCTCTGAGGGCTTTCTTATGCAAATGGAGCTGCAACTGCCTGCTGAATGCTGACAAGGCCTCCTGGGTGCGGCCATTCACCTAGCAAGCCTGTCTGGCAATTATCTGGCTAAAACTTTTGACTTGGGCTTTTTCTTGAGCTCTTGTAGAAGCTTATCCATTCAGGCTTCCAATAGCTGCTGGGGACTACAAACTGCCATAGTTCACAGACCAACAGGGTGCACGTGGCTGCAGTTGCTAATGGCCATGCTTCCTAGATGCTGCCACCAAAAGCAAGCTAGCTTATCTCCCTAGAGCCTGTTTCTAACCACCAAAAAAAAACTCACTACCATTTTAGAAATGGGTGCTGGCTGGTGTCTCCTGTTTGGGGAGCTTTCTCTGTCCATTTACCCTCCTTTAGCTTATCTCCCTAGAACCTGTTTCCCATTGCTGGAGAAAAAAACTCACTGCTATTTAGAAATGGGTGCTGGCTGGTGTTTGAGTTTTCTGAAGGTGGGCCATGTACCTTTCTCTTTTTAAATTTAACTTTGTATAGGGCTTTTAAAAGAGCGTCCCATCTGTACTGTGGGCAGAATGGACGGGCACTCATTGGGCCTATCAAGCCTACGCTACTTAATGGGGAATGTTCCCCTCCCCTGGAGATTCTGTCATAGCTAGTCCATGGCAGGGGGGTCTCCACAGTTCCAGAGAGCCCGTTGGCGTCAGCACTCCAGTCATCCGCCAAGATATGATCCCATTTTGGGGAGAGTTACTGACCTCAAGATGCAGTGGCTTTCGGACCACTGGCAAGATGCCCTGGAAGTCACTTTCAGAGATGCAGTGATGCAAAGGCTTCACTATAGTTGTTTTAAAGCTCAACAGCTCTACAGCTGGAGCTAAAGCTGCTGCTGCCCACTGACCCACTGGCCAAAAAGTCCCGTGAAAAGTACAGAGCCATGTGCCCCATGTTGCCCCAAGATGTTGGGCACCAAATATGTCATGGTTTGAGAAACTGTCCCCAGGGATCTTTGTTAGACACCTGGGAATAATTTCCCAAAAACTCCCCAAAGAAACAACAACAAAAAAAAAAAAAACAGAAAAAAAGCGAGTTCTTGTCCTGAGCTAAGTATAAATACACATTATCCCGGACTCTTGCTGAAGATTTAAAGAAGTTTATTAAAAAGATAGAAATACAGAGGATAGTTACAGCCCCATGCCAGAATGACATGGGGGAATGGTTCAAATGAATGCCCCACCAAAGATACAGCATGTGGACCGGACTTTTTATACCCATGACCTCCATCTTATTTACGTAATTCTGACATAGTAAATGTCCTTGTAAGGTTCCTCCCCCAGCAAGGTGTGGCAAGGTGTCTCGGTTCCTGAAGGTCGACCCCTCCTCCCATCCTAGCTAGATTATTCAATTATTATGTAAACCTGTCTTTAGAATGAGGATGAGGAAGTCCTAGTTCCTCTCTCCTACACACTTGCTAATTACCTTTAGCTAGGTTAATTTACATTGGAATAATTGCCTGCTTCTAGGCAGAAACCAAGTCCTTTCACAGATTTGCCCCTCACCCAATTTTTGGAATATATTAATAATCATAGCTTTCTCAAATCTTCCTAGGCCATTCCCAATACTGGTACACCCAGCATTTGGGAGGCTGAGACAGGAGGATTTCAGGTTTGCGGCCAGCCTCAGCTATTACTTAGTGAGGCCCTTTGCAACTCAGTGAGACCCTGTTTCAAAATAAAGAATAAAAAATAGGGCTGGGGATATAGCTTGGAGGTAGAATGCCCCTGAGTTACACCCCCAGTACTGCCAAAAAAAAAAAAAAAGGAAAAAGGAAAAATGAAAGAAAGAAGAAACAAACAAACAAACAAGCCTGGCATGGTGGTGAAGGCTGAGACAGGAGGATGGCAGTTCACAGATAGCCTCAGCTATTTAGTGAGGCTCATTGCAACTTAGTGAGAAACCCTGTCTTAAAATAAATAATAATTTAAAAATAGGGGTGGAATCCCAGTACCGCCAAAAAAAAAGATAAGACAAATTATGACAAATTATCTAGTCAAAATAAATTTATCTTATGCATGAGGAAACACACACAAAGCTCAGCAGTAGCAGAGCTGAGCTGGTGGTGCACGCTTGTAATCCCAGTACTTTGGAAGCAGAGGCAGGAAGATAACATGTTCACAGGCAGCCTCAGCAACTTGTGAGAACTCCACAATTTAGTAAGACCCCATCTCAAAATAAAGAATAGCCAGGCATGGTGGTGCACGCTTGCAATCCTAGCATTCAGGAGGCTGAGACAGGAGGATCACAGTTCGTGGACAGCCTCAGCTACTTAGTGAGGGAGGCCCTTCACAACTCAGTGAGACCCTGTTTCAAAATAAAAAATTTTAAAAAATAGAGCTGGGGGTGTAGCTCAGAGGTAGAATGCCCCCGAGTTCCATTCCCAGTACTGCAAAAAAAAAAAGTTAAAAAATGGGGCTGGGCGTATAGCTCAAAGGTAGAATACCCTGGGTTCCATCCTCAGTACCACACACACATAAAACAAAACAAAACAAAAACTGATAGAGCTGGTCTACAGTGCAGGTTTCTGTGCCAGACCCATCTCATACTTCTTTCAGTGTGGATAACAGGGAGGCTGGTTCTGATAGATGAGTCGGATCATTTCTCTAAGGGAGCTCCTGCCCAGGCTGAGTCTAGCCACTTCATCCCTGATCCCATACTGAAACGGGGGTTTCTTGCGAGAAAACCCCGGCGAGTTCTTGTCTACGGTGAGCGAAGAATGACACCCGCAGACCTCAGGAAGGGGAGTAAAAGGTTTATTGGAAGCAGCAGGGGATGGGACAAGGGTGGCTGAACACCCCCAAAGGGTCTGGAACTCTGGGTCCAGCAGCTGCCTTCAGGACAATACTTGAGAGTAGCCCAAGCCAAATTGCCTTCAGGTGCAGGCTTCTTTCTTCCAGAGTCTGCACGATCTGCCAAAAGGGAATAGAGAAAAGTGGCCGAACACCCCTAAGGGCTGTCGGGTCTCTGTTGTCCAGTAGCTGCCTTCAGGTCACTACTCGAGTGTCGCCCGAGCCAAGTGCCGTCAATTACAAACTACCTTCTCCCAGAGTCCACGCGATCTGCCAGAAAAGAGGTACAGGTCACCCCTAGGGGCCTGGTCAGCCATGATGTCCAGCAGAGGCCTTCAGGTCACTACTCGAGAGTCGCCCGAGCCACGTGCCCTCAGATGCACTCTGCCTTCTCTCAGGGCCAACACGACCTGAGAGAGAGAGAACAGCTCCCCAGAAGGGGAGGGGGTCCCGAGCGGGAAGTCCCCGCTTTTGCCATCTGACTGGCTGATGCCTGACCGCTTGCAAGTCCGTTTGTGGTTAGGGTGACTCCAAGGAGAATTTGCATAGGACATTTGCAAGTCCTTTGAAGGGTCTCCTTTCAGGAATGCCAGACTTGCTCGGTGGGTTTGTTGATTAGGAAACTCAGGATGGCCTTGTGAAGCTTTGACCTTCTTATCTCTGAGCCTTTGGAGTTTCAGACATTTGTCGCCCCTCAGGAAACTCAGGAAATTAGCTTTTTTCTACCAAGGCCTTTTCCCTATCTGCCTATTTCCTTTCTATCTCCTCAATACCCAGTTTAGGTTTCCTGGAAAGGTCCAACCCCTTCCCAGAAACTGCGAAAATGGTCAATATGCCATTTCTGTCAACCAGTAAGTTTAAAGGCCATATGACCCTCCAATGAAATGCAACATCCATCTGGTTGGCCAATGGGTAAAGTGCCAACTCAACCTAAGACTGTATTTAACCCCAAGCATGGCCACTTTCTCTCTCTCTCTGACTGCTTCTCCTTTCGACCCCGCTGACTGAATAAATCTCTTGGCTGTATGGTTGTCTTCCATGCAGTGTTTTGCTCTTCAGGTAACAGCTTCCAAGTCCTAGATAGCTCAAACTCAATTCTTTCCCCTCCTCCTCTTGACTTTATGTCTTACTCTTCCAACTCCATTTGCCACCTTAAGTCCTTTTTTGGGGGATTGGGGGGTACTGGTGATGGAACCCAGAGGCATTCTACCTCTGAGGGACACCACCAGCCCTATTTTTTACTCTTTATTTTAAAACAGGGTCTCACTGAGTTGCAAAGGGCCTCAGTAAGTTGCTGAAGCTGTCTGAGAACCACAGTCCTCCTGTCTCAGCCTCCCAAATGCTGGGATTACAAACATGTGCCACCATGCCCAGCTTTCTTTATAATACATCTTCTCTGCTGACAGGTATCCCATTTCTACTTTTATGTAAGGTTTGTTTGGTCACCTGGCATGGTGGCACATGCCTGTAATCCCAGCTACTTGGGAGGCTGAGGTAGGAGGATCATAAGCTCAAGGGCAACCTCAGCAACTTGAGGTCTCAAAATTTAAGAAAAAAAGGGGGGGGGGAGCTTGGGATGTAGCTCAGTGGTGAAGACCCCCTGAGTTCAATCCCCAGCACCTAAAAAAAAAAAAAAAAAAAAAGCCGAGCATGGTGCACATGCTTGTAATCCCAGTACTTGGGAGGTCGAGACAAAAGAATCACACAGGTTCAAAGCCAGCCTTCTCATATACTTAGTGAGACCCTATTTCCAAATAAAAATATAAAAAAAGGTCTCTGAGTATAGGATAGAAGGCCCATGGGTTTCATCCCCAGTACAAAAACAAAACAAACAAACAAAAAAAGCTGGTTTTCCAAATATATATACATGGTACACGCCTTTAAACCAGCAGTACAAAATCATGATTATATGCTAGGTTTTTGCCAGCAAATCAACGTTTTTTTGTGTGTATTTGATACTGAAGTCTGAACCCAGGGCATGCTACCTCTGAGCTATACCTCCTGGTGTATTTTATTTTTTATTTTGAAACAGGGTCTTACTAAGTTGCTGAGGGCCTCACTAAGTTGCTTGACAGGACACCAACATCCTGCTTTTTCTGGTCAGGGAAGGCTTATAGCATTTGATATCTGGGAAATAAACCTATAGGCAGAAACTATCCTCACTTTCTTCAGTTTTTGCTATCAAATGAGATAATCAGAAAAGAATGTATCTATCCAGACATTATGTCTAAATAGAAATGCCTCTACTGTTTTATACAAAGATATAACCTTGGGTTTCATCAAGATTCAATATGAGAAGTGGCCATATAAGGGAAAGAAAGCAATTATATGAATGTTTCAAGGACAAACCTAAATATCATCAGAACAAAAGTGTGATTGATTTTTGAGAGCTTCATACTCGAGGTTTATTTAGAGTTATGCCAAAACTATTATGCCCAACAATTATATGTAAAATGTTATACAAGCTCCCTCAACTGGCTAAAATACAGAACTACCAAAAAATATGTTCCATTAAGTTGACTGTATCACCATCTTCAGAAATTTCTGAAACTCCAGCTTGAGATCGAAGAATGGCCATGATGTCATCAGATAATTTGTCAAAACCTTTCTGTAAACATACATTTGCCATTTCTTCCCACCTTTCCAGGGAGCAAAATGAATCATTTATCACAAGACGTTCTACTGCATCTGAGAAAAAAACATAGTATTGCAGTATAGCATTTGTTCTTTTTTTTTTTTTTTTTTTTTGGCATGGGGATGGAACCCAGGGGCATTCTACCTTCAAGCAACACACCCAGTCCTATTTTTTTATTCTTTATTTTGAAACATGGTCTCACTGAGTTGCAAAGGGCCTGACTGAGTAGTAGCTGAGGCTGTCTGTGAACCACCACCTCCTGTAGCCTCTCAAATACTGGGATTACAAGCGTGGGCCACTATGCCCAGCTCAATCTAGTTACTCTTAAACTCATCCTGATTCCCATAAATTTAGTGTTACAACATGTAGAATGCTTAGTCTAGCTCATGGCAAGTTCTCAACAGGGAGCTCTTTCTTCTCTTATCATTAATCTTTCTTGTCTCATTCAACCCTCGACCATCTCTCACATTCCACACTCCTCCACTCATCTTCTCTTTGGTAAGGTAGCAGATGGCGAAGAGCACAAGGCAGGGAGCTCAGAAAGTAAGTTCAGGCTCATCCTTATGCACACATTCTGCATGGCACTACGAGCAATTGTCAAATAACTGAGAAAATATTGCTTGAGTTTTCATGATCCTTCACTTTCATAAATGCATTAGTAGTGCTATTCCAATGGTTTAAGAAACTGTCCATATTCTTCATTATGTGGCTTCTATAATATATATATATATATATATATATATATATATATATATATATATATATATATAATTTTGGTGGTACTGGGGTTCCTGGAAACCCTTCTACCTCCGGGCTACACTTCCAGACATCTATTTTTTATATTTTTATTTGGAAACAGAGTCTCTTACTTCGAACCTGCACGATCCTCCTGTCTCCACCTCCCAAGTGCTGGGGGGTGGGGGGGTGGGGGGGGTGTTGGTTCAAGCAAGTGCCACCACGCCCAGCTTTCTTTCTGTGGAACTGGGAACTGAACCCAGAGACATTCTACCCCTCTGAGCTACATCCCCAGCCTAATTTTTAAATTTATTTATTCCTTCCTTCCTTCCTTCTTTCATTCAGGTCTGGGGATAGAACCCAGGGGCATGTGACCTCCAAGCTACACCTCCTGCCCTATTTTTTATTTTGAAAGAGCAGTGCTGGGTTCCTTTGTCTCCAGGTCTCCTGGCCCCTGTCCAAGCACTTCATTCACTCACTTGCAATTTTTTTTTTTTTTTTTTTTTTTTTTTTGCTTGTCTGGGGATGGAACCAAGGGGCATTCGACCTCCAAGCTACACCCCCTGCCCTATTTTTTATTCTTTACTTTGAAACCGGGTCTCACTGAGTTGCAGAGGGCCTCACTAAGTAGCTGAGGCTGTCTGCGAACCGCGATCTTCCGGTCTCAGCCTCCCGAATGCTGGGATTACAAGCGTGCACCACCACGCCCGGCTTCTTGTTTGTTTATTTATTTATTTATTTATTTATTTATTTATTTATTTATTTATTTATTGGTGGTACTGGGGTTCCTGGAAGCCCTTCTATCTCCGGGCTACACTCCCAGACCTATTTTTACATTTTTATTTGGAAACAGGGTCTCCTAAACCAGCGCAAGCAGCTAGCTTCGAACCTGCGCGATCCTCCTGTCTCTGCCTCCCAAGCGCGGGGATTACAAGCGTGCGCCACCATGCCCGGCTTGTTTTTTTATTTTGAAACAGGGTCTCACTAAGTTGTGAAGGGCCTAAGTAGCTGAGGCTGGCGTGAACCTGTGATCCTCCTGTCTCAGCCTCCCAAATACTGGGTTTACAAGTGTGCACCACAATGCCCAACCTATAAGCAATATTTTCTAAAGGAAATGGAATTATTTCATTTTTAAAAGAAATCCAATGACATTATTTACCTTTTTCCCCCCCTTTGGTACTGGGGATTGAACTCAAGGGTGCTCTAATGCTGAGCTCAACTGAGTCAGTCCTTTTTATTTATTTACTTAATTTATTCATTCTTTTATTTTTATTTTATTTTATTGAGGTACTAGGGATGGAACCCACGGGAATCCTACCTCCAAGCTACACCCCCAGCACTATTTTATATTCTTTATTTTGAAACAGGATCTCAAGGTCTCCCTGAGGTGCAAAGGGCCTCACTAAGTAAGTGAGGCTGGCCACAAACCCGAATCCTCCTGTCTAAGTCTCCCAAATGCTGGGATTACAAATGTGCACCACCATGCCTGGCTATTTATTTAATTTTATTTATTTATTTATTTATTTATTTATTTATTTGTGTATGTGTATGTGTGTGTGTTGTGGTACTGGAGATTTTACCCAGGGGCCTTCTACCTCTGAGCTACACCCCCAGCCATATATTTTATTTTTATTTTTGTTATTTTTGTTTGTTTTTATAGTACTGGGGATAGAAGCCAGGGGTATTCTACCTCTGAGCTACCCCCCCCCCAGCCCTATTTTTTATTCTTTATTTTGAAACAGGATCTCACTGAGTTGCAAAGGGCCTCACTAAGTAGCTGAGGCTGGTGGAGACCTGTGATCCTATCTTGGCCTCCCAAGTGCTGGGATTATAAGCATGCATCACCATGCCTAGTTCAATACACTTGTAATCCTAGCATTTGGGAGACTGAGACAGGAGGTTTGTGGTTCACAGACAGCCTCAGCTACTTACTGAGGCCCTTTGTAATTCAGTAAGACCCTGTTTCAAAATAAATAATAAAAAATGGGGCTAGGGGTGTAGCTCAGAGGTAGAAGGCCCTTGAGTTCCATACCCAGTACTGCAAAAAAAATAAATTTTTTTTCTATCAAATATTTTAGTTGAGACAACCAGGTATGGTGGCATACACTTGTAATCCTAGCATTTGGGAGGCTGAGACAGGAGGATCAAAGTTCACAGACAGCCTCAGCTACTTAGGCCCTTTGCAACTCAGTGAGACCCTGTTTCAAAATAAAGAATAAAAAAGAGGACTAAGGGTGTAGCTCAGAGGTAGAATGCCCCTGGGTTCCACCACCAATACTGCAAAATAATAATAATAATAATAATAATAATAATAATAATAATAATAATATTTTTCTATCAAATATTTTAGTTGAGACAGCGATGCATGGTTGCACACGTTTGTAATCCCAGCTTGCGGTAAGGAGATAGAAAGGAAATAGGCAGATAGGGAAGAGGCCTCAGTAGAAAAAAAAAGTTAATTTCCTGAGTTTCCTGAGAGGCCATGAATACCTGAAATTCCAAAGGCTCAGAGATAAGAAGGATCAGAGCTTCACAAAAGCCATCTGTTTACTAATCAAAAAACCCAAGAGCCAGCACAGAGCAAGTTGGACACTCCTACTGAATGAAAGGAGATTCTTCAAAGGACTTGCAAATACCCTATGCAAATCCTGAGAGCTGCTTCCCAGAATTCCTAAAGTCACCCTAACCAAAAGAGGTCGCAAACGATCAGGCCTTCGCCTTAGTCGGATGGCAAATTGGGGGCTTTCTCTCTTGGGACCCTTTTGGGGAGTGCCTGTCTCTCTCTCTCTCTCTCTCTCTCTCTCTCTCTCTCTCTCTCTCTCTCTCTCTCGAGTAGTGACCTGAAGGCCTCTCTGCTGGACATCAAGGCTGGCCAGGCCCCTAGGGGTGACCTGCACCTCTTTTCTGGCAGATCGCGTGGACTCTGGGAGAAAGTAGTTTGCAACTGATGGGCACTTGACTTGGGCAACACTCGGGTAGTGACCCTGAAGGCAGCTACTGGACCCCGGAGTTCTGACCGCCCTTTTAGGGTGTTCAGCCACTTTTCTCTATTCCTTCTGGCAGTGGAATCTGGAAGAAAGCAGCCTGCACCTGAAGGCAATTCGGCTTGGGCTACTCTCAAGTATTGTCCTAAAGGCAGCTGCTGAACCCATCCAGCCCCTTTGGGGTGTTTAGCCACTCTCCCCCCCATTCCCTGCTGCTTCCAATAAACCTTTTACTCCCCTTCCCGAGGTCTGCGGGTGTCATTCTTCACTCACCGTAGACAAGAACTTGGTAGGAAACGTTGAGTTCCTTCTTGGGGAACTCCATTTCATCTCAAGGAAACGCTGGGTTTCATCTCAAGAAACCCCCATTTCAGCGGGAGGCTGAGACAGGAAGAGAGCAGTTCACGGACAGCCTCAGCTACTTAGTGAGGCCCTTTGCAACTCAGTGAGACCTGGTTTCAAAATAGGGATGGAGGTGTAGCTCTGAGGTTGAATGCCCCCCTGGGATCCATCCCCCCAGTACTACAAAAAAAAAAAAAAAAAAAAAAAAAAAATATATATATATATATATATATATATATATATATATATATATTTGTAATGAGAATTTCAAAATATAAAATTATCTTCCTGTACCAGTATTGGGAATGGTCTAGGAAGATTTGAGAAAGCTATGATTATTAATATATTTCAAAAGTTGGATGAGGGGTAAATCTGTGCAAGGACTTGGTTTCTGCCTAAAAGCAGGCAACTATTCCAATGTAAATTAACCTAGATAAAGGTGATTAACAAGTCAATAGGAGAGGAGAACTAGGCCTGTCTCTATCTAAAGACAGATCTACATGATAAGCCAGCTAAGATGGTAGGAGGGGTGGACCTTCATGAAAGGAGACACTTTGCCACACCTTGCTGGGGGAGGTACCTTACAGGGTTAAGGGGAGGTACCTTACAGGGATGTTCACTATGTCACAATTACGTAAACAAGATGGAGGTCATGGGTATAAAATTTCCGGTCCACGTGCTGTATCTGGGGAGTGGTGAGTTGGCCTGGGCCACCCTCCCCGCTCATGCCATTTTGGCATGGGGCTGTAACTATTTTCTGTATTTCTATTTTCTGAATTTCTATCTTTTTAATAAACTTCTTTAAATCTTCAGCAACTGTCCAAGCTATGCATATTTATTCTTAGCTTAGGACAAGAACCCATGGTTTATTTCTGTTTTTGGTTGTTTTGGGTTTTGTTATGGGTTGGGGGAAAGTGTCTCCGGGACCCTAGCAGGGGTCCCCGTGTCATGGATTGGGAGAGTATGGTTGTGGGGAAACCATTCCCCGGGGACCCCTGCTAGGGTCCCAGACACACTTTCCCCCAACCCATAACAAAACCCCAAAACGACCAAAAACAGGAATAAATCGCGGGTTCTTGTCCTAAGCTAAGAATAAATATGCATAGCTTGGACAGTTGCTGAAGATTTAAAGAAGTTTATTAAAAGATAGAAATACAGAAAATAGAAATACAGCCCCATGCCAAAATGTCATGGGGGGGGGGTGACTTGAAATGAATACACCAAAGGGATTACACGTGGACTGGACTTTTTATACCCATGACCTCCATCTTGTTCACGTAATCCTGACGTATTGAATGTCCCTGTTAGGTACCTCCCCTTAACCCTGAAAGGTACCTCCCCCAGCAAGGTGTGGCAAGGTGTCTTCTTTCATGAAGGGCAAGGCCAAACCCTGCTCTATCCTACCTAGATCATCATGTAGATCTGTCCTTAGATAAAGGCCTAGTTCTCCTCTCTTAAGATCTGTCTTTAGATAGAGGAAGCCCTAGCTCCCCACTATTGACTTGTTCATTACTTTTAGCTATGTTAATTTACATTGGAATAGTTGCCTGCTTTTAGGCAGAAACCAAGCCCTTTCTTTACCCATGTCTGCCGCCATTCTGACACAACTATTTTGAAATATATCAATTATTTTCTTTTGAAATATATTAATAATCAGAGCTTTCCCAAATCTTCCTAGGCTGTTCCCAATACTGGTATACCTGGGGAACAGTTTCTACAAACCATATTCTCCCAAACCGTAACACTTCCCATAAGCCGGCCTCAGCTACTGAGTGAGGCTCTCAGCAACTTAGTGAGACCCTTTTTCCAAATAAAGTATAAAATAAGTCTGGGAGTATAGCCCAGAGGTAGAAAAGCCCCTGGGTTCCACCCCAGTACCACCAAAAATAATATAAAATAATTTTTTTTTTTTTTGGTGGTACTGGGCTTCCTGGAAACCCTTCTACCTCCAGGCTACACTCCCAGACCTATTTTATAGTTTTTTTTTGTTGTTGTTTTTGAAACAGGGTATCTGAAGCCAGCATGGCTGGCTTCGAAACTGCGCAATCCTCCTGTCTCCACCTCCCAAGTGTGGGGATTACAAGTGTATGCCACCACACCTGGCAAAATAATTTAAAAAATTATTTTCCCAAATATGTTTCCAGGTAATTACCATTCTTTTTGTACTTGGGATTAAACCCAGGGGCATTCTACCTCCAAGTTATGCCACTAACCTGTACCAGTATTGGGAATAGCCTAGGAAGATTTGAGAAAGCTATGATCATTAATATATTTCTAAAATTGGGTGAGGGGCAAATCTGTGCAAAGACTTAGTTTCTGCCTAAAAGCAGGCAACTATTCCAATGTAAATTAACCTAGATAAAGGTTAATTTCTTTAAATCTTCAGCAACTGTCCAAGCTATGCATATTTATTCTTAGCTTAGGACAAGAACCCGCGGTAATTTTCTGTTTTTGGTCCTATTGGGTTTTGTTGTGGTTTGAGGGAAATTGTGTCCGAGACCCTAACAGGGGTCGCCAGGAACAGTTTCCCCACGACCACATTCTCTCAAACCGTATCATAATTTGGCACCCAATGTGGGGATGACTTTGTTTTGGTTCATCACACTATGTCACTCTGTGGCGTGGTGCTTTACTCTAAGCTCTAGCTTTCCCTCTTTCTAAGGGTGCCAATCCGTAATATAACCCTATTTTTAGTTTCGAAATAGGGTCTCACTAGGTTGCTAAGGCTGGTCTCAAACCTTCGAGCCTCCTGTTTTAACTTCCAAAGTATTGGAATTATAGGCATGTACCATTATGCCTGGAAATTACCATTTTTTTTTCTTGATCGTAGACAGTAATTTAAAATCAAACTGTCGGAGCCGGGCGTGGTGGCGCACGCTTGTAATCCCAGCATTCGGGAGGCTGAGACCTGGAGGATCGCGGTTCGCGGACAGCCTCAGCTACTTAGTGAGGCCCTCTGCAACTCAGTGAGACCCGGTTTCAAAATAAAGAATAAAAAATAGGGCAGGGGGGTGTAGCCCGGAGGTCAAATGCCCCTGGGTTCCATCCCCAGACCCGCAAAAAAAAAAAAAAAAAAAAAAAAAAAAAATCAAACTGTCTTTTTAAGCTTCTCTGCTAAATTAATGACAGAGGGAAAAGTGAAATTTAATTTGTTAGTCTCAATCCTACTGCAGAGTTAGGTTCAAAATGAATATCATATGTAAAAATGCTTGTATTTGAGCCAGGCATGGTGGCACATGCTTGTAATCTCAGCTTTTGGGAGGCTAAGACAGGAGGATCACAGCTCACAGACAGCCTCAGCTACTTAGTGAGGCTCTTTGCAACTCAGTAAGACCCTGTTTCAAAATAAAGAATAAAAAATTAGGGATGGGGGTGTAGCTCAGAAGTAGAATGCTCCTGTGCTCCATCTCTTGTACCGCCAAAAAAAAGCATGAATTTGGTTTATGGATTAAGATACAAAAAGTTTATATTTAAATAACACTTAAAATGCATAGGAAAGTTGCTAAATATACAGTTTTAGAAAAAAGTGTTAGCAGCCAGGCATGGGGGCACATGCTTATAATCTCAGTACTTGGAAGGCTAAGACAGAATGATTGGAGGTTTGTGGCCAACCTCATCTACTTATGAGGCCCTCTGCAACTTAGTGAGACCCTGTTTCAAAGTAAAGAATAAAAAATTGGGCTGGGGGTATAGCTTATAGGTCGAATGCTCCTGGGTTCCATTCCCAGTACTGCAAAAAAAAAAAAAAAAAGAAAAGAAAAGTGTTAGCTATTACAATTATTATGACACTCCCCTTGAGCTTAATAAAGATTCTCTCTTCATTCTAATTCTCTCAATAAATATATAATATTCCCAAAAGATTATTCTTATATGGTAATCTATATTTTTTTATTTATTTATTTTTTGTGGGTCTGGGTATGAAACCAAGGGGCATTCGACCTACAAGCTATACCCCCTGCCCTATTTTTTATAAATCACTAAGTTACAGAGTGCCTTACTAAGTAGCTGAGGCTGTCTGGAACTGTGATCCTCCTATTTCAGCCTCCCAAATGCTGGGATTACAAGGGTGTGCCACCACGCATAGCTTTATTTTATTTATTTATTTATTTATTTATTTATTTATTTATTTATTTATTTTTGTGGTACTAGGGATTGAACCTAAGGCAGTTTACCTCTGATTTATACCCCAGCCCTTTTATTTTATTTTATTTTGTTTTTGGTGGTACTGGGGTTCCTGGAAACCCTTCTACCTCTATGCTACACTCCCAGACCTATTTTATATTTTTATTTGGAAACAGGGTCTCTTAAGCCAGCGAGGCTCACTTTGAACCTGCACAATCTTCCTGTCTCCGCCTCCCAAGCGAGGGGATTACAAGTGTGAGCCACCAAGCCTGGCACCCCAGCCCTTTTAATCCTTTGCTTTTTTTTGTTTGTTTGTTTGGTGGTACTGGTGATGGAACCCAGGGGCAGTCTACCTTTGAGCTACATGCTCAGTCCTATTTTTTATTCTTTATTTTTGAAACAGGGTCTCACTGAGTTGCAAAAGACCTCACTAAGTAGCTAAAGCTGGCTTTGAACTGTGATCCTCCCGTCTCAGCCTCCCGAATGCTGGGATTACAAGTGTGTGCCACTTCGCCCAGCTTTAATTTACATTTTGAACACCTAAAGTTAGCATTTGCTAAGGAGGTACTCTAAGAAAAACTTGAAGTAACCCATACATAGTCATATTGAACTTTCCCTAAATAACCCACTACTATTTCTTTCATAACATTTTACTTACCTTTCCCACCTTTATTTATTTCTTGAAGTAGTTTAATGCCAACCTTTTCCATATTCTTAGAGAACAGATGAAGTATGGCAAGTCCAAAAGATAAAAGTGGTGGTTTACCATTTCTTTCTTCAGTGAGACATCGAATTAATTCAGTTTGGGGACATAATGTTATTATCTGCATCAGGTCATCTGAAAGTAAAAATAAAAAACTGTACCTAGACATCCTAATATTATAAATATTATAAATCAACTAAAACAGACCATCTAATGTCTCTATCTGCCAATCCACACTTTTTTCTAATCCTTCCAAACCTTCCTCAGTAACTCACTCCAACACAACTAAACAGTACTATTACCAATCCAAATACATACATACATACATATGAAAACATATGTATGTCCCTTCTCTTTCTTGGCTGACCTCACTTAACATAATGTTCTCCAGATCTTTCCATCTTCTTGTGAATGCCATGATTTTGTTCTTTATAGCTGAATAGAATTCCATTGTGTATATTTCCCATAATTTTGCAATCCATTCATCTGTTGATGGAGACCTGGGTTGGTTCCTTATTTTGGCTATTATGAATTATGCTGCTATAAACATTGGTATGCATATGTTACTGTAGTTCTCTGATTTCAATCCCATTGGTAAAATACCCAGGAGTGGTACAGCTGGATCATATGGTGGATCTATTCCCAGTTTTCTAAGAAATCTCTACACTGATCTCCATAGCAACTGAACTAGTTTGCATTCCCACCAACAGTATAAAAGAGTTCCTCTTTCCCCACATCCTCGCCAACATTTGTTGTTATTTGATTTCTTTATACTTGCCACTCTGATTGGTGTTGGATGGAATCTCAGCGTAGTTTTGATTTGCATCTCCCTGATGGCTAATGATGTAGAACATTTTTTCATGTATCTATTGGCCATTTGTATCTCCTATTTTGTGAAGTATCTATTCAGGTCAGTTGCTCTTTTTTTTTTTTTTTTTTTTGAAGTTCTGGGGATGGAATCCAGGGGTGTTTTACCTTCAAGCTATACCCCCTGTCCTATTTTTTATTCTTTATTTTGAAACAGGGTCTCACTAAGTTGCGGAGGGCCGAAGTAGCTGAGGCTTTCTGTGAACCGCACTCCTCTGGTCTCAGCCTCCCAAATGCTGGGATTACAAGCCTGCACCACCATGTCTGGCACGCCCATTTCTTGATTGGGTTATTGGTTTTGTTAGGGAGCATTGGGGATACCAGAGGGCCTCCGGATAATGAAGGGGAAACCTCAGCAAAGCTAGAATGGAAGGATAGGAGAGGAAGAAAGCTGAGGTTGATTAATGGAGGAGCTACATCCAAGTATGTGTAAAAGTATAAATATAGCATGGTTAATTTGGATACAATTGTTGGGAAGGGGAACAGGGGGTGGGGAGAGGGCCCTAAGCACAGTCTAAATGTATACCATTTTCAATATGTTCCACTTATAAATAAAAGAAAAAAACAAATACACACACACACACACACACACACACACACACACACGCCAGTGCATGCCTATAATCTCAGTACTTGGAAGGCTAAGACAGGAGGATGACAGGCTTATAGCCAGCCTTACAACTTAGTGAAACCCACTTTTTTTTTTTAATGGTATTGGGGATAGAACCCAGGGGCCCTCTACCTCCGGGCTATACTACCAGACCTATTTTATATTTTATTTGGAAACAGGGTCTCGCTTAGTTGCTGAGAGCCTCACTAAGTAGCTGAGGCTGGCTTTGAACCTGCACAATCCTCCTGTCTCAGCCTCCCAAGCACGGGGATTATAAGCGTGTGCCACCACGTCCGGCTGTGAGACCCACTTTTTAAAATAAAAAATAAAGTGCTCACTTCGGCAGCACATATACTAAAATAAAAAAAATAAAGCATGCTTGTAATCTCCATGCTTGGGAGGCTGAGACAGGCGGATCGCACAGGTTCGAAACCAGCCTCAGCTACTTAGTGAGGCTCTCAGCAACTTAGTGAGACCCTATTTCCAAATAAAATATAAAATAGGTTTGGGAGTATAGTCTGGAGGTAGAAAGCCTCTGGGTCCCACCCCCAATACCACCAAAAAAAAAAAATGCATCAAATTACTATCTTTGAAAAAAAGTGACAAACTGGCAATTAGGAAACTTAAATTCTAGTCATAGTTCTGGCAATCACTTAATCTTTTATAACTCTGTTTTCATATCTGAAAAGCACTAAAAATGGAGATAATTTTTTCCTATTTTTTATTCTTTATTTTGGAACAGGGTCTCACTGAGTTGCAAAGGGCCTCACTAAGTAGCTGAGGCTGTCTGCAAACTGTGATCCTCCTGTCTCAGCCTCCCCAATGCTGGGATTACAAGCATGTGTCACCACTCCCAGCTTGGAGATAATTTTTAAGAATCTATTATTTATGGTACTGGGGATGGAACTTAGGGGTTCTACCTCTGAGCTACAGCTCTAGCCCTGTTTTATTTTATTTTGAAACAAGGTCTCACTACACTAGGTTAATGAGAGTCTTACTACTTGTTAAAGCTGGTCTCAAACCTACAATCCTCCTGTTTGGGATTACAGGCATGTATCACAATGCCTGGCTCATTTGTCTATTTTTGAACCCCAAAAGAACAGGTTCATATGGCTTAATATACTAGTTAACCATTGAGATAACCTAAAGCTAATTTTGATTTGTATTTTTAAATTTATAAACTTCGCCGGGCATGGTGGCGCATGCTTGTAATCCCCGAGTTTGGGAGGCAGAGACTGGTTTTGAGCCAGCCTCACTGGCTTAAAAGACCCAGTTTCCAAGTAAAAAATATAAAATAGGTCTGGGAGTGTAGCCCGGAGGTAGAAGGGCTTCCAGGAACCCCAGTACCACCAAAAAAAAAAAAAATTATAAACTTCATATTATATTCCACCTTAGTGTTAAACCCAGCACAATTTTTTATTTTTTTATTTTTTTGGTACTGGGGATGGAACCCAGGGGCACTGAAACTCTGAGATATACCCCCAACCCTATTTTTAGTACTTTTTTATGTTTGAAACCGGGGCCCACTGAGTTGTGAAGGGCCTCACTAAGTAGCTGAGGCTGTCTTTGAACAGCAATTATCCAGTCTCCACCTCCCTCCCAAATGCTGGGGAAAAAAGGGTGCGTCACCACGCCCAGTCCCAGCCCAATTCTATTTACTTGGAACAAAGTCTCACTAGGTTGATGAGAGTCTCACTATTTGCTGAGGTTATACTAGAACCTGTGATCCTCTTGTCTCAGCCTCCCAGGTACTGGGATGATAAGGCATGCACAACCATGCCAGGCTAATTTCCTAAATTTTTTTTTTTTTTTTTTTTTTTTTTTTTTTGGTGGTACTGGGGGTGGAACCCAGAGGCTTTCTACCTCCGGGCTATACTCCCAGACCCATTTTATATTTTATTTGGAAACAGGGTCTCACTGAGTTGCTGAGAGCCTCACTATGTAGCTGAGGCTGGAATTCGAACCTGTGCGATCCTCCTGTCTCAGCCTCCCAAGCACAGGGATTACAAGGGTGTGCCACCACGCCCGGCTTTAATTTCCTAAATTTTACAAAGTAAAAAGATTCTTCTTAGGCCACGCTAGGAGTAATTTTCAGAATAATATCTAAGAACCTTTCAAGAACCCCAGTACCAACAACAACAAAAAAACTATCATAAAAAGCCAGGCATGCTGTTGAACGCTTATAATCCCTGTGCTTGGGAGGCTAAAACAGGAGGAAAACAGGTTTGAGGACAGCTTCAGCTATTAGTGAGGTCCTCTGCAACTTAGTGAGACCTTATTTCAAAATAAAAAATAAAAAATAGGGCTAAGGGTATAGCTCTGAGGTAGAATGCCCCTGGGTTCCATCCCCAGTACCACACACACACACACACACACACACACACACACACACACACACACAAAAGAACTATCATAACCACAATTAGCAGTCTCAAAAGCAATAAAAGTAGTCTAGTGTTTACTAAACAAATATCTACTGTGCTGGGAACTAGCATGTATTAATTCAAGGCATTTACTACTCAGAGTTAGCTAGATATTATTTTCATATTACAAATGAGAAAACAGGCTTAGAGAAGTTAATTTTCTCTAAATTATATAATTTACCCTGTTTCAAAGTAAAGAATAAAACTGGGCGTGGTGGCTCATGCTTGTAATCCCAGTACTTGGGAGGCTGAGAAAGGAGGATTGCGCAAGTTCAAAACCAGCCTCAGCTACTTAGTGAGGCCCTTTGCAACTCAATGAGAGACTGTTTCAAAATAAAGAAAAAAATAGAACTGGTGCTGGGGGTGCAGCTTCAAGGTAGAATGAATGCCCCTGAGTTCCATCCCTAATACCTAAAAAAAAAAAAAATGCTGACCGAAAGAATGTGCTGTAGTTCCCACCAACAGTAAAGTAGCTGAAGCTGTCCTTGAGCCACGATCTTCCTGTCTCAGCCTCCCAAATGCTGGGATTACAAGCATACGCCACCACAGCCAGCTCATTAGTAGGCTTTTTTACTTACCAGGACTAAAGTCCTTGAATTGTTGGATGTATTCCATGGCCCCATGAATCTGACCCTGTTTACACAGGCAAAGGAGAACTTTCTTGTGCAGACCACATTCACCATAGATAATTTGAGCCAGAGCCAGGTATTTTGCCTTATTAAAAGTATCATGGTCTGCATGTTTACAAATCACATCTCCAGCCTCCTCAGAAAAGGTCAACCTAAAGTAAGCAAATCAATAAAGAACATGTTGAGGAGTTTTTATTTTTTATTGAACCCAGGTACATTTTACCTCTGAGCTCCAGTCCCAGCCCGATTCTTTTTCTTTCTTTCTTTCTTCATTTATCTATTTATTTATGTTTGTTTGTTTATTTATTTATTTATTTATTTTGTGGTACTGGAGATGAATCCAGTAGCATTTTACCTCCGAACTACATGCCCAGCCTTTATTATTATTATTATTATTATTATTATTATTATTTATTTATTTATTTATTTATTTTGAAACAGGGTCTCATTGAGTTGCAAAGGGCCTCACTAAGTAGCTGAGGCTGGCCGGGAACTGTAATCCCCCTGTCTCAGCCTCCCAAATACTGGGATTACAAGCGTGCATGACCACGCCCAGCATCTATCTACCTATCTTTCTTCCTTCCTTTCTTTCTTCCTTCCTTTCTTTCTTTCTTTCTTTCTTTCTTTCTTTCTTTCTTTCTTCCTTTCTTTCTTTCTTTCTTTTTCTTTTTACTTTTTCTATTTTTTTCTTTTTTTGTGGTACTGGGGATGGAACCCAGGGGCATTCTACCTCCAAGCTATATCCCTAGCCCTATTTTTTATTCTTTATATTTTGAAACAGGGTCTCACAAGTTGCAAAGGGCCTCGCTAAGTAGCTGAGGCCAGGGTCCTCCTGTCTCAGCCTTCCAAGTGCTGGGATTACAAGTGTGCACCACCATGCCCAGCTTTTACTTACTTATTTTACTTACTTACTTACTTACTTACTTACTTACTTACTTACTTACTTAGAAACAGGATTTCACTATGTTACTGTGTACTGATCTGGAACCTGTGATACTCCCAAGTACTGGAATTCCTGGTATATACCACCATACCCAGCTAGTAAATACTTTTAAACTGGTTAATTGCAATGGGGATCTGAAGTAAATGTTCAAATAATGTATGATAAGAAAACTATTATGACTTCAGAACAAACATCTGTATTAGCCTAATGTCACAATTAAATTAAAAACTTAATTTTTCTTACTTTTCCTGGGTGACCCAGTTGATAACTAAATCAAGCCGTTTTTCAGATAATCCACATTTGATCCCTTCCAGGGTTAGATCTGCACCAACAGGATGTCTAAAAGCATGACTTGTGCTAAATATAGCCTCAAAAAATAAGAGCAATGGAAGAGGCTTTCCTCTAATTTTTCCAACAGCTAAAAAAGAAGAAAATTTTTGAGTCAAATACTTGAAGAAATAGTCTTCTTCTACTTGTTTCATGGTACTATTTTCATCTTTGCATTTTCTAAAACTCTAATAATATATAGATTAAGACTTTTTTATTTATTATCTTTTTTGCAGAAATGGAGATTGAACCCGGGGGCATTCTACCTCTGAGCTCCCCCTCCAGTCCTATTTTTAATTCTTTATTTTGAAACAGGGTCATTGAGTTGCAAAGGGCACAGTTGTGGAGGGCATCACTAAGTAGCTGAGGCTGGCTGTGAACCTGCAATCCTCCTGTCACAGTTTCCCAAATACAAGTGTGTGCCACCATGCCCGACTTAAACATATAGTTAAATATATATACATATATAAATATATATGTATACATAGTGGTATTGGGGTTGGAACCAGGGGCATTCTGCATCTTAGCTACATCCCCGACCCTATTTTTTATTCTCTATTTTTTGAAACAGGGTCTCACTGAGTTGCAAAGGGCCTCACTAAGTAGCTGTCCTCAAGCTGCAATCCTCCTGTCTCGGCCTCCAAATGCTGGGATTACAAGCACACACTACCATGCCCGGTTCCTAAATTTTATATTTTGGATAATGACTAAATAGCATTATTCATAACATGTGAAGATGGAGGCAAATATTGGAGTGATTTTTCTATAAGCCAAGAGATGCAAAAAATTGCTGACAGAAGATACAAGATCTCCCTTAGAACCTCCAGAAGGAAACAACCTTGTTTTGACACCTTTGTTTTAGACTTCTCACCTCCAGAACTATGAAAAGATTAATTATTTTCTTTCAAGCTATAGAGTTCTCTGGTTAATAAGGTAAATCTTCCATGACCTAAGGAAAAATATGATTTGAACAAAGAAAATAAAAGATGTAGTTGCAAATATATTAAGGATAATATATTATGCAAGCTACATCAAATGAGATAAATATAAAACTAGATATTCAGAGCTACTGGATATTTAGTCAGATGTACCCTAATTTTGAATATAATTTGGAGAATGTCAAAATGATGTGTGTGTGTGTGTTACTGGGGATGGAACCCAGGGGCATTCTACCTCTGAGTTACACCCTCAGCCTTATTTTCTATTCTTTATTTTGAAACAGGGTCTCACTGATTTGCAAAGGCCCTCACTAAGTAGCTGAGGACGTCCGTGAACTGTGATCCTCCTGTCTCAGCCTCCCAAATGCTGGAATTACAAGCGTACGCCACCACACTCGACACAAAATGAAATCTTTTAAAAATATACTAATATGGGTATATTCATTCGAGTCACCCCTCCATGCCACTCTGGCATGGGGCTGTATTTATATTTTCTGTATTTCTACCTTTCTAATAAACTTCTTTAAATCTTCAAAAAATATTAGTATATGTAAATTGTACAAATTAATGGATTTCTTTGTAACGTTTTCATACCCACCCTCATTACCTTCTCTTATGCTCTCTCCCCTGGGTTCTCTTTCTCTTCCCTAATATTCCCCCTTTCACTTTCATGTTCTCTTTTTTCTTCTAGATTCCATGAGAGAAAACATGTGATATTTGTCTTTTTGATCCTGTCTCATTTTGCTTAACATAAGGTGCTCCAGTTTCAACCATTTTTTTGCAAATGACATACCTGGCATCTATATCCATTCTTTAATCTCTATTTTCAGTGTTATAATTTTCATTAAAGCCGGGCGTGGTGGCGCATGCTTGTAATCCCAGCATTTGGGAGGCTGAGGCCGGAGGATCACGGTTCGTGGACAGTCTCAGTTACTTAGTGAGGCCCTCCGCAACTCAGTGAGACCTGGTTTCAAAATAAAGAATCAAAAATAGGGCAGGGGCTGTAGCTCGGAGGTCGAATGCCCCTGGGTTCCATTCCCAGACCCGCAAAAAGAAATTTCATTGAGGTCTTTCACCATCTTGGTTTAGGTTTATCCCTAAGTGGTGGTGGTGGTGTTTCTTTCTCATCTTCTTTGTCAAAGCTGTTGTAAATGAAATTATTTTCCTGATTTATTTCTTAGCAATTCATTATTGTATATAGAAAAGCTAGCTACCTTTTTTTTAGGTTTTTTTTTTTTTTTTTTTGGTGGTGCTGGGGGTGGAACCCAGGGGCTTTCTACCTCTGGGCTATACTCCCAGACCTATTTTATTTTATTTATTTATTTATTGCGGGTCTGGTGATGGAACCCAGGGGCATTTGACCTCCAAGCTACAACCCCTGCCCTATTTTTTATTCTTTATTTTGAAACCGGGTCTCACTGAGTTGCAGAAGGCCTCACTAAGTAGCTGAGGCTGCCCGCGATCTGTGATCCTCCAGGTCTCACAGCCTCTCAAATGCTGGGATGACAAGTGTGCGCCACCACGCCCGGCTTTTTTTTTTTTTTTTTTCCTTTTTTATATTTTATTTGGAAACAGGGTCTCACTAAGTTGCTGAGAGCCTCACTAAGTAGCTGAGGCTGGCTTCGAACCTGTGCAATCCTTCTATCTCAGCCTCCCAAGCATGGGGATTACAAGTGTGCACCACCACACCCAGCTCATTTTTTGTATGTTGATTTTGTATCCTGCCAGTTTGCTCAATTTATCAGTTCTAAGAGGTTTCTGGTGAACTCTGGGTTTTCTACATTATCTACATAATGTAGATATAGGCATAATTATTTTTTATTTATTATCTTTTTTGCAGAAATGGAGATTGAACCCGGGGGCATTCTACCTCTGAGCTCCACCTCCAGTCCAGTTGCAAAGGGCCTCACTAAGTTGCTGAGGCTGTCCGCAAACCGCGATCCTCCTGTCTCAGCCTCCCAAATACTGAGATTACAAGCATGTGCTACCATGCCCGACTTTTATTTATTTATTTATTGTGTGTGTGTGTGTGTGTGTGTGTGTGCGCGCGCACGCGTGCGCACGTGCACGTGTGTGTGTGTGTTTGTGTGGTACTGGGGATTGAAGCCTGGGGCATTCTACCTCTGAGCTATATCCCCAGCCCAATTTTTTTTTTTTTTAAAACAAGGTCTCGAGCCAGACATGGTGGTGCACACTTGTAATTCCAGCGCTTGGGAGGTGGAAACAGGAGGATCACGTAGGTTCGAAGCCAGCCTTGCTGTCTTGAGACCCTGTTTCCAAATAAAAATATAAAAAATAGGTGTATGGGAGTGTAGCCCGGAGGTAGAAGGGTTTCCAGGAACCCCAGTACTGAGGCTGGCCACAAACTTGTAATCCTCCTGTCTCAGCCTCACAAGTATTGGGATTATAGACATGTGCCACCATGTCCAGTTTATTAAATCTTGATAGTGAGTATATGTATGTTAATATGTTTCTCCATACTTTATATACTTCAAAGATTTTATATTTTAATTTAGAAAATCTAATCAACCCTTAATGTTATAACTAAGAAAAATGTAAATGGCAGAGATGAGGCCGCAGTCTAAATCATTAACCTTTTACTTTAATATTGTTTCTCTTTTCTCAGGGAAAAATATATAATGTGCATATATATAAGGTTCAGAGAGAAATGCTTACCCTTAAATTTATTCATTGCGCCCATGTTTTGAAGAATTCTTCGAGGACTGCTCGCTGCAAAACAAGCCGCCTTTTTATACTCACCAAGTGAGATTAATTCATTGAACCTATGGCCATTGCATTTGGTAATGGCACACACAAAAAAAGAAAGAAAACTGATTAGAAATGGAATATGAAGCCAGGCATGGTGGTGCATGCTTGTCATCCCAGTACTTGGGAGGCTGAGACAGGAAGAATCGCAGTTCATAGACAGAATCAGCTACTTAGTGAGGCCCTTTGCAACTCAGTGAGACTCTATTTCAAAATAAAGGATAAACCAGTTGTGGTGGCACACGTTTGTAATCCCCACGCTTAGGAGGTTTGAAGCCAGCCTCAGCTACTTAGTGAGGCTCTCAGCAACTTAGTGAGACCCTGTTTCCAATAAAACCTAAAATCGGTCTGGGAGTATAGCCCAGAGGTAGAAAAGCCGCCAAGTACCACCTCCAGTACCACAAATATAAATAAATAAAGAATAAAAAATAAAGAAAGATTAAAAAAAAAAAGGCTGGGGTGTAGCTCAAAGGTAGAATGTCCCTGGGTTCCATCCCCAGTTTGGCAAAAAAAAAAAAAAAAAAAAAAAAAGGAAGAAAGAAAGAAAGAAATATGTAATATGAACTAAATAGAGTAGCATAATTTAGAAGAAAAAATAATTGTAATAAATTATAACTAGATTAATTTACTCTGTATGATGTTCATCTGATTCTCTTTCTCTTATTCTGGGAGTATATTGTACTGTTTGTTTCATCTCAGTATAAAACTGTCACATGCCAGTTGATTTGAACCTGATCCTGTATTTTATTTCTATAGTATTTACAGGAAGTTAGAGAAAATGGGAAGAACTTGAAGTGAATATATGACGAGTTAAGATTTTTCTTTTAGCCAGGAAGGGTGGTGCATGCCTATAATCCCAGTACTTGGGAGGCTGAGACAGGAGGATCACAGGTTCAGTGATAGCCTCAGTAAGTTGACTCTCAACCTCTTGACCTTGTTTCTGTTTCCTAGATGTGTGAATCCTCACACACACCAAATGCGCACAGGTTTCCTTCTCTGTTTCCACTAAAACACACAGGTGCAGCAGACTTGGATGCTATTTATAGTTGTTTATATATTATATTTATTTTTTCTTCAAACCATTTTTGTTATTGACTAACAGGCCAAAGATCTTCAGGTTTGTTTAAGCAATCAGAATTGGAACACAAGAGGTCATTGATTTGACCTCAATTTTTACTTGCAAAAAGAAAATACTTTTTTATAAATGTACCAGAGAGATAGATTTGTTTATTTATTTATTTATTTATTTATTTATTTATTTTGGTGGTACTGGGGGTGGAACCCAGAGGCTTTCTACCTCCGTGCTGTACTCCCAGACCTATTTTATATTTTTATTTGAAAACAGGGTCTCACTCAGTTGCTAAGAGCCTCACTAAGTAGCTGAGGCTGGCTTCGAACCCGTGCGATCCTCCTGTCAAGGCCTCCCAAGCACGGGGATTACAAGCGTGCGCCACCACGCCTGGCTCAGAGAGTTTTAATGTTGAAAACTTAGCTGTAAATTGTAACATCTCCTTCAGGGCAGCCCCACTCCCCCACCTCAAAAGGTTTAAGAGAAAGAATTGATTGTAAGATGTTAAATCGTTACCAGACATCCAGTATATTTTAGTTTAGAGTTCTGTGTGATATTTTTAATTTCATGCTATAACTTCAGAAACTCTTGGGGAAAATGAGTTTGCTCATTGAACTCTAGGGTATGTTTACTCACTGCTGAAAACACTGTATATTCAGGACTTGAATGATTCGGTGAGTATCTATGGTGGATCCAAAGCGATCCAGTGTAAGACACTGAATGAGCGTCTGCTACCCAGAGAGGGTTTCAGCGGTGATTCTCATCAGAAGGAACAGGATGGCTCTTAACTTTTTAAATGCTATTGGAACCATTTAATCAGTGAGTCAGTGATCTGCTTTTTAATTTTATTTCCTTCCCTATCTAAATTCCCAATGACTTTGGGACTACTTTAACAGGATCTTTTAAATTGTAAAAATGGTGGGGATGGGAGAGGTGGATAGTTATTATTCTATATATTCAATGTAAATTGAATATATCTGAAAGCAGAATTTTTTAAATTATTGTGCTTCAAAATGTTAAGTTATATGGGGAGCAACAGCAAACAGGTGCTAATTTGTTTGGCCCTAGGATAAACAGTGTCTCAATTTATTTATTTTTATTTTTTATTTTTTGATGGTACTGGGGGTGGAACCCAGAGGCTTTCTACCTCCGGGCTATACTCCCAGACCTTTTTTTATAATATTTTATTTGGAAACAGGGTCTCACTAAGTTGCTGAAAGCCTCACTAAGTAGCTGAGGCTGGCTTCGAACCCATGCGATCCTCCTGTCTCTGCCTCCCAAGTGCGGGGATTACAAGCGTGCGCCACCACACCCGGCCATGTCTCAATCTTTTAAAAGAATAAAATACAACCATCTATGCCATTGTTGCTTTGGAGTTGTATTTTTTTTTTCTTTTCACAATCTTATATACTTAAGATACTAAGAGCTTTATCTGGTTGTACTTTGGAATTTTCATTCACAAAAACAATTTACAAATGATACTTTGTTTACAAGACTTTCTTTAAAAAAGGTCATAACAGTGTTTAAAGTATCAGTTTCTTGTTTGGGTGACTTGGAGACTAACACCCTGGCTTTATAGGATACTAAGAAACTGTTATTTTGACAGTGTTTGTAGGCCTTTTTTATAAAAATGAATGTCCTGAGAAGAAGGGTAGGAGGGTAGTCCACAACAAAGAGACAGAATGTTTATGGTATTTAACTTTATAGTTGTTAATGTCATCTCAAGTCAAGTCACTGGTCTGTTTGAATTTGATACATTTTTATACTAACTAGAACTGTAAAATTATTTCATTTCATGATTAGAAAATACCTGTGGCTGGCTGGCTGGATATATATATATATATATATATATATATATATATATATACACATACATACATACACATATACACACACACATACATACATATATATACATATATATACATATATATACATATATATATATATATATATGTATATATATATATATCCCAAATGCTGGGATTACAAGCGTGCACCACCACGCCTGGCTCGCATATTTGTATAAAAGTGTGAAATAAAATTTTTAATGAAAAAGAAAGAAGGAAGGAAGGAAGGAAGGAAGGAAGGAAGGAAGGAAGGAAGGAAGGAAGGGCTGGGGTATAGTACAGAGGTAGAATGTCCCTGGGTCTAAACCCCAGTACCACATAAACACACAAAAAAGATTTTTCTTTCATCTCTGTATAAAATAAGGGTATCAGAAGAAAGGAAGTGATCTTCTCATAATCTCAAACTAGAAGAAATATTAATTGCAGAGGTATTTAAAAGCCTATGTTGAAGCCGGGTGTGGTGGTGCACGCTTGTAATCCCAGCATTTGGGAGGCTGAGGCAGGAGGATTGCAGTTCAAGGACAGCCTCAGCTACTTAGTGAGGACCTCTGCAACTTAGTGAGGCCCTGTTTCAAAATAAAGAATTAAAAAATAGGGCTGGTGGTCTAGCTCAAAGGTAGAATGCCCCTGGGTTCTATTCCCAGTATTGGGGGAAAAAAAGCCTATGTTGCTCTGCCAGGTATTAGACTCCCAATTAAATATTAAAATAAAGCTGGGCATGGTGGTGCGCACTTGTTATCCCAGTACTTGAAAGGCTGAGACAGGAGGATTGCAGGTTTAAAGCCAACCTCTGGCCAGTCTGCAAGTTTGTAATCCCCACATTTTGGAAGCTAAGACAGAAGGATCAGTTTGCGGCCAACCTCAGCTACTTAGCCGAGGCCCTTTGCAACTCAGTGAGACCCTGTTTCAAAATAAAGAATAAAAAATAGGGCTGGTGGTATGCCAGCGTGGTGGCACATACTTGTAATCCCAGCATTTGGAAGGCTGAGACAGGAGGATCACCTTCGCAGACAGCCTCAGCTACTTAGGCCTTCAGCAACTTAGTGAGACTCTGTTTCAAAATACAGAATAACGTGGGCGTGGTGGCACACGCTTGTAATTCCTGCACTTGGGAGGCGGAGACAGGAGGATCGCGAAGGTTCAAAACAAGCTGCGCTGGCTTAAGCGACCCTTTAAAAAAAAAAAACAAAAAACTATATATATATATAATTAGGAGGTCTGGGAGTGTAGCCCGGAGGTAGAAGGGTTTCCAGGAACCCCAGCACCACCAAAACAAACAACAAAAAGAAAAACAGAATAATGGTGGGCATGGTGACTCACGTTTGTAATCCCAGCATTTGGGAGTCTGAGACAAAAGAATCACTGTTCTCAGACAGCTTCAGACACTTAGTGAGGCCCTTTGTAACTCAGTGAGACCCTGTTTCAAAATAAATAATAAAAAATAGGGCTGGGGTGTAGCTTGGAGGTAGAATGCTCCTGGATTCCATACCCAGTACAGGAAGGAAGGAAGGAAGGAAGGAAAATTGGGTTGGGGTTTAGCTTAGAGATACAATGCTTTGGGGTTCAATACCCAGCACCACACAAAAAAAGAAAGAAAAAAAAAGCTTGGTAGACTTACAGAAGCATTATATTATACAGGAACTAACACAGACTTTGGTTAGCCCACCCCAAATTGTCTTTACCTACTTCTTTGTGTCATAACAAGCAAATCAAAAAGTGAAGAGTGTTTAACATGTGGGATTAGGTATATTATAGTCATAACGTAGTGGCCTTATAGCCTACTGGAATTATAGATGTGTGCCACCATGCCTGTTAAGGCTGGCTCTGAGCCTACAATCCTCCTATTTGTCTCCAACATACTGGTTTGGAGAATGACAGGTGCTACCATGCCCAGCTTGTTTATTTTATAATTAGTCAACTAGAAAAGAAGTTTATTTTATTTATGTATTTATTTATTTTTTTGTAGTACTAGGGATAGAACCCAAGGGCTTTCCACCTCCAGACTACATTTGCAGGCTTATTTTTTATATTTTATTTGGAAACAGGGTCTCACTAAGTTTCTGAGAGCCTCATTAAGTAGCAGAGGCTGGCTTTGAAACTGCATCATCCTCCTGTCTCAGCCTTCCAGCTACTGGGATGACAAACATGCACCACCACGCCCAGCAAGTTTGTTTGTTTGTTTGTTTATTTATTTCTGCAGTATGGATACTGAACCAGGGACATTCTACCTCTGAGCTATACCCCTAACCCTTTTTTATGTTTTGTTTTGTTTTTTGTTTTGCAGTACTGGGGATTGAACCCAGGGGCATTTTACCTCTAAGATAGACCCTAGCCCAATTTTTTATTGTTTATTTTTGAAACAGGGTGTCATTAAGTTGAAGAGGGCCCCACTAAGGAGCTGAGGCTGGTCGTGAACCCAGATTCTCCTGTCTCAGCCTCCAAAATCCTGGGATTACAAGTGTGCACTATGACTCTCAGTTTCCCGGCTCTGTTTTTAATTCTTTATTTTGAAACAGGGTCTCATTAAGTTGTGGAGGACCTCACTAAGTAGCTGAGGCTGGCTGCGAACCTGCAATCTTCCTGTCTCAGCCTCCCGAGTACTGGGAGAAAAAGATTTTAAACTGGGCATGGTGGTACAAGACTGCAATCCCAGTACTTGAGAGGCTGAGACAGGAGGATTTCAGGTTCAAGGACAGCCTCAGCATGCAGTGAGACTCTCACCAACCTAAGGAGACCCTATTTCAAAATAAAAATAAAAAGGGCTGGGGGTTACCTCGGAGGTAGCATGCTTCTGGGTTTAATCCCCAGTATCACAAGAAAAAAAAAGAAATTTATTTTTTATTTTTTATTTTTGGTCCTAGGAGTTAAACCTAGGGGCATTCTACTTCCAAGCTTTACTCCCAGAACTATTTTTTATTCTTTATTTTGAAACAGGTTCTCACTAAATTGTGGAGGGCCTCACTAAGTAGCTGAGGCTGACCGTGAACCTCGATCCTTCTGTCTTAGCCTCCCATGTACTGGGATTACAAGCGTGCGCCACCAAGCCCAGCTACAAAAGAATTTTAAATAATAGAATTACAAGAGCTAAAAACTATGGCTTATTGCAATACCAAACAAAGGGTAAACATGGTTGCTTAAACATGGAAAATCAAAGCTTTTTAAAGATTTGCCTTTCAATGTAGTAAAGCATAATTTCAGCTTCTTTTGCCTTGCTTGGATCATCTTCAAGCAGCTCTTCAACAATGCTGCCTTGGTCACCTGCAAACAGTAAAAGGACATCACAAAATATTTTAAGGTCATTTGTTAATATAAAGCAATAAACGTGTGTGTGTGTGTGTGTGTGTGTGTGTGTGTGTGTGTGTGTGTGTGTATTCCTGGGAATTAAATGCAAGGGCATTCTACCTCTTAGCTTAGAGGTAGCCCTTTTTCATTTTTTGTTTTTGTTTTTGAAAGAGCCTCAGCCTGGTGTGGTAGCAATACTTGCAAGTTTGTAATCTCAGTACTTAAGAGGCTAAGAGGTGGATCACAGGTTCAAGGACAGCCTTAGCAACTTAGTGAGGCTCTTAGCAAGACCCTGTTTTCAAATAAAAAATGAAATATGTCTGGGGTTGTAGCTGAGAGGTAGAATATCTCCCTAGGTTCCATCCGCTGTATTAAAAAAAGAAAGAAGAGAAAGAAACGGTCTCACTAGGTTGCTGAGAGTTTCACTACTTGCTGAGGTGGTCTTTGTTAAGTTGGGTCCTGCACTCATGTGACTTTGTGTCACATGACCTCTGCAGGGCAAGGGAGGGGCTGAAACCTCCGCGAGAATTGGGCATTCCCGCGAGTAAACCCCCATCTCGCGAGATGCATGCCTTTAAAAGGAGAGCCCGCGTCCTCTAGCTTCGGACAGGCGCGCGGGCCCCACAGTGCCTCGCCCTGATCCCCGGGAGAGCCGTGCCATTAAAACTTTACATGCCACGTGTACCGGACCTCTCTCGTGATTTTCACACTCCGCCGTACTCACTTATTTTTATTTTACTCGCATTTAATTTTTTATTTTACTTATCATTTGGTGCCGAACCGGGAGAACTCTTGGGTCCCTCCCCATTTTTTTTTCCTTTTTTTTTTTTTTTCTGTTTTCTCTTTTTATTTTTACTCTCTTTTTGAGCCCCGGACTCTCCGACCCGCCAGCAGCTCGACTGTGAGGTCCCACACCAGCGCTCCGCTTGCAGGCGTTGCTCCCACCACTGCCGCCGCTGCTGCCCCGTGCCTGCCCGGACCATAAGCCATCTTTTCAGCCCCGCGCTCTCCGGGAGAGCCGGCGGCCTTCTTCCTGCCCCGGGCTCTGCTGAGAGTCCGCGGCCATCTTTCCAGCCCCGAGCTCTGCTGAGAGCTCACGGCCATCTTTTCGGCCCCGCGCTCTGCTGAGAGCTCAAGGCCGTCTTTCCGGCCCCGCGCTCTCCAGGAGAGCCGGCGGCCATCTTTCCAGCCACGAGCTCTGCTGAGAGCTCGCGGCCATCTTTCCAGCCACGAGCTCTGCTGAGAGCTCACGGCCATCTTTTCGGCCCCAAGCTCTGCTGAGAGCCGGTGGCCATCTTTCTGATCCTGCGCTCTGCTGAGAGTCTGCGGTCATCTTTCCAGCCCCGAGCTCTGCTGAGAGCTCGCGGCCATCTTTTCAGCCCCGCGCTCTGCTGAGAGCCCACAGCCATCTTTTCGGCCCCGCGCTCTGCTGAGAGCCCACAGCCATCTTTTCCCGCCCATGTGCTCTCTTCCGGAGCGCCGGCGGCCATCTTCCGCGGCCACCACCGCCGGGGCGTGCAGGCTCCACCGGCCGCCAGGCTGCTAGTTCCACCCGCCCGGAGCCAGGCTCCTTGGGTGATGCTGGCACCTGTTCTACTTGCTGACCTCCTGCACGGGCCAGGAACTCTGCCTGCCGCTTGGACCTCCTAAAACCGCCGTTCCCGCCTGCCCACGCTGCCCGCCGCTGGAATGGGACCGCGCCGCCCGCGGACTGCGCCACGCCGTGCACCTATGTCTTCTCCACGCCTGGCGTTGCTTAGACCCGCCTGCCGGGGCCGCCTGCCTCCTCCATCTAGGTGGCCACCACTCTGCTAAACAGCCCCCAGCCCGCCAAGTCCAGCCCGCGCTCCAGCTGGTTCCTCCACTTGGACTCGCGCCCTGGCGCCCTTCACCCTGTGCCTGCCCACCCCAGCTGCCTGGGCCTGGCCATTCCGGTAAGCAGCCACATGGAATTACTGGGGGGGGGGGGTCGCCAGCTTTGGCCCGCCATCTTGGACACGTGGAATCACTGGGGGGCCGCCATCTTGGCCCCACCATCTTTAACCCCTCCCACCCATGGCCTTACTGGAGGCCTCGCCATCTTTAACCCCTCCCACCTCATGGCCTCACTGGAGGCCTCGCCATCCTTAACCCCTCCCACCTCATGGCCTCACTGGAGGCCTCGCCATCCTTAACCCCTCCCACCTCATAGCCTCACTGGAGGCCTCGCCATCCTTAACCCCTCCCACCTCATGGCCTCACTGGAGGCCTCGCCATCCTTAACCCCTCCCACCTCATGGCCTCACTGGAGGCCTCGCCATCCTTAACCCCTCCCACCTCATGGCCTCACTGGAGGCCTCACAATCTTTAATCCCTCCCACTTTCCACTCCTAACCAATCCTAGGAGTCGGCGGCCATCTTTCCGGCCCGAGCCAGGCAGCTTGGCACTTGCTCTGCCTGCCAACTGCCTGCGCGGGCCAGGACCTCTGCCTGCCGCTTGGACCTCCTAAAGCACCGTTCCAGCTTGGTTCTCCGGTCACCGCCGGGACCTCTGGCCGGTTTGCCCCACCGCCCCGAGCCAGGCTCACTGGCGGTGCTCCTCGGGGCCCAGCCTCAGCGTCTGGCGCGTGCCTGGAAGCCATTTTGTCTCCACGCCGCGGGCCCGGCAAGCCATGCCGCCTGCGCACCCCCACTGATCCCACCTGCGCCAGCCACCAGTGCCGTCCACACCAGCCACCGGCATCCACGTGCCCCAGCTCCACCACGCTCCCAGCAGCTTCTCAGCGCTTCTGTCGCAGCCAGCGCTGGCTGGCAACACTTCACTCCGGTAAACTGCCTCCTTCCCTTGGTTAGCGGGTTCCGGACTTGGGTCTTCCGGTCCACTGGGACCCAAAAATCCAAGCGCTTGGTGACCCATTGTCCCCCGGTCCACTGGGACCACCCTGTGGATGACCAGGTCATCCTCCGGTTTTGAGAAGGAATGAAGACGTTCTTCCCTATCTCTTAACCTCTGTTTCCGAACGATTGAGCAGGGAATTTGGGGACGCCCATTTCCTGTTCTTCGTTTCCGCCCGTGAACCAATTATGGGAAGTCAAACCTTTATACTAGCAGATGCCCTGAGAGCCTGTCTGCCTTGATACAAGTTGGGAAATGGGTTGCAGTGGCCCAGGAACAGTTAGGAACTTTTCTAAGTGGTCTGGTATCCCTCCAAATGCTCTCCCCCATCAGCTTCCATTTATTTTCCTGCCAGCTGCCATTTTGTGATGGCGCATAGTCACTGCCTGGTGATGTCACAGTCACCATCTTGGCCTGCGCCAGACTGCAATTTTGCTGGGTGGCCCGCTCGGGCGCGCCCTAGGTGCTGCGGGAAACGACAGGCCGGGGCTGGGGCGACACTCTCTGTCTGCCCGTGCGGAGTCCGCATTGCCATTCTTGCTGGACACCCGTCTCGGGACGTGCTCCTTGTGAGTATAGGTCCGTCGCAGCTGACAGAACCTTAACATGGCATCTAAGTTTTAATTCCGGAGATGGAGCATACACTCTTGACTTTGCCAAAAAGCAGATCCCTGGTAGCTGCCCTTTGGCTGGCGGTGGCGGCTCAGCCCTCTGGAGCGCCACCTAGGTGTGGAGGACTGCAATGACGACTACCTCCAGGAGCCTGCCTGAAGTGGGGCGAAGCCACGCCCACCAATCAGACTGTGCCTGGCGTGCGGCCAGGAGGGCCACTGGAACAGTGCCCTTGGAAAAGGATGAGCCGCAGCCCTTGCCTGTTCAAGCCTCCTCAAGCGCACATCACTAAGCTGTCCAGGGTAACCTCCAATTCGCACTGCAGCTATGCACCCACCTGCACCCCCTTCTGGGGGACTGAACTCCCGACTCCTCCCGGCCTGGGGCCCCTGACAACGCCCCTTGACAGCAGGAAGAAGCTAGAGGGTCCAATTGTCATCCATTATCCCTACCATCAAAAGGCCGGAATGTTAAGTTGGGTCCTGCACTCATGTGACTTTGTGTCACATGACCTCTGCAGGGCAAGGGAGGGGCTGAAACCTCCGCGAGAATTGGGCATTCCCGCGAGTAAACCCCCATCTCGCGAGATGCATGCCTTTAAAAGGAGAGCCCGCGTCCTCTAGCTTCGGACAGGCGCGCGGGCCCCACAGTGCCTCGCCCTGATCCCCGGGAGAGCCGTGCCATTAAAACTTTACATGCCACGTGTACCGGACCTCTCGTGATTTTCACACTCCGCCGTACTCATTTTTATTTTACTCGCATTTAATTTTTTATTTTACTTATCAGTCTTGAACCTGAGAGCCTCCTCTCTCAGCCTCCCAAGTACTGGGATTACAAACATGCGACACCATGCCCAGCTCAGCATTAACCTTTCTAAACTGTAGCCTCTGTCCCTTTCCTCCTTATTTTCATGTATTTCCTCTTTGTCCTACCAAGTCATTTCTTTACCAATTATCTGTCAGTTGAGAAAGAAGAAACGCATAGGGTAACAAAGAACAAGGAAAGGTAAATATATTTTTGCTTTCTTTAAGCTCAGCATAGTAAAAGCTCATTCTTTAGTTTTCTAGGAAAAAAATATCTTCTACTATTTATGCTAATTAAAAATATAAATTACCATGTAAGTCTTTGGTTTTCTGAATCTGTTCCACAAAGTCTTGAAATGGGCTGCTCATATCAGATTTTAGCCATGAAGTAAGTGCATTTGAAATAATCTGCAGTTTTTGATGACTATAAGATTTTAAAAAATTAACATATTGAGCCTAAAATTGAATACTACATTAGAATAAACAAATAAAAACTCAAACTTCAAAAATTTATAATCAGTTTTCATACCGCAACTGTAATTCTTTGTTCAGATTTTCTGCTACATCTCGTCTTTTTAATAACACAAGCATTTCCTCATCTAAATCAGCCTTCTTTTGAACTGGGACATATTTTATCAACATAGCTTGTTTAATTTCTGCATATTTATCTTCAAGATGTTTCATATATCTACTGAGAGCATCTAGATTGACCGATTCTTGGAGAGTCATGCCTATGGAAGAAGGAAAGAAACCAAATAGGCCAAGCCATGTGTGGGACTCTTCTAATCAGAGTGTCAGAGCAAGGTACACCATATAAACCAGGCTTGGTGGCACAGGCCTTTAATCCCAGTGCTTAGGAAATGAGACAGGAGGATCACAGATTTGAAGACAGCCTCAGCAAGATCCTCAACCTAGCAAGACCGTATTTCAAAATAAAAATAAAAAATAGGGCTGAGGTTGTAACTCAGAGGTAGAAGGCCATTGGGTTCAATCTCAGTACTTAGAAAAAAAGATAAGTCAGATAGTCATCATGTTAAGAAATAATTCAGAAATGAAATGAAAACATATGTCAGCTTATTGACATAAATAAAATTAGCATAAAATTGTAAACTAGCAGTTTTAAACATCATCAATGAAAACTCAGTAAAAATTGTTGAGACCACACAAACCTTAGCATCTGAAAAAAAGATATATCGTGATCTCATCACCACAGCTTCAAAACACCAAAGTATCACTTCTTTTCAAGAACACCAAAAGCTTATGCCTAATGATTGAAGATTTTTCCCTCTAACCAAATGTCCTGTTACTCTACTATAGCTGCCTTCAGGATAATTCACTTATTTTTTCCAACACATAACTTATAAATGCCTGCTGACTCTCATCATCTCTTCCTTTATTATTGTCCCTGCATTCACCACACACACACACACACACACACACACACACACACACCTTTTAATGTTTTCCTTTCTCATCCAGGCCAATTGCTGATTTTATTTTATTTTTTGCAGTACTGGGAATTGAACCCAAGGGCATTCTACCTCTGAGCTACACTCCCAGCCCTATGTTTTATTCCTTATTTTAAAACAAGGACTAAGGCCGGGCATGGTGGCGCACGCTTGTAATCCCCGCACTTGGGAGGCTGAGACAGGAGGATCGCACAGGTTTAAAGCCAGCCTCAGCTACTTACTGAGGCTCTCAGCAACTTAGTGAGACACTGTTTCCAAATAAAATATAAAAAAGGTCTGGGAGTATAGCCCGGAGGTAGAAAGCCTCTGGGTTCCACCCCAGTACCACCAAAAAAAAAAAAAAAAACAAGGACTAAGTAAGTAAGAAGCTAAGGCTGGCCATAAACCTATAATCCTCCTGTCTCAGCCTCCCAAATACTGAGATTATAAGCATATGCCACCAGGCCTGGCTTCAATTGTTTATTTTATTTATTTATTTATTGGTGGTCCTGGGGTTCCTGGAAACCCTTCTACCTCTGGGCTACACTCCCAGACCTATGTTATATTTTTATTTGGAAACAGGGTCTCCTAAATCAGCACCACTGGATTCGAATCTGCACAATCCTCCTGTCTCTGCCTCCCAAGCGCAGGGATTACAAGCGTGCACCACCACGCCCAGCCAATTGTTGATTTTAAACCATACTCAAAGTTTTCCTCCTCCAGAACCCTCCTACACTCAGACTTAATCCTACTGGATTTTAATCATTTCCTTACCCTGTGTCTTCTGGAAATGTAAACTTGTCTGTTAGTCAGTACTTACTCACATATATCTTTTTTTGTGGTGCTGGGGATTGAACCCAGGGGAAATCTACATCCGAGCTATACCTTCAGCCCTAATTTTTGTTCTTTATTTCGAAACAGGGCTTCACTAAGTAGCTGAGGCTGACCACAAACCTGTGATCCTCCTGTCTCAGCCTCCTAGTACTGGGATTACAAACATGTGTAATCCACCATGCCCAACTCACATGTATCTTACTTGGAGTTTGTTAGCCATAATCTTATATTTGAAAGTGAATCTCATGTCTACTTCTACAAATTGCAAGATGATCATTCAAATTTGGCTGAAATTTTCAAGTATAGAGTAGCTCTTTATTACCATAAGGTATATTTTCTTCCATGTAGATCAAACCTGGCTTCCTATAATTTTCACCTACTGATTCTACCAAATATTTGTGTGTGTGTGTGTGTGTGTGTGTGTGTGTGTGTGTGTGTGTTACTGAACCCAGAGGCATTCTACCTCCAAGCTACACCCTCAGACTGATTTTACTTGTCATTTGGAAACAGGGTCTCACTAGGTTGCTGAAAGCTTCACTAAATTGCTAAAGCTGTCCTCAAACATGCAATCCTCCTGTTTCAGCCTCCCACAAATGCTGAGATTACAAGCGTGCGCAACCATGCCTGGCTTGCACTAAAACTTAATACACTACAGTTTTTCCATAAATTAAATTACAGCAATGGTTCTGAAATTTTAGAATTCATCAGGATAACCAGAACTTGATAAAACACTGACTGCTGGAATCAATCACCAACTCTGTGACACAGTAAATCTCCAAGAATTTGCACATCTAACCACGCCCTAGGGGGTGCTGATGTTGATGTAAGAATCTTACTTTATATACTCTACTTTATATAACCCTACCACACTGGAATTCTTCTAGTCTTTTAGAGTTGTTTCGAGTTTTCTCTTTCCCAAGTAGCAATCTGGAGCCCTAACTAAAGTTTGTACAGTATACAACTGGAAGAGGCATATGTAAACACAGCTTACATTATTAGTTTATGTAATAGGTAATAACTGGAAACAATTGAGATTTCTCTTGAGTTTTTAAACAATATACAATACCTGGAATAGGTTTTGAAGGATCTTTGTAGAAAGTATAGTGTTTTACTTCTTTCGTCTCATATTCTGCCCTAAGCTGTTTCATTTGATCTATTTGCAATTGAATCTTCAAAGAATTATTTTCAATAATCCTCATTCTGAAAAACAGAAAGTCTTTCTTATGTTTATTTAAATTCATTTAATTCTTGGATTATAAGATTTAAAGTAAAACAGGCAAAATCATTAGTTTGGCTATTTTTTATTTTTGAACCATTATAAAGTACACAGAAATTTAGGAAAAATACCCTGAAAAATTTAATTGACCTCACAAATAAGAGGTAATTTTCTTTCAGAACATCAATAAAGCCGGGCATAGTGGCGCATGCTTGTAATCTCCGCACTTGGGAGGCTGAGACAGGAGGATCACACAGGTTCGAAGCCAGCCTCAGCTACTTAGTGAGGCTCTCAGCAACTTAGTGATACCCTGTTTCCAAATAAAGTATAAAATAGGTCTGGGAGTATAGCCTGGAGGTAGAAAGCCTCTGGGTTCCACCCCCAGTACCACCAAAAAAAAAAAAAAAAAAAAAAAGAACATCAAAATCTAATACTAATTATGATCAACCTTTTCAGAATTCCTAAGTGTTAAACATAATCTAGCCACAAAATAATGTCTATTCCATTTATAAATTACTCTTGCAATTAAAAATTATTTTTGCGTGGGGCATGGTGGCACACGCTTGTAATCCTAGTACTTGGAAGGCTGAGATGGGAGGAATCCGCAGGTTTGATGACAGCCTCAGCTATTTAGTGAGGCTCTCAGGAACTTAGTGAGACACTGTTTCCAAATAAAATATAAAATAGGTCTGGAGTAGCTTAGTACCACAAAAAAATTATTTCTGTATATAACTGTATTAGTTTGCTGTGGCTACTGTAATAATTACTCCAAACTTGTTAATTTAAAGCAACAGAAGTTTATTTTCTCACTGTCATGGAAGGCAGAAGTCTAAAATCAGTATCATTAGACCTAAATCAAGTGTCCGGGGGGGCTGTTCTTTCTCTGGAAGCTGTAGGGAAGAATGTATTCCTTGCCTCTTCCAGCTCAGGGGCTACAAGAATTCCATGGCTGCAAAGCTTCAGTCTCTACCTCCAAGATAACACTGCCTTCTCCTGTGCCTGTGTCAGAAACTCTCTGCCTCCCTTTTCTTTTTTTCTTTCTTTCGTCCTTTCTTTTTCTTTTTTATTTTGTGGTGCTAGGGATTGAACCCAGAGGCATTTTACCTCCAAGCTACACCCCCTGGTCGGTTTTTTATTTTTTATTTTGAAACAGGGTTTCACTAAGTTACAGAGGGCCTCACTAACTAGCTGAGGCTGGCCACGAACCTGGACCTTTCTGCTCAGCCTTCCAAGTACTGGGATTACAAATGTTTGCCACCTCGCCCAGCCCCTCTGCTTCTTTCTTTTCCTTCTTTCTTTCTTCCTTTCTTTTTTCTCTTTCTTTCTTTTCTTTTCTTTCTTTCTTTTTTGTGGTACTAGAGGTGGAACCCAGGGCCTTTTTCTACCTCCGGGCTATACTCCCAGACCTATTTTATATTTTATTTGGAAACAGGGTCTCACTAAGTTGCTGAGAGCCTCACTAAGTAGCTGAGGCTGGCTTCGAACCTGTGTGAACCTCCTATCTCAGCCTCCCAAGTGCTGGGATTACAAGCGTGCGTCACCACGCCCAGCTCTCTGCTTCCCTCTTATAAGGACACTGTGACTGTATCTAGTGCCCACCAGCATAATCTCCCTACCTCAAAAGCCTTATTTTATTCACTTCTGTTGTTATGGGAAGGGCTGTGTGTTGTTTCAAAACACCCATAGTTGATGGGCAACTAAAACAGCAGAGGTAAAAAAGGATAGGTCATTAACCCCTGCACTTATTAAGTGAACTATCCAGAGACAAGAAGAGAACCTGCCTAAGAAATAAGTTACTAGCTCTCTGCCTTGGTAATGCTGATAAGAACATACCAATAAGAAAACCTGTATTTAAGGGCCAGGGTTGAAGGGAGGTGCAGAATTCCATTTTCAGGCTCTCTCGTGGACACATTGTTTTTCTTCTCTTCCCTTTCTATTTCACACTGACTTTGTAATAAAGATTTGTTGAAGCTGTAATCAAGCTATTAGCTTTAATTTCCTGATTAAAATCAAATCAGTATATAGCTTAGAGATAGAACACTCCAGGTCCATTCCTCAGTGTCCCTCCCCACCACACACACATACAAAATTAAGAGAAGATTCTATGTAAATTGATCTAACATGATTCTTGCTGAAGGCAGGTCAACAAGGTCCTACTATCTCCTCTGTGACTAGAAATGTGGAATTTGGTTAGACATTAAGGATGATCAGATATTAAGGGTGGGATATTTTGGTTAAGCCAATTTGACAAGACTCTTGTTAAAAGTGGGCAGTCCATAGAGGCATATGGAAGACCAAAAGTCAGGTCTAACTGAAAAAGGGTTTAGGAAATCCTGAGTACAATTCATTCAGAGAAAAAAAAATCTTTGTCAATATGAAAATATCACAGTTGTTTTGGAAAATAAAAATCTAGTTCATCAATAGGTAACTGTTACCTGTTTCTGATGATTATATAGAATTCTTGGTAACTACCAGTGGGCTCAGAGTAAAAGTCTAAAGTATTTACCAAAAAAAGGACTGTGGAAATAAAATTCCTTTTTTTATTTTCCCAAATCAATTTGTGCTTGTGGAAGAAAAATATATTAAAAGTAAATAGACAAGCTGGGTGTGGCGTGGTGGCACATGCTTGCAATCCCAGCACTTGGGAGGCTGAGACAGGAGGATTGCACAGGTTCAAAGCCAGCCTCAGCTACTTAGCAAGGCTCTCAGCAACTTAGTGAGATCTTGTTTCCAAATAAAACCTAAAATAGGTCTAGGAGTATAGCCCAGAAGTAGAAAACCAGAGGTAGAAAAGCCCCTGGGTTACACCCCCAGTACCACACACACAAAAAAAGTAAATAGACAGCTGGATGTGGCAGTGCAAGGTTGTAAGCACTTGAAAGGCTGAGAAAGGAGGATCTTAGGCTTTCAGCCAGCCTCAGCAATTTAATGCACCCCCATTTAAAAAAAAAATAGGGCTGGGGATGTAGCTCAGAGGTAGAGTGCACCTGAGTTTGATACCGAGCTACACACACACAGAATAAACAGACTTTTGTGGTACTGGGGATGAAACCCAGGGGCATCCTACCTATGAGCAACACCCCTCTATTTTTTATTCTTTGTTTTGAAACAGGGTCTCACTGAGTTGTAAAGGGCCTCACTAAATAGCTGAAGCTGTCCACAAACTCGGATCCTCCTGTCTCAGCCTCCCAAATGCTGGGATTACAAACTTGCGCCACCACACCCAGATCAGAGTAAACCAAATTTCAAAAGAATTGAAAGCAGGCATTATACACAATGACTAAAGGTAGAAACAATCCAGAATTTCATCAATAGATGAACAGATAAAATATAGTATTATATATTCAATAGAACATTATTTTACCATAAAAAATGTTATTCTGGCCAGGTATGGTGGCACATCCCTGTAATTCTAGTACCTGGAAGGCCGAGGCTAAAAGATCCAGCAACTTAGTGAGACCCTGTTTCAAATAAAGTATAAAATAGGTCTGGGAGTATAACCCAGAGGTAGAAAATCCCCTGGGTTCCACCCTCAGTACAAAAAAAAAAAAAAAAATTATCGGTTTAAAGCCAGCCTTAGAAACTTAGTGAGATCTTGTTTCAAAAGTAAAATAGAGGAAGATGGCGACCGAGAAAAGCTGCATTTACGAGCCCTGCTAAAATTCGATCTCTATTGCCACAAAATCAGCGCTTTTCATAGCCAGAAAACACTAGCAACAGAGAAATAAAATACATAAACACAAGGGACAGAGAAAAAAAGACTAGAAGAACAACCAGAGACCAGAAAAGAAATCAAGCCCACAATGTGGCAGAGGAGCCACGCTGGCACCATCTTCCCTCACAGCACCAGGCTCGAGAGGAAAGGTAAACAAGGAGCTGAAGTGAGCAGCTGCAGATCATTCGGGTATAATTCAGAAGTTCTTTCAGTGCAAAGAAAGTCTAAAATTCCCAGTGACACATCCAGATGTGATGTTTTAGACTTTAGAAATTCTAAAACATCACATCTTCCAGGGACTCAGAATGGAGCTCAAAACCAGAAAAGAAATACGCCAGCCTCACAGCCGAGGGCATGGCAGAGGCACCATATTGCCAGCAGCACCAGCCTCACGGCCAAGATTGTGGTAACAGCGCCATATTGCCAGGAGCGACAGCAACTTCACCACACCCTGCAACAGCTCCTGATCAGCACGCACAATAACCATGAGTCAAATTGCAGCCCCTAACGGAGAAATCTTTGTACTGCACTCCCAGGGACTTGCCCAGCTTTGATAATCTCCCTGGGTCTGAGATTTTGCAATCCAACCCAGTAAAGGAATAGCAGTGGAAGAGATACCACTCTAGTCGCAGCTCTCCATGGGAAAACGCCCAGCTCGGCACCCCCCACCCAGTCTTGCGTAGCCTCGACTAACTCCCTGGGTCTGAGACTTTGTGATACAACCCAGTAAAGGAGTAGTGGCGGCTGAGATTACCATAGACTCAAGATACAGAGCACCCTAAGTGAAGTCGTAGTGACCCAGGGAAGGCACAAAATTCTGAAATCATGGGAAAGAAGAACAACAATAGAGTAATGAATGCCCACAACCCCATATTATCAGAACTTGATGACACAGAAATTCAGAGATCTTCAGAAGATCAAATCAGGAATATAACTGTAGAAATAATACAGGACCTTCGAAAAGAATTTAGAGAGAGTCTAAAAGAAATAAAGAATGCAATCATTGAGGTAAAGGCCTCAATTCAAAGTATAAACAATCTATTAGACCACATGGAGAATAGAATCTCGCTCCTAGAAGATATCACTCCAAAAACAAACCCATAATTTATAACTTAGAAAAAAAATCCGACAACAGGAATCTGACATTGAAGAAATATAGGCCCATTTCAAGAGAGATAACCTAAGAATAATTGGAATAGAGGAGGGAAAAGAAGGTGAAACCAAAGGGATCAATAATCTCTTCAAAGAAATAATAGCAGAAAATTTTCCAAACACAGAGCAAGAAGTTGATACACAGGTCCAGGAAACTTATAGAACTCCCTTTAGACAGGATCGGAGAAGAGGATCCCCACGCCACATAATTGTCAAAATGACCAATGTGGAAGCCAAAGAAAGAATCTTAAAGGCAACAAAAACTAAAGGCCAAGTGACATTCAGAGGCAAACCAATTAGAATCACTCCAGACTTCCCAAACCAAGTCATGGAAGCCAAAAGGGCTTGGAGTAATATATTCCAAACTCTGAAAGAAAACAACTTCTAGCCAAAAATTTCCTACCCAGCAAAGCTATCTATCAAATTAGATGGGGAAATAAGAAGCTTCCATGACAAACAGAAACTGAAGGAATTTATGTCTTCAAAACCAGCGCTAGAGAAAATACTCAAAGAGATTAACTACAAAGAAGAAATAGGTAATACACACCAGAACCAGAGAAATAAGATTTTCCATCCAGCAGGCAACTAAGATTATCTTTGGAGATTCATTATTTATTTTAGTCTTTTACCTATTTCTAAATTGTATTGTTTGCTTTTATTGTTGCTAATTTTTAGGATTTCTAGTTGGAATATTAATATACCTTCAGATATAGCATTTGGAAATATTTTATCCCATTCTATCAGTAACTTTTAACTCTGTTTATATTGTCTTTGGATGTACAATTTTTTTTATTTTTTAGAAAGTTTGTTTGTTTAGTCTTTTGTTGCCTGTGTCTTTGAAATCATATCCAAGAAATCACTGTCAATTTCAATGTGAAGTTTTATGACCCAGGTTTTCTTCTAAAAGTTTATAGTCTTAAGATTTACAGTTAGGTCTTTTATCTATTTTGAGTTAATATTTGTATATGGTGTTAGGTAAGCGTCCAATTTATTCTTTTTCATGTAATTATTATTTTTCAACAATATTTACTGAAAAGATTATTATTTCCTTGACCAAATGCTCTTGGAAACTTTGTCAAAAATAACTTGACCATATATGGAAGAATTTATTTCTAGGCTTTTAATTTTACTCCAATGGTTTATATATCTGCCTTTTTAGCAGTACTACACTGTTTCAATTATTGTAGCTTTATAAGGTTTGAAATCAGAAAATTTACATCTTCTAGCTTTGTTCTTTTTCGAGATTGTTTTGGGTATTTAGAGTTCATAATTCATATTAGGATAGATTTTTTCTGAAAAATAAATAAATATGATAGTTTCCCTTAAAAAAAAAGAAAAAAATATCCTCTGGTAAGAAAGAAAGCAAAAAGAAATATTGAAATATTATCTCTAAGTCATCAAAAGCTTGATATCAGACAAATGAGTCTGTTATGTGAGATTATCACTGTCAATTTTGGATAAATTGCTATAATATTAGATGTCAACCACTAAGCCAAGCATGGGAAGGAGGGATGGGGAGGGAATGGGGTGGGGTTTGGGTAGGGGCTAACTAGGCAATGTGTGTATGTATGTCTACACAAGATTTTTATCCCATTATGATGTATGAATACAGTGCACCAATAAAAAATATAAATAAATAAAAGAGGAAAAAAAAGTAAAATAGAGTGCTCGCTTCGGCAGCACATATACTAAAATTGGAATGATACAGAGAAGATTAGCATGGCCCCTGTGCAAGGATGACACGCAAATTCGTAAAGCATTACATATTTTTTCTGATCACTGAAATAGAGCTTCTACAAGATTAAAAAAAAAGTAAAATAGAGGACTGCAATTTTTGGACAGCCTCAGCTAGTACTTAATGAGGTCCTTTGCAACTCATTGAGACTCTGTTTCAAAATAAAGACTAAAAAATAGGGCTAGGCTGTAGCTCAGAGGTTCAATGCCCCTGAGTTCCACCCCCAGTGCTGCAAAAAATAAAAATAAAAATATAAAAAATAAGCTGGGCATGATGGCATTTGCTTTGGAATCCCAGAACTTGGGAGGCTGCAACAGGAGAACTGCAGGTTCACAGACAGCCTCAGCTACTTAGTGAGGCCCTCCTCAACTTAGTGAGGCCCTGTTTCAGGAAAAAAAAAAAAAAAAAAAGAATAAAAAATAGGGCTGGGGGTGTAGCTCGGAGATAATGATGCCCCTGGGTTCCATCCCAGGTACTGCAAAAAAAAAATTGTTTTAATAAATAAATAAATAAATAAGAGCCAGGCGTGATGGTGCATACTTGTAATCCCAGCATTTAGGAGGCTGAGGCAAGAGGATTGTGGTTTGCCAACTGCCTCACCCTCCATAGTGAGGCCTTCTGCAACTTAGTGATACCCTGTTTCAAAATAAAGGATAAAAAATAGGGGTGGGGGTTATAGCCCAGATGTAGAATACCCCTGGGTTCCACCCCAAGTTCTGCAAAAAAAAGTAAATAAATAAATAAATAAATAAATAAGAGCCGGGCGTGGTGGCACATGCTTGTAAGCCTAGCATTTAGGAGGCTGAGACAAAAGGATTGTGTTTCGCAAACTGCCTCAGCTACTAGTGAGGCCCTCTGCAATTTAGTGAGACCCTGTTTCAAAATAAAGAATAAAAAAATAGGGTTGGGGATATAGCCGAAGGTAGAATGCCTCTCTCTGGATTCTTTACCAAAAATAGAGGCCAAATTTTGCATAATTCTTCAAGTTGATTTGAAATTATAAGAATAACTTATTATAAGTCAAATATAACAGTAAAAACATAAGACCAAAACAAGAGTATTTTATCCTCTTTAGTAGGTTACTTACCTTTGTGCTATAATTCTGATAATACTCATGAAATTGTATTATTAAGTCTTCTTTACAAGCAATTACCTGGAACAATTATTACCTGCATCCCTCATTTTATGATACCACAATGTGCCTCCAGTTATATTAAGGGGTGTAATAAAATTCTCAAACAAATTAATATTTTCTTGAAATATATAGAACGAATAGTTAGTAGGAGAGGATAATATAAAAATATGGCTTTAAAAATAAAAATGCAATTAAAAACTAAGAACCACTGGTTAAAGTTACCCTGGCTGGTTATTATAATCAAAGAACAATGATCACCTTTGGGCTAGTTACTAATATACTCACTTTGCTTCAAGTTGGATTGTTCTCTTCTGGTGATATACCAAAGCTGTGGGCTCTGCTGCAAACACTTTGAGTTTTCCATGAAGAGAAGATGCAGTTCTTCGGCCTTTCTTTAGTGTCTCAATAAATGTATCATATTCTTTTTTGATTGAAGTAAGAATGGATTTGTATGCAGTAACATACTCTATTACCTGAAATATGATTTTTCTGCCTATGGTACTGAATTTTTTCTAGAAGACTATGGATCAAAAGCCTTGTAGATAGTTGTATAGATTATTTTTAAAAGAAACATGATTAACAATTAGAATCTAAACATTTTTACAGCAAGCTCAAATCTTACTAGGCACTAAAGGCAGTATTTATTGAATCTATGCTTTGTGGATCATTACAGTAGATATTGTGATCTTAAGTAGGAGAGAGAGGGAGAAAAAAGACTGTATTTTTGTTCTATTTGGTATGAATGTATACTATATGATGTCAGTTAAAACTATTACCAGACTGGGGCGTAGTGGTGCACGCTTATAATCTCAGTAGTCGGGAGGCTGAGACAGGAGGATCACACAGGTTTGAAACCAGCCTCAGGTACTACTTAGTGAGGCTCTCAGCAACTTAGTTAGACCCTTTTTTCCAAATAAAATATAAAATAGGTCTAAGAGGGTAGCCTGGTTGTAGAAAGCCCATGGGTTCCATCCCCACCCAGTAACACACACACACACACACACACACACACACACACACACACACACTAAACTTATTACTGGGTATAATTTCACCTAGTATAGGTGTGTGTGTGTGTGTGTGTGTGTGTGTGTGTGCGCGCGCGCGCGCATGTGTGTGTGTGCACACGTGAGTGATATTGGGGATTGAACCTAGAAGCATTCTACCTCTAAGATAAACCTCTAGCCCTATTTTATTTCCTTTGTGTAGTGCTGGGGTGGGGACCTAGGATTGAACCCAGGAGTATTCTACATCCAAGCTACAACCCCAGCCCTATTTTATTTTCATTTTGAAACAGAGTCTCATTAGGTTGATGAGAGTCTCGCTACTTGCTGAGACTGTCCTCAATTCTGCAGTCCTCCTGTCTCAGCCTCCCAAGTACTGGGATTACAAACGTGCACCATTATGCCCGGCTTTTTATTTCTGTTTTGAAGCAGGGTCTCACTAGGTTAATGAGAGTCTCACTACTTGCTGAGACTATCCTTGAGCCTATGATCCTCCAATCTCAGCCTCCCAAGTACTGGGATTACACGTGTATGCCACTTCACCTGGCTCCAAGTATAGATTTTTTAAGCACATATTTCTTTTTCTTCTTCTTCTTCATTTTTTTGGTGGTATTGGGGTTCCTGGAAGCCCTTCTACCTCCAGGCTACACTCCCAGACCTATTTTATACTTTTTTATTTTTGGAAACAGGGTCTCTTATTAAGCCAGCGGGACTGGCTTCGAACCAGCGCGATTCTCCTGTCTCTGCCTCCCAAGCGCAGGGATTATAAGCATGCGCCACCACGCCTGGCCACATATTTTCTTTGTCCCTCCAAACCTAACCTCTGGCTTCCTTAGAGCTCAAAATTCTGAACTCCCTTTACCTGTTTTTCTAAACTGTTTGTTTGTTTGCGGGCCTGGGGATGGAACCCAGGGGTATTCGACCTCTGAGCTACACCCCCTGCCCGATTTTTTATTCTTTATTTTGAAACCGGGCCTTACTAAGTAGTTGAGGCTGTCTGCGAACCGCGATCCTCTGGTCTCAGCCTCCCGAATGCTGGGATTACAAGTGTGCACCACCACACCCGGCTCTAAACTACCTGTTTTCTAAACTAGTGCCTACTAGCTCTCTGCTCCTAATTACATTTGTATACTCAAGATGTCAAATGCAACTGTTAGTCAGGCATGGTGGCACACGCTTGTAATCCCAGCATTTGGGAGGCTGAAACAGGAGGATCCCGGTTCACGGCCAGACTTAGCTACTACTTAGTGAGGAACTCTGCAATTCAGTGAGACCCTGTTTCAAAATAAAGAATAAAAAATAGGGCTGGGGGTGTAGAGCTTGGAGGTAGAATGCCCCTGGGTTCTAACCCCAGTACCAAAAACAAAAAAAAAAATGCAACTGTTAAAAAATAATTCTTGTCACTATTCATGGTTTCCAATAGTGTCTAAATAAAGAATATCTCAGGAAGAAAAACAGAAAGATTAACAAAAGAAAATAGAGGGTATCTGAAGAGAAAGAAAAGGTCTGAGGTAAGAACTGATGTCCAATGAATAATTTACTAGTTTTCTTAATCTTTACATGTACTAATAAAAAAAATGATCAAGCAGTTTAGAATACATTTAAAAAACAAAACCAGAAAATTGTAATTTGTGGTTTTTAAATTTGCTCATGAGGATTTCAGAAGGAATCACTATATGTATATGGAACAAAAATGACTCATCCAAAATTTTCTCTAAAACTTGGAATTGCAATTTGTATCCCTGCTACATTTCTAGTCTCTAGTAGGTATCTCCCACTGATTTTCTTTAGCTAGACAATATCTAGAAAAAAATATACCTAGAAGAGATATATCATTTATTGACATCAGGTATATCAATAAATGAAATAAAGAGATTATAAATCAATGGCAGGTAACAGGAAAAGATACTTGAGTAGGAGATACTGTTTTTTGTTGCTGTTTTGTAGTAGTGGGGATGGAACCCAGGGGCATTCTACCTCCAAGCGACACTCCCAGCCTTATTTTTTTATTCTTTATTTTGAAACAGGGTCTCACTGAGTTGCAAAGAGCCTAAGTAGTAGCTGAGGCTGTCCACGAACCCGAACCTGGATCCTCCTGTCTCAGCCTCCCAAATGCTGAGATTATAGGCATGCGCCACCACACCCCACACCCGGCTTCCTGGTTCTTTTTGACATGACAATACTATCTATCCAACCAAATCAGAATAGGGATCAATGATAAAACAGAGGTTATCAATCTGTGATCTTCCAAATTAAGCACCCTGCTTCTACTGGCCATCCTTCACTTCAGAAACCCGTGAGATATACTTCAACAATCTAAGACAACCCAGACACATTAGTGGGCAGATAATACAACTAGCAATTTCAAGATCAGCTTCTGTGTCAGTTTGCTGGAAGAATTAGGTTTCAGAATACCCATCGTTACTTTTGAGAATGCACCGAAAATGCATCAAAGTAGAGCATGCAACCTAAATGGCAATTTTGACTGATCCATATATTTTATTTTTTTGCAGTACTGGGGATGGAACTCAGGACCATTCTACCTCCAAGCTACAACTCCAGCCCTATTTTTTTTCTTCTTTATTTTTGAAACAGAGTCTCACTGATTTGCAAAGGACCTAAGTAGATGAAACTGTCCATGAACTGTGATCCTCTTGTCTCAGCCTTCTGAATGCTGAGATTACAAGTGCATGCCACCACGCCCAGCTCATACAATATTTTAAAATTTAGAAAATTTCATGCCTAAGCCATATTTTTTGCTTTTCTTGAAAACTCTGAAAAGGTGGCCAACATGAAATAGGCATTAAAGTTGTTTTGTTTTTGGTACTGGGGCTTGAATTCAGGGGCATTCTACCTCTGAGCTAAACCTCCAGCCCTTTTTTTTTTTTTTTTTTTTTTTGGCAGTACTAGGGATGGAACCCAGGAGCGTTCTACCTCCAAGCTAAACTCCTAGCCCTATTTTTTATCTTTTATTTTGAAGCAGGGTTTCACTGGGTTGCAAAGGGTCCCACTAAGTAGCTGAGGCTGTCTGCGAACCCAGATCCTCCCATCTCAGCCTCCCAAATGCTAGGATTACAAGCGTGCACCACCACACCTGGCCCCAGTTTCTTATTCTCTGTTTTGAGATATGGTCTCACTAAGTTGTGGAGGGCTTCACTAAGTAGCTGAGGCTGACCACAAACCCAGATCCTCCTGTCTTAGCCTCCCAAGTACTGGGATTACAAGCGTGCACCACCACACCCGGCTCCCCTGCCCTATTTTTCATTCTTTATTTTGAAACAGAATCTCACTAAGTTGTGAAGGGCCTTCCTAAGTAGCTGAGTCTAGCTAGGAATCTGTGATCCTCCTGTCTCAGGTTCCCAAGTACTGGTATTACAAGTGTGCATGACCACACCCGGCTTGCAGGCATTAAAGTTTGAGATTCCCATATTAAGGTTTCCATTAAACCCAAGAAAATCACAATTATATTTACTTGGTACAGAGCTTGAGGAAGAAAAGAAGTGATATCCATTTGGCCTCTGTTCCTATACATGGATCTGAACTGTTTGTACAACATACTACCAGAAACACAGAAGCCTATTTTTTTATTCTAGAAAATATGATTCCAGTTGTCTCTATGAGACACCTATTTCTATAGACTTTCACTCATTTTTAGAGGCAACTGACATCCTTTTATTTTTTTCTTTTGTACTGGTAATTGAACCCAGGGGCAATCACCTCCAAACTACACCCCCAGCCTTATTTATTTTTTTATAAAGGGTCTCACTAGGTTGCTGAGATTTTCATTACTGAGGCTGTCCTTCAACCTATAATCCTCCTGCCTCAGCCTCTCAAGTATTACAATTATAAGGATGTGCCACCATGCCCAGCTCACAGACATCCATTTCTATAGAAGCTCACTCAGTGTTGGTTTCATTGCTTACTAGATCTTGGACTCACTTACAATCTACCCCCTTTTGGCTCTCAGGCCCTCTCTGCTTTGATTCAGACATGACTGTCCATGTCAAGTCATCAGCTCTGAATCCTCAGTCTTCAGTCTTTTAAGAAGGGGCACAAGATGCTCAACCAAGTGGAAATTTGTTTGCAAGGAAGCACATTTCTAAGGACCAAATGAGACTGATAAAAAGATGGACCCCGCCGGGCGTGGTAATCCCAGCATTTGGGATGCTGAGACAAGAGGATCACGGTTCGCGGACAGCCTCAGCTACTTAGTGAGGCCCTCTGCAACTCAGTGAGACCCTGTTTCAAAATAAAGAATAAAAATTGGGCAGGGGGTGTGGCTCGGAGGTCAAATGCCTCTGGGTTCCATCCCCAGACCCCCCCCCAAAAAAAGGACCCTGACATTTCCCAGAACTGTTTACCTTTCCTTCCCTGATTTATCTGTGACTACCTTGTTGTTTTTCCCTGACTTACCTGCTTCACTGGCCTCTAGGTTTAATTATTTTTACAATATTTTGGTTAAAACCCTCAATAAAAGAAAAACACTGGTTGAAGGAGAGCAGATCTCTGTCTCCTACCCAGCTGCCCTATACCTCTAATTATCATTGTGATTTCCAGTCATTTATCCGCAGACTTCTAATCTCATCAATCCATTCAAAACAATTTTTGTACATAGACTTCTAATCCATCAACACCATTGAAAAATTAATCATAATTAAAATTTTTTTTCATGAGCCGGGCATGGTGGCACACGCTTGTAATCTCTGTGCTTGGGAGGCTGAGACAGGAGGATTGCACAGGTTCAAAGCCAGCCTCAGATACTTAGTGAGGCTCTCAGCAACTTAGTGAGACCCTATTTCCAAATAAAATAGAAAATAGGTCTGGGAGTATAGCCCAGAGGTAGAAAGCCTCTGGGTTCCATCCCCAGGACCACCAAAAAAAAAAAAAAAATGTTTTTAATTTCCAAATACCTAGAAATGCAAGCTGACACTTGACACTTTTATCTTCTAGCCAACTAACTTCCCAGAGATAAAGGATCAAAAAAAGCAATTATATCACTCAAATCAATCAAGCCTGATTACTAATAATCATATGTGCTGGAATAATTTGAAAGTAAAAGGGCTAAAAGTTTCTTTTTTCTTCTAAAAGAAGAGTTTACAGCTGAGCGTGGTGGCACACGCTTGTAATCCCAGCATTTGGGAGGCTGAGACAGGAGGACTGTGGTTCTCAGACAGCCTCAGCTACTACTTAGTAAGGCCCTTTGCAACTCAGTGAAACCCTGTTTCAAAATAAAGAAACAGAGCCGGGCATGGTGGCGCATGCATGTAATCCCAGCACTTGGGGAGGCTGAGACAGGAGGATTGCATAGGTTTGAAGCCAGCCTCAGCTACTTAGTGAGGCTCTCAGCAACTTAGTGAGACCCTGTTTCCAAATAAAATATAAAATGGGTCTGGGAGTATAGCCCGGAGGTAGAAAGCCTCTGGGTTCTACCCCCAGTACCACCAAAAAAGAAAGAAAGAGAGAAAGAAAAATAGGGCTGGAGGTGTACCTTGGAGGTAGAATGCCCCTGGGTTCCATCCCCAGTACCTCAAAAAAGAGAAAAATTTAATAATTGAATTTAATATTATTTATGATGTTAAAAATTATATCAATAACATTCTATATCATGTTAATGGTATTATATTATTTAGTCTTATTTATTATCAATAATTAATTGAATTACACAATCATTTCCATTTCAGATTGTCTCTTAGTCCTGAAAAAAATAGATTTATTTTTTTTTAGGTACTGGGGATGGAACCCAGGAGCACTGCATCTCTGAGCTATACTCCCAGTCCTATTTTTTTTAAATCTTTTTATTTTTTTAAACAAGTCTCACTAAATTGCGAAGGTTCTCCTAAGTAGCTGAGGTTGTCCGAGAACTACGATCCCCCAGTCTCCACCTCCCAAAAGCTGGGATTATAAGAGTGTTCCACCACACCCGGCAAAAAATAGAATTTTTAAAAAATGTACAAATAAAGCCAGGAGTGGTGGCGCATGCTTGTAATCCCATCATTGGGAGGCTGAGACTGGAGGGTTGCAGTTCAGACAGCCTCACTACTTAGTAAGGCCCTCTGCAACTCAGTGAGACCCTGTTTCAAAATAAAAAGAATAGAAAATAGGGCTGGTGGTGTAGTTTAGAGGCAGAATGTCCCTGGATTCTATCCCCAGTACTGCAAAAGAAAAAAAAAAAAGTACAAATATGCCGAGCATCATGGCACATGCTTGTAATCCCATCATTTGGGAGGCTGAGACAGGAAAATCTCAGTTCAAGGACTGCCTCAGCTGCTGCTTAGGCCCTTTGAAACTCAATGAGACCTTGTTTCAAAATAAAGATTAAAAAATAGGACTGGGAGTGTAGCTCAGAGGTAGAATGCCCCTGGATTCCATCCCCAGTACTAAAAAAAAAGGTACAAATAAATGTAAAATTTACAATTAAAGCCGGGCATGGTGGCGCACGCTTGTAATCCCAGCATTCGGGAGGCTGAGACCAGAGGATTGCGGTTTGCAGACAGCCTCAGCTAATTAGTGAGGCCCTCTGCAACTTAGTGAGACCCTGTTTCAAAAATAAAGAATAAAAAATAGGGCAGAGGGTGTAGTTCGGAGGTCAAATGACCCTGGGTTTCATCCCCAGACCCGCAAAAAAAAAAAAAAAAAAAAAAAAAATTACAATTATACAATTTAAAATTTAAATAGTCCATATGGAAATCTCAGATAATCAAGAGAAAAGGAAGATGGACTAGAAAAATTAGATATTAGTTTTTATTTAATCCCAGGTGCTTTCTTTAAGAATTATATTTACCAACACCAACTCCAAAATGACTTCACTATAATTATGCTAAGATCAACAGCTTTTCAGGTAAGAAAAAGTATTAGCCTTCAGACATGCAAAGACAAGCAGGTCAGTTATAACTTCCCTTTGCACAAGTAGAGTTTCAGCATTTCACTTGATATATATGAAATCTATTCAAGATACTACTTATAGCTGGGCGTGGTGGTGCATGCTTGTAATCTCAGCATTCGGGAGGCTGAGACTGAAGAATTGTGGTTCGCAGACAGTCTCAGCTACTTAGTGAGGCCTTCTGCAACTTAGTGAGACCCTGTTTCAAAATAAAAATACAAAACAGGGCAGGGTGTGTAGCTCGGAGGTCAAATTCCCCTTGGTTCCATCCCCAGACCCCCCCCCCCACACACACACAGAAAAAAAAAAAAAAAAAAGGCCTGGGGCTGTAGCTCGGAGGTAGAATGGCCCCTGGATTCCATCCCCACTACTGAAAAAAAAAAGATATTTACATTCCTTAATAATTAAAAGATCAACAACAACATCATTGATCATAACATACAAAGTGAAGATAGTTTGCCAGTATACCAATTCTAAAATAGATTTTTTAGTATGGCATGGTGGCACATGCCTATAGTCCCAGTATTTGGGAGGCTGAGACAGGAGGATTGTAAGTTTGACAACAGCCTCAGCAAGTAGTGAGACTCTCATCAACCCAGGGAGACCCTGTTTCTAAATAAAAAATAAAATCAGGCCGGGTGTGGTGGCACACACTTGTAATCCCAGCATTTGGGAGACTGAGACAGGAGGATCATGGTTTGCAGACAACCTCAGCTACTTATTGAGGCCCTTTGCCACTCAGTGAGACCCTGTTTCAAAATAAAGAATAAGAAATAGGGCTAGAGGTGTGGCTCAGAAGTAGAATGCTCTTGGGTTCCATCCCCAGTACCACAAAAAAATAAAATAAAATAAATAAAATCAGCCTGGGGGTGTAGCTTGAAGGTAGAATGTCTCTGGGTTCAATTCCCAGTACATTAAAATAAAAAAAGACTTTTCTAGATGATTTAAAAGGAAAAAGACACTTATTTATACTTTTAAACTTTTTTTTTTTTTGTGGTACTGGAGTGGAACCCAGAGGCTTTCTACCTTCGGGCTACACTCCCAGACCTTTTTTTTATATTTTATTTAGAAACAGGGTCTCACTAAGTTGCTAAAAGCCTCATTAACTAGCTGAGGCTGGCTTCGAACCTATGCGATCCTCCTGTCTCAGCCTCCCAAGCATGGGGATTATAAGCGTGCGCTACCACGCCTGGCTTTTAAACATATTTTATACATAAACTTCTATACAAGTTTCTTAATTCCACTAGTAGGTACATATCACTACCTTGTGTTCACTTTTTCTTAAAGGAAAGCAGTAGGTTTTTATTTAGAGGATAAATTAAACAAAATGCTCAGATCCTATTTAACCTGTGGCTGTTTTGCAGAAGCCAATTTAAGATCAATGGACAAACTGTAATTGTTCTTGAAAAACAGGTTGTTTTTTGTGTGTGTATGTGTGTGTGTGTGTGTGTGTGTGTGTGTGTGTGAGTAGTAGTAGTAGTAGTAGTAGTAGTAGTAGTAGTAGTAGTATGGATTTAATCCAAGGGCTTTCTATCTCTAAGCTACACATCCAATCCTATTTTTATTCTTTTATTTTGAAATAGGGTCTCACTAAGTTGTAGAGGGCCTCACAAGTTGCTGAGGTTGTCTGTGAACTTGCAATCTTTCTGTCTCAGCCTCCCAAGTACTGGGATTACAAACCACATGCCTAACTTAGAAAAAAGTTATTTCTAAAACTCTTAAAGATCAAAATCAAATATGTTGCCAGGCGTGGTGGCATATGCTTGTAATCCCAATACTTGAGAGGCTAAAATAGGAGGCTCCCAAGTTCATGGCCAGTCTCAGCAACTTGTGAGGCCCTCTGCAATTTACTGGGACCCTATTTTAAAATAAAGAATTAAAAATAGGAGGAGGTAGACTGCCCTTGGGTTCAATTCCCCCCATAACAATAAAAAAAATCAAATATGTTACATAAAGTTATAACATTTTTTACTCTGATCTCTATTATTTCCAGTGTTAAATTAAGTCAAATCTCTTGTTCACAGACCAGGTGTGGTGGTGCATACCTGTAATCCCTGTACTTGGAAGGCTGTGAGAGGATGGCAGGTTTGAGGACATCCCTAGCAAGTAGTGAGACTTGCATCAACCTAATGAGACCCTACTTAAAAAAAAGGGGGGGGGTTAGGGTGTAGCTCAAAGGTAGAATGCCTCTGGGGATCAATCTTTAGTACCAAGAAGAAAAAATATCTCCTGTTCATGATGCCTATCAAAACTACGTTTTTTGTTTTTGTTTTTGTTTTTGTTTTTTCCAGTACTAGGGATGGAACCCAGGGGCATTCTACCTCCGAGTTACATCCCCAGCCCTATTTTTTATTCTTTATTTTGAAACAGAGTCTCACTCAGTTGCAAAGGGCCTAAGTAGCTGAGGCTGTCTGCGAACTGTAATCCTCTTGTCTCAGCCTCCCAAATGCTGGGATTACAAGTGTGTGCCACCATACCTGGCTTCAAAACTTCTAACTACAAGAGGTCTCACTTTTTAAGTCAAGCCTTTCTTTTATCTATTTATTTATATAAAGCTAGGAATCTTGCTATGTTACCCCAGGCTGGCCTCAAGGGATCCTCTAGCTTTTGCCTCCCACGTAGCTAGGACTACAAGTGAATGCAATCACGCCAAGCTCAACAAGTTTCAATTTAATATGCTAGATAAAATTTAAGCCAAGACTTTAATGAAATCATAAACCACAAACAAAGAACTACCAGGTTCTTGTTTGCAACCCAATTTCTAACACATTAGATGATACCTTCAGATATAAGGGTCAAAATAATCATCAGAGGGCAGTGTCCAGATTGTTTATCAAAAATACCCTGCTAGTTGGGAGGCTGAGACAGGAGGATTGCACAGGTTCAAAGCCAGCCTCAGCTACTTAGTGAGGCGCTCAGCAACTTAGACCGTTTCCAAATAAAAAAATATAAAATAGGTCTGGGAGTATAGCCCGGAGGTAGAAAGCCTCTGAGTTCCACCCCCAGTACCACCAAATGAATAAATAAATAAATAATAAAATTTTTAAAAAGAATAAAAAATAGTACTGGGAGTGTAGTTTGGAGATAGGTGCCCCTGGGTTTAAAAAGGAAAAAAAAGAAGGTAGTGTAAATCCAGCACTGCATTTTCTTATTCATCCCTTTCTGACAAATCTGAACTTCTTTTTCTTCTTTTCCTTTTTTTTTTTTTTTATGGTTACTAGGGATTGAATCCAGGGGCATTCTACCTCCGAGATTCAACCGCAGTCCTTCATAATTTTGTTTTGAAACAGAGTCTCACTAGGTTGGTGAGGGTCTTGCTAAGCTGCCGAGGCTGTCCTCGAACCTGTAATCCTCCTGTCTCAAGTACTGGGATGACAGGTGTGCACCATCATGCCTAGCTTGAGTGAACTTTTTAAAACTGACAAACAGAATGTGGTCAAACAGGCAGTAGCATTACTAAGGCAAAAATATTAGTTGTCAAAGTAAGAGTGTGTGTGTGTGTGTGTGTGTGTGTGTGTGTGTGTGTGTTACTGGGGATGGAACCCAGGGGCCTTCTACCTCCAGGCTATACCCCCAGACTTATATTTGGAAACAGAGTCTAAGTTGCTGGAAGCCTCTCTAAACTGCTGAGGCTGGCTTTGACCCTGCGATCCTCCTGCCTCAAAGACATGTATTTATTTATTTATTTATTTATTTATTTATTTATTTTTGTGGTACTGGGGATGGAACCCCAGCCAGTTTTTATTCTGTGTGTGTGTGTGTGTGTGTGTGTGTGTGTGTGTGTGTGTGTGCGTGCGCGCGCGCACGCATGCGCATGTGTATGGTACTGGGGATGGAACCCAGAGGTCTTCTACCTCCAAGCTGCATCTTCCGCCCTAATTTTTTTATTCTTTATTTTGAAACTGGGTAAATTGTGGAGGGCCTCACTAAGTAGCTGACATTTGCCACGAACCTGTGATCCTCCTGTCTCAGCCTCCCAAGCACTGGAATTACAAGCATGCGCCACCACACCCAGCCTATTTTTTATTCTTTATTTTGAAACAGGGTCTCACTGAATTGCAAAGGGCCTCACTAAAGTAGCCAAGGCTAAGCGAGGCAGGTGGCACAGGCTTGTAATATCAGCATTTGGGAGGCTGAGACAGGAGGATCTTGGTTCATGGACAATTTCAGTTACTTAGTAAGGCCCTTTGCAACTCAATGAGACTCTGCTTCAAAATAAAGAATAAAAAATGGGGCTAACAAGGTAGAGGGAGGTAGAGTGCCCCTGGGTTCCATCCCCAGTACCGCAAAAAAAAAAAAAAAAAAAAGTAGCTGAGGCTGGCCGTGTACCTCAATCCTCCTGTCTCAGCTTCCTAAATGCTAGGATTACAAGCGTGTGCCACCACACCCGGCTCTCAAAGACATTTATTTTTTTATTTTTATTTTGAAACAGGGTTTCTCTAGGTTGCTGAGGATATTAAGTTGCTGAGGCTATCCTTGAACCTGCCATCCTTCTGTCTCAGCCTCCCAAGTACTAGGATTACTGGATGTGCCAACGTGCCCAGGTAAGATGACTACCCTTATGAAAACTTCATTGCCTTAAAAGTATTATGATACCTTATCAAAAACATTTCGGTATATGATGTAATATTCATCAGCAGGTCCTTCCTCATTACAGCCAACTCTTTCAATTTCTGTAATTATGTATCTTTGCATACTTTCCAAAAATTCCTTGTCACTTCTACCAATGATAGGAGGAAGAACTGCATGTTTATTTATTTCTTGGACTGAAGACATAAGTCACAATTTGCACTTATTCACCAAATGAAAGTGAAATCTTGACCTGCTTTAGTAACAAACTGTGATAAACCTGAAAGACAAAAAAGAAGACCAGAAACTAATCAAAAGGCTTAAAAGTCATAAATCAAGTGTTAATCTCAAAATTTATATATTTGTTTCATAAAAATCTCCCATGGATCTGTCTTTAATAAATTTTTTTTTTTTGAGTGGTACTAGGGATTGAACCCAGGGGTATTTTACCTCCGAGCTACACTCCCAGCCCTATTTTTTTTTTATTCTTTATTTTCAAACAGGTTCTCACTGAGTTGCAAAGGGCCTCACTAAATAGCTGAGGCTGGCTATAAGCCTGTGACCCTCCTATCTCAGCCTTCCAAGTACTGGGATTACAAGAGTGCACCACCATGCCTAGCTTTATGATTTAAAAGGTCTATGCTATCCTCTGAGATAGAAATACCAAATACTTGTCAATTAGGAGTTCTTGCTTGCTTGCTTGCTTGCTTTCTGTACTAGGAATTGAACCTAGGAGTATACTACTTCTGAGATATATCTATAAGGCCTTTATATTTTTTACTCTGAAAGTCTTGTAACCAAATCATATTGGCACATATCTATAATCCTAGAACTTGGGAGGCTGAGACAGCATTGCAAGTTTGAGATTGGCTTCACCAATTTAGCAAGATATAAAAATAAAGATAAAGATAAAAAATAAAGATATAAAAATAAAAATAAAGCCTAGTGTGGTAGCACATGCCTGTAATGACAGTAGTTGGGAGGTTGACACAGGAGGATTGCAGGTTCAAGGACAGCCTCAGCAAGTAGTGAGACTTTCATCAACCTAGTAAGACCGTTTCAAAAAAAAAATACGTCTAGCAGTTTAGCTCGAAGGTAGAATGCTCCTGGATTCAATCCTTTGTACTATAAAAAAGTATTTTTAAATTTTTATTTATTTATTTTGCTGTACTGGGGATGAAACCCAGGGGCATTCTACTTCCGAGCTACACCCCTTTTATTTATTTATGATTTATTTATTTATTTATTTTGGTGGTACTGGGGTTCCTAGAAACCCTTCTACCTCTGGGCTACACTCCCAGACCCATTTTTATATTTTTATTTGGGAACAGGGTCTCTTAAGCCAGAGAGGCTGGCTTCAAACCTGAGTGATCCTCCCGTCTCTGCCTCCAAAGCGCGGGATTACAAGCTTGCGCCACCACGCCCGGCCTATTTATTTATTTATTTATTTATTTATTTATTTAGAAACAGGGTCTCACCGAGTTGCAAAGGCCCTAAGTAACTGAGGCTGTATGAGAACTGCCATCCTCCAGTCTCCACCTCCCGAATGCTGGGATTGCAAGGTGCACCACCGCCCCTGGTCAGTTGTTGTTTTAAAAAAAAACACAAGTGGTGGCACACACATATAATCCCAGCATTCAAGAGGCTGAGACAGGAGGATTGCAGTTTGCGGAAGCCTCAGCTACTTAGCGAGGCCCTCTGTAATTTAGTGAGACCTGTTTCAAAATAAAAAATAGGGCAGGGGTTGTAGCCTGGAGGTCAAATGCCCCTGGGTTCCATCCCCAGACCTGCAAAATAAAATTAATAATAATAATAATAATAATAATAATAATAATAAAAACAAGTCTTAAACAGGGCATGGTGCATGCCTGTAATCCCAATACTTGGGAGGTTGAGACAGGAGAATTGCAGGTTCAAAGACAGCCTAAGCGAGTGGTGAGACTCTCATCAACCTAGTAGAGACCCTGTTTCAAAATAAAAAATAAAATCCAGCTGAGGGTATAGCTCAGAGGTAGAATGGCCCTGGGTTCAACCCCCAGTATCACAAAAAATAAAGTAAAATGAAATAAAAATAGATAAATAAAAAACAAGGTCTCATTGAGTTGCTAAGAGTCTTGTTAAGTTGCTGAGGCTGTTCTTGAATCTGTGATCCTCCTGTCTCAGCCTCTCAAGAATCTCAGTTCTGCCACGTCAGGCTGCGCTTCCCTTATTAATCAAATACAACTCCTTAACTCTATGCTTTTTTTATTATTTACTTTTGCTTTTTGCAATGGTAGAGATTGGAACCAGGGCCTTGCACATGCTCGGTAAGTGCTCTACCACTGAGCTATATCACCAGGACTTTTTTTTCCTTTTTGCGGTACTGGGGATTGAACCCAGGGACATTCTACCTCTGAGCTACACCCTCAGCCTGTGTGTGTGTGTGTGTGTGTGTGTGTGTGTGTGTGTGTGTGTGTGTGTGTTATTGGGATGGAACTCAGAGGCATTCTACCTCCAAGCTCCGCCCCCCCAGTCCTCAAACCACTTTTTTTTTTTTTTTTTTTTTTGACAGTACTGGGGTTGGAACCCAGGGGCATTCTACCTCCGAGCTACACCCACAGCCCTATATTTTATTCTTTATTTTAAAACACGTTCTCACTGAGTTGCAAAGTACCTCACAGCTGAGGCTGTCTGCGAACCATGATCCTCTGGTCTCAGCCTCCCAAATGCTAGGATTACAAGCGTGTACCACCATCCCCGGCTTTTATAATACATTTTAACAATAATTACAGGGACACCATAAGTGGATAGAAAATCATTGTAAGTCGGCATTTTCTAGCATTAGGTTTAATATTTTGTTTCATGAGGGAATATAGTTTGTAAGCTTGATGATACAAACTAGGTCAAATATTTCTCTACCCTACTGCCTACCTGGCACAGTCATAGTCATCCAGCATAAAATAGCTAATAATAATTGGTTTTTATAATAAAATTTTTTTTGTGTGGTACTGGGGTTCCTGGAAGCCCTTCTACCTCCGGGCTACACTCCCAGACCTATTTTTACATTTTTATTTGGAAACAGGGTCTCCTAAGCCAGCGCACGGCTGGCTTCGAACCTGCATGATCCTCCTGTCTCTGTCTCCCAAGCACGGGGATTACAAGTGTGCACCACCATACCCGGCTTTATAATAAGTTTTATAATTCACATCCTATGAAAGTACTAACTGAAAAGAGGTAGGACTTCTGCTAAAAATCCATCAATCAGGGCTGAGGATGTATCTCAAGAGTACAGCACTTGCTTCATATGTGAGGTTCTGAGTTTAATCTTCAATACTGCAAAAAACAGAAATAAAAGCCCATCCATATCCAGGTATGGTAGTACATGCCTGTAATCCCAAAACTTGGGAGGCTGAGACAGGAGGATCACAGGATAGAGGTAATGAAACTCATAAACCTAGTGAGTCTATGTTTCAAAATAAGAATAAAATAGGGCTTAGAGTGTAGCTCAGAGGTGGCAATACACCTGGGTTCCATCCCCAGCACCACACACAAAAAAGCCCATCCATGAATTATGTCAAAGATAACAGCATTTTCAGTATAGGTTTTTTTTTTTTTTGTGGTACTGGGGATGGAACTTAGAGCATTCTACCTCTGAGCTACACCCCCAGCCCTATTTTTTTTATTCTGGAATAACAAGCATGTGTCACCACACCCCACTTCAGTATAGTTTTTTTAAAAATTTTTTTATTGGTGCATTGTATTCATACATTATAATGGGGTAAAAAACTTGTGTAGACATATATGCACACATCACCCATTTAGCCCCTACCCAATACCCACCCTATTCATTCCCTCCCATCCCTCCTTCCCATGCTTGGCTTAGTGGTTGACTTTGATATGTTTAAGTACATTGTATGCTTTAGACAGTTTCCTTCTTCCTCTCTCTTCTGTATAGTTTTTAAGCAGCTTCATTACATTGTTTTTGGCAAAGGATCATTATCCAATTGAAACTGCATACAGAAATTGGTTCTTAAGATCTATTTATATGAACACAGAGAGGAGGACTTGCAGGTATAGATCAGTAATATAGTGCATGTTCATCATGCAGAAGGCCCTAGGTTTGATCCCACAAACAAACAAACAAACAAACAAACAAGCATAGTCAGCCAAGCGTGATGGCGCATTCTTGTAATCTCAGTACTTAGGAGGCTGAGACAGGAGGATCACACCGTTTCAAAGTCAGCCTTACCTACTTAGTGAGGCTCTCAGGAATTTAGTGAGACCCTATTTCCAAATAAAATATTAAAAAATAGGTCTGGGAGTATATTCCAGAGGTAGAAGGCCCCTGGGTTCCATCCCCAGTACCACGGGGGAGGAGGGGTGTCAGCAGTCATTATACTAAACATCAGGCAGAACCCTTGGCTTACTTAAAAATGTGTGGCAAAGCAAAACATTTTAACTTTCCCCCCGTTACAAAAGTATATACTCATGGTATAAAACTTGGAAAATAATATAAACCAAAGAAAATTGATAAGGAAAACAAAAATAGTCCCAAATTCTACTACCTAAGGATAACCACTACTTAATACTTTGTTATTTTCTTCTAATTTTTTTTTTTTTTTTTTTGGTACTGGGGATTGTACCCAGAGGCATTCTACCTATAAACTACAACCCTAGCCCAATTTTATTTCTTATTTAAATATAGGTTCTCACTAGGTTACTGAGAATCTCACAAAGTTGCCAAGGCTGGCTTTGGACCTGTGAACCTCCTATCTCAGCCTCCCAAGTACTAGGATTATAAGCATGTACCACCAAGCCCAGCTTTCCTTCCATCTTTGAAATTATAAAAACTGGAATAAAATTATTTATCCTGTTATTCAATAATGTAACTTATTCTATAAATTGTATTTTCTAATTTTTCCACTTAATATTAAAACACTTTTCCATGTTGTCAAATAGTTTTCAAAAACATAACTTTAGCCAGGCATGGTGGCTCACTCTTGTAATCCCAGTACTTGGGAGGCTGAGACAGAAGGATCACAGGTTTGTGGCCAGCCTCAGCTATTTAGTGAGGCCTTCCACAATTTATGACCTTGTTTCAAAATGAATAAAATATAGGGCCGGGCGTGGTGGCGCACACTTGTAATCCCCGTGCTTGGGAGGCAGAGACAGGAGGATCACGCAGGTTTGAAGCCAGCTGTGCTGGCTTAAGAGACCCTGTTTCCAAACAAAAAGTATAAAATAGGTTAATAGGTTTGGGAGTGTAGCCTGGAGGTAGAAGGGCTTCCAGGAACCCCAGTACCACCAAAAAAAAAAAAAAAGGCTGGGGGTGTAGCTCAGAGGTAGAATGCCCCTGGGTTCCATTCCCAGTACCGAAAAAGAAAAAGAAAAAAAGCAAGCAAGAAAGAAAATAGGGCTGGAGGTATAACTTGGAAGTAGAATGCCCCTGAATTTAATCCCCAGTACCGCAATAAACAAACAAACAAACAAACAACCCCCCCATAACTTCTAGACAGTCATCGTGGCACATGCCTATAATCCCAGTACTTGAGAAGCTGAGAGAGAAGGATTGAGTTCAAGGACAGCCTCAGCTATTGAGTCTCTCAGCAACCTAGCAAGGCCCTGTTTCAAAACAAAAAGTAAGGCCGGGCGTGGTGGCGCACGCTTGTAATCCCCGCGCTTGGGAGGCTGAGACAGGAGGATCACACAGGTTCGATGTCAGCCTCAGCTACTTAGTGAGGCTCTCAGCAACTTAGTGAGACCCTGTTTCCAAATAAAATAGAAAATAGGTCTGGGAGTATAGCCCGGAGGTAGAAAGCCTCTGGGTTCCACCCCAATACCACCAAAAAAAAAAAAAAAAAAAAAAAAAAGTAAAAAGGGCTGAGGGCGTAGGTCAGAGGTAGATGCCCCTGGATTCAATCCCCAGTACACACACAATCCCCCCCACACAAAACAAGAACAAAAACAAACAATCTCTAAAGATTGCATGGCAAGATATGGTGTTGCAAACCTATAATCTCAGCACTTGGAAGGCTGAGACAGGAGAATCAGAGATTTGAGGACAGCCTGGGCAATTTAGTGAGACTCTATTTCAAAATAATCATAAACCAGGTGTGGTGGCATACACCTGTAATCCCAGTACTTTGGAAGCTGCGATAAAAGGATTGCAGGTTTAGTGAGGCTCTCAGCAACGTAGTGACACCTTGTTTCCAAATAAAATATAACATAGGTCTGGGAGTGTAGCCCAGAGGTAAAAGGCCCGTGGGTTCCATCCAGTACCATCTCCAGTACTACAAATAATAACAACAACAATAATGCTGGGATTAAGCCGGGCATGGTGGCACATGCTTGTAATCCCAGCATTTGGGAGGCTGAGACAGGAGGGTCGCAGTTCACGGCTAGCCTCAGCTACTTAGTGAGGTTCTCAGCAACTTAATGAGACCCTGTTTCAAAATAAAGAATAAATCCCCATGCTTGGGAGGTGGAGACAGGAGGATCACACAGGTTCAAAGCCAGTCGCGCTGGCTTAAGAGACCCTGTTTGCAAATTTAAAAATATAAAATAAGTCTGGGAGTGTAGCCCGAAAAGTACCATAAAAAAAAAGAATAAAAAATAGGGCTGGTATAGCTGGTTGTGGTGGCACACACTTGTAATCCCAGCATTTGGGAGGCTGAGACAGGAGGATCTGGGCTCACAGACAGCATCAGCTACTACTTAATGAGGCCCTCTGCAACTCAGTGAAGACCCTGTTTCAAAATAAAGACTACAAAATAGGGCTGGGTGTGTAGCTCAGAGGTATAATGGCCCTGGGTTCAATCCCCAGTACTGAGAAAAACAAAAAATAATGCTGGGATTAGTAAATGTCCAAACGAATTTTATGATGTTTGGCAATATAATTGATATCTGGTTATCAGAAATAACATATATGAGCCTGGCGTGGTGGCACACGCTTGTAATCCCCGCACTTAGGAGGCGGAGACAGGAGGATAGCGCAGGCTCAAAGCCAGCCGTGCTGGCTTAAGAGACCCTGTTTCCAAATTTTAAAAAAGTATAAAATAGGCCTGGGACTGTAGCCTGGTGTTAGAAGGGCTTCCAGGAACCCCAGTACCACTGAAAGAGAAAGAAAGAAAGAAAGAAAGAAAGAAAGAAAGAAAGAAAGAAAGAAAGAAAGAAAGAAAGAAAGAAAGAAAGAAAATATATGACATGAAAATACTTCCTATGTCTTTTTTTGTGTGTGTGTGTGTGTGTGGTACTAGGCGTGGAACCCAGGGGCATTCTACCTCCAAGCTACACTCCTATCCCTATTTTTAAATTTGTTTTCTTTTATTTAGAAACAGGGTCTCACTAAGTTGCTGAAAGCCTCACTAAGTAGCTGAGGCTGGCTTCGAACCTGCATGATCCTCCTGTCTCAGCCTCCTAAATGCTGGGATTAAAAGCGTGCGCCACCACGCCCAGCTTTCCTTTCTTTCTTTTTTTGAAACTGGGTCTAAGTTGTGGAGTGCCTCACTAAGTAACTGAGGTTGACCCATACCCACAATCCTCCTGTCTCAGCCTCCCAAGTACTGGGATTACAAGCCTGTACCATCACACTCGGCTTCCTATGTCTTATATAGGAAGGGAGACACCAAAATAATTAATTCTGAAGTTTTAGAGACCAAATTCATCATCTTTTTTTAATACTATGGACTAAACCCAGGGGCATTCTACCTCTAAGCTATACCTCAGCTCTATATTTTTTATTCTTTATTTTGAAAAAGGATCTCACTAAATGGGGGGGGGTATCACCAAGTAGCTGAGGCTGGCTGTGAACCTGGGATCTTCCTTGTCTCAGCCTCCCAAGTACTGGGATTACAAGTGTGATTTAAATAGCCTATCTACAAATTTATCTTTATGCTAATTAAATGGTAACAAAAAGCCAATTTACAGGTTGTGATGGTGTATGCCTGTAATCCCAGTACTGGTAGGCTGAGAGCAGGATCATAGGTTGGAAGTCAGTCTCAGAAACCTAGTGAAACCCTCAGTAATTGTTTCAAAATAAAAAATAACATAGAAGCCGGGAGCAGTGGCACACTCTTGTAATCCCAGCATTCCGGAGGGAGGCTGAGACCGAGGATTGTGGTTCTCAGACAGCTTCAGGTACTTAGTGAGGCCCTCCACAACTTAGTGACACCCTGTCTCAAAATAAAGAATAAAAAATAAGGCAGGGGGTGTGGCTCAAGAGGTCGAATGCCCCTGACCCAGACCCGCAAAAAATAACATAGAGCTGGGCGTGGTGGCGCACACTTGCAATCCCAGCATTTGGGAGGCTAAACCAGGAGAATCATGCTTTTCGGACAGCCTCAGCTACTTAGTGAGGCCCTTTGCAACTCACTGAGACCTTGTTTCAAAATAAAGAATAAAATATAGGGCTGGGGTGTACCTTGGAGTAGACTGTCCCTGGGTTCCATCCCCAGGCCCACAGAAAATCAAAATTAAAAAATAAGAAATAACATAGTGCTGGGCGTGGTGCCACATACTTGTAATCCCAGCATTTGGGAGGCTGAGACTGGAGGATCACAGTTCACAGCCTCAGCTACTTAGGCCCTCCACAACTTAGTGAGACCCCATTTCCAAATAAAGAAAAAAACAAATAGGGAAGGGGCTGTAGCTCGGAGGTTGAATGCCCCTGGGTTCCATCCCCAGACCCGCATAAATAAATAAATAAATAAATAAATAAATAAATAAATAAACTGAAAAATAGGGTTGGAGGTATGGCTTGGGGGTACACTGCCATTGGGTTCCATTTCAGTACCGCAAAAAAAAAAAAAAAGAAAGAAAGAAAGAAAGAAAGAAAGAAAGAAGAAAAAAAGAAGAAAAAATAGGACTGGAGGAGGTATTAGCTTGGTGGTAGAATGCTCTTGGGTTTCATCCCTAGCACCATAAATAAATAAATAAATACATAAATAGGAGTGTAGCTCAGAGGTAGAATGCCCCTGGATTCAATCCCCAGTATAAATTTTGTTTTGTTTTTGGTGGTACTGGGGTTCCTGGAAGCCCTTCTACCTCCGGGCTACACTCCCAGACCTATTTAATACTTTTTATTTGGAAACAGGGTCTCTTAAACTAGCGCGGCTGACTTCGAACCTGCGGAATCCTCCTGTCTCCGCCTCCCAAGCACGGGGATTACAAACTTGCGCCACCACGCCCAGCCTAAAAAAAATTTTTTTAAAGCAATTTACAAGCCAGGTGTAGTGGCGCACCTTGTAATCTCAGCATTTGGGAAGCTGAGATAGGAGGATCTGGGTTCACGGACAGCCTTAGCTACTCAGTGAGGCTCTTTGCAACTCAGAGAGATTCTGCTTCAAAATAAAAATAAAAAATAGGGCTGGGGTGTAGCTCGGAGGTAGAATGCCCCTGAGTTCAATCCTAAATACCATACACTTACCAAAACATTTTTAGCAAAATTCCTGAAACTTTCGGCATATTAAGCCGATTGACGGCACAGAGTGACAGCTCCTGCCAAAAACCCTCCGCAGATAAGTGGCTTCTGGGTACGAAGAACTCCCACTTGTGAAGTTTTCATCTACTTTCCAATTTGCCTGCACTTGGCCAGGCATCCCTTCCCTTGGAGACCCAGGGCGCTAGACCTCTGTCCCTCAGCGCTCGGTGAGCGGACAACAATTTCACGCTCCACAACTCTTTCTTGCCTTTAACCCTTTCCTATTAGTATTTTCTGGCCCGTTCCCACCTCTCCAGAATCCCTTACTTGGTTAGCCCCCTCTCGGGCCCTCACCCGAACCCTTCCACCCAACCACCCGAGAGCTTACAGGTCTTAACCAGGGAGGCGGGCTGCAGAACTGCATCTTGGGACGAGTAGTCCGAGAGCGAAAAGGGCCACGGAAAACTACAACTCCCAGAATGCACCTCCACCCCCACGCCCGGCCTCCCGGCCGCCCGCTTTTACAGACCCCCCACTTAGCCACCTGGACTGAATGGGAAAGGCCTTTCTTATTTGTTGGAGTTAGCACGGGGAGCGTCCCGAAGGCCGGCGTGAGGAGCGAGGCTCCCGGCTGCTGTGGCCCTGGCTTCCGCGGCGGCGCGCCGCCGGCCCGGCAATCGCTGTGGCCGCCTAAGGGGCGGGGCCTTCGGCGGGAAACCCCAGCGCGGCGCCGCGTCTCTCCCTTTCGGATCCGCCATCTGCGGTGAGTGTGCGCTCCCGGGCGGCCTCCGGCTCGCGGCCCGTGCGCTGCCCTCGCCTGCTCTCCAGGGCTAACCCGCCGCTTCCTTTCCCTCGACTTCAGGTGGAACCGCCGCCAAGATGCAGATCTTCGTGAAAACCCTCACGGGGAAGACCATCACGCTCGAGGTACGGCGGCGGGGAGCTCGGGGAGGCCGCCGGCCCGCGCCCTTCCCGCCCCAGCCTCGAGTTCTGAAACCTGGCCCCGAGTCGAGGACTGGTTCTCGGTGCCTGGATACTGGGCATATCGGGTCTCTGGTTCCTGCCAAAATCTAAAGCGGGGGACAAGCGGTTTAAGGATTTTTCTGGGCGGGTGCGGGCACGTGGGGGCCAGCCGCCCGGGCCGGGGAGAGGAAACACTGCCCCCGAGACCCCCGGGAGGGGCGCTCACTGGGTCAGTTTATTGGGTAGACTTATGCCGCCGCCACCCCACCCCACCCGGGTTCGGTTCAGTCTACATGCGATAAATGAGTGTTTCTTACTGTGTAACCGTATTTCATTTAAAACTCATAGGTTGAACCTTCAGATACTATAGAAAATGTCAAGGCCAAGATCCAGGATAAGGAAGGCAAGTAATATTTTGTAGTATGTGTTAAGCATGTCTGCTTTAGTTAGGGTGGGAGGTCACATTGACAAATTGACGTAAAACAATAGCAGATATTAATGAGCACAAATCAGGTTATCTATATTGGTTCGTGTTGGAATTTTCTGTTTCCTGTATGAGGTGATTATATTAGTGGCATATAAAAACTTCAGAACTATACTTAGTCTGTAGTAACTCAGTGAGGGCTCTTAGCGATTATTTGATTCATGGTTATTACTTTGTAAATTTGGAGCATATATGTCAATTTCTAACTTAATTTGGATTTGGATGGGTGTCCCCCCTCATTAGGAATTCCTCCTGATCAGCAAAGATTGATATTTGCTGGTAAGCAACTGGAAGATGGACGAACTTTGTCTGACTACAACATTCAAAAGGTTGGTTTTGGGGAAAGAGCAGCTAGTCTGAAAGAATAAATGGATTACTTTGGCATATAAAGATGGGGGAAATAGCTCAACAATTAACAATTTAAGGAAAAACATGATACTAGTGGCCATTTATTTATTTAGGGGCATTAGGGATTGAACCCAAGGGGTGCATTAGTTTCCCGGGCTGGCTTCAAAGTAACTGGATTATATGTTCTGCCATGCCTGGCTTGTTTGTGCATTAACACAGCATACAAGTCTGTTTCATCCTCTGTAAATAGGAGTCCACCCTTCATCTTGTGTTGAGGCTTCGTGGTGGTGCTAAGAAGAGGAAGAAGAAGTCTTACACCACTCCCAAGAAGAATAAGCATAAGAGAAAGAAGGTTAAGTTGGCTGTCCTAAAATATTATAAGGTGAGCAGGTAGAACATCGACAAAATCGTAGTTTAATTCTAAACAGTTTTCAGTGCCTTGTGTGCAATTTTTTTGTGTGTGGTGCTGGGGATTCAACTCAGGGCATTCTGCCTCCAAGCTACACCCCCAGCTCTTTATTTTGAAATAGGTTCTCACTAAGCTGCCAGTAGCCACAAACCCAGATCCTTCTGTCTCTCAAATGCTGGGATTACAAACATGCGCCACCACACCCACTCACTTGTTGGTGTGCTTAAATATACTTTGTGTGTGGTGTGGTACTGGGGGTTAAACCTAAGGACATTCTACCTCTGAACTACACCCCCAGTCCTTTTTTTATTTTATTTGAAACCGGGTCTTGCCCAGTCCCTATCTTTCATCCTGCAGTCCTGTTGCAGCCTCCCAAATACTGGGATTATAGGCGTGTATCACCATGCCTGAATGAAAGCTGAACTTTAATATACAAAAGTCCTAAGACATACAGACTTCAGAATGATCTATAAGATTAAGTCACGGCACCTTTGTACTTTTCAGGTGGATGAAAACGGTAAAATTAGTCGTCTTCGTCGGGAGTGCCCATCAGATGAATGTGGTGCTGGAGTTTTTATGGCGAGCCACTTTGACAGACATTATTGTGGCAAGTGCTGCCTGACTTACTGCTTCAACAAACCAGAAGACAAGTAATTGTGTATGAGTTAATAAAAGCCATGAGTTAACACACTTAATTGTTGAGATTTATTACGGATTTAAAGAATAGTTTTTAAGCATCAAATTGGTGGTGCCTAGTATGTGCTGCCATCCAGTGAATATTGGTTTTGTGTGACCCGGTGGTTGATACCTGCAAGCACCAACTGCTTAGAGTTTGGAATTTTTGTTTTTCTTTATTTTGTGGTGCTGAGTATTGGGCCCAGAAGCATCAGGGTCTCCCCAGGTTGTTAGTGTCACTACTTTCAAGTACTGGGGTTACAAGCTTGTACTGCCATAACCAACCTCGCATCCCTGTTTATTTTTAAGCAGGGTCTTGCTAACTTGTGGAGGGCTTCACTAAGTAGCTGAGGCTGGCTATGAACCTGTGATCTTCCTGTCTCACCCTCCCAAGTACTGGGATTACAGACATGTACCATCACACCCTGCACTAGTATCTTAACACTGGAAAAATAATTGTTTCAAGCAGTACTTGATTTGTATCTTGCCTGTAAAGATGAATTCAAGGGAAAGTGGCTTATTTTTTGCCATACTAGGGATGGAACCCAGGGGCATTCTACCTCTGAGCCACACCCCAGCCTTATTTTTTATTTTTAAATGGTCTCTCTAAGTTGCAAAGGGCCTCACTAAAGTACCTGAAGCTGCCCTCAAACCACAATCTTCTTGTCTCAGCTTCTCCATGCCTGGCTCAGAAGTGATTTATTAATACCACTTTTTTCTTTCCTGAACTGGTCTCACAATGTGGCATTATACCCAGTCTATATTTTTGCAAGTATACATTTAATGGAAGTCCATTATATTATTACAATTGGTGATAACATTACTCCCTTTTTTGCATATTTTTGGTCTTTCCACTCCAGGATTTCTAGAGTAATTCAAGACTGCAATTGCTATAGAACAACAGGTACTTTTTGACCCTTAGTGGTGAATTTTTACTATAGAAACAAAAACTAGCTGCTTTGTAACTTTTTGGTACTGGGGAATGAACCCAGAAACGACTACCTCCAAGTTATACCCCCAGTCCTATTTGGGCTTCCTTGATGCTTAATTCTTCCTTCTTAGCCTTCTAACTACTGGGATTTTAGCCATGTGCCACCACACCAAGCTTTAGTTGTATAATGAAGCAAGACATTTATTAATTTATGTTTTACTGTAACTTTAAAATCCTGGATCCCAAGAAGTTTTGGCTAAAACTTCTTTTTCTTCATAACATATAATTTCATCTCCCACTTTAAATTCTATTTTTTCTTCATCTAAACTGAGGCCACAATCCATTCCAGTTTTGATGACTGAAATGTCATCTTTATGGTGTTTCAGTGAGGTTAAGGAGCCTTTAAAGAAAAGAAACTTAAAGTTAGTATATTCAACAAATAGGTATCTACCAAGTGCTATTTGATTTAGTGTTAAAAGGAATATTATGAATTTTTATAGTCCTGTTATGTTAAATGGGAAACATGGAAGTGTGCTATGTATGAAGACTTGAAATGTACTGAAGGCAAAAGGTCCAAGGATGTGAGTAAGGAATAAAATACAGAAATGTAGATAAAACCAAAAAGGTAGTTTGGGGCCAAGTTTTTTCTATTTTGACCAGGTTTTTTCTACTTTGCACATTCTCCCTCATACTACATTCCCACCCAGCCCTGTTTTGTTTTTATTTTGAAACAGGATCTCACTAAATTGTAGAATATCTTGCTATATTGCTGACACTGGCAACAAACCTGCCATCTTCCTGTCTCAGCCTCCCAAGTACTGGGATTACAGATTTACAGAGAGGTGCCCCCACACCTGACTACCCTCAGCCCTTTCTGTTTATTTTGGAACAGGGCTTCTCTAAATTGCGGAAGTTGGCCTTGAACCTGAAATCCCCCAGCCTCAGCCTCTCCAATGCTGGAATTATAAATGTGTGCCACCATGCTCAGCTGGGGTCATTTTTTTTTCCTCTCTCTTTTTTTGTTTGTGGGCATTCTGCCCAGGGAATTCTACCTCTGAGCTACACCCCCAGGGACATTCTACTTCTGAGCTACTACACACCCAGCCTCATTCTTTTGATTCTACTTATTTTGTGTGTGGTACCGGGAATTAAACCCAGGGCTATTCTACCACTGAGCTACACACCCAGCCCCATTTTTTTTCTTTATTTTAAAACAGGGTCTCATTGAGCTGCAAAGGGCCTCACTAAGTAGTAGCTGAGGCTGTCCACAAACTGCGATCTTCCTGTCTCAGCCTCTCAAATGCTGGGATTACAAGTGTGTGCCACCATTCCTGGCTTTATTTTTCCATTTTGAAATGGTCTCACTAGGACCGGGCGTGGTGCACGCTTGTAATCCCCACGCTTGGGAGGCAGAGACAGGAGGATCACGCAGGTTCGAAGCCAGCCGCGTGCGCTGGCTTAGGAGACCCTGTTTCCAAATAAAAATATAAAATAGGTCTGGGAGTGTAGCCCGGAGGTAGAAGGGCTTCCAGGAACCCCAATGCCACCAAAAAAAAAAAAAAAAAAAGAAATGGTCTCACTAGGTTGTTGAGGTTCTCAAAGTTGTTGAGGCTGTCCTTGTTTTTTGTTTTTGTGGTGCTGAGGATGGAACCCAGGATCATTCAACCTCCAAGCTATTTCCCCTGCCCTATTTTTATTCTTTATTTTGAAACAGATTCTCACTAAGTTGCAGAGAGCCTCACTAAGTAGCTGAGGCTGGCCAAGAACCATGATCCTCTAGTCTCAGCTTCCCAAATGCTGGGATTACAAGCATGCACCACCACACCCAGCTCTCTGATACTTGTGTCTCAGCCTCTCAACTGGGATTACAGGTATGCACCAACATGCTCAGTTTGGGTTCAATTTTTTTTTTTTTTTTTTTTTTTGGTGGTACTAGAGGGTGGAACCCAGGGGCTTTCTACCTCTGGGTATTTTATATTTTATTTGGAAACAGGGTCTCACTAAGTTGCTGAGAGCCTCACTAGGTAGCTGAGGCTGGCTTCAAACCTGCACAATCCTTCTGTCTCAGCCTCCCAAGCTCTGGGATTACAAGCGTGCGCCACCACGCCCGGCTTGAAGTCAATTTTTTAAAGCTCAGAAAATGGCCATGTGTAGTGGCGTATGCCTGTAATTTTAGCTACTCTGAGGTAGGAGGATTACAAATTCAAGACTAGTTGGACAACAGGAACTCAGAGATTCAGTCTCCAAAAACACTGAGTTTAAAAAATGAAGACTGGAACTAACAACCCCATAGAAGGCATCAAAATTAGTAGGGAGGGAGCCCATCAATTACTGAGAAGTTAGGAATGGCCCATCTAGGGTTACTGAAGTGAAACAATAATGGATTTTAGATGGTTACACAGTCAGCCTGTTTTGGTGACTGCGTGTTACAAAAGTAGACTGATGTTGCTTACCTTTCCAAATAACATGTCCATTGCGGATTAATTTAAATTTTTTTTGTTTTTCCAACTGTCCCTTTTGAACTCTGCAGCCAGCCACAGGAACTTTTTTCTTCCCTTCTGTTACAGAGAAGGTAGCTAGTATAGAAGCCTCACCTTTAGGAAGAAAAGAACATTGATGAACAGAAAACATGATTCAGAGAAGCATATAATGCCTGGTGCTTTTTATTTATTTATTTATTTATTTATTTATTTATTTATTTATTTATTTATTTATTATTTTTGAGGTACTAGGGATTGAACCCAAGGGCATTCCACCTCTGAGCTATACCCCAAGCCTTATTTTTATTTTTTATTTTGAAACAGGACCTCACTGAGTTGCAAAGGGCCTAAGCTGAGACTGCAAACTGCTATCCTCCTGTCTTAGCCTCCCAAATGTTGCAATTACAAGGGTGTGCCACCATGTCTGGCTGTCTGCCATTCTATACTGTGAGAATTGAAAATAGAGCTGAAGCATAGAAAGGTTCTGTATTTTTTGTTTTTTGTCATACTGGGGATTGAACCAAAGAACTACATTCCCAGCCCTACTTTATTTTTAATTTTTTTGTGTGTGTGGTTTTGGGGATTGAACCCAGGGGGCATTCTACCTTTGAGCTTCACCCCAGCCTGATTTTTTATTTTGAAACCGGGTCTCATTAGTTGTGGAGGGCCTCACTAAGTAGATGGAGCTGACCACGAACCCAGATCCTCCCATATTAGCCTTCCAATTTCTAGGATTACAAGCGTTCACCACCATGCCCAGCTTATTTTTAATTTTGAAATAGTATCTCAGTAAATTGTTGGTAGTCTCACTAAGTTGCTGAAGCTGGCCTCAAACTTGTGATCTTTCTGCCTCAGCATCCTAAATACTGGAATTACTTAGTACCACCATGCCCAGCTAAGAGTTTTATTTTATTCTAACAGTTTTCCCTTTGATCAAAAATGAAAACAAGTTCCAGGGGTAGTGGTACACGCTTGTAATCCCAGTACTTGGGAAGCTGAGACAGGAGTTTCAGGTTCGTGGTCATCTCAGCTAAGGCCCTCTACAACTTAGACCCTATTTCAAAATAAAGAATAAAAAATTGGGCTGGGGGTATAGTTCAGAGGTAGAATGCCTTTGGGTTCAATCCCTAGCACCACAAAAAAAGGAAAGAAAGAAAGAAAATGAAAACAAATTTCCAGTAATGAAATAAAAAACGCAAAACCAATCTGGGGGTGGTGGCATAAGCTTTTAATCCCAGTATTTGGGAGGCAGAGACAGGAGGATCACAGCTTTGTAGACAGCTATTTAGTGAAGGAGGTCCTTTGCAACTTACTGAGACCCTGTTTCAAAATAAAGAATAAAATAGGTCTTAGGGTATAGCTTCGAGGTAGCTTCTGGGTTCAATCTCCAGTACAGTAAAAATAATTAAATAAATAAAAATAGGGATGGGGGTGTAGTTTGGAGGTAGAGTTCCCCTGGGCTCAATCCCTAGTACAAAAAAAAAAAAAAAAAAAAAAAAACCAAAGCCTGGTATGGTGGCACACACTTGTAATCCCCAGTACTTAGGAGGCTGAGACAAAAGGATAGCAGGTTCATAGTGAACCTCCACAATTTAGTGAGACCCTGTTTCAGAATAAAATAATAATATAGAGCTAGAAGCTGGGCGTGGTGGGTGGTGCACACTTTTAATCCCAGCATTCGGGAGGTGGGGACCAGAGGGTCTCAGTTTGCGGACAGCCTCAGCTACTTAGGTCCTTCGTAACTCAGTGAGACCCTGTTAAAAAAAAAAAAAAAGACTAAAAAATAGGGCTGGGGGTGTAGCTCAGAGGTAGAATTCTGCTCCTAGGTTCCATCACCAGTACTGCAAAAAATAAAATGGGGGAGTCTGGAGTGTAGCTCAGAGGTAGAATGCCCCTGGGTTCCATCCCCTGTACCAACAAAAACAACAAAACAAAACAATTTAATCCGGGAACAGTGGTGCATGACTAATCCCAGTACTTAGGAGGCTGAGACATGAGAATCATAGGTTCGTGGACAGCCTCAGCGTGTAATGAGATTCTCATTAACCTAGCAAGACCCTATTTCAAAACAAAAAATAAAATAGGGCTGGAGGTTCAGCTTGTAGGTAGGACATCCTTAGCTTCAATCCCTAGTACCACAAAAAATAAAAATATTTAATACTTAAACCAGGCATGGTAGCACATGCCTATGATCCCAGTACTTGGGAGGCTGAGAGTAGGATTGAGATTTGAGGCCAGCCTCAGCAATCTAGTGAGATCCTGTTTCAAAGAAAAAAATAGAGGGGGGTGCTGGGGTAGAGCTCAAAGGTAGAATGCCCTTGGATTTAATGCCCACTACTACAAATAAATAAATATTTAAAAGTCAAAAGTAAGTGCTGGGGATGTAAGTCAGTGGTTAAGTGCCTTCCTAACATACAGGAGGCCCATTCCTCAGCACTTAAGCATATAGATCTCTATCTCTATCCAGGCTTGGTGGCACACCCTTGTAATCCCATGTAATCCCAGTACTTGGGAGGCTGAAACAGGAGGATCACAGATTCAAAGCCAGGCTCAGCAATTTAGTGATGTACTTCACAATTTGGTGAGACCCTGTTTACAAATAAAAGCTAAAATAGGTCTGAAAGTGCAGCCTGAAGGTAGAAGGATCCTGGGTTCCATCCCAAGTACTACAAAATAAATGAATACATGAATGAATGAATGGTTAGTTATTTGCATATGCCAGGCCTAGACAAAATCAACGGCTCTTATGACACTGTAAATTTTTTCTTTTTCAGTACTGGGGATTGCACCCAGCGGCATTCTACCTCTGAGCTATATCTCCAGCCCTATTTTTTTATTCTTAATTTGAAACAGGGTCTCACTGAATTGTGAAGGGCCTCACTAAGTAGTTGAGGCTGGCTGTGACCCTGTGATCCTCCTGTCTCAGCCTTCCAAGTACTGAGATTTCAAGCGTGCACCACCATGCCCGGCTTGACACTGAGTCTTATGCCTCACTTCTTAGTCAAATTAGATGTTTGTGGTTAAGTTTGAGAGCAATTTCTTAATGCCTTATTTGCCTTTGTATCTTCAAGGGCTTAAATTAAGAATGATGTGTTGTACAGGGCAAGTGTTTTATAATACATACATATAGGGTTACCAGATGTTTTCATCTTAGGTTAGTCATTTTTTCTAGAACACAAGTTATGTATTGGAAGAGTGAATATTTCCACTAAACTGTCTTCAGATATAATTATTGTGTGTGTGTGTGTGTGTGTGTGTGTGTGTATGTGTGTTTGTGTGTGTGTGTTACTGGGGATGGAACCCAGGGGCATTCTACCTCTGATCTACATCCCCAGCCCTATTTTTTTATTCTTTATTTTGAAACAGTCTCACTGAGTTTCAAAGGGCCTCACTAAGTAGCTGAGGCTGTCCACGAACTGTGATTTTCCTGTCTCAGCCTCCGAAATGCTGGGATTACAAGCATCTGCCAATACGCCTGGCTCAGGTATTATTTACAGCACCTAAGATATGAATGTCAAGCCGAGTTTGGTGGCACATAGCTGTAATCCCAGTACTTGGGAGGCTATGACAGGAGGATCTCAGGTTCAAGGACAGCCTCAGCAAGTAGTGATTCTAACCAACCTAGTGAGACCCTGTTTTAAAATTTAAAAAAAAAAAAAAAAGTTGGACTAGGGATGTAGCTTGAAGGTAAATGCCCCTGGGCTCTATACAAAGTAACATATACCCTCAAATATAAATAATAAAATAAAAGTAACAGTGAGCACTTACCTATGCGGTGTTCTTCCACAGAACGGGGCAATCTGTTGCTCAGTTCCTCCTGCAAATCCTCAACAAGATGGTAAATGATTTTGTGAAGTTTAATTTTTACTCCTTTTTTTGTAGCTGACTGCTGAATAACACTGCTTGCATTCACATTGAAACCATATATTACACCTGGAAAGCAGAAATAAAGAAAGTAACACAAATACTGTGTTTTGTTTTGTGGACTATAGGTTGAACACCAGGGGCATTTCTGCCTCCAAGCTACACCCTTCCCAGCCCTTTTTATTTTTTTATTTTGAATTAGGGTCTCATTAAATTGCTGAGGGCCTGTCTTAAACTTTCAATCCTCCTGTCTCAGCCTCCTAAGTACAAGAATTATACGTATGTACCACCACACCTGGCACAATTAGAACCATTTGCCTTTCAAGCAGAAATTCAAATCTAATTTTTTAGATTTGTCCAAATATGGGCATGCACCACCACACCTGGCTGAACAAATTACAATAACAATCAGGGAGAAAATGAAAATAAATTTTATAATTTTTTTTCTCATGAAAAATAGTACATTTTTGGTTGGGTGTGGTGGTGCATGCTTGTAATCACAGTACTTAGGAAGCTGAGATAGTAGGATCCCAGGCTTGAGGATAGCCCCATCAACCTAGCAAGATCCTGTTTCAAAATAAAAGTAAAATAGGGCTGGAGTATACTTTAGAGGTAGAATGCCCCTGAGTTCAATCCCCACTGCCACAAAGAAAAAGTAACACATTTTCAAGTTGCTGTTTTTTGTTTTGTTTTTTTTTTTCAGTATTAGGGATGGAATCCAGGGGTATTCTGCCTCCGAGGTACAGTCCCAGCCCTATTTTTTATTCTTTATTTTGAAACAGCATCTCACTGAGTTGCAAAGGGCCTCACTAAGTACCTGAGGTTGCCACAAACTATAATCCTCCTGCCTCAGCCTCCCAAATGCTGGGATTACAAGCATGCACCACCACACCCGGTAACTTTAATAAATTTTATTGTCTTGTTTAATAAGAAAAATTTCTGTATGATTTAGAATCTACTCATTTAAGAAAAATCAAGTACCTATAATGTGCAAGACAGTATTCTAAACAAAGCTTTAATTTTCATATCATAGAAATAAGGAAACAAAAAATATCAAAGTTAAAATATTATTTTAATTTTACAAAACTTCCACAATAAAATTATAATCTGATTGCCTACAATTTTTGTGGTTTATATTTAGATATCTAGATGTTCAAAAATAGTAACTTAAACCAGGCGTGGTGGCGCACACTTGTAATCCCAGCATTTGGGAGGCTGAGACAGGAGGATCATGGTTTGTGAATAGCCTCAGCTATTTAGTAAGGCCCTCTGCAACTCAGTGAGACGCTATTTCAAAATAAAGAATAAAAAATAGGGCTGGGGGTATAATTCAGAGGTAGAATACACCTGGGTTCCATCCCCAGTACCACACACACACACACACACACACACACACACACACACACACACAGAAAATAGTAACTTAATTAGCAAAGTTCAAGAGTTATTTTAAGAAGTAAAAGTAAAAGCCGGGCTTGGTGAAGAAGTTTCATGAATTGATTATTTTACCATAGAACAAATAATTTATGTGTGTGTGTGGGGGAGGGGGGTGCGCACGTGCATTGAGGACTAAACCTAGGGGTATTCCACCTCTGAGCTATACCTCAGCCTTTTTTTATTTTTATTTTGAAATAGGGTCTCACTAGGTTGATCAGTCTCACTACTTGCTAAGGCCTAAAACCTGTGATCCTTCTCTTTGGGCCTCCCAAGTACTGGGATTTACAAGCATGTACCACCATTCCCAGCTGAACAAATAATATTTTACTGCAAACACTTTGGACAAAAAAGAATCAAAGGAAAAACACTCTTGCCTTAAAATGAATGAAAATAAAGCCACAATCATTTTGAAAGTCTTATAATTAAGAAATCTTTCATGATACTATCTACTTTAGCACTAGGCTAGTCAGTGCCTAATGAATACTTTAGCCAACATTACTGAAAATGTCTTTTCAATATTGGAGGTGATGGGCTGGGATACAGTTTACTTGCAAAGCACTTGCCTGGCAAGTGTACCTCCCTGGGTTCAATCACCAGTTCCAAAAAGAAAACAACAATTAAAATAGTAGAGGTGACATCTAACTCTAATCAAGTCAGAATATAAATTATCTTTTTATTTTATTTTATTGTGGTATGGGGATTGAACCCAGAGGCTTTCTACCTTTGAGCTACACCCATAGCCTGATTTTATTTCTTATTTGAGAACAAGATCTCACTAGGGTGATGAGAGTCACTACTTGCTAAAGCTGTCCTTGAACCAGTGATCTCCTCTTGTCTCAACCTTCCAAGTACTGGGATTACAAGCCTGTACCTCCACACCCAGCTAAAATTACCTCCATTCTAAACAATTCATTAGTCACTCAATAATGTTGGTGCTTTGTAAGGTGTTGGACCCGGTGAAAGTGACAATTATGAATCCCCTCTTTCAGTACCATAATAATAAACACAATCTTCCTACCTTTTAGGCATTTAAATCTACAAAGAGCTTTTCATCTAAAAAGATATGATTTATGAAGTTATCAATTAACAAAAATAGGTAGCTAAAGGTAAAAATACTGAATGAAAGTACTGAATAGGCTGGTTACAGTATTTATTCAAAGTCTAAATTAATGAAAATTACAGAAGACCAACCTTGAGCTGAGTGGGGGAACTGAGGAGAGGAGGTAGTAACAATGCCTAAAAACAAGTCAAGAGCATGGTAGTGCATGCTTGTAATCCCAACATTTGGGAGGCTGAAATAGGAGGATCATGGTTCGAGGATAGCCTCATCTGCTTAGTGAGGCCCTTTGGAACTCAGTGAGACCCTGTTTCAAAATAAAGAATAAAAAATAGAACAGGGGGTGTAGGTTGGAGATAGAATTCCCTGGGTTCCATCCCCAGAGTCTCAGGGAAAAAAAAAAAAAAGGGTCACTGGGCATAGTGGTGCAAGCCTGTAATCTCAGTACTTGGGAAGTTGAGACAGGAAGATGAGGGTCCAAGGCCAGCCTCAGTAATGCAGTGAGACTCTTAGCAACCTAACAAGACTCTATTTCCAGTTCAAGACCCTATTTGAAAACAAAAAAATAAAAAATAAAAAGCTCTGAGGACCGGGTGTGGTGGTGCACCTTTGCAATCCCAGCATTTGTGGGACTGAGACAGGAGGATAGCGGTTTGCAGACAGCCTCAACTTCGCTACTAGTCAGTGAGACCCTGTTTCAAAATTAAGAATAAAAAACAGCTCAGAGGTAGAATGCCCCAGGTTCCATTCCCAGTACCCTCTCCCCCCAAAAAAAGCTCAGAGGGTAGGTGGGCATGTTGTTGCACACTTGTAATCCCAATACTTGGGAGTCTGAAACCAGGAGGATTACAGGTTCGAGACCCTCAGCAAATTAGGCCCTATGCAACTTAGTGAGACCTTGTTTCCAAATAAAAAATAAAACAGGGCTGGGGGTATAGCTCAGAGGTAGAATGCCCCTGTGTTCAGAACAAAAACAAAACCAAAGACAAAAAATGAAGAAATACAACTGAACTTAATAGTTCCCGAAGGATGTCGTAAATCCTGACAAGTGGAACTATGGTCATGAACGTACACATCTCATTCAGTCTGAATTGTTAGCCTGGGACTGGACTCCAGTGGGAAGGATGATGTTGATGGAATGTCAGATGTGGCAAGCCAAAGCAACAAAAGACAGAATAATTGGTTCACAATGTGATCTAAAGAACACAGTTAAACAAATAGAAAACAGAATATTTACCATCAAATGTTTCAGCAAAGGTAACATCATTTTCACTAATATCGCCCACTCCAAAATGTATTAATTCCAATTCACACTCGTGTGAAGCATCATAGGTATCCATTATGTTCAAAATGGTCTCAACAGAACCATCCACATCACCTATATACAGCAAAAGTTTAAAATTGGTGAAATTGTTGGTGTTAAGAATTAGGAGCGGGACATGGTGGCACATGCTTGTAATCCCAGCATTTGGGAGGCTGAGACTGGAGGATCACGGCTCGCGGACAGCCTCAGCTACTTAGTGAGGCCCTCTGCAACTCAGTGAGATCTGGTTTCAAAATGAAGAATAAAAAAAATAGGGCAGGAGGTGTAGCTTGGAGGTCGAATGCCCCTGGGTTCCATCCCCAGACCCACGGTACTAGGAATGGAATCCAGGAGCATTCTATCAGGAGCATACCCTCAGCCCTATTTTTTAATTTTTTTTATTCTTTATTATTATTTTTTTCTTTCTTTCTTTTGGTGGTACTGGGGTTCCTGCAAACCCGTCTACCTCTGGGCTACACTCCCAGACACCTATTTTTTATATTTTTATTTGGAAACAGGGTCTCTTAAGCCAGTAAGGCTGGCTTCAAACCTGCGTGATCCTCCTGTCTCCGCCTCCCAAGCACGGGGATTACAAGCGTGCGCCACCACGCCCAGCATTATTCTTTATTTTTTGAAACAAGGTCTAAGTTGCAGAGGGACTCACTAAGTAGCTGATGCTGGCCACAAAACTGGATCCTCCTGTCTAGCCTCTCATATACTGGGATAAAAAGTACACACCACCACACCAGGCATTAAAACCACTAAATCATTAAACCATTAAATCTGGCATTTATTTAGGTTTAGTGTCATATATACTAATAAAGTATAATAACCCAAATGTACATTTATAACAAAATTAGAAAGAAATATGTATTTTTTTAGTATTAGGGATTGAACCCAAGAGCATTCTATCTCTGAGCTACACCCCTAGCCCAATTTTTCATTCTTTATTTATTAAAAAAATTTTTTTGTGTGTGAAACTGGGGATGGCATTCTACCTCCAAATTGTACCCCCAGACCTATTTTTTATTCTTTTTTTTTTTTTTTTTTTTTTTTTTTCAGTTTTGGTGATGGAACCCAGGGACATTCTACCTCTGAGCTATATCCCCGGCCCTACTTTTTATTCTTTTTGCTCCTTTCTTCCTTCCTTCCTTCCTTCCTCCCTCCCTCCCTTCCTTCCTCTCTCTCTCTCTCTTTCTCACTGAGTTGCAAAGGGCCTCATTAAGTAGCTGAGGCTGTCCATGAACAATCCCCAGTACCACAAAAAAAATTAAGAGTCCAAACTAATTGTGACAATAAATAAATATATGTACTCAAAAAGTGAGCTGTAAGATGGGGGAGAGATGCACACTTGTAATCCCAGCATTTGGGAGGCTGAGACTGAGACAGGAGGATCGTGGTTCACAGCCTCAGCTACTTAGTGAGACCCTGTTTCAAAATAAAGAATAAAAAATAGGGCAGGGGGTGTAGCTCAGAGGTTGAATGCCCCTGGGTTCTCTCCCCAGTACTGCAGAAAAAAAAAAAAAAAAAGAGTTGTAAAGTAAAATTGTCAAAAAGGTACCTTTTATAATTATAGGAAGTACATTTGAATCTCTTTCTGTTTTCTCTTTTGGTTTTAGGGGCCTTTGTTCTTTTCTCTCTAGGTACTTCATAAATGATCTCTTCTTCCAGTTCAACGTGCCATACTTCTCACGGGCTTTCCAATGTGCTTCTTGGTGTTCCTTTCGTTTTTCTTCTATTATTTTCAGATCATCTTTGTTTTTCTCCTGTTCTTGTTCAAACTTCCTCCAGTCGATAACTTCACGTGCCCTTGACTTTTACAGTAGAAAAACCAACATTATCTAATGAAACATAACAATTCAATACACGCAAGGCTAAACAAAGGTACTATGTTTTCCTCCATTATAAAATTAGTTTAACTCAAGCTGTGCGTGGTGGCGCACGCTTGTAATCCCTGTGCTTGGGAGGCTGAGACAGGAGGATCTCATGGGTTCGAAGCCAGCCTCAGCTACTTAGTGAGGCTTTCAGCAACTTGGTGAGACCCTGTTTCCAAGTAAACTATAAAAAAGGTCTGGGAGTATAGCCCGGAGGTAGAAAGCCTCTGGGTTCCACCTCCAGTACCACCAAAAAAAAAAAAAAAAAAAAAAAATTAGTTTAACTCATATATGAAACCAATAACTTTATAAGTTGCAAGAAATCTGTAAGTGTTTAATTTGGGATCTTTATATATACTTAAAATGATTTAAATTTTTTATTTCTAATTTTTAAAGTTAACTCTAAAGTTAATTCTCTTTTTTTTGTTTGTGGTGTGTGTGTGTGTGTGTGTGTGTGTGTGTAGTACTGGGATTGAACCCAGGGCCATTCTACCTCTAAGTATTTCTTTTCTTTCTTTCTTTTTTTTTTTTTTTTGGTGGTGGTACTGGGGATGGAAACCAGGGGTATTCTACCTCCAAGCTCTATCCCCAGCCCTATTTTTTCTTTTTTTATTCTTCATTTTGAAACAGGGTCTCACTGAATTGCAAAGGGCTTCACTAAGTAGCTGAGGCTGTTTACGAACTGCGATCCTTCTGTCTCAGCCTCCCAAATGCTGGGATTACAAGCATGTGCCACCGTGTCTGGCTCTACCTCTAAGTTTTTTTGTGTGTCTGATACTAGGGATTTAACCTAGAAGCATTCTACCTCTGAGCTATATCCCCAGCCCAATTTTTTATTCTTTATTTTGAAACAGGGTGTCACTAAGTTGCAGAGCGCCTCACTAAGTAGCTGAGACTGGCTGTGAACCCACAATCTTCCGGTCTCTGCATACCAACTACTAGGATTACAAGCAGGTCCCACCTCGCCCAGCTTTTGTTTTGTTTTGAAACAGGGCACTGCTCAGTTGCTGAGGGCCTCAATAAATTACTGGGGCTGACCTCAAACCCGAGATCCTCCTGTCTCAGCCTCCTAAATACTAGCATTACAAATGTGCACCACCATGCCCAGCTCCTAGTCAAATTCTAAAATAGGACAACTAGCCTCCTCATGACATCTTATACATTAGAATTATTTGTTAACATTAATATACTTATCTGATATAACATTATAGATTGATATTTAAAATAATTTTGTCACATCTAATATGGAGAAATTAAGCTGGATATACCTCAGATTCTACTTCAAGAATTTCATCTCCTGCAGAAGGTAGGTCCCGCCAGCCTGTGATTCCCACTGGCATGCTGGGATATGCCTCATTGATTGTCTTCCCATTTTCATCAAACATTGAGCGTACCTTTGCCCAACTCTTTCCAGCAACCAAAACTGAACCTTTTTTCAAAGTTCCTCTTTGAATCACAGCTGTAGTAACAGGACTAAGTGAATATAAAAATAGCTATTTTTAATGCCAATGTCAGAATAAAATTGTATTTCCTTAAGTACAGCAATGATACCTTTATGAGACTTAAATATACACAAGCCTGTGTGAACACAGGGTCATTTATTTAACTTCTCAGGTTTTTTTGTTTTGTTTTGTTGTTGGGTTTTTTTTGTGTGTGATACTGGGAATGCAATCCAGGAGCCTTCTACCTCTGAGTTATACCCCCAACCCTATTATTTAATTCTTTACTTTGAAACAAGGTCTCACTACTTGTGGAGGGCCTCACGAATTAGCTGAGGCTGTCTGCCAACCTGCAATCCTCTTATCTCAGCTTTCCAAGTACTGGGATTACAAGTGTATGCCACCACACTTGGCTTGTTTTTTTGTTTTTCTTTTTAATACTATAAAAACATTTCTTGAGCCAGATACAATAGCACACAACCGTATTCCCAGTATTGGGAGGCTGAGATAGGAAGATTGCAGGTTTGAAGCCAGCCTTAGCAATTTAGCCACTCTCAGCAAACTAGTAAAACCCTGTTTCAAAATAAAAACTGAAAAGTTTCAGCTAGCACCATGCACTTTCAGGGCATGGTGGCACATACCTGTATTCCAAGTACTTGGGGGACTGAGACAGGAGGATCACAGGTTTGTAGCCAACCCTAGCAACTTAGGACCTCTGAAACTTAATGAAATCCTGTTTCAAAATGAAAAATAAAATAGGGCTGGGGGTATAACTCAGAGGTAGAACGCTCTGGGTTCAATCCCCAGACCTTGCCACCCCCCCCCCAAAAAAAAAACACAAAAAAAAAACCCCACACAATTTCTTAGCGCCAGGCACAGAAGTATATTCCTGTAATCCCATCTTAGATCCAGTTTAGATCATGATCCCAGTTTAGATCATGAGTTTGAGGTCGACCTGGGCAACTCTGTGAGCCTTGTCTCAAAATAAAACAGGAAGGCCGGGTGTGGTGGCACACGCTTATAATCCCCGCACTTGGGAGGCTGAGACAGGAGGATCACGCAGGTTCGAAGTCAGCCTCAGCTACTTAGTGAGGCTCTCAGCAACTTAGTGAGACTCTGTTTCCAAATAAAATATAAAATGGGTCTGGAGTATAGCCCAGAGGTAGAAAGCCTCTGGGTTCCACCCCCAGTACTACCAAAAAATTAAATAAATAAATAAAAATAAATACATAAAACAGGAAGGACTAGGGATGTAGCTCAGTGGTAGAATGCTTGCCTGGCAAGTCCTGGTTTCAATCCCTGTGCTGCAAAAAGTAAGCTGAGCATGGTAGCGCACACTTGTCATCCCAGCAAGTGTGACAGGGAGGCTGAGACAGGAAGATCAGCCTCAGATACTTAGTGAGGCCCTTTGCAACTCAGTGAGACCCTGTTTCAAAATAAAGAATAAAAAAATGGGGCTGGGGGTGTAGCTCAGAGATAGAATGTCCCTGGTTTCCATCCCAGACCCACACACATACAAAAATAGGGCAGGGCGAGTAGCTCAGAGGTCGAATGACCCTGAGTTCCACCCCCAGACCTGCAAAAAATTAAAAATAAAATCTAAAATTTCTTGTAAGTTTATGCAAAGAGAGGAAGCAGGGAGCAGAAACATTGTTTTGAAACTATCCTAATTTACTTTTTGTGTGTGTGTGGTACTGGGGGTTGAACCCAGGGACATTCTCCCTCCAAGCTACACTCCCAGCCCTATTTTTTTTTTATTTTTTTATTTTTTATTTTGCAGTACTGGGGATGGAACCCAGGGGCATTCTACCTCCGAGCTACACTCCCCAGCCCTATTTTTAATTCTTTATTTTGAAACTGGGTCTCACTGAGTTGCAAACTGCCTTACTAAGTAGCTGAGGCTGTCCTTGAACCACGATCCTCCAGTCTCAGCCTCCCAAATGCTGGGATTACAAGTGTGCGCTACCACACCTGGCTTCCCAGCCCTATTTTTTATTCTTTATTTTGAAACAGGGTCTCACTAAGTTACAGAGGACTTCACTAAGTAGCTGAGGCTGGCCACAAACCTTCAATCCTCCTGTCTCAGTCTCTCAAGTATTGGGATTACAAGCATATGCCACCGTACCCGGCTCTAATCTACTTTTTATGTCATGTTCCAAGTCGGCTAAGAGATTGCTCACAGTTGCTACAGCATACATAACAATGAGAAAACCTCTTTTGGTAACAGGTGGGGAAGTTCAAGAATAGAACACCATTCTAAAGACCTTCCTATATATTATATTAATGGATAACATCAAAAAGAATTTAAGGCTGAGCGTGGTGACGCAGGCTTGTAATCCCTGCGTTTGGGAGGCGGAGACCGGAGGATAGCGCAGGTTTGAAGCCAGCCACACCTTAAGAGACTCTGTTTCCAAATAAGAAAAAGTGTAAAATAGGTCTGGGAGTGTAGCCCGGAGGTAGAAGGGCTTCCAGGAACCCCAGTACCACTAAAAAAAAAAAAAAAAAAAATTTAGGTAGCCGGGCATGGTGGCTCAGGCTTGTAATCCCAGCATTCGGGAGGCTGAGACTGGAGGATCACAGTTTGCGGACAACCTCAGCTATTTAGTGAGGCCCTCTGCAATTTAGTGAGACCCTGTTTCAAAATAAAAAGAATAAAAATAGGGCAGAGGCTGTAGCTAGCTCAGAGGTCAATGCCCCTGGGTTCCAACCCCAGAACCGCAAAAAAAAAAAAAAAAAAAAAAAAAAAAGAATTTAGGGCCAGGTGTGGTGGCGCATGCTTGTAATCCCCACACTTGGGAGGCTGAGACAGGAGGATGGCACAGGTTCAAAGCCAGCCTCAGCTACTTAGTGAGGCTCTCAGCAACTTAGCGAGACCCTGTTTCCAAATAAAATATACAATAGGTCTGGGAGTATAGCCCGGAGGTAGAAGTCCACTGGGTTAGATTCCCAGTACCACCAAAAAAAAAAAAAAAAAAAATATTTGAATTGATATTTCATTTCAGCTTATATTAGTCTATAAGGCTTTAACAATTCAGTCAAGTCAGTGGGCAAAAAATCAAAAAAATTAAATTAATTAAGTCATTTAAATATGACTAGATATATACAGATGATTGCTATAGTCTACTGACAATAATTGTATTTTTGTGTTCTGTGTACTGGTACAATAAAATAATTTTCAAAACAACTGTTTTAAAAATATTATTCATGCTAGATGTGGTGGCACACTTGTAATCCCAGTACTTGGGAGGCTGAGACAGGAGAATTGCAGGTTCATAGCCAGCCTCAGCTGCTTAATGGTACTGGGGGTGGAACCCAGAGGCTTTCTACCTCCGGGCTATACTCCCAGACCTATTTTATATTTTATTTGGAAACAGGGTCTCACTAAGTTGCTGAGAGCCTCACTAAGTAGCTGAGGCTGGCTTTGAACCTGTACGATCCTCCTGTCTCTGCCTCTCAAGGGCAGGGATTACAAGCATGCGCCACCACGCCCAGCCAGCCTGGATAATTTAGTAAGACCTGTTTAAAAACAAGAAGGGCTAGGGCTAGGGATATAGTTAGTGGTAGAGTGCCCCTGGGTTCAATCCCCAGTACTCCCCTATAGATAGATAGATAGATAGATAGATACATACATACATACATACATACATACATGGATGATAGTTAATAAAATAGCAATAGCATGTAATAAAAATAATATAGTCATATAATTAAGTCACAAAAATCATGGAACTAAATTAAGCAAAAGAAGCATGTAAGCACAATCTTACCCTCTACCTTTGTCCGTGAAAGACTCTATTACTGTTCCTTCCACTGGACCCGTGGGGTCTGCTTTCAATTCTAACATTTCTGCAAGAGCAATTGTTGCTTCTGCCAAAGCCATCAGATTATCGCCCTTTAAAAATAACAAAGTTTAATATTTATTAATAAATATTATCAATAAATGTAAATACCAGGGTCAAAAAGCCAAATAATCCTGACAATTATACTTTTATCTTTAACCATTAAAAGAAGAATAAATTACTCAATTTTTTTGTGTGTGTTTGTGTGGTATTTTATTCTTTATTGGAAACAGGGTCTCACTGAGTTGTGGAGGGCCTCACAAGTTGCTGTGGCTGGCTGCAAACCTGTGATCCTCCTGTCTCAGCCTCCCAAGTATTGGGATTACAGGTGAGCACCACCACAGTTGGATAACTTACTCAATTTTAAAAAGGAAAGAGGGAGAAAAGGAAAAAAGGGAAGAATCAGCAAAAAAGCATAGCCTAGGAACAAAGCTTGCAAGGAACAAGGGGCTATTATCTTTATAGGCTGCCCACGGGTGGTACTTATAAATAATTGTTTCATAAACACATCCTTCAGCCGGGCATAATTGCACATGCTTGTAATCCCAGAACTTGGGAGGCTGATACAGGAGGATGACAGGTTCGCAGCCAGTCTCAGCAACTTTTAAGGCACTCTGCAACTTAGTGAGACCCTGTTCAAAATAAAAAATGAAATTGGGCTACAGGTATAGTTCAGAGGTAGAATGCCCATGGGTTCCATCCCCAGTACCACACATGGAAAGTGAAATAGATTAAAACATCCTTTATTTTTATTCATTCTCTTCTCTATTTTCCTCTACAATTATTTTCTTCTCGCTGACTCCTAATGATGCTACTTTACATTTCTATTTGTGTGTGTGTGTGATCATGGGGATTGAACCAAGGGGTGTTCTACCTCCAAACAATACCCTCAACCCCTCCCCTTTTTGTGGTACTGGGGATGAAACCCAGAGGCATTCTGCCTCCGAGCTATACCCCCAGCCCTTCCTTTTCTTCTTTATTTTTGAAACAGGGACTTACTGAGTTGCAAAGGGCCTCACTAAGTAGCTGAGGCTGTCCATGAACTCTGATCCTCCTGTCTCAGCCTCTCAAATGCTGGGATTACAAGCGTGTGCCACAACATCCAGCTCTACTCTTCCTTCCTTCCTTCCTTCCTTCCTTCCTTCCTTCCTTCCTTCCTTCCTTCAGTGGAACCCAGGGGCTTTTTTACCTCCAGGCTATACTTCCAGACCTATTTTTTTTAATACTTTATTTGGAAACATGGTCTAAGTAGCTGAGGCTGGCTTCAAACCTATGCAATCCTCCTATCTCAGCCTCCCAAGCGTGGGGATTACAAGCATGCACCACCACGCCCAGCTCTATTCTTAATTTTGAAATAGGTCTCACTGAGTTGCAAAGGGCTTCATTAAGTAGCTAAGGCTGGCCAAGAACCTGCAATCCTCCTGTCTCAGCCTCCCAAGTATTGGGATTACAAGCGTGTGCCACCACACCTGGCTCAAGTTCCTTAACTTTCTTCTTTTTTCTTTT